>NC_083445.1:2884931-4084931 GCF_020745735.1 Hemiscyllium ocellatum | reverse complement strand
TCATTTCCGCCACCTCCAAACGGACCCCACCACCAGGGATATATTTCCCTCCCCTCCCCTATCAGCGTTCCGCAAAGACCACTCCCTTCGTGACTCCCTCGTCAGGTCCACACCCCCCACCAACCCAACCTCCAATCCTGGCACCTTCCCCTGCAACTGCAGGAAATGCAAAACTTGCGCCCACATCTCCTCCCTTATCTCTCTCCAAGGCCCCAAGGGATCCTTCCATATCCGCCACAAATTCACCTGCACCTCCACACACATCATCTATTGCATCCGCTGCACCTGATGTGGTGGCCTCTATATTGGGGAGATGGGCCGCCTACTTGCGGAATGCTTCAGGGAACACCTCTGGGACGCCCGGACCAACCAACCCAACCACCCTGTGGCTCAACACTTTAACTCTCCCTCCCACTCCACCAAGGACATGCAGGTCCTTGGACTCCTCCATCACCAGAACATAACAACACGACGGTTGGAGGAAGAGCGCCTCATCTTCCGCCTGGGAACCCTCCAACCACAAGGGATGAACTCAGATTTCTCCAGTTTCCTCATTTTCCCCTCCCCCACCTCGTCTCAGTCGATTCCCTCGAACTCAGCACCGCCCTCCTAACCTGCAATTTTCTCCCTGACCTCTCCACCCTCACCTTGACCTCCTTCCACCTATCACATCTCCATCGCCCCTTCCCCAAGTCTCTCCTTTTATCTTAGCCTGCTGGACACACTTTCCTCATTCCTGATGAAGGGATATGCCCGAAACGTCGAATTTCCTGCTCCTTGGATGCTGCCTGACCTGCTGCGCTTTAACCAGCAACACATTTTCAGCTGCTTATGTGCCTACTATCACTCATCCCATACTCGTTATTAGTTAAGTGACAAACATGGTGGAGACACAGTTTTTTAAAAAAAGTCTCCATTGTTTGGAGACTCAGTAACTAGAGGCCACAGGTTTAAGGTATTTGGCAAAAAGAACTGCAGATAAGATGATTTTTTTTAATGCAGTGAGTTCTGATCTGGAAAGCATTGGGGAGATAGACTCAACAGTACCTTTCAAACAGATTTAGAGAAGTTTTTTTTTCAACGTTGGACAGCTAGAGAGAAAGTGCAGGGGAGTGGGGCCAAGTCCATAAACTTGCATAAAGCAGCTGGGGCGTGATGGGCTAAATGGCATCCTGCTATCCTGAATGCTCCTGTGAAAATGGGCTTTGGTACCAACACAATCAAGCACGTCCACTTAAAATGCACCCAGCGGGGGGATCCAAGATGGCGGCGACCCAGCAAGACTGAGTCCACAGTGCTCTACCCAAAACTTGGGAAAAGTGGGCTATCCACCCCCACCACACTCACTAAACCATTTATAATAGTTGTTAACCTTAAATAGTTACCTATTAGTACATTTAAATAGTCTAATACTAGCTGGAAAATGAGTAAAGGGAAGGGAACAGGCGGCTCTAAGAAAGCAGGGACCCCTCCCCCACCCTCTCCCTCTTCAGCTGCAACAAAGGTGTCTTCAGCTACTTCAGGAGATTTACCAATGAAGATGAGCTTTGAGGAGATGTTTGCCAGGTGGGAGGCAAAGATTGATGCTTTTATCGAAGTGCTTCTCTGCTCTGCCGAGACTCAATCAGCCGAGCTGCAGAAGCAGGGCAGAGACATTCAGGAATTGGGGTGCCGAGTCAGAGAGGTGGAGTCGAAGGCCGCAGCCTCAGAGACTGGGATAAAATCAACAGCCGACCACATCCGTTTTCTCGAGAATCGAGTCCAGAACCTAGAAAACCACATTGATGACCTCGAAAATCGATGTCGTAGAAAAAATATTCAGTTGTTGGGCCTGCCCAAGCAGGAAGAGGGAGGTCAGCTGACAGCATTCTTAGAGCATTGGCTGCCACAACTTTTAAATCTGCATAATGGATCAGGCCAGGTAAGGGTAGAATGGGCCTACTGGGTCACAGTACGTGGGCCCGGCTCAACCCAGCGCCCACGCCCGGTCCTGTTCCAGCTGCAGAGCTATAGGGAGAGGCAGATGCGCCTGGAAGCCTCAAGAAATCTGGGAAAAGATCCCCAAGCTATGACCCACAAAGGATCCAGGATCATGCTGTTCCAGGACTTCTCCCCAGCTTTGGTCCGAAAGAGGAAGGCATTCGATGAGGCGAAGAAGCGTTTAAGGGACTTAAATATCCAGTACTCCTTACGATATCCAGCGACGCTACGCCTTAGCCACGAAGGATCCATATATAACTTCGGATCACCGGAGAAGGCTAAGGAATTCTTGGACTCTCTTAAATAAACTGTAAGAGATTGTGGACACTGGTCTGCCTTTCCCATTATTTTGGTTTACATCCCTTCATCTTTTCTTATCTTTCCCCCTATGTGTGTATGTATATATATATATATGTTGGGGCGTTTGGTTAATGTTGATGGGGAGAGGTGGTTACCTTATTCTATTTTACTTCTGTTTTTAGGAGCGGGGTTGTTTTTCTTTCCCCTGTTATTTTGTGGTATTATATTTAAGTATTACATGTTGAGATTGTAATCTTATAGTTATATATGGTATTAATATTCCCAAATATATTTAGATGTGGGGGTGGGGTGTTCACTGTTAACTCTAGCTTTATATTATATTTGAATTCTCCTCATTTTATTGAGGAACACCTGGGTCAAGGGTGGGGCACTGGTTGGAAGAGGGTAAGATGGACTGTGGGAGAGGAAGTGACGCTCCCTGGGAACAAGGGAGAAAATCTCCAATTCGGAATGTTTTATATTTTTTATACTTAGAAAGAGTTTTTTGTTATATTGTTTTGAGTGTATCAGAGAGTCTTTACTTTTGTAAATCTTGTATGCTCCATGCTCGGGATGTTCTAGATAGGGTTTCCCCTCCTGAGGGGTCTCGGATCTGTCCAGATGATTATGGCTGAACAATCGGTTAAGTGGTGCACCTGGAATGTCAGGGGGAGTAATTCGCCAGTTAAAAGGAAGAAAATATTATCAAATCTTAAGAAGGAGAGAGTTGATATAGCTCTCCTACAGGAGACACACCTGTCGGATAAAGAACACTTAAAATTACGACAGGGCGGATTTGATCAGGCCTTATTTTCCTCTTTTAATTAAAAAAGCAGGGGAGTCATTATCCTTGTCCGGAAGAATTTCCCTTTGAAAATTCTAAATCAGATAAAAGACGAATCTGGACGATATATTTTGATTAAAGCCCTCATAAATGGAGAGGAATATGGGATCTTAAATGTATACTGCCCCCCGGCACACCCCTTTAAATTCATAATGGAAGCTTTTTCAAAACTGATGGCCTTTGGTGCCCGTCATACAGTTATAGGGGGAGACTTTAATTGTATTATGGATCCGGAAATAGACAGGATTCCCAAGAGTGCCGCTGGAGTATCTCCCAGATCTAGACAACTGGCGGACCTGAATAAAGAATTAGGATTGGTAGATGTATGGAGATGTCTCCATCCACAGGGTAGAGATTTTTCTTTCTACTCTAATCCACATAAATGTCACACAAGAATTGATATGTTTTTTGCCCCATCGATTTTTCTAAACTCTATAGCAACCTGTAAAATAGGTACTATAGCAATCTCTGACCATGCCGCTGTATACATGGAAACTAAGATAAAGAACAATGGGATATCTGCTCGGCATTGGTGTATGGACCCCTTCCTGATAAAAGATAGCAAATTTTTTAAGTACTTCTCCCAAGAACTTAAAACTTTTTTAGAAATTAATACTGGTACGGCTAGCAATCCGTCAATGATGTGGGAGACCATCAAAGCTTATGCACGAGGTTTGATCATCTCCTATTCAGTGACCCAGAGGAAAATGAAGGGAGAGCAACAGCGTCTGCTCGAAGCTCGCCTAAAAGCAGCCGAAACAGCATACGCTGATAGACCTTCTATCACAAAATTGCAGAGGATTACAGCTCTTAGGACAGCTTTAAACACCGCGCTTACTCAAACGGCTAAAAGGGAAATATTATTTGCGAAACAAAGATTATATGAATATGGCGACAAACCGGGTAGATACTTAGCATTTCTTGCAAAGAAAAAGAAAGCCCCTCAAACTATTCCGACCATCAAGGAAAGTACAGGTACCCTGACTCATGATCATAAAAAGATCAATGCGACCTTTAAAGAATTTTATTCTGAACTATATAGATCGCAGGATTGTGAAGATAGGATTAGGAGGATGCAGTCATTTTTTAAAAATTTGACCTTCCCGGGCCTGACTCCGGAACAGGTGTCGGCCCTAAATACCCCTTTAACAGTCCAAGAAATACTTGAGGCAATTGGGCAACTTCAGAGCGGAAAAGCACCGGGCCCGGATGGTTTTCAAGCTGAATTCTATAAAGAATTTACAGGAATATTGGTTGACCCACTTATGGATATGTATAATTTTGCGCATAGTCAGGTCTGTCTCCCGCCCACGCTGAAAGAAGCAAATATTTCTCTTATCCTCAAAAAAGGAAAAGACCCAGAAGATTGTGCATCTTACAGACCAATATCCTTACTAAATGTAGACTTTAAAATTCTCTCAAAAATGTTAGCACTAAGACTAGAAAGGGTACTGCCATATATTATAAAGGAGGACCAGACGGGATTTATTAAGGGCCGCAGATCATCCAATAATATCAGAAGGGTCTTGAATATGATCCAAGCCTGTCATCAGGGAAAGATACCAGGAGTAGTAATTTCATTGGATGCGGAAAAGGCATTTGATAGGGTTGAATGGTCATATTTATTTTACACATTGGAAAGGTTTGGCGTTGGACAGGTGTTTGCCAAATGGGTTTCAACATTGTATAATGACCCCAAAGCAGCTGTTATTACTAATGGGTTAAGATCGGATGGCTTCAGTGTGGGTAGGGGCTGCCGTCAAGGATGTCCTCTCTCACCATTGTTGTTTACACTGATAATCGAACCATTAGCAGAAGCCATCCGGACTGATCCTAATATAACGGCCCCGAGGATTGGTACAGGTAAACACAAAATTACCCTCTATGCAGATGACGTTCTCTTATTCCTCAGTAATCCTTTAATGTCAGTGCCTCGTCTAATTCAAGTTATTAATACATTTAGTACATTCTCAGACTATAAAATTAATTTTTCAAAATCGGAAGCCATGCCAATGGGTGGTCTGGCTACGATACCCCACTTAATGGACGGATCCCCTTTTCCCTTCCGTTGGTCCCTGGAGGGCTTCTTATATTTAGGTATTTTTATCACGCCAGTATTTGATCAGCTGTATAGGGCTAATTTTGTTCAATTAATGGAAAGGATAAGGCAGGACCTCCAGCGATGGAGAGACCTTCCGATTTCCTGGCTAGGGAGAATAGCATTAATTAAAATGAATGTTCTGCCCCGTCTCTTATATCCTATGAGAATGCTCCCGCTGATGCTGCCAAGGCTAGCCCTACGTAAATTATATGGCTGGTTGGGCTCCTTTATTTGGAACCATAGACGGCCCCTTATTAAGCTGAAGAAGCTACAGCTTCCACAGGCAAGGGGAGGACTGGACTTCCCAGACTTTAGGAAATATCAGTTAAGCTCCCTACTAAGTTACATAGCTGATTGGGTTTCATCTGATCCACAATCAATTTGGCTGGATATCGAAGCCTCCCAAGTAAAATACCCACTTATTAACCTTTTATTTTCAGATAAGAGGAAAATCATTACAGACCACTGTAAAAATCCCATAATATTAAACACAATTAAGGCCTGGAATATAATGCGGCAAAATGAGGGTAACTCACATAAAACATCCCCCCATGCACCAATAGTAGGCGCATGGGGATTCCAACCGGGGATTACAGATGCCACCTTTAAACTCTGGAGATCCAGGGGCATCTCATGCTTAGGGGACCTATTTAAAGATGGGATCCTGATGTCCTTTGAGCAGCTGCGTCTGAAATTCGGAATACCTAATGGGGATCTCTTTCGATACTTCCAAGTTCGAGATTATATACAGAGGAAGACTACATTAATAGATAGTCTTTATAAATCAGACAGAGAACGTAATGTCTTACGACCAGCGGGGGCATCCTCCGTTAGTACTATATACCATTTGCTACATGATGGAGTCTCAGGAGACATGGATTACCTGCTTAAAACATGGGAGCAGGACTTGGGGCTAGAAATCTCTGAGGATATGTGGAATGACATTTGGGAAAATGCTAGAAGAATTGCTATCTGTAACAGAACTCAGGCTATCCAACTAAAGATACTTCATAGGGCCCATATAGCTCCGGCTCGACTGGCAAAATTTAAGGCAGGAGCATCTCCAATGTGTCCTAAATGCAAAATAGAGGTGGGTACTCTTGTACATTGTCTGTGGACTTGTCAGAAAATCCGCAGATACTGGACTAAAGTGGCAAATACCCTGACAGAAATTTTAGGAACGGAAATTAGGGTGGACCCTGTATCTCTCCTTTTGGGCTTTTCGAACCTCTCATCTCTGGATATGCATGGGAAGAGACTATTTTCTATTCTCTCTTTCTGTGCAAGGAAAAATATTTTGGTGAACTGGGTGGCTGAGGGCCCCCCTGGACTTTCAAATTGGCACAGATTAATTATGGAATATATCCCCCTTGACTTCCTCACAAATATGGTGCACCGAAAGACTGAATTATTTTATAAAATATGGCAGCCCTTTTTGAATTATATAAATGCAGATATTTCGGCTATCCTAACAAGGGCTTTTATTTAGTGAAGATTTCAGACCGGGCTGCTCCGGGGCCCCTTGGGAGAGGAATCCTGCGCGAATACGGGTTTTATTATATTTGATGTTTATACATTCCGAGCATGTAAGAGACTTAGGTATACACTCTGGTTAGTTATAGGTTAGATTAGTAGAAAGTTGAGTTTTTTTTTTCTTTCTTTTTTTGTTTTCTTTCTTTCTCTTTTCTTTGTTAAATTATGACTATTGTATATATGATTTAATTGTACATCAATGTTTGTATTTGAGAGTTTTGTTTGTTTTTGTAAATTTGCAAAAATGTTAAATTTCAATAAAAATATCTACAAAAAAAAAATGCACCCAGCAATGGGCGGGTACAAGTTTCCACAAGATCATTGTTTTTTTACAGGGTTCCTGAAATTCCACAGGAAAGTCATCCCATGAATCTGATGAACCAGCAGTGGAGAGTGTCTCTTGTATTAATCCTGCCAGCTGAGTACCAGGTCTGTGCATCAGGTGTTAATTTTTCTCCACAATTCTAAAACTGGCAGGCTCATGTGCGTTTTCTGGGAGTATTTTGAACAAGTTTTTCGATCCTTTGTTTGTTGGAACTGTTGGCTCCCTAGTACTCAATTTGAAGAAACCTCTTGGCCATGTATCCTTGTAGTTGGTGCACTGTAGTTAACAACAGATGCTACCAGAAGAATTGCCATAGTTCAGTAGCAGGGATGGAGGCTCAGTTACTACATAAGCTTACTACCGAGTGGGTGGTAATTGGTGATTGTCTCACAACCAAATACCTGGTTTCATTTATACAATTTTCAGTGTCTTTAGTAATAATTTATTAAATAGTTTAAGTGTAATGAGCCACGCTTCAACCGGTTTAAGTAAATGACTCATAGTCCCCAATGCAACCCCCTTCAAATTTTCCTTCCAGAGCAGTTTCTGTTACAAAAACCAAGTATTTCTGTTCCGTTATTGCATCGGTACTGGTGTGTTTATGGTCACGTTTCCTGTTTTGTATGTTTAGAAGTCTAATATTAGCATCATCTGGAGATTACATAATACCCTGCTTTAAATCACTGCCCTAAAATAAAATTTTAAAGCTGTCTTGGTTTATTTTTATCTTGCGTCAGTGGTCATCTACCTGTTGTCAGTGTCTTGGTTGGAGATGTGTAAATGCCTTGCCCAGCACAGGAAACCACTATGTAATCTGTCAAAAAGATGGCAAAGATCTATCTTGAGGGACGTTCATGCTGGCTTTGCTATGCCCCTCTGTCAGTAACTTACAACTGAACATGGCCTATCACAGGCACATGTTGCTCTGTGACAAAAACAGTGCATTCTGTCAATTAAAGCAGAACAGAGGGAGATAAATCTTGCTGGAACCAGTGCTGGATATAACCCAGGAAATGCCAAGGGCAAAGGGTTCCCTCCCCCCATTCATCATTTTGACAAGAAAGAACTTGTATTTATAAAGCATCTTCCATAATCTCAGGGGAACTTGATGTGGTTTACATATGAATTAGGAGTAGGCCACTCAGCTCTGCTATTCAATAATTTCACAGCTGATCCAATTTCTCAGTGTTCTTCTCTACCCCTTCACCCCCTTGCTTATCAAGTATCTATCTGCCTCAGCCTTAAAAGACTGGTTCCATTCCTTAAAATTCCAAAGTCTCTGAACCCTTAGAGAAGAGTTTTCCTTACTAAAGTGGACAACTTCACATTTCTCGACATTTTGTTTCACCACCCTGTATTATGTGTCCACTCATGCAACTTGTCTTAATCATCTGTAAGCCTTCTTACTTCCTCTTCACCACTTAACATCTCCGCTAGTTGTGTTGTTGGAAAACTCGGAAATATTATGATTCTCTCATCCAAATCATTGACATATATTGTGAATAGCTGGGCTCCAAGCATTGATTCCTGTGGTATCCCACTTGGTATAACCTTGCACTCTGAAAAGGAACCATTTATTCCCTGTCCGCAGACCAATTCTCAAATGTATGTGCTTTGATTTTGTACACCAACCTCTAAGTGTTTTATCGAAAGCTTTCTGATTAACTAAGTACACTACATCCGTTTGTTCCCCTTCATCTATTCAACCAATTACATTCTCAAAAAACTCCAGTTTGTCAAATACAATGTTCCTTTAATAAATCCATGTTGACTTTGTGTAATCTCTTTGGAATTTACTAAGTGTCCTATATTCACAGTCTTTATAATAGACTCCAGTATTTTTGCTACTATTGATGTTATACAAACTTGTAATTTCTGGTTTTCTCATTTCCTCTTCCTCATTAAGATTTCCACCCTCTGATCTGCTGGGAATATTGCCGAATCTACAGAATTTTGGAAGATAACCAACACACCCACTGTTTCCATAGTCACCTCGTTTAGCACCTTAGAGTGTAGATTATCAGGGCCTGGGGATTTACCAGCTTTCAGTTACTTTCACTTCTCCAGTAATAATTTCTTTCAGTTCCTCCTTCCCAAAGGACCCTCATTTTTCGAGCATTCCTGGCAGGTGGTTCTGACTTTACAGAAGAAGACTCAAATAAACTGCTGCTGTCAGTTATGAAACATTTCTCCCCACAGACACTGCCAGACCCTCTGAATTCACCAGCAAGTTCTGTTTTTGTTTTAAATAAAATAGTTGTTTAATTGTTCTGCCATTTCTTTGTTTCCCTATTATTAATTCTCCCATTTCAGATTGTAAGGGGTCTTAACTTGTCTTCACTCGCCTTTGCTTCCACAGACTTGTAGGATCTCTTGCAGTCTGCTTGTAAATTCCTTGCAAGTTTACTCTTATTTTGGATTATCTCCTCCTAACTTAGTCACAGAGTCATAGAGATGTACAGCACAGAAACAGACCCTTCGGTCCAACCCGTCCATGCCGACCAGATATCCCAACCCAAACTAGTCCCACCTGCCAGCACCCGGCCCACATCCCTCCAAACCCTTCCTATTCATATACCCATCCAAATGCTTTTTAAATGTTGCAATTATATTAACCTCCACCACTTCCTCTGGCAGCACATTCCATACACGTACCACCCTCTGCATGAAAAGGTTGCCCCATAGGTCTCTCTTATATCTTTCCCCTCACCCTAAACCTATGCCCTCTAGTTCTGGACTCCCACCCCAGGGCAGAGACTTTGTCTATTTAACCTACCCATGCCCCTCATGATTTTGTAAACCTTTATAAAGGTCACCCCTCAGCCTCCGATGCTCCAGGGAAAACAGCCCCAGCCTGTTCAGCCTCTCCCTATAGCTCAAATCCTCCAACCCTGGCAAAATCCTTGTAAATCTTCTCTGAACCCTTACAAATTCCACAACATTGTTCTCCATTGTTAAGTTCTAAACTGCTTCCAGTCCTCAGGGTTGCTACTTTTTCTAGCAACCTTATTTGACTCCTTTTTAATCTATGATATGGCTCGGATTAAAATATGGCTAGGATTTCCCTCGTCAGGTCCACACCCCCAACTAACCCAACCTCCACTCCCGGCACCTTCCCCTGCAACCGCAGGAAATGTAAAACTTGCGCCCACACCTCCTCCCTTACTTCTCTCCAAGGCCCCAAGGGATCCTTCCATATCCGCCACAAATTCACCTGCACCTCCACACACATCATCTATTGCATCCGCTGCACCTGATGTGGCCTCCTCTATATTGGGGAGACGGGCCGCCTACTTGCGGAACGCTTCAGGGAACACCTCTGGGATGCCCGGACCAACCAACCCAACCACCCCGTGGCTCAACACTTTAACTCTCCCTCCCACTCCAGCGAAGACATGCAGGTCCTTGGACTCCTCAATCGGCAGAACATAACAACACGACGGTTGGAGGAAGAGCACCTCATCTTCCGCCTGGGAACCCTCCAACCACAAGGGATGAACTCAGATTTCTCCAGTTTCCTCATTTCCCCTCCCCCCACCTTGTCCCAGACGGTTCCCTCGAACTCAGCACCACCCTCCTAACCTGCAACCTTCTTCCTGACCTCTCCGCCCCCCACCCCACTCCAGCCTATCACCCTCACCTTGACCTCCTTCCACCTATCACATCTCCATCACCCCTCCCCCAAGTCCCTCCTCCCTACCTTTTATCTTAGCCTGCCTGGCACACTCTCCTCATTCCTGATGAAGGGCTCTGGCCCGAAACGTCGAATTTCCTGTTCCTTGGATGCTGCCTGACCTGCTGTGCTTTAACCAGCAACACATTTTCAGCTCCTTTTTAATCTAACCAGCATTTTATACCATTCCTGCATAACCCTACTGATCTTCTATTCTGTATTTCTGCTAATAAAGTATCCTATATGCATTTTTAACCACCTTATTCATCTATCCTTTGTCTCCAAGGATCTGTGGACATGCACACCAAGGTCCCTCTGAACCTCAGTACTTCCCACGATCCTATAATTTGTCATGTACTCCCTTGCCTTGTTAGTCTTTTCAAAATGCATCATCTTGCCTTTACCAGGGTTAAGCTTCATTTGCCATTGTTCTGACCATCTGATCAGCCTATTAATATTGTGTTGTAGTCTAAGACTTTCCTCCTTACTATTTGCTACACCACTAATTTTCATCATCTGTAAACTTACCGATTAATGATCTACCCGTGAAGTTAGGTGTATAATGTACACAACAAATAGCAAGGGACCCAGCCCTGAACCCTGTGGTAAACCATTGGATGAAGTCACGAAAATAACCTTGAAGCATCATCCTGCACTAAGCCAGCTTTGTATCCAATTTGCCAGATTACCCTGGATCCTGTGGGGTCTTACCTTCTTGATCAGTCTCCCATGCAATGACTTGTTAAAAGCCTTCCCGAAGTCCAAATAGGCTGAATCAACTGCGCTACCCAAATCTACACACCCAATCACCTCATGTGTTAAACACCACCTCCCCCTGACAAACCCACACTGACTATCATCGATAAGTGTGGCGCTGGAGAAGCACAGCAGGTCAGGCAGTATCTGAGGGGCAGGAGAATCGATGTTTCGGGCATAAACCCTCCAACATCTGCCGTCCTCATTTTCTCCCTCACTGGTTATCCTCGCCTCTCCAAGGGGATTTGAATTCTGTCCCTCAGAACTGCGTCCAACAGTTACCCTCTCACGGAGGTTAGACTCACTAGTCTGGAGCTGCTTGGTTTATTCCGAACTCTCGTCTGGACCACGCTTGCTGTCCTCTGGCAACCCTCCTGCGGCCAAAGGAGGTTGAAAATTAATGTCAGGGCCCCTTCAAACCCCTCTGTGGCCATCCACTGCAGACTGGGACACACCTGGTCAGGGTGGGGTGCATTATCTCCTGTACACATTCCCCATGTACACATACCCCATGTACACATACCCCATGTACACATAACCCATGTACACATAACCCATGTACACATTCCCCATGTACACATACCCCATGTACACATACCCCATGTACACATAACCCATGTACACATACCCCATGTACACATAACCCATGTACACATACCCCATGTACACATACCCCATCTACACATTCCCCATGTACATATACCCCATGTACACATAACCCATGTACACATACCCCATGTACACATAACCCATGTACACATACCCCATGTACACATACCCCATGTACACATACCGCATGTACACATAACCCATGTACACATAACCCATGTACACATACCCCATGTACACATTCCCCATGTCCTTGTTTGGTGTTGTCTTCCTGTACTTACTCACAAAACAGAACTTTGCACTGTCCTGAGGTACATGTGACAATAATAAACCAAATAAAAATGTACACGAGTTACCAGACCTGCTGAGCATTCCCAAAATGTTCTGTTCCTATTTCACATTTGCAGCATCCCACGATATTTCATTTCAGTGTTAACCCGGATTTGTTCTGCAAAGTTTTATAAAGGTCCAGCTGTTTTATTTTGTTTTCTTTCTCTCTCTCTCTTCCCCCAGCAGCAGCTCGTGTTCACCACGTTGGAAAATGAAAGGTCAATGTTCCAATCTCCGGGGGTTGGGGAGGGTTTCAGTGCTAACAGCTCCAGGCCCGGAAACGGAGAGCCGTCCCCGGGGGCAGCGGCACTCCAGGCCGAGGCGGCGGCCCGGCGCTAGGCCGCGTTGCCATGGTGAAGGCGCTTCCGGTTCAGGGAGTACAGCCGGGTCGGAGGTCAGAGGCCAGTGTCAGGAGAGATGTTGCTGCAGAGGCTGAGGGTGAGGGAGGTAGAGAGAGAGAGAATGAATGAATGAATGAAGGGAGGTGGGAGAGAATGGGGGGGGGGGAAGGAGAGAATGGGGAGGGGGGGAGAGGGAGAGAATGGGGAGAGGGGGGGAAGGGGGGAGAGGGAGAGGGAGAGAATGGGGGAAGGGGGAAGGGGGGGAGAGGGAGAGAATGGGGGGAGGGGGAAGGGGGGGAGAGGGAGAGAATGGGGGGAGGGGGAAGGGGGGGAGAGGGAGAGAA
The DNA here is from genome assembly GCF_020745735.1 of Hemiscyllium ocellatum. Classification (NCBI taxonomy): domain Eukaryota; kingdom Metazoa; phylum Chordata; class Chondrichthyes; order Orectolobiformes; family Hemiscylliidae; genus Hemiscyllium; species Hemiscyllium ocellatum. Next base: position 4,071,795 of record NC_083445.1, on the reverse strand, counting down.
TGGGGGGAGGGGGAAGGGGGGGAGAGGGAGAGAATGGGGGGAGGGGGAAGGGGGGGAGAGGGAGAGAATGGGGGGAGGGGGAAGGGGGGGAGAGGGAGAGAATGGGGGAAGGGGGAAGAGAGGGAGAGAATGGGGGGAGGGGGAAGGGGGGGAGAGGGAGAGAATGGGGGGAGGGGGAAGGGGGGAAGAGGGAGAGAATGGGAGAAGGGGGAGAGGGAGAGAATGGGAGGAAGAGGGAGAGGGAAGGGAAGGGAAGGGGGGAGAGGGAGAGGAAGGGGGGAGAGGGAGAGAATGGGGGGAGGGGGAGAGGGAGAGAATGGGGGGAGGGGGAGAGGGAGAGAATGGGGGAGGGGGGAGAGGGAGAGAATGGGGGAGGGGGGAGAGGGAGAGAATGGGGGAGGGGGAAGGGGGAGAGGGAGAGAATGGGGGGAGAGGGAGAGAATGGGGGGTGGGGGGAGAGGGAGAGAATGGGGGGAGGGGGGAGAGGGAGAGAATGGGGGGAAGGGGAAGGGGGGAGAGGGAGAGAATGAGGAGGTGGAAAGAGGGAGAGAAAAAATAGAAGTGGGGTAAGATTGTGGGGGTATAAAGTAATGGAGGGTGTCATTAACAGTGCTGTTAAGCAATAGCTGCTTACCAGGGGCCACTCATCTCCCACTTTCAATATAGCCTTGGTTCAAACGTGGGAAAAGAGCTGCATTCCAGAGGGGAGGTGAGAGGGACTTCCCCTTGACATCAAAGCTGCACTCAGCCCAGTGTGGTATCAAGAAGCTGTAGCGAAACTGGAATCGGGGGCAAACTGTCCAGTGGTTGGCATCATACCTGGCATGTAGGAGGATGGCTGTTGCTGGAAGTCAGTCATCTCATCTGCAGGAATTCCTCTGGATAGTGGCCTAGGCTCAACCATCTTCAGCTGATTCATTGATGGCCTTCCCTCCGTCAGTAGGTTAGAAGTGGGGATGTTTGCTGATCGCTGCACAATGTTCATCAACATTCATGACTCCTCAGATACCGAAGCAGTCCGTGTTCAAATGCAGCAAGGTCTGGACAATATCTAGGCTTGAGCTGAGAAGTGGCAAGTAACATTCATGCCACACAAATGCCAGGCAATTACCACCACCAACAAGAGACAATCTAACCACCGCCCCTTGATATTCAATGATATTACAATCAGTGACTCCACTACTGTTAATGTCTGGGGGATGGGGGTTACTATTGGTCAGAAAGTCTTGGACCAGAGGGCATAGTCTCAGGGGGAAAAAAAGTCACCAATTTAAGACTGAGATGAGAAGGAATTTCTTCTCTCTGAAAGCATTGACAGTATTTGGAAGTCCTTGCCACTGAGAACTATGGGGGCAAAAATCTTTATGTATATTTAAGGCTGAGATAGATTTTTGATGAGTCAGGGAATTAAAGGGTACAGGAAACGAGAAGGAAAATGGATGTGAGGAATATGGGATCAACCATGCTCATGTTGAATGGCAGAGCATGCTTGAGGGGCTGAATGGCCTACTCCTGTAGCTATTTCTTATGGTGTTTGTATCTATTTATTACTCAGGCGTTGGTGCAGTATTCTGGGCAGTGGCTGACAGGATGCAGGAACGTTCATCGAACATCAAGTTGTAGCCAACCATTAATCCCCATTGTCATCGAGCAGACAGTAAGTGCTTCAATGGATTAGTGCTTTCTTATTGATCATGTAAATCAATCTTCAGTATTGGAACCACTGTCACTACATTCTGAGTTCCATCTGTCCCCGGGGATTGCTATCCTTTCTATAGTCATAGAGTCATACAGCATGGAAACAGACCCTCCAGTCTAACCAGTTCATGATGACCCGAATCCCAAACTAAACTAGTCCCACCTATGTGCACTTGGCCCCGATTCCTCCAAACCTTTCCAATTCATGTGCGATCGAAATGTCTTTTGAATGTTGTAACAGTACTTGCATCCATCCATTCCACTCATGAACTAATCTCTATAAATAAAAATTGCCCCTCATGTCTTTTTAAAATCTTTCTATTTTTATGCATACTCTGTTTACTTCGTCATGCTTGGCAGTAATCTGGTGATCTAGTACATGTTTCTCAGCCACTTAAGCCTTCCAATTGCTTATTTAAAATCTAGCTTACCCTTACAAAGCAGTGTTGCTAACTTGCATCAGCTACCTACTTTGCAGCTAGTAAGGTGAGATTCACAAAGGTTTCTTCATTAGTCTATGTCTGTATTCCATCTACCCACACGCACCCTTCTTGGCACCACTGAATTGAATTTATTGTCACATGTACCGAGGCACAGTGAATCTCCATCCAACCTGTATCCCAGCAATACATAACCACTTGCTGGTCAAACGTCACTTTTTCCATTTCAGGGGCGTGGGGAGAGAGCTTACGATATCTACTCGAGACTCTTGAGGGAAAGAATTATTTGTGTCATGGGACCTGTGAGTATATGTCACTTCGAGTGCCTCACCTTTCCTCCTTCTCTGATGTCCTTGCTCTGTTATAATAATTCTGTCTTTCTCTCAGATAGATGACAATGTTGCCAGCCTAGTGATCGCTCAGCTCTTGTTCCTTCAGTCAGAGAGTAACAAGAAGCCTATCCACATGTACATCAACAGTCCAGGTAAAGTCTGGTTTCTGTGTCACTGTCTCCGTGGTTCCTCTGAAATATCGGTGCTTTAAAGGTTTGTGTCCAGTTAAGGAGGGCAGTGCTGCTCAGATCTTGCTGCTGTCACCTGACATGCATGGTGGCACAGTGGTTAGCACTGCTGCCTCACAGCGCCTCGCCTGAGACCCAGGTTTGATTCCCGACTCAGGCGATTGACTGTGTGGAGTTTGCACGTTCTCCCCGTGTCTGCGTGGGTTTCCTCCGGGGGCTCCAGTTTCCTCCCACAGTCCAAAGATGTGCAGGTCAGGTGAATTGGCCATGCTAAATTGCCCGTAGTGTTAGGTAAGGGGTAAATGTAGGGGTATGGGTGGGTTGCGCTTCGGCGGGTCGGTGTGGACTTGTTGGGCCGAAGGGCCTGTTTCCACACTGTAAGTAATCTAATCTAATCAATGTTCATTTAAATTCCACACGAATGTCCCCAGCGAGGGAGAAGTGGAGCCAGGGACCTGAACCGTATTTCACCGCGTCTCTGCTGCTGAATGAATTTGCAGTTTAATATTTCTGGAGGTGCAGCTCCCTTTGTGTTTTGTTACAAGTGAAATCATCGCTTGTTGGCAGCAGTGACCATCTGATTGGTGCTCACCTGTTTGAGTCAGGTGTTTCAGTTCACCCCAGGCTGCTGAGCACCATGTTGAGCTGAAATGTCAGCGGTGCCATCATTTGGATGAAATATGAAACCCTTCTAGTTTGGGGTGGAAGTCAGAGATCCCAAGGTACTGTTCCAAAGGTGAGCAGGGGAGTTCTCCCTGGTTTGCATGAGCTATGTTTGCCCCTCAAGCTACACCACCAGAACAGATATTCTGCTCGCTGGAGCTTGCTGTGTGCATTTTTCCAACATTCACAGCTTTGCGTCAAAAGTGTCCCATTGGCTGGAAAGTGCTTTGGAAACTTCCTGTGGTGTGTCAAGGTGCCACAGCAATGCAAGCCTTCCTCTTTATTGAGACAAAGTTCATAATCACACAACACCAGGTTATAGTCCAGGTTTATTTAGAAACGCTAACATTCAGAGCACTAAGGTAGCTAGCTACCTGATGAAGGAGTAATTCTCCGAAAGCTAGTGCTTCCAGGTGAACCTGTTGGACTATAATCTGATGTTGTGTGATTTTTTTTAACTTTGTCCACCCCAGTCCAACACCGGCATCTCTGCATCATCTTTATTCGGAGGCACAACAGGGCCTGCGCACATGTTTGGATTTACTGAAAAGGTTGGGGGTTCTGAGGTCTGAAGTGCATAGGAGTAGCTAATTGGGGAGCGATGTCAGCAGCCTGCATAGAAAATTGGGAAGGGAAGGCTAAGGCAGGAGAAGGGGCTGCAGGAAAGAGGAAGAAGAATTTGATTCCAGTGCGTTGAGGATACAGCACAAGATGGAGTGCACCCCATCAGCTGGGTGTAGCAGGGACCCCCACGGCTGTAGCTGTCCCCACCACAGTGCTTTCCCGTGGGGTACTATCCCAACTCCCCTCCCCATGCATGGACTGTTTGTTCAGTGACTGCATTTCCTTTTCACTCCCATGCAGGTGGTGTGGTGACTGCTGGCCTGGCTATTTACGACACCATGCAGTACATCCTGAACCCCATCTCCACCTGGTGTGTGGGGCAAGCTGCCAGCATGGGTTCCCTGCTTCTAGCTGCGGGTTGCCCAGGCATGAGGCACTCCCTGCCTAACGCACGTGTCATGATCCACCAACCCTCGGGAGGGGCGTCTGTAAGTACTGACTGTTCTCACCTCTGCTTTGTGTGAGTTTCTGCTCATGTTCCCCCTCTGTCTCTCAAAGTACCATTCCCGCTGGGAAGAAGGATATTGACATTCCAGAATGATAGTCGAATCGTGACACTGCAGAAGGAGGCCATTCAGCCCAGTGTGTCTGCACCTGCTCTTCGAACAAGCACCATGACATTGCACCACTCTCCTGTCTTTTTCCCATAATCCTGCACATCATTTCCATTCAGATAGTCGTCTGACACCCTGCTGAATGTCTCGATTGTACCTGCCTCCACCATATTTCCAGGCGGCATTTGAACCACTCAATGTATGAAAATGTTTTTGTTTTCTCATAACACATCTGCTTCCTTTACAAATTACTTTTAAATCTGAGGCTTCTCATTGTCAATCCTTTTGAGATTGGGAATTGTACCTCTTGATCTACTCTATCGAGATCCCTCACGGCTTTGAGAACTTCCATAATTTCCCTCTTGGCCTTCGTACAGTCCAAAACACTCCTAGCTCCCCTCGTCCCTGAAACTGTTCTCATAAATCTTGTCTGCACCCTCTCCGATGTTGTGGTTCTGTTCGCCGAGCTGGGAATTTGTGTTGCAGACGTTTCGTCCCCTGTCTAGGTGACATCCTCAGTGCTTGGGAGCCTCCTGTGAAGTGCTTGTGTTGTTTCCTCCCGCATTTGTAGTGGTTTGTATCTGCCGCTTCCAGTTGTCATTTCCAGCTGTCTGCTGCATTGGCCGGTATATTGGGTCCAGGTCGATGTGTTTGTTGAATGAATCTCATCCACAAACCACTATAAATGCTGGAGGAAACAACACACAAGCACTTCACAGGAGGCTCCCAAGCACTGAGGATGTCACCTAGACAGGGGATGAAACGTCTGCAACACAAATTCCCAGCTCGGCGAACAGAACCACAACGAGCCCTCGAACTACAAATCTTCTCACAAACTTTGAACACCTACGGGCAAGAGACGCTAAGACAAGCCAGGAAATGGGAATCCTGTGCCAACCGCCTAAGTGCCACATATGGACCCTCTCCAACGTGTTCATATCCTTCCTACACTTGGCTAGCTCAGTTAGCTGGATGGCTGGTTTATAATGCAGCTGGATGCCAGTGACATGAGTTCAATTCCCGTACCAGCTGAGGTTACTGTCTTTCTCAACCTCTCGCTTTGCCTGTGTGTGGTGACCCTCATGTTAAACCATCACCAGCCATGCCTCTCTGATGAGAGAGTGGGACTACAGCCTACCCAGAAATGTACAGAACATTCCAGCTGAGGTCTAACCAGTGTCCTTTACAAGTTCAGTGTAATCTCCCTGCTCTCTCTTTCAATATGGTAACGTCCTGGATAAATGCAAGTGTTTCTCTTCTCCTGCTTGCATGCTTTTTCTCAAAGTTTATTATTTCTGGAGCAATGTTGGTTTTACTGAGGCTGGCGATGAGCATGATGTTGGCTTGGAGTAATGGGGGAACACAGTGGCAAGGCAGTGTTAGAGGGTGGGGAGAAGGGTTGTGAGAGACGTAACAACAGCGAGGGAGCACTGATGGCTTGGAAAGGGTGGACGCTAGGAAATTGTTTCCGTTAGGCGAGGAGACTGGGACCATGGACACAGCCTTAGAATGAGAGGGGGTAAATTCAGGACAGAAATGCGGAGACATTTCTTCAGCCAGAGAGTGGTGGGCCTGTGGAATTCATTGCCGCAGAGTGCAGTGGAGGCCGGGACGCTAAATGTCTTCAAGGCAGAGATTGATAAATTCTTGATGTCACAAGGAATTAAGGGCTACGGGGAGAATGCAGGTAAGTGGAGTTGAAATGCCCATCAGGCATGATTGAATGGCGAAGTGGACTCGATGGGCCGAATGGCCTTACTTCCGCTCCTATGTCTTATGGACTTTCACTAGAAGATCTAATGTTTGTTTCTGATGTCTCCTCCATAGGGCCAGGCGACTGACATTGCTATACAGGCAGAGGAGATTCTCAAAATCAAAAGACAGATCAATCATATTTATGCCAAACACACTAAGCAGGAGCTGTCAGTCATTGGTAAGTACTTGATGCAGCTGTCATTTCATCTCCCAGTCAGTGTCACATTATCAGTAACTGGTGGAAACTGGTTCCCAGCCAGGTGACTTTTTTGTTCCATGTTGGGATGGTGTGTGGTACAGATAGTACAGAAATTGCTGGGGAAACTCAACAGATCTGGCAGCATCCGTGGAGAGAAAACAGAACTAATGTTTCTCATCCAGTGACTCTGCTTTTGGTGTCCAGGCAATTTGCTGTGGCCACCATATGGATTTCATAGAATGCTACAGTGCAGAAAGAGGTCAGCCAGTCTGCACTGACCCTCCAAAGAGCATCCCACCCAGGCCCCATAACCCCACATTACCTAATCTATCTAGCCTGCGCAACCCTGTGCACAATGGGGCAATTTAGCATGGCCAATCCACCCTAACCTGCACATCTTTGGACTGTGGGAGGAAACTGGAGCACCCGGAAGAAACCCACTGAGACACGGGAAGAATGTGCAAACTCCACACAGTCTGGCAGTAACTGTGAGCAGAGAAGCACAGTGAATGTTTCAGGTCCACTATGACCTCTTTGGAGCCACAGAATTCTCTCAGGGTGTGTGTGTGTGTGTGTGTGTGTGTGCGTGTGTGTTGGTGGAGGTGGCTGTCAGAGAGACTTTCACGTCAGTAACAGGTGTCTGGAGCTGCCCCAAGTTTCTGTGAGCCATTTGTGCTGTTTTCAAATCCTACTGTTCTACGTCCTAACAACAGGCTTGTGGAGATTTGGAGTGGCTTAATTCAGTCTCCTGTTGGGTTTAATGTGAGACTAGGATGCAATTGAATAAGCACTGAGTTGCCTGAAATATCCGTCACAGTTAAAACAGTTTGGATAGTACGTCTGTAATTGCTGCTTTGCTGATAGTAAACAGGGAGCATGGTTTGTCTGGGTGAGAGCAGAGGGGTTGGGGACAGTGAGGGCGGGATGTGAGCTAGGTACTGGAGATATTGGATTTTGCCCAGTTGCTGTGGAGTGTGTAGTGATTGTGGTGTTTTACAGAAGCAGCCATGGAGCGGGACCGGTACATGAGCCCAGTGGAAGCTCAGGAGTTTGGGATCATTGACAAGGTCCTTGTTCACCCTCCGCAGGACGGGGAAGATGAGCCACAACTTGTGCATAAGGACAACACGAGGGAGTCATCGGGCTCTCCCGAATCCTGAACTGTACGGCCCACCGCATCGATCGTTCATCTGATCTCTCTGACCTGTCAGATTGCTGTGTTGGCCTTGTTTGTTCACCCAGTCAAATATTTGTATTAAAGATTTGTATTTAAACTTTTGGAACCTTGTGCTGTTTCCTTTTGATTGAGATGTTTCACAGAGGCCCCAGTAGTTCCCTGTGATGGCCAGGGAAAGTGCTGCAGTCACTGTCCATCGCCCTGATTCACAGACAATGTCACCAACACAAGTCACGATCACATCACTGTCTGTTGGAGTTTGCTGTGTGAAAACTGGCTGCCACATTAGCTGCGTGTTCAAAGTGCAATAACTGCTGTGAAGTACCTCATTTGCTGTATTCTTCTATACTGAAGCAGACTGTATAAATATGAGGCTTTATTTGGATTTATATCTTGTAAAAGATCCTGTCCCACTGCTGACTGAACAGCCAGGTTACACTGATCTTTGCAGGCCAGGATGGATGTCGACTGAATACTGCCATCACTATAGGAAAACTGCAATTGTCATTAGTGCCCTTAAATACTGGAGGGTGGAATAAACATTGATGTGTATTTATAAATGCATCCTTTATACAGCTACAAAGGGGGAGACAGTGGAGGAATCGTGGTGGTAGTGTCATTGCACGGAGGCCATAATGTGGTGACTTGTAAACTTTTCACTGCACTCATTTGAGTCCATGTGACAGTAAAGCTAATTCATAAAGGGCCAGGTTAATACTCTGACATGGTGTCAAATCCCACACACAACAACAGGGTGGAATTTAAACTTCATTACTAAATTGTGGAATGTCATGGTCAACCCTTGGCTCTGATTGTGGTGTTGCTGAGTTAGTTCATGCCCTGGCTCTCCATGGTCAGTTATACTGTATGGTCACAGGCCACACATGGTGAGTGTTATGCCATGGTCAGTGTTGCTGCATGGTCAATGGTCCTCTATGGTCAGTGTTACTCCATGGTTGGGGATATTGCATGGTCAGAGGCCTCCATGCTGAGTGTTTCTCTGTGGTCAGTCTTACTGCCTGCTCAGAGGCCCTCCGTGGTGAGTGTTGCTGCAAGATCAGTGGCCCTCCATGATCAGAGATATTGCATGCTCAGTGGCCCTCCATGCTGAGTGTTTCACCAGGGTCAGTGTTGCTGCATGGTGAATGGCCCTCCACCACAGGGGGCAGTGTTGATGCAGCGTTCGGGGTCAAGAAAACTCCAACTCCCAGAACACCTCTGGAGGTGGGCGCATGCGCAATACGAAGGCCCCTTCCGATTGGCTAGAGCCTTGTTGTGTACGGCTTCTGATTGGGTGGTGGGCGGAATCAATGTTGTGGAGGGAGATTTAAAACCCAGGGCAGTAGTGTAGAGGAAAATCTGGGCTCAGGTTAATTAGTCAAAACAGGGTATTGTATGAAACGTTTAAAGTGATTGAGTGAAGCACTAATACGCTGAGTAACTGTAGCCTTCTCCTTTCCCCACCCCAGAGGTATAAGAGGGAAATAGTGAAACGTAAGTTGAATTTTGAAGCATGTTATTTTTATTAATGTAAATGCTCTAGGTCACTTTTACATATCTGTTTTTTTATAATGACTTTCCATAATAATCATTCAATAAACATTCTCTTCTTTCTCAGAGAACTCTTTATACTCATTAGAGAGATGGGTGACTGGAAGTTTGTGTCTACAGCTGAAGTTGGCAAATCCCCTGGTGAGTTTCTTTTTGTCCAATTCATGGTGTGTAAAAAGACTTGTATTTTTAAAAATATATTCACTTCTGGGGTGTGGATGTTACTGACCAGGCCAGAATTTATTGCTCATCCTGAATTGTTCAGAGTGAATAGCATTGCTGTGGGTCTGGAATCAAACGTAGGATAGACCAGCTAAGAATGGTAGATTCCTTCTGTGGTAAACTAAGCTCACACACTTCAATAATTTTCAGTCTGAGACAAGATCTGAATCATTAGTGTCATTTATTTTACTCTTGCAAGAAGATGTGATGTCCACTGTCTGTCTACAAGGCAAGGGACTCACACACCGAATTCAACAAATATTTGATATTTATATAATTTGGTTTTTTTTTTAATTTAATTGCTCCTCCCCTATTTACATCTTCCACTTTCCTAAGATCAGTACCCATTACTCCTGTTTATCTCTTGCCTTGTCTGTGACAAAATGCTTATTTCTGGCCTCAAGGTCGTTTGACCTCATCCTGCTCTGGGTCATTGTTAGGCATATCCTTTCATTACCATTATCTACTCCCTCCATCTGTGTCTCTCCACTCATACAGATCATTAAGACCCTTTTAATTGGGGTTTGTTCTTGTGTTTCTGTAAAAGTGGGAAACAGATGTTTATACCTATTGTTTGTACAGGTGTATCTAGCTTAACTGCCTCCCCTCACAGCATCTTATGTATTTGCCTGTAATATCTACCATTATTTTGCAGTCCCGTTTCATTCTTGCATACACTTTTAGCTAATACAAACAAACAATTATGTATTTCCTCCACATAGTTTCCATTCTTGTTGACTCAGCTCTTGGCTGAAACAATTACACACTGGTGTGAGTTCATTTACTTTGTATAAGTAATTATAATTGCAGCAGTAACACTACTTTACCTATATCCCACACTTCCCTACAGGGCATTAAGGAACCAGATGGGGGTTTTCCAACAATTGGAAATTGATTCATGGTCATCAGTAGACTTCTAATTCTGTTTGTTTTCTAAAATTGGATTTAAATTCTGCCATGGCAGGATTTGAACCTGGGTCCCTAGAACATTATGTTGGTCTCTGCATTAATAGTCCAGCAATAATGCTATGAGGCCATCACCTCCCCTCTATAGCACCTTTTATAAACTCAAGGTTTTCCAAAACATTTCATTCTTCTAGTACTGTGGTTTGTTATAATGTGGGGAGCACTGCAGCTAACTAGTGCATAGCAAGTTCCCACAATTGGTCATTGTTCTTTGATCACTATTATTAGGGAGTTTCCACTTCTACTCGTAACTCTGTGTTAATACTGAAGATACTAGTATCCCTGGTTAGTGGAGGTGGCAAACTGGAAAGAGATCAATCAGGATTTGAGCATCAATTGGCAAAACTTGCTCAAAGATAAACTACAGGGGCCCCAGAACGGTGCAATGCATATTGCACCCAATCTAGACTACCTCCCTCTTGGTTAACTCTTGTCACCCTGCCTTGCTTCAGTTTGGCTGTAAAATCGGTCATGATGTGGGATGGGGTTTTTAGGTAAGTGCAGCTACTGAAACCTCTTTAAAAATAAATCTGTCCACAGATGCGAAGAGCTTTGTCCTGAGATCTGCTTCACCATTCTCCCCTGCCAGCACCATCACACTGCACTGTTCCCCCAGGCTGGCACTTCCAAACCTGTTCAGTCAAAATGCTTTCTGCTGGGGTGACAATGTTGATGAGTGTGTCTCGTACCTAAGCAAGGTAGGCTGAAGTATGACGGATTTTGTGAAAATACAGATCTTTAGAATTGTGAAACATTTCAAGAAGCCATTGGTTTCTGCTTGGATACCAGACTTAAAGTAAAAATAAGGATGTAAAATTTTTACCCAGCGATTTTAAAATGCATCCCAGGGCTTTAACCTTTATTTCCTTTCTCTGTTAATCCTCGAAACGTCGAATTCCCTATTCCTGAGATGCTGCCTGGCCTGCTGTGCTTTGACCAGCAACACATTTTCAGCTGTGATCTCCAGCATCTGCAGACCTCATTTTTTACTCTGTTAATCCTGCCTCAAGATTGAGCCAGGAAGCCTGATGCATGTGAAACTTGAATCCGGAGGTGTGTAATAGCATCTTTGAATAAGCTCATTAGAAAATATCTAAAGGTGAAGGCATGCAGTTCCACTCAGTAGACATCAAGAACTTGTGTGTGTGTGTGTGTGTGTGTGTGTGTGTGTGTGTGTTGGGCTTCTGTCCCGGAGAAGCATGGAAACTGTCTCTCTGCATGTTACACCTACAGTGTAGGAAGTGCAATGCAATGAATGTAAGTTTGGATTTTTATGGAACTTCATTATGAATGTTCTGGGAAGGTTAGTAGATCCTGAAAATAAGATTTATAACTCTGTGCTACTTGGCCTTTCCCCTAGCCACTTCTGCTATTTCATTGTCTTCCTTGTCAGACTGTAACTACTACTGCTGAAGGATGGGAGCCCAGGTCTCTGACTCGCACACTGTTTGAGGCCAGCTTCTCAACCCACGTTCAAACATATGGATCTCAACTATCTCAATGTCATTTTATATTCGTAGCAATCTCTCAACCATTGCTAGTATTCTACTGAGGAAGGCACAATAGGTCAGTGCTTCCTGCCTCTATATTGTGATTCATTTTGATCAGCATGCCTAAGTGTCTGCTGGTTTAGGCATGATGGGCCAAATGGTTTCTTTTAGAAACTTTTTTTTTCGAAATGCCCTTGTTTGTTTCATCTGATAATATATAACTTCATTTTGACCTGGAATGTCATGCTTTTGTGTTTTGTATTCTAGGAGATATGTAATCCAACTGTTCGCTTCCTGTTTGGAGTTTAGGCAGTTCCAACAGTACTTCTCTCTCTCTCTTTTTTTTAATGCTTGTATTGATTACTTGTCTATACCATCCTGGATCTGCATATTGTTTAAGTGGGCCAATTGTTTTAGCCATTCACCCATTTTCTTAAATTTTGAGGAGCTGGTTTCGATTTAAATATTGACTGTCTCCTAAATATTCCAGGAATTAAATAAACTGGGCCTTCCTGCTTTGTTCGATAGTTTTGAGGAGAATCCAGTGCCAAGTTTTAGCCTCGTTTCTCTCATAAACACTGTGTATAGCCTGCTGCATCTCTACCGGCAAAATGCAACAAAGGTAAATGGATTAGAAATGGAGCGTTTAAAGTCTTTCAGTGAGCAGGATTGTCTGAAAAACAGCCAGCTGAAACTGCAGGTGAGTTGCACTGGAAGGAACTGAGGCTTGTACTATCGTGAATGTTTGTTTGTTTGTTTGTTTGTTTGTTTGTTTTGAGCAGTTTTATTGCTGCTAATAAATGGAGTTGCTGTGGTTAATTGTAAATGAAATGTGAGCATTTACACGTTATTCTCAAAGCAACAGAAAGGAATCTGCAGTTCACCAGCCCTGTGCCTCTGCTGTGCTCCTCTATCTAAAAGAGCAATAAGAATATCACGCCTAGGAGCAGGAGTAGGCCACTCTGCCCCTCAATCCTGCGCCATCATTTAGTACACTCTTGGCTGACCTCATCTCAACCTCTGTCCACTCTCCCTAACTCTTTCTTCCATTATTAATGGAAATCTGTCAATCTCCAACAATTTATTCTGTCCCATTACTCACTGCACTCTAGATTGGTGCATTTCCCCAGATGGTGATTTAGTCAGTATGAAGGGGGATCTTACTAAATTGTCTTCCTCCCATTTTGTATAGAGCAATTAACTCTAACAAGCATTGGTGTTGCTTCCATCCAGCTCTCAAAAGTTTTCTCTTGGAATGCGAATTCAGCATGGCCAGTCTGTTCGTTTCTATTCAAGGGTATGGCAGTGAGATGAAGTTCAGGCTGGTAATTGGCTATTTCTTGTTTGGAGATATCACTGTTCTCCATGGCTTTTACCAGCAAGTAGATTAACCAGTAAATAACTAGTGGAAATGATTGGAGAAATGAGGAAATTGATGCGTACCATCAAAGACAATATTTTGGTCATCTCATTAAAACAAAGAGACATTGGAGTGCAGGTTTATAGTTCAAAGTGAAGTCAGTTAGATAGGATAGTGAAGGTGGTATTTGGTACACTTGCCTTTATTGGTCAGTTCATGGAGTAGGAGTTGGGAAGTCATGCTGTGGCTGTACAGGACATTGAAGAGGCCACTTTTGGAATATTGTGGGCAATTCTGGTCTCCCTGTTATAGGAAGGATGTTCTGAAACCTGAAAGGGTTAAGAAAAGATTTACAGGGATGTTGTCAGGTTTAGAGGGCTTTAGCTATAGGGAGAGGCTGAACAAGCTGGGGCTGTTTTCCCTGGAGCATCAGAGGCTGAGGGGTGACCTTACACAGGTTTACAAAATCATGAGGGGCATGGTAGGGTGAATAGCCAATGTATTTTCGTTGGGGTGGGGAGTCTAAGACTACAGGACATCAGTTTAGGGTGACAGGGGAAAGATTTAAATTAGATTACCTACAGGCCCTTTGGCCCAACAAGTCCACACTGACCCTCCAAGTAATCCGTCCAGTCCCACTTCCCTGACTAATGCACCTAACATCATGGCAATTTAGCATGGCCAATTCACCTGACCTGCACATCTTTGGACTGTGGGAGGAAACTGGAGCACCCGGAGGAAACCCATGCAGACACGGGGAGAATGTGTAAACTCCACACAGTTGCCCAAGAATTGACCCTGGGACCCCAGTGCTGTGAGGCAGCAATGCGAGCCACCGTGCTGCTCAAAAAGGATCTATTTGGCAATGTATTCTTGCAGAGGGTGGTGCATGTATGGAATGAGCTGCCACAGGAAGTGGCAGAGGCTGGTACAATTACAACATTTTAAAAGGCATCTGGGTGGTTTAAAGGGATGTAGGCCAAGTGCTGGCCAGTGGGACTATTTGAATTTAGGTGGGTGTGGATGAGTTGGACCGAAAAGTTTGTTTCTGCTGGCTTGAAGTGGGTGGTAGATGGACAGTTACCATTTTGGAAATGTAGAGGAAACCAGATTAGGAAATGCTGATTTTTGATATCAACTGGATGTAGTTGATGACCTTTTTTTTTTTGTGTGGCGTGAGTAAGGGCAGTAGGGGACAGATGGGAGGTCAATAACAGCCAACCTTCTGGGAAGGAGGATCTGACGACCAAAGGTGCTGTCTGTCCCCCTGCCACCACCACCCACCCCCTTCCCCCCCCGCCCCACCTCTGTAATTGGGGAAACAGCCTGCTTGAAGAGCTAATAGGTCAGGTAACTCTGAAATTCTGTCCTTCTGCGTCCATGCACTAGGCTGATGGTTTGGTTGGATGTCCTTCCCAAACAGGAACAGGTAGCAGCATTGGAACAGGAAATTGCTGCTTCCCAAACACAGGAGCTGCAAAGACAGAAGAGCATCAGGAATTTGAATAACCAGCTGAAGAGCCAGGAGGAGGAGGTAAGAGCGACCGTCAGTGTTAGTTTAAACCTGTGCTCTAACACCACCTCTTTCCCCCCCCCCCCCCCACCCCCCCCCCCCTCAGTAATGCAACTGCTTAGTGAATACAGTCACACCAGCAAAATCTTGGGTCTGTGCTGATAGCTGGGCCCACCTCTTGAGGGTGAGGAAAGATTGCATGGTTATTACTGTCTGCTTAAGCAAGATCAGGATATCGGGGGTACCACTGAATATCAGTCCTGACTGCTGTATGGTGATCTACTGGGTCATGTCGATTATTGGGTGAGCACAGGGCCTCTGTGTGCTTCTGCCTTCTCCCCGTTAGCCCCAGATAAGTTAAAGATTCATCAGGAAACCTGGCTGAGTTGCAACCACCTGAGACGACAAAAAAATCATGTCTAGGCAATAAATCACCGCAAGGTGCTTTGCAAACACATTATCAAATAAAATTAATACCATGTCACCCCAGAGGTATTTAAACAGCTGACTAAATGTAGGGCCTTTGCACTTGTAGCCATACTGAGCTGATAAATGGTGGGTTAGTGATACGTCCATCTCTCACTCCCAGATGGTGAAGTTACAGAGTGTCATTGCAAGTCGGGCAGCTCAGTATCTTCATGAGCTGAAACGGAAGGAGCAGGAACTGAGCAAACTGAAGGAGAAGATGAGTCACCACCTGACAGACAAAAAGGATAAGAGAATTGGTAACTGTTTGGTTTTTTTTTGGTCCTGGTTTGGAGGTGGGATGGGGGTAAAGAAGTGCAAAACTTCAATTGGAGGGTTCACATTTCCCATCACCCATCAGTTGCACAGTTCAAATTCCTCCTGTGCTTGGATCTGGGAGGCAATGTGCCATAGAGACTGGTTTTCCCCCATGTGTCAATTAAAGGTGGATCTGAAACCTGGGAACTATTCTGTACAATTCATTTGAGTGTGCAATACTGTGCATGCTGCAAATGGGTTAAAATCAGAAAATCCAGGGAACTTTGGTGAAATTGTATGGATAAGGAGTGAGTAAAAAGTGAGGTCTGCAAATGCTGGAGATTAGAGCTGAAAATGTGTTGCTGGTTAAAGCGCAGCAGGTCAGGCAGCATCCAAGGAACAGGAAATTCGACGTTTCTGATGAAGGGCTTTAGCCCGAAATGTCGAATTTCCTGTTCCTTGGATGCTGGATAAGGAGTGAGTCAGGTTGATTCTGTTTTGTCACTTAAGGCTCTGGTTTCAGTTAACTCTTTGTCTTGTTAAAGCCTGATTACCTTAATTTAATGTTTTTGAAAATGTTTGCAATTGTGTTGTTTCTAACATCCATTGACTTTATTGGAGGGAAACTACATGAACCTAACTTTCTGTCACAAACAGTGGAATTATTTGTCTTTAATCTGAGGAAGTGCAAATGTGAATAGCAACATGACAGGCAGGGAATCCTAGGCAGTACGATGGTTTGTGAGTGTTTTGTATGTTCCTGTGGGACATGACATAAATGCTAGTCCATCCAACAATGTTCACCACCCATCCTGAGTTGCCCCTTGGAGGTGGGGGTGGGCTGCCTCCTTGAACTGCTACAATTAACCAACTGTAAGTTGACCCACAAAGACTTTAGGGAAGGAGTTTCAAGATTTTGTCCCAGTGATACTATTTCCAAGTCAGGACGGTGAGTGCCTTGGAGGGGAACTTGTAGGCGGTGGTGTTCCCATGTATCTGCTGCCATTGTCCTTCTAGATGGAAGTGGTTCTGAGTTTGGAAGGTCCTGTCTAAGGATCTTTTGAACTGCTGCAGTGCATCTTGTAGAGTGATACTCAGTAGCAGCGTGGACTATGGTGGAGGGAGTGGTTGCCTGTGGATATGGTGCCAATCCAGTAGGCTGCTTTGTACTGGATGGTGTCATGCTACTTGTGGTATTGGGGCTGCACTATTACCAGGTAATTGGGGAGCATTTCATCACACTCTCTTGATGTGTCTTGTTGATGGTGGACAGGTTTTGGGGAGTCAGGAGGTGGGTTACTCACCACAGTATTCCTAGCCTCTGACTAGCCCTTGTAGCCTCTTTGTGATGAGTCCAGTTGAGTTTCTGGTCAATGATACTCCACACCCAGTGTTGATAGTGGGGGATTCAGTGATGGTAATGCTACTGAATGCTAAGGGCAGGGAGTAGATTGTGTGTGGGTGTGTCCCAGATGATGTTGTGTATCCTAAGGGCATCATACAGGATGTATAACAACCAAATGTTTTAAAAACTTAGGGCAGTTATAGATGGTGGGGATAAAAAGACTTGGAAAATTCTGCTGCCACTTTCACCATTGGGTCTTAGTGTTTCAAATAGAAGCTGAGCCATTTGTTGCCACAAGGAACGGGACTGTAATACTCTGCTTTTACAGACCCCCCGTTCAGGTTAGACCTCCGTGTATTTGAGAAACTCGCCAGTGCTGCAATTCTAACCGCCATTAATTACTCATGCCCCTTGCTCTCCACGTTCCACAGCTATAGATATCCTGAATCACATTGGACGGTCAGATGGAAAACGCCCCTTATGGAGAACAGGGAAGACTGAACTGAGGTGGGATTTACTGTCTCTTCACTCTGTCAAACCAAAAACTGAATGAGACCCTATCTTCCTGACTAAACTGATCAGTAACAGATTTCCGTACGAAGGTGTGAGGTACTTTGCAGAATCAGATGGGAATCTGTTCAATGTGTCTTGCTGGTTAGATTTGGTAATGAAGCAGTGTAAAAAGTAATTGTCCAAGTGCTCTGTGTGAATGTTGATCCTGATGAGTGGCATATGAAGTTTAATTTGAATAAATGCATGGGATTGCTTTTTTTTGGTAAAATGAACAAGGGTGGGACTAACCCAGTTAATCACTGGGCCCTGAGTAGTAGTGTTGAACAGAGATCTCTAGGTTAAGGTATATAGTTCCTTGAAAGTTGCATCACAGGTAGACAGGGTGGTTAAGATGTTTGGCGCACCTTCCAGTACAGCGTGTTGGTGACACCTCTTTGGGAGTGAGGTGTGCAGTTCTGGTCACCCTGTTACAGGAAGGATATTATTACATTGGAGAGGGTTCAAAAGAGATTTTCAGCAACATTCTGGTCAATGGAGGGTTTGAGGCTCTGGAGCTTGGGTTGAGGAGTGACACTAGAGGTTTCTAAAATAGAGTGGCTATTCACCTTTTCCATGCCCATGTGTTTTTTCCCCTTGAGTAGGAGTTTGAAATTGGAGGGCATTTCTTTAAGATGAGAGGAGAAGGACTTGAGTGCTGATGGGCAACTTTTTCACAGAGGATGGTTGGTATGCAGAGTGAACAACCAGAGGAAGTGGTGGATGCAGGTACCATTACATTTAAGACATTTGGACAGGTAAAGGAATAAAAAGGTTTAGAGGGATATGGACCAAATGCAGGCAAATGGGACTAGCTTAGTTTGGGAAACTTGAACAAGTTGGACCGAAGAGTCTGGTCATTGCCAGTCATACAGCAGAAACAATCGTGAATTTTGAATCCAGGACAGTTTGTGCAAAGCAATTAATGTTAATGACTGCAGAGGGGGCAACTGTGATGTGGTGGAAGAGGATTTGAATCCATCAGTTTTTGATGGAGTTGAATGTGCACTTCAACCCCTTGTGGCCAGACTCAGCGTCTTGTTTATCTGGATGTAGGTTTGCTCACTGAGCTGGAAGGCTGAACAAACCTACATCCAGGACCTTGACCTGAGCTACAAATCTTCTCAAAACTCTTGTTTAGCTACCTTTTAGTCATGATTTGTTTACAAACTAGGCAGGAGAGAGTGGAGAAACAGACACATCTTTGGGTCTAGGAATCTGACTTTTTTTTTTGTATTTCCTGGATTATTTTGCTATATTCCATGAGAGTAGGTAACTGTCCACTCCAGCCTCCTGCCAATTCCACCCTTTGTTCCCCTGGAGACACTCTCTCTGCAGGGTTGGGAGGGTTCAGAAATTCTGCCTTCTGTGAAGGCACTTACTGATGCAGAGTTTGACCTGAATTAGGAGGTTATCACTGTGTGGGTTTGCTCTTGGTTAGTTACCCAACGTCAATGTCAAACCCAGTGCCTTGTTTGATATTGGCAATGGAACAGATGGAGCTTGTCTGGATGTCTTCTGAATGCTGCAGTATCTGGTGTTTAACTCCATGTCTGCTCTGTGTTACAGGAGAGAGGAGGAAATGTACAAAGTGCTTGCAACAAACTACGAGGCTCAGATCCAGGAGCTGGTGTTGGACAACGCAGAGCTGATGAGGGTTCTGAACCAAATGAAGAGAGAGATTAGTGGGTTTCTCAGTCCAGACGATCTTTGCAAAGCCAATTCTCTTCAATCACTTGTGGTAAGTACGTGGTTTTGTATTGAAAGTAACAGTGGTGTTATAATAGAGTTTCACTGGGTTTAATTGGATCCTAGCTGGACCTGAGGTATTTCAGAATGAGGTGTAGGACCCCTCTACGTTTACATAACTATACATGGTGGGATCCTTAATCTATAAACTAACCAGGGCATTTGATTTCTGTTTACAGCGAGACTGAAGTGGAGATCCATATTCTTGTGCCTCACTGTCCTTTCTTTCTTTGTGCTGAAGAGGGGATGTTTTTTGGTCTAGTTAAGGCCACCATCAAAGAGCCTCCTGTGATACTATAAATAAACAATAGATACTCTTGTGCGGTACTCAAACCATTGTATTGTTTGTGTAAGCCTTAATATCTTGGATATTAAACTGCTCTCCTGAATCAGACTCGGGTGAATGTAATGGATTATAGGACAATATATCTTAAATTGGGGAGTTTGTTTCCTGACCAACACTCCAACTCGCGGCACCCAAGCAGAATATAACTAGTTATTGATGGGACCTTGCTGTGGGGACGTTAGCTGCCAAACAGTTAAAGTAATGAGGCCACAAAAGTGGTTCACACCCACAAAGTGGTGGCAAGAGATGGCAAGAGAATTAATTTTAAAACCAAAATACTGCTGATTCTAGAATTTTAAAAACAAAATGCAAGAAATACTTTGTCAGGCAGCATCTGTAAAGAGTGAAATATTTTAATGTTTCATGCTTGTGACCTTTAGCACTGTTCTGAAAGGTCATCAAACAACATAACATAATCTTCTCTCAGGTACTGTTAAACTGTATGAGTTCATGTTCCTTCTCCTTTTATGCATAACGAAACAATTGTTAACATTGTATTTAGAGTTTTATCGTGCAATTATCAGCAACATTGCAAGTGACCTTCAATAGTTTCTAATGTTCTTGGGTTGTAGATACTGCTCTGTCTACTTCAGAGCATTGCTCACTCAACTCCACCACATTGGACAAAACCAAATGCTGAGTGTCGGAGATCTGAAACTTAAAATAAAATTGCTGCAGTGATTCAGCAGGTCTGGTAGCATCTCTAATGAGAGAGACTAGAGGGCATAGATTTGTAGTGAGGGGGAAGATTTTAAAAGGGGCAACTCTTTCATGCAGAGGGTGGTGCGTGTGTGGAATGAGCTGCCAGAGGAAGTGTTGGAGGCTGGTACAATTACAGCATTTAAAAGGCATTTGGATGGGTATATGAATAGGAAGGGTTTGGAGGGATATGGGCCAAGTGCTGGCAAATGGGACTAGATTAACTTATTAGATTACTTAGTGTGGAAACAGGCCCTTCGGCCCAACAAGTCCACACCGGCCCACCGAAGCGCAACCCACCCATACCCCTACATTTACCCCTTAGCTAACACTACGGGCAATTTAGCATGGCCAATTCACCTGACCTGCACATCTTTGGACAGTGGGAGGAAACCGGAGCACCTGGAGGAAACCCACGCAGACACTGGGAGAACGTGCAAACTCCACACAGTCAGTCGCCTGAGTCAGGAATTGAACCCGGGTCTCTGGCGCTGTGAGGCAGTAGTGCTAACCACTGTGCCATCGTGCCGCCCACTAGTCTGGTCAGCATGGGTGAGTTTAACCGAAGGGTCTGTTTCTGTGCTGTATGTCACTGACTCCCTGGTTCTCTGACTCTGTTTAGCATTTTGAGTCAAATCTGACATCTGCAAACATTCAGTTCTAAAGAAGTTCCAGCTGAAGTCTTGTTATTTATGGCATTGTAAAAGAAATAACTTTACGTTTTGAAATCTTGTGTTGACTGCTTTTGAAACTAGGAGGAAGAAACTAGCATCAGTGAGTCCCGGGAAGTGACGAGAGGGCGTCTTACAGACTGTGTTCAAAAGCAGTGGAACACCTTAAAGGATCACATGGCGAAACTTGGAGTCATGGGTAATGTTCTTGGCTCTTGTCTATTTCTGGCAGCTGTACTGGGGACATTGTGGCCAATCCTGGGTACCGCACCAGATTGGAGAAGTTAAGACCATCGCCTTCTCTAAGAGGAAAAATAGCTATGACATGAGATTCCAAATCATGAGATCTGGAAACTGCCACCCCCCTACTTGGGGGTGGGGGGTCAGGTTAAAGTGTAACTTGCAACAGAAGCTAAAGTGACATGAGGAAGCATTTGTTTCCATACAGTGAATGGTTAGTGTCGAATGCCGTGCTTCTAGTGGATTCAGTTTCATTTGAAATATTCAAGACTGGAAATAG
The DNA here is from genome assembly GCF_020745735.1 of Hemiscyllium ocellatum. NCBI lineage: Eukaryota > Metazoa > Chordata > Chondrichthyes > Orectolobiformes > Hemiscylliidae > Hemiscyllium > Hemiscyllium ocellatum. The sequence goes on along the minus strand of NC_083445.1, from coordinate 4,050,461 downwards.
TCCTCCAATGAGGAGTGTGCACGGTTAGAAGGTGGGAGAATGAGTGATTCACTTTGTGTCTGCACCAACTCTCGGAATGGAACAATGGGCTGAATGGCGCCCCTGTAACAATTGTGATACAGGATTTTCAGATTCAAAATTGTAAGAAAACTGGTTCCAATGTGTACAAATGCTTCTCGTTTTTGTCTGTTAGCAAACAGACCTCTTGGCTCACTTTGTGGATTGTGAGAAATAGGGTTCACTAAGATTGTGACTGACTGGTGGGCTTGATTCCATTCTCTTGCCCTTAACTGCCATAACCTTTTGCCCATCCAAAGTCTGTCCAACTTGGCTTTAACTGTTTAAGGGTCCATCCTCCACTTCTCTCTCAAAGAGAATTCGAGCTTAATGACCTGCAATAAATTTATCCCGCCTCTTAAATGAAAAACCCTTACTTTTAAACCTGGTTCTAGATTTCCCACAGGAGGATATCTCCCCTCAGCATCTACTGTCAATGCCCCTCAAACCACCTTTCGGTAAGATTTCCCCCCTCATTGGTCTCAGTTCATGGCTATAGGTTTGACTTTTGTCTTTCTGAAGACAACAATCCATTCATCCGAGGAATCTGACTTGGGATTTGTCTGAACTGTAGGTCAATGTGAGACCTTTCCGGATGAAGGGCTTTTGGCTGAAACGTCGATTCTCCTGCTCCTTGGATGCTGCATGACCTGATGTACTTTTCCAGCACCACTCTGATCTCCAGCATCTGCAGTACCCATTTTCATCAGTGTGAGACACTGTCATCCTTTACTGTAGTCTAAAGTGAATTGTTTGTAACTCAGCCCATTGTTCCGTTCAGAGCTGTGCTGTCAGTGTCACCAGTTAGCAGAAGAGAGATTGGGTTCAGCCCAGCTCCCTCCTCTTTGAAATGTTCTAGTAAATCTGTGTACCCTCCATGTCATAGGGTTTAGATTAGATTACTTGGTGTGGAAACAGGCCCTTCGGCCCAACAAGTCCACACCGACCCATCGAAGTGCAACCCACCCATACCCCTACATTTGCCCCTTACCTAACACTATGGGCAATTTAGCATGGCCAATTCACCTGACTCGCACATCTTTGGACTGTGGGAGGAAACCGGAGCACCCGGAGGCAACCCACGCAGACACAGGGAGAATGTGCAAACTCCACACAGTCAGTTGCCTGAGGCAGGAATTGAACCCGGGTCTCTGGCGCTGTGAGGCAGCAGTGCTAACCACTGTGCTGCCCACTAAAGACTCTTTGTTTCCACCCACTGGCACTGAGCACAAACTCCTTTTTAAATAGTTCCAGGAAACGATTTCCACAAAGCTCGATCTGCCTTATTCAGGCAGAGGTGACCATTCAGCCCATATCCATGCTGACACTGAACAGTAGTTCATTCAGTCCTATTTTCCCTGACATCATCCCCTTGGCTCTAAGTTTCTGTTCTTTCAATTCCTGTCCAACACTCTGAGACTGAACTTCTTTAACAGTTTGTCTTGTGGGCTGGATAATGAAAGCTGAACCTGAACATCCAATAGCTGCCCAGTGAGCTGGCTGCCATATTGCCCGCACCCCCTTCCCACCCTACTGTCAATTGACAAAAAGCAATCCAGAATTGCAGACGGGAACACCAGTAGGGCCACTGTCACACTGACCTTGGGTGGTTATAGCTGGTATTATGGTATAGTGACTGTTACTGAGCCAGTAACTTAGAAATGTGGGTTATAGTGTTTTAACAGACACCTGCTCATAAATTTGAACGAAGATTTTTTGTTTTCACCAGGGTCTCCCTTCAGGGAGGTAAAACCTGCCATTCCTCACCAGTCTAGGTGACTCCAAACCCAAACATCAATATGGCTAACCCTTAATATCCCTCGAGCGGTTGCCTCCATTTGAAGTAAACGACTCAATGTCTGCTATAGAGCACCTTGGAATGGGAAATGAGTGCTGGCTTTGCTGGAGCGCAATAGCATGAGGAATAGCTGCAGGAGTTGGCCATTTGGACCAATGAGTCTGTGTGACAATTTGATAATGTAATGACTGATCTGATTTTGGCCATAACTCCACTTTCTAAGCTGACTGCTTAATCAACTAAAAACCTGTCCAACTCTGTCTTGAATATATTCAACAACCCAGTCTCAACTGTACATTGGCATAGAGACTTCCAAAGATTAATGATGCTGGGGAGAAATTGCTCCAATCTGTCTTGCTGCGGTGCCTCTTGTTACAGTTGTAACCCCCAGGCATGAAGCAGATAACTAACAGTTATCTAACAGAAGTTACTGGAGAACCTCAGCAGATCTGGCAGCAGTCTGTGGATTGAATCAGGCAATGTTTTGAGTTTAGGACTCCATTTTTAACTCCACTTCCTCTCTACAGATGCTGCTAGGCTTGCTGAGTTTCTTCAGCATTTTGTTTTTGCTGTGGATCTTCAGCGTCCACAGGTTCTTTGTTTATTTTAGTGATCTGTTGGCATTCTATTGAGAGTGAAATGAACAAGCCAAATAAATCCATTATCCCAATGTGATCCATTCCCCTCAGCTGTGCAGTCATCTCTGGTTGGGAAGAATGACCACGTGGTCAGTATCACTGACCACGACAAGGAAATAGCCAAACTGAAGCTGGAGGTTGAACAGAGTAAAGAAATAATCTGCACACAGCAGCGTCTTCTTGAGGTAGGAGATCCTTGGTGAAGCAATGGATAAACACTGTCTTTAATACTCTGTACTCCAAGGAGAACACTTCAAATGTTGCATGATTTTTGTATTTTCTACCAATTTTTTTTCCTCTTATTCTTGCTATATTGCAGTAAATGTTAAGATTTATTTTATAATAACTGAAAATGTGTTGCTGGTTAAAGCACAGCAGGTTAGGCAGCATCTCGGGAATAGGGAATTCGACGTTTCGAGTATGCTATTCCCTATTCCTGAGATGCTGCCTAACCTGCTGTGCTTTAACCAGCAACACATTTTCAGCTGTGATCTCCTGCATCTGCAGACCTCATTTTTTACTTGATTTATTTTATAAGCCAACCTCTCGCCTTATCCCAGTTTTCAATCATTTTTTGGCTGAGACAGCTTGTTTCAAGAGGCTTCTTGGAGCACCGAGCTTCCAGATTGTTTCAAAGGGCTATAGTTGAGTTCCTGTTCTTCATGACCCACGTGCAGAAGCATTGATTTTCTGTTGGGAGAGTGGCAGTGCTAGTACAGCTAGTGTCTGAGCTGTTCCCATTGGGTCTGGCACTAGAGTAAGACTGGTCTGGCTGAAGCCATTTATTTTCTAATCAAAACCAAGGGATACTCTAGAGTGCTTCTGGGATGCTGCCTGACCTGCTGTGCTTTTCCAGCACCACTCTGATCTCCAGCATCTGCAGTTCCCACTTTTGCCTGCCTGAAACTGATTTGTAGCAAGCCTTGATGCTACTGTTATATCTTTACAGGCAGAAAGATTTAATCTCTACCAGATCTCTGAATTTTTTTTTAGGATGTCCGATATGAAACCCTTTTATTAATGATTAAACTCCAGACATGGAAGATACTTAGCTGCAACTCTTTTTTTTCTTTTTTAAACCGTCTCCTGGTATTTTTTGTATTCCAGGACCAGTTCACCATTCAGAAAGAAGACCTGACCAGAGGTTCTGATTTACTAGAGGAAGAGGAATGGTTCTATAAAGAAATGCAATTGTTTGAGGAGCAGAGAAAGAACTTTGAGACAGAGAGGCAGAGATTCACAGAGGCAGCAATCCGACTGGGTCAGGAGGTGGGTGTGGACCCTCTGGGGGAGGTGGGCAGGGAACGTGCTGGGGGAACTGGGGGAGGTGGGCATGGATGTGCTGGGGGGTGGGGGAGGTGGGCACGGATGTGGTCAAAAGGATGGTGCTGGGGTGGGGGACTGGGATATGGAGGGTGTGGGCACAGGGGTGGTGCTGGAGTTGGGCACAGGGGAGAGAGACTGTGGTGTGAAGAACCTGGTGCTTATTCAAATTACAAAGTCAGGAATCCCTCGAAGAACCCTTGTTCCAATTTGCTTTTCTATTTTTTTGAATGGTACTGGGTTAGAGAAAACAGTTTGAGGAGGAGCGAGCCCTCTACTTGAAGGAACAGTTCTTGAACCTGACGCCATTTCGGGATCAAAGGACAAAACCCAAGCGGAAACTGCAGGCTTCCTTTGCTGTGACCAGTAAGGGCTGTCATCTTTCTACCTTTTTTGTAAAACTAGGAGTTTCTCAGCAATGAGCTCTGTTGCAGTTTGACTTTTTTTTTTAAAAAGTATGCTTCGGAATTTATTTCTAAGATTCAGAATGTGCTTGCTTACAAAGAAAGCAGTCACCCTGGACTGAATATTGTGATGCCCAGTAAGGATTGTACAGAGCAGCTTGGAGAATTAATTTTCAAAATTTTCTTGCAAAGTTCTTTAAGAATCACCTGTTTTCAAAATTACACTGCTCTTCTAGGAACTTAAGAACAGTAAGCGTTCCAGCGAGTTGAGACCATAGCTGGTCGTCTTGTATCTGCTCTGGTTCCATAGCCTTTGAATTCCTCCACTCAAATCTATCCAACTGTTTGAAGATCTTAAACTGACACCATTTCGGCCTTGCCCATGGACAGAGCAGAGACTTAACTCACTGGAGGAAGTGTTTCCAGTGTGTTATAGTCCTGCCATCTCTTTCTGCTACAAACCATAGCATGTTTCAATTGAAAGTCCATACGATACATTTTTTTTCTAGCTCTGAATCTCTCTTGACCTCAGATGTTGTGTTTGGGGGGGAAAAATCTGCTCCAGTTCCAGTAGTCATGATTTGGAGATGCCAGTGTTGGACTGCGGTGTACAAAGTTACAAATCTCACACCACCAGGTTATACTCCAACAGCTTTAATTGGAAGCACACTAGCTTTTGGAGCACCACTCCTTCATCCGGCGAAGGAGCATCCACCTGACGAAGGAGCAGCGCTCCAAAAGCTAGTGCTTCCAATTAAACCTGTCGGACTATAACCTGGTGTTGAGATTTTTAACCCAGTTCCAGTAGTAATTAAAGGTGAAGTTCCTTTTAAAGAGGCCACAGCTTTTGTCTGACAAAAGTTTGTTTTTTAATGGCCCGACTGAAGGGAGAGGCTATCGGATTCTTAAGATCAGGGCTTGAGGTGACTATTGGATGAAATGCTATTGATGTGATCGAGATGGCAGTACTCGAGTACTGTAAAGGAATACTTTTAGGATTAATGGATTGCATTTTACTGTTTCAAAATCTCTTTCTAAATATTTCTTTATTAAAACAAAATACTACTATTTTTTAAAACCAAATCTGCAGCAGGCTTGTGTTTCTTTGGCGGGGGGGGGGAGAGAGACTTTCTTTAAAAAAAAATTCATATCTAGTCAGATTTCTGCCTGGGATCAGAACAGAAGTGAGTAGGTAACACCGATCTTAATTTGCCGTCAAATAGAATCAGAGGAAGTTGTGTAAGAACCATCTGCCTGGATGTGCGTTTATTATTTAACAGTTTTTGGTTCATTTCTCTAGGCCCAGACCAAGAAAATCTGGCTCCGTGCTTATCCAATCAAAAGATGAGCACGTCCAGGCGATATCAGCGTGCTTCAATGCACACTCCAAGCCCGTCTTTCAAGTTTTCAAAGTTCAGGCGCCATTCTCTGCCTGCTGCCTCTGAGATGTATGAAGTTTTCGGGGTGATTCCAGAAAACAGGTGAATGCTGGAGTTGATGATGATCTGAAACATGTTGAGTAGGGTGCATTTTAAAGCATAATCTTTCCACTAAAAAGTTTATGCAATGCTGGTAGCTTTAGATGAGCATGTGGGGGTGAAATGCAGTGTAAAGTATGTACTTTGTCTGTCTTTTTATTTCATATTTCCAGCCCAGTGACTAAATTCAATAGATTTCTGGAAGCTGTCTCTCTCTCCTTTTTTTTTTGTGAAGATTTCATTTTATTAACAGACCCCTGACCTTTTGGGAGAGCTGTATTCATCTCCCTTTGTGCATTTTGGTTCAGAACTTCAACTCCATCTGTGTTAATTTGGAATTGAACCATCTACAATAGCCAGTTTTATTATGACTGAGTGCACACACCAGGATCCTCTATAGCACTTTTTTTTTTGCCATCACAGCTGGCCCAAAATTCACTTTTTTTTAATGTGTAAATTTCTCTATCTGAGGGAGGGGGAAGGGATGCAATCTAAACTTCTGTATCTATTATTGGAGTGCAGTGGGAGTGGTTGTTAGTTTTGCTGGATCTTAGTTATAAGGAGAGTTTTTTATCTTTTGCTACAGCTTCAGACCGGCCCCAACTGAGCGACTTAGAAGACCCAGCAGCATGAGAGAGAGCCCAGCCATCCAGCGAGACTTGGCAACTCGCACCAGGACTGGCCTCCGCTGGGTCCGCACTGGCCTCTTTTTAAATGAGCATGAAGATTCGTCATACAGTGGGCACTTGTGCATGCCATCTAATGCCACATCCCCACTGCAGTTCATGGGTTGACCTGGGCCTTTTTCAACATGAGGGGTGAGCATCCTGGTCTGCATTCACTCAGGAAATCCTGTTTCCACTAAACGCAGAGAATAGCTGAAACCAGTTTGCTTACATCACTCCTGGCTCGGGAACTGAATTTTTTTTGCCACTAACTACATGTTGCTACTAGACTCTGTTGCCAAATCTCTGAAATGGCTGTCAGCTATTTCAGTCCCAGTAGAGAATAATTGAAAGGCCAGGCTGTGGGTGACACTCAGTTCTCTTACTCTAATGCCACATGTGAGTTTTAAAGTAAATTTAGATGTATACAATTTTTAGTCAACTTTTTTGGAAGATTTGCAAATCATTCAAAATTGAGATTTGTTGTTGTGCATATTCAATAAACTTTTTCTTTCTGGTGTTCAGTTGTGACTTTTTTTTAAAGCTGTTACTTTTAGATTATTAGATTAGATTACTTTATAGTGTGGAAACAGGCCTCTGGGCCTAACAAGTCCACACCGACCCTTCGAACAGCAACCTACCCAGACCCATTCCCCTACATTTACCCCTTTCCCTAACACTACGGACAAGACCTGCACATCTTTAGACTGGGAGGAAACCGGAGCACCCGGAGGAAACCCACACAGACATGGGGAGAATGTGCCAACTCCACACAGGTGCGCTTTGAACCTGGGTCTCTGGCACTATGAGGCAGCAGTGCTAACCAGCGTGCTGCCCTAATATTATTCAATACTTGAATATTAGATTCCCTACAGTGTGGAAACAGACCCTTCACCCTAACAAGTCACACTAACCCTCCAGAGAGCAACTCACCCAGACCCATTCCACTACCTTCAGATTGTTGGAATGCAAGGTGCAAACCCTACCCCCATTAACCTTTATCAGAGGAAAGGTGTTTATCAAAAGTCTGTTTAAATCAGAGTGGTGCTGGAAAAGCACAGCAGGTTAGGCAGCATCCCTGGAGCAGGAACATCGACATTTCGGGCAAAAGCCCTTCAGCAGGAATGCTGCCTGACCTCCTGTGCTTTTCCAGTACCACTCCGAACTCTCTGATCTCAGCATCTGCAGTCCTCACTTTTGCCTAGTTTATGAAGTCTGGTTTGACTTGGCTGGAATACTGTAGCTTAAAAACAAGGACTGTAGCTGCTGGGAACCCAATGAAGGGGTTTTTGCCTGAAACGTCGATTTCGCTGCACTTTGGATGCTGCATGAACTGCTGTGCACTTCCAGCACCACTGACCCAGAATCTGGTTCCCAGCAGCTGCAGTCATTGGTTCCCAGCAAGGTAGAAGCAGAGTCTAGGTTAGAGTGGTGCTGGAAAAGCACAGCAGGTCAGGCAGCATCCCAGGAGCAGGAAAACAATTGACGTTTCGGGCAAAAGCCCTTCATCAGCAATACTGTGGTCCTGTGCAGGTTCAGCATGAATCCGATGGGCTGAACGGCCACAGTCAGAGTAGCCTGGAACCGCACTGCGTCGCGCGCGGCTCATTGTGACGAGCCGGAGCCGGCTTTGGGGGCGTGGCTTGCAGGTGGGGGCCCGGTCAGCTGACCCGCAGTGTAGCGGACCGTGATCACGTGGGGAGCGCCGGTCACATGATCAGTCCTGATGGCTGGGCTGGTGCGGCGCCCGGGATCGCTGTATTTGCTGCTCTCGGTTTGCCCCTTTCTGCTGGGACCTGGGGCAAATGGGGGGCGGTGCGGATACCAGGTGAGGGAGACTGTCACTGGGCATGCCTTCACCACTCAGGGGATAGAGACTGGGGGTCAATCCCAGTGACAGAGAGAGTAAAGGGGAAGTGGGCATTTCCTGGAGAAGTCTGTTGTTTTTTGGCACTGTGAGGCAGCACTGCCACCCACTGTCACTGTGCTGCCCGAATATAATTCAATACTTGGGTATTAGATTAGATTCCCTACAGGGTGGATTCCGGGAACACTGCTTGTGTGAGCTGGGCCAACTTTCTTATTTGAGGAAGAGTCTCACTGGGCTTGAAACATTCACCCAGTTTCTCTTTTCCCCAAATGCTGTCGGAGAGCAGGACTGAGGGACAAAACAAAAACTGCAGATGCTGGAATCCACAGTAGACAAGCAGGAGGCTGGAAGGACACACCGCCTGATGCTGCCTGGCTTGCTGTGTTCTTCCAGCCTCGGGAAGAAAGAGAGTGTGTGTTGGGGGGAGAGAGGGGACAGACTGTGTGAGAGTGAGTGTGTGTGAGAGAGAGAGAGCAAGTGTGTCAGGACACACCACCTGATGCTGCCCGGCTGGCTGTGTTCTTCCAACCTCCTGTCTACAGAGGACAGGAGTTTGCACATTCTCCCCGTGTCTGCGTGGGTTTCCTCCGGGTGCTCCGGTTTCCTCCCACACTCCAAAGATGTGCAGGTCAGGGTGAATTGGCCGTGCTAAATTGCTCGTAGTGTTAGGTGCATTAGTCAGAGGGAAATGGGTCTGGGTGGGTTTCTCTTCGGCCCAACCAGTCCACACCGACCCTCCAAAGGGCCTGTTTCCACACTGGAGAGAATCTAATGTAATCAAGTGATTAATGGTAGGGTCATGGGGAGTGTTGCTGAACAAAACACCTGGGGAGCAGGTACATAATTCCTTTTGAAGGAGTCACAAGTCAACAAGGTAGTGAAAAAAGGCATTTGGTACAATTGCCTTTTATTGGTCTGTGCATTAAATATAGGAGTCAGGGTGTCATATTGCGGCTGTATGGGACAATGCCACTTTTTAAATACTATATTGTATATAATTCTGAGTGCCCTGCTGTAGAAAAGATAACTAAACCTGAAGGTACAGAAAGGATTTACAAGCATGCTGCTGGGACTGGAGGGTGAATAGACTGGGCTGAGGAGTGACGTTAAAGTTTATAAAATCATGAGGGACGTGGATAGGGTGAATAGCAAAAGTCATTTTTCTTGGGAGAGGGAGTCCAAAATTGGAGGGCTTAGGTTGAAGGTGCGAGGAGAAAGATATAAAAGGGATGTAAGGGGTAACATTTTCACGCAGAGGGTGATGTGTGTGTGGAATGAGCTTTCAGAGGAAGCGATGGAGGTATCTGGATGAGAGTATGAATAGAAAGGGACATGGGCCAAATGATGGGACCAGATCAGATTGATTTCTGGTCGATGTGAATGAGTTGGACCAAAGGATTTTATTTTCATACTGTACAGTTGTATCGCTCTCTGACATGCTGAGTTTCTCCTGACTTTGTTTTGCATTTCCAACACACTCAGTATTTTGTTTTTATCCTAGTCCGGGCATTTGGAGATTGAATATCATTTATGAAAAAAGTCCACGTAAAACATCTCCTTTCAGGCTCTATTCTGTATCTCTGCATCGCACCCCACCCCTCCATATCATTCCAATAGCAGCCGTGTTTCTTGTTAAGTATTAAAGCATTCCGTCACAACATTTTTCTAGATGTTCTAAAACCCCTGTACCATATCAGTATGCTGTACAGTGACCTTTCATTTTAAAAATGACGACCAAAAAGTACTGGAGAAACTCATACTTCTGGTAGCAGCTGTGAAGAGTGAAAGAGTTAACGTGTTAACAGTTAACGTGACTCTTCAGAACTAGCCAGTTGTTGTTTGATCATTTCCAGCATCACAGTGCTTTGTTTTTATATTGAATCATATTCTAAACTCCTTTTGGAGATGGAAGGACTATGTATGAATCGTGTCCCAGAAACTGCCTTCTTTTTATTTTAGAAAGAAACGGTTATAAAGCTCTAGCCTGATCTGCGGTTTACTCCAGGTCTGAAAAAGCTCTAAACCTGCTTAACGTTAGGAGTGAGAGTTTGCTAAATAATTAATAGTAGTGTGCCCTCTCTCCCCTTCATCCTCCCACTCTCTCTTCCTCTCTCCTGTCTTTCCCCCACCCCCCAACTCTCCCCATCTCTATGTCTCATCATCTTCTTCCACCCCCATCTCCCCCTCACCGTCTCCTCCCCTCCCCTCCCCTCCCCATCTCCTCCCGTTTGCCCCCACCATCTCCTCCTGTCTCCCCTCCCCCACCCCCATGGTCTCCTCCCATCTCTCCCCTCCCCCCACCGTCTCCTTCTGTTTCTACCCCCCCCCAACGCCCCCCACCGTCTCTCTCCACCCCCCCACTGTCTCTCCACCCCCCCCACTGTCTCTCCACCCCCTCCCACTGTCTCTCCACCCCCTCCCACTGTCTCTCCTCCCTCCCACTGTCTCTCCACCCCCTCCCACTGTCTCTCCACCCCCTCCCACTGTCTCTCCACCCCCTCCCACTGTCTCTCCACCCCCTCCCACTGTCTCTCCACCCCCTCCCACTGTCTCTCCCCCCCCCCACTGTCTCTCTCCTCCCCCCACTGTCTCTCCACCCCCTCCCACTGTCTCTCTCCTCCCCCCACTGTCTCTCCACCCCCTCCCACTCTCTCCACCCCCTCCCACTGTCTCTCCACCCCCTCCCACTGTCTCTCCACCCCCCCCACTGTCTCTCCTCCCCCCACTGTCTCTCCACCCCCTCCCACTGTCTCTCCACCCCCCCACTGTCTCTCCACCCCCCCACTGTCTCTCCACCCCCCCACTGTCTCTCCACCCCCCCCACTGTCTCTCCACCCCCCCCACTGTCTCTCCACCCCCCCCACTGTCTCTCCACCCCCCCCCACTGTCTCTCCACCCCCCCACTGTCTCTCCACCCCCCCCACTGTCTCTCCACCCCCCCCACTGTCTCTCCACCCCCTCCCACTGTCTCTCCACCCCCTCCCACTGTCTCTCCACCCCCCCCACTGTCTCTCCTCCCCCCACTGTCTCTCCACCCCCCCACTGTCTCTCCACCCCCTCCCACTGTCTCTCCACCCCCTCCCACTGTCTCTCCACCCCCTCCCACTGTCTCTCCACCCCCTCCCACTGTCTCTCCACCCCCTCCCACTGTCTCTCCACCCCCCCCACTGTCTCTCCACCCCCTCCCACTGTCTCTCCACCCCCTCCCACTGTCTCTCCACCCCCTCCCACTGTCTCTCCACCCCCTCCCACTGTCTCTCCACCCCCACCACCATCTCTCCCTTCCCCCGTCTCCTCCGTCTCTCCCCCCTGTCTCCCCCCCTCACCACCTCCCCCTGTCTCCTCCCCCGCCTATCCACCACTGTCTCCTTTTCTCCCCACTCCCTAAGGTTTCCTGGCACTATGTGCGGAGGAATGGCTTCTCTCGATGCCCTGGTTTATAATTTACTCCTTGATCAATGGGACTATAACTGGATCGTCTGGTGGTTTAGGAGGTTCTGGATCACTGAGCTGCAGGATATTTAGTGGCTCAAAAGCAATTGGAACACCGGAGCTTATAAATGATTGGGGCACTGTAGGAATATCGAGTTGAGGTTAAAGTCCGATCAGTTGTGTTCTTATTGGATGGGGCAGTGGGCTCGATGGGCTGACTGGTCTCTGCTTGTCCTTCATTTGAATATTCATGTGTTTTTTTTATGAAAAATACAAAACACATGCAAATTCTGCAAAGTGATATTTGCACCCTTTTCTTAAAAAGTGCTGTTTACTTTCACATAAGCATTTTAATGTTGCTGTGTTAATCCTTCTCCCTCAATCCCAGCTCATGAGACACAGCAGCTCAGCCTGTGCCCAGTAACAGGAGCCATGTGGCCTTCAGGGGTTTGTGAGGGGTTGGTGACCCTGCTGTTGAGACCCACGGTCCCAGACACCCCTACACATCTGAGTCTGCTGGCTGGTTAAAGTTACCTCTGTGGATGGAAAGCTGTATCTGAAATGTACAGACCAGGTGTCTGCTGATGCTGCTGTTGCTGGGAACTCTTTCAATGGCCATGGCTTGTGCTGTTCTTTGTTATCTGTTGAAAGCAAAGTGCAGATATTGCACATAACTGACTCCACTTCCACGAACACACTGTCTGGATTCTCGTGCTGCAAGGTCAGAGCTTATTCCTTCTATTTCCTACATTAAGGGCAGGAACGGTTCTGTGGGCTCTGTAACGCTTTAGAATGCTGTACTGCACAGTTGTGAAAGGCACTTTGGATTTTCAAGTCTCTCGATTTGTCACAGTCTGGCCACAAAAGGAAAAATAAATTAAACACGAGCTGGAGACCTGTAACCGTTGGTCACAGAGTGAGAAATTTTTGTTTGTGATATTTCAGAAACTGTCTATCTTTGCCCTCAGTGGTTAACACAGAGTCTAACTAATCTCTTTCATGCTGCTGTTATCTAGTTCTCTTGTTTAATTTATCTTTATACATTCACCCCACAGTATGTTTGCACTGTGTTTGGTGCCACGTTAAGATTAGACTTTCAACAACAACATGTGAAATCATTAAATAAATGGAAAGCAACTTGTTTTTTTTTATTTCCATGTGTTTTTCACATCTTTTAATGCAGAACTATTGGTCAGAATTGAGGAATATGTCTGAGACTAACCAGTTGCTTAATAGGATTTAACAGTTTTGTGTGGCCCCTGTTCTAGTTTGTTCTCTCTCTGTCCTTAAACCTATCCAGTGTATTTTGCAACAGGGCATTGCAGGACAGTGATCCCAAAGGAAGCAATGAGGATTTTAAAAAGTCTTGCCTGTTCAAAGGGATGAAGAAAGAAAGGTACACATTTCTCACGTAAACCAAAAAACTGCAGGTGCTGGAGGTCGGAAACAAAGCAGAAATTGCTGGAGAAACTCAGCAGGTCTGGCAGCATCTGTGGAGAGAGAGAGCAGAATTAAGGTTTCGTGTCCGGTGACCCACCTTCAGAACTCCTGAACTCTGCTTTCGTCCTGCAGCTGCTGCCAGACCTGCTGAGTTTCTCCAGCAATGACTGTTTTTGTTTCAAGTTTGCGGAGTGTTTTTCTGTGCGTGTTAACCACTCACCAAACATTTTCCCAGCAGCTTTTCGAGACAGAGCAGATGTAATGCTACGAAGGGCAGGATTTAAACACCATCAAAGCAGTATATTGGAGAAGAAGGGAGCGAGAGCGGGTGGAGACGGTCAGGGGGACAATTCCAGAATTTGGGAATCTAGTTTGTGGGGATGAAGAAAATAGGGGTGCATAAGAGACCAGAATTGGAGGGTTGGAGAACAGGAGGAAATCGCAGAAATTGGAAGGCGAGAGACTGAAGTTGGTTGAAAATACAGAGAAGTCCTTTAAAACAGCGGTGTTATTGGAATTGGAGGTGGTGTCAGCACAGTGTATATTGAACACCGAGTTACTCAGTGAAGGGGACTTGATGTGAATTAATATCCAGGCAGCAGCTGAAGTGTTTGAATCTGGATTTAATAGGCTGGGGAGGCAGGGTAAACTCAGCCAGCTTTGGCCTCAGGTTAAAGGGACAAGGTGTCACAGTCCACGGGGTCCAGAACACAGCAGTTGAGAGAAGCTGTCCCAGGATTCTTGATCAGTGGAAGTTGTTTGATTTGAAGTGTTAACCTGATCTCACTCTCTTTTCCAAAAGGCCTGTCCTGCGATCAAGCCCGGGATGTTGAATGTTCACCTGGTCCCTCACACTCATGACGACGTGGGGTGGCTTAAGACAGTGGATCAGTATTATTATGGAGGTGAATATCCTTCTGATTGTCTGACTATGTGGTAGCAGCTATACTCAGACCTTCAGTGCAGTATGGAGACAGTCCTCCATTGTTAGGTACAGTGGCTTTCAAATTGAACAATAATATTCAAAGGTAAATTGGATTGTCTCAGTGACGGCGATAGGAAGAATTGAGTGCAACTACTCACCGGTCGTAACATTTAGTGTTCGGGGATGAAGGAATGTGGGACAAGAACAGGTGAATGTATTTTAGATGCAGATTAGTTGTGATCTGACTGAACATGTTGAAGGGTTTGACTGGCTGCCTACCCCGACATAACCTGGTGTATGTGTGTGTGTCTCTGTCTATCTGTGTGTGTCTTTCTGAGTTTGAGAGTGTGTCTGTCAGTGTCCGTGTGTGTGTCTGTCTGAGTTTGAGTTTGTGTGTGTGTGTGTCTGTCTGAGTTTTGTGTGTGTGTCTGTGTCTGTCTGTGTGCGCTTGTGTGTGTGTGTGTGTGTGTATGTGTCTGTGTGACTGTCTGTGTTTGTGTGTCTGTTTGTCTGTGTTTGTGTGTCTGTTTGTGTCTGTGTCTGTGTTTGTGTGTCTGTCTGTGTCTGTCTCTATGTGTGTGTGTACTTGACCCATGTGGAGTTGCCCAGCAGTTGTATGAAGTCCTGGCTGTTTTTCCCTACTCAGGACAGACTGACACTCAGCGAGCTGGCGTACAGTACATCCTGGACTCTGTGATCACTGAGTTGCAGGCAGACCCCAGGAGGCGGTTCATCTACGTGGAAGTTGCTTTCTTTTACCGCTGGTGGAGGCAGCAGAGTGACAGCACGAAGGAGCTGGTGAAACAGCTAGTGGATGAGGGTAAGGTGGAGCGGTCACGTCCAGAGACAGTGTACTGGGACGGGTCAGCAGCCTGGGCATTGAAGGTTTCACTTGGTCACTTGGATTCCTGAAGATGGGCTTATGCCTGAAATGTTGATTCCCCTGCTCCTTGGATGCTTCCTGACTTGCTGCGCTTTTCCAGCAACACATTTTTCAGTTTACTTGGTCATGTCATGTTAACCTATCGCCAACATTGCACATGCTCAGTGTTTCTAGTGAGACTCTGTCATGTGGAAGGGACTATCCACCAAATTCTGATGTTTACAATGTTACAGCCAGAGAAAAGTCCCCTCCCATTCAACTTCCTGTATTCTGTAAAATGAAAAAGCTGTAGTCTCAGGATATTGGGGCCTGGCTGTGATCTTACAACAGGTCATGGTGCAGATTGGGTAATAATACATGTTGGTGTCATTTAATAGCGGCATCGTGAGACCACTCTCCTGCAAGGCTGAAACACCACACACACAGAGGGTGGTACGTTTGTTGGAATGAGCTGCCAGAGAAAGTGGTGGAGGCTGGTATAATTGCAACATTTAAATGGCATTTGGATGGGTATATGAATTTGGAGGGTTGGGTGCTGGCAGGTGGGACTAGATTGGGTTGGGATATCTGGTCGGCATGGACGGGTCGGACCGAAGGGTCTGTTTCTGTGCTGTACATCTCTATGACTCTAATTCTGAATGGAGTGGGAGTCCCCCCACGTCAATAGCCAGCACCCAGTGACCAGGCGACTGAGGCTGGATGTTGGATCTGGGGCTTTCTAGTTTGAATGAGTTAATCTGGTGTGTCCTGCAGTGCCTAGACTGATGGAGAGGGGAGGTGTAAGGACTGTAGTGTGATTCGATGTCTCCCAGTTCTAAGCTGAGCTGGTTTTGATCCTGCAGGCAGGCTGGAGTTTGTTAATGGAGGCTGGTGTATGAATGATGAGGCCACCACTCACTACAGCTCCATCATTGACCAAATGACCCTAGGCTTCCAGTTTCTGAACGACACGTTTGGCAAGTGTGCCCGACCCCGTGTGGCTTGGCACATTGACCCGTTTGGGCACTCCCGGGAACAGGCCTCCCTCTTCGCTCAGGTAAGAGAGGTGCTCGTAAAAATACAGTCCCCGTGTCTGCAAACTGTGGGCTGCCTTCCTCCCCCTGCTCGATCACGCCCTTACCATTTTCAGTCGCTATGTCAACACGTTCTCTTTAATAGTGTGAGCAGTCACGATGTGGTTGTAGCTTCTGACCACAGTGTGGTTCTGTAGAGTCAGAGGGCCATAGTGTGGCCATAGTGTTCAGAGAGTGGGTGAGACCTGGATTGTTGCCAACTCGGGCTGTCCATTCCTAATCTCACCATTTGCTGCTGGGTTTTGTAATTCACTCAACGGGGAGCTGGAGATGCTGGGGAGGAATGTGTCAAATAACACTGAAGAAAGATGTGTGTCCCTCATCTGCCTGCAACTGACTGTGTCTGAACACAACTGTTAACCAGGGTCTGGGAGACCTGCTGATAAAGGGCAGTTAATATTCCAGTGGGAGCTGTCACCTTAACCTGCAGGAATGTTACAGTGGGTTGGGGTCGCGTTCCCTGACCCTCCAGTGGTGGGTTGGGGGGGAGGGGAAGAGGGAGTCATGCTTCGTGGCCCTCCCACAGTTGTTGGGTCGTGCTCCCTGACCCTGCTGCAGTGGGGGCAGATTTGTGCTCCCTGACCCTCCCACGCTGGGGGTGGGGTTTCATGCTCCCTGACCCTCCTGCAGTGAGGGGGTCGCGCTCCCTGACCCTTCCCGCAGTGGGAGGGGGTCGCGTTCCCTGACCCTCCCGCAGTGAGAGAGTCGTGCTCTGTGACCCTTCCCGCAGTGGGAGGGGGTCGCGCTCCCTGACCCTCCCGCAATGAGGGGGTCGCGCTCCCTGACCCTTCCACAGTGAGGGTGTGTGCTCTCTGACCCTCCCGCAGTGGGAGGGGGTCATGCTCCCTGACCCTCCCGCAGTGAGGGGGTCGCGCTCCCTGACCCTTCCACAGTGAGGGTGTGTGCTCTCTGACCCTCCCGCAGTGGGAGGGGGTCGCGCTCCCTGACCCTTCCACAGTGAGGGTGTGTGCTCTCTGACCCACCCCGCAGTGGGAGGGGGTCGCGCTCTCTGACCCTTCCCGCAGTGGGAGGGGGTCGCGCTCCCTGACCGTCCCGCAGTGAGGGGGCTGCGGTCCATGACCCTCCCACAGTGAGGGCGTCATGCTCTCTGATCCTTCCTGCACTGGGAGGGGGTCGCGCTCCCTGACCCTCCTGCGGTGTGAGTTTTCTGTATTGTCTGCAGATGGGGTTCGATGGTTTTTTCTTCGGCCGCCTGGATTATCAGGACAAACTAAACCGGGAAAATGAGCGGGAAATGGAGCAAGTGTGGAGAGCCAGTGTGAACCTGCCTGAACCCAGCGCTGACCTATTCACAGGTCAGTCTCAATCTTCACTGTCTGTTTCTCTCTCTCTCAACTTCAGCTCCATTATCCACCTGTTTGTACAAAGCGCAGAATTAAAAATGTTTCTTTACGCTGATCTATCCGGAAATGTCTTTGTGCGGGATGAACCTGGTTACAGGGGTGACTGTAAATGCAGCTGGATGTGAGTGATAGAGATATTTGGAATGGAAATGAAGGCTGTGGGTTTTCCAGGTGGGATCTGGGAATACAATGTAAAGGAATGTGGTTGTTGGATACTGGAGTGTCGTGGTAATGTTGCTGGGTGAACAATCCAGGGGCCTGGGAAAATGATGTCAACTTCAACTAGTTAAATTATAAGAACTAGAATCATAATGGTGACCCCAAAAACCACCAAATTGTCATTAAAATCCTGCCTGGATCACTTAACCACAAGGGAATCTGCCATCCTCACCCAGTCTGGTCGACATGTGACTCAGAGCAATGACTCTAAACTGCCCTCTCAAAAGGCTGAGCTCCGTTCAAGGGCAGTTAGGGACGATAAGTAAATGCTGGCCTTTTGCCTGTGTCACTCCTGTCCTGTGAACACATTCAAAACACAACGAGGGTTGGGAGTGTGGGGATGGAAGCAGGTGATATCCTGGAGGAAGATGATAGAGGAATGATCCAGTGAATCCCACAATCTGTTCCGACCGGGATTCCCAATAACGAATGAGCTCCGCGTGATGTGGGGAACATGGCCCTCGTCAACATTGGACCCTGCTCCACCACAAACTCTTGGGTTTGTCCTGGGGTCAGTCATGTTGTGTTCTAATGTTAAAGCTTCCCATCTTATTTCCCAGGTGTTCTTCCCAATGGATATAACCCTCCCAGAATGTTGTGCTGGGACATGCTTTGCTCAGATGAGCCCATCAAAGACGACAAGAACCTGGATGAGTATAACGTGGACCAAATTGTTTCTTACTTCAACCAGACTGCCTACAAGCAGGTGAGTGGGGCTGCCCACTGCCCAGGAGTTCGGATCCACAAACTACAGCACCCTCCTCCCCCCCCCCCCGCCCCCCATCGCCCCAGTCCAGAAACACACTCATCCTTCCATATGGAGCCGGGAGAGGTCAGGCAGGGGTCGGGAGAGGTCAGGCGGGGGCCGGGCGAGGTCAGGTGGGGGCCGGGCGAGGTCAGGAGGGGCCGGGCGAGGTCAGGCGGGGGCCGGGAGAGGTCAGGCGGGGGCAGGGCGAGGTCAGGAGGGGCCGGGCGAGGTCAGGCGGGGGCCGGGCGAGGTCAGGCGGGGGCCGGGCGAGGTCAGGCGGGGGCCGGGCGAGGTCAGGCGGTGGCCGGGCGGGGTCAGGCGGGGGCCGGGCGAGGTCAGGCGGGGGCCGGGCGAGGTCAGGCGGGGGCCGGGAGAGGTCAGACGGGGGCCGGGAGAGGTCAGGAGCGGCTGGGTGAGGTCAGACAGGGCTGAGTTGCTCAGTGTGATGTGAGCATTACCACAGAGCAGCCCTGAGGGTGATGTATGTCAGAGGGTGAAGAATGGGTGTACGCCATTACTGAGAGTGGGAGCCTTGCTCCACACTGAGGACTAACTGGGATGGTGGGGTCCCAGAACAGTGCAGCCTCTGAGTGGGAGTGTAGACACCCTTGGAGAACTCTGAGAGGCCAGAATTCATGGATGGCCTGTGGGAGAATCACCTTACTGCAGCAGCTCAAGCTACGGTTACCATGGAGCTGTCTCCCCTGTACCTTCAGGGGAGGATAGACTCAGCAGCGATACCCGCTTTGGTCAAGTAGCCAGGAGTGTGGGCACAAAGCTGGCTCCTCACCTTCCCCTGAGAATTCCTGGGATGGAGTTTGCCACCCATTCCCTGAAGGACACAGAGCCACAGCCTGCCTGCTCAGTGCCATTCACTCCTGGCCCACGGCCTGGCTATCCCACTCTCCCAGGCATCAGCTGTGCTGGGGAATGTCTTCACCCACATTCCCTGAGGTTGGGGCCGTGGTGTGGGGGAAGGTGGAGGTTGAATGAGTGACCTGTCTCCTAGCAGTGCTGCTCTGGGTGGAGATGCTGAGGAAGGTGAAACCTCCCTGCAGTGGGGAATCTCTGGCTTTTGTCTAGTCTCTCCCTGTTAGAGGGTGAGAGGATCAAGATCTTCCCTGACCCTCCATCTCGAGCGAGGACAGAGAGCTCCCAGTTACCACCAGCCTGCGATCCCATATTGTATACGGTAGCTGACTGTGAAAGGGCTGGGTTTTCCTGGAGTTTGAGCAGCTGTCTATAAAACTCAGTCAAACTGCAACAACACACACACATTACTGCTGCACAGGGTCTCCCTTAGTGACAGAGGCTGCATTACATCAGAGCTGTGAAGTGACACGGGCCATTCCGCCCACTGAACCTGTGCTAGCCCTTTGGTAGAGCTACCTGATGGAAACCTCTCCCCTTTTTCCATGTCTTCAAAGCCCTGCATTAGTTTTTATTTCTTTTTGGGGATTGATCCAATTTCTTTTTGGAAGTGATGATTAAATCCGCAACTGTTGCCCTTTCAGACAGTGCATGCCAGCTCTCACCCACTGCCTTCACCCTACCCACTCTGTGCTGACCTCTTTGCCAGGCTGAATACAACCACCTCCTTCCGTCTTGTCATAACATCGAATGATTTTGTGCGATGACTGAATTTCTAGTTAACCCTCTCTGCTCAAAGGAGGACAATCTCAGCCAGTTCAATATGTCCACATTTACAACAGTCCCTTATCCACGCTACCATTCTCCTGTGAACCTCTGAATCTGTTTCCTTAATGACAATCCAGAATTGGGCATGAGACCCAGCCAGTGACCCGTAATGATTTATTGTCTCGTTGCTAAATGCGGCATTATAGATTCTGGAGTGTTTCGGTCTATTCTGGTGTAGTCAAACACTGTCATTGTGAGTGAGGGTTTAACCAAGTCTGTGTCTCTCCTTTCAGGCAACACATTACAGAACCAACCACATCATCATGACCATGGGCTCGGACTTCCATTTTCAAGATGCAAACATGTGGTACAAGAATCTCGACAAGCTCATCAAATACGTCAATGCTGCGGTAATGTCTCTGCACAGCTCCTGGTCTGTTCACTTTGGGTCGGCTGTAGCCAAGGATGAAGTAGGGACATTCTCTCTGGGAATTTCCCTCCGCAACACCCCCCCAACACACGGTCACAGTCACAGGGTGGTGGGTGTGTATGGAATGAGCTGCCAGAGGAAGTGGTGGAGGCTGGTACAATTGCAACATTTAAAAGGCATCTGGATGGATATATGAATAGGAAGGGTTTGGAGGGATATGGGCCAAGTGCTGGCAAATGAGGCTAGATTAATTTAGGATATCTGGTCGGCACGGACGAGTTGGACCGAAGGGTTTGATTCTGTGCTGTGTAGCACAAAGACTCTAAGTCCCCTTAGAGAAGGAAATCTGTTGTTTGTACCTGGACTAGCATCCATGTGACTCCACCCCCACAGACTCCCCCTGTCCCCCACCCTCCTGCAAGCTGCTCACTTCAAGGGCAGTTAGGGGGTGGGTCACAGATGCCAGTGTCACCAGTGAAACTACAGCCCATGAAAAAGACATCTCCCCCAGGTGGTACACCTCTTACCCTGGAATAATCTCTAAGCCCCTGGATACAAACCAGCGGTCAGCACACTTGATTTGTCGGCTGTTAGATGGGAATATGGCAGTTTTGTGAATGCTGAGCTTCCTCTCTTCCCTTGTCCTGTCAACAGTTATCCCTGAACAGGGCCCCCCGGCAGCAGATGGTTCTGTCATGCTCTCGGTGCTGCCTGTGGGAACTCGCTGTGCCTAAACGGGAGCTGTCTCTCTCCCACAATGCAGCAGGGACAGCACGTGGAACAGGAGCTCATTGGCTGTAAGGTACTGTGGGAAGCCACAGGGGTGTGACAGACACTGGGCAGGAATGTCAGTTCCATGTGGGATTTTGTCAGATCTGTGATTGTGACTCTGGTAATATCTCCTGTGATGGCTGAGGAGGGGTCCGTGTGTGGAATGAACTTCCTGAGCAAGTGAAATGCACTGTGACTGGTCTATGAAACCCTACTGAAAATGTGTTGCTGGAAAAGCGCAGCAGGTCAGGTCATCAGGATGAAGGGCTTATGCCCGAAATGTCAAATTTCCTGTTCCTTGGATGCTGCCTGACCTGCTGCGCTTTTCCAGCAACACATTTTCAGCTCTGATCTCCAGCATCTGCAGACCTCACTTTCTCCTATGAAACCCTACCCAGAGTCCAACTAATGGGCAAAACTACTGAGAAGTGTTGGAGAGGTTTGGAACCTGGCAACATTAACCTGAACCTTTTGTTTGTTTCTGAGCAGCAAGAGACTGGGAGTAACGTCAATGTGCTCTACTCGACCCCGTCGTGCTATCTGTATGAGTTAAACAGAGCTAACCTGACCTGGTAAGTCTCAAACTGTCTCTCTGGCCCCTTCCCCTCTTTTCTCCGATTCTAACTGGTGCACAGTCTCTCAGGCACCAGCTGCCCGGGTCTCATTGATAGGAATACACGAAGGTCAGGGTCTGTCTTCAGAAAGTGCTGGCGAAACTCAACAGGTCTGACGGCAACTGTGAGAGAGAGAGAGGAGTTCATGTTTCTGAAGAACTGAAGAAGACTCTTATCGGATTTACAACATGAACACAGTTTCTGCCAGACCTGCCGTATTTCTCAAATTATTCATAAAGTAATTCCCAATTTGAGGGAGCCCAGAGGCAGACAAAGCTGATCTCATGCTGAACGTGGTTAGTAAGTTTGTGGGTGACACCAGTGTTGATGCTACAGTGGGGAGTGAAGATGATTATCTAAGATTACAGAGAGTTTGCTCAATTGGGTCAAAGGGTGAAGGAGTGGCTGATGGAGTCTAATTTGGGTAAATGTGAGGTATTGCATTTTGGTAAAACAAACAATGTCAGCACTTATACAGTTAAAAATACAGTCTTGGCTATTGTTGTAGAACAGACACCTAGGGATTCAGGTACATAATTCTTTGAAGTTTGCATCACTTGTAGACAGGGTGGGTAAGCTTTGTGGGCGGCATGGTAGCACAGTGGTTAGCACTGCTGCCTCAGTGCCAGAGACCTGGGTTCAATTCCCGACTCAGGCGACTGACTGTGTGGAGTTTGCACGTTCTCCCCGTGTCTGCGTGGGTTTCCTCCGGGTGCTCCGGTTTCCTCCCACAGTCCAAAGATGTGCAGGTTAGGGGAATTGGCCAAGCTAAATTGCCCGTAGTGTTAGGTGAAGGGTAAATATAGGGGAATGGGTGGGTTGCGCTTCGGCGGGTTGGTGTGGACTTGTTGGGCCGAAAGGGCCTGTTTTCACACTGTAAGTAATCTAATCTAAGCTGGTGTTTAGCACACTTGTCTTCATTGCTTGGACCTTTGAGTATAGGAATTGGGAAGTTATGTCGAGTCTATACAGGACATTGGTGAGGCCTCTCCTGGAGAGCTGTGCCACATCCTGGTCCCCCTGTTATAGGGAGGATATTATGAAGTCAGAGAGGGTTCAGTAGAGATTGCCCAGGATGTTGCCAGGATTGGAGGGTTTGAGTTATAAGGAGGGGCTGGGGCTTTTGTCACTGGAGTGTAAGAGGTTCAGAGGTGACCTTACAGAGGTTTATAAGATAATGAGGGGTATGGAACAGGTAAATGTCAGGTGTCTTTTTCCTGGGGTGGGGGATTTCAAGACTAGGGGGCACATTTTTAAAGTGAGAGGCAAAAGAGATGTGAGAGACGATGTTTTTACACAGAAGGTGGTTCATGTGTAGAATGAAGTGGCAGATGCAGGTACAGTTACAATGTTTAAAAGACATTTGGATAAATACATGAATAGGAAAGGGTTGGAGGGGTATGGGCCAGGAGCAGGCAGGTGGGACCAGTTTAGTTTGGGATTATGTTCAGTGTGGACTGGTTGGACCAAGGGATCTGTTTCAGTGTTACATGAATATACCTCTCACAATAAAGGTGGAAAAGTAACATCACCATAGTCTGGGGGATGCTCTCTAGTTAGAGTGAGACAATGGCAGGGGGCGGATTTAACCTGAGGGTCACCACGCCTCAGGCAAGGGGAGAGGTAGGGAAGGAGAGTCCCCCATGATAACCTCAGGCAGTGATGGGAATCGAACCCACGCTGTTAGCATCACGTTGCATCACCAACCAACTGAACCCTAATTGCAAATAACTGCTCTTCCGTATGAACCCACTGTTTACCTATCAGTGTCACATTTACTGTTCTGTCACAGACATATTATCAAACTGAATGGTCCTCACTCACTATAAGCAGTGCCGTTGGGAGTTCAGCTAATTCTACACAGAACCAATTTAAAAATCACTTAAAATATTACTAAATGTGAGTCCAGAGCCGTGGCCACCATTTTCTGTGTCTTGACAGCAATGTGTAACCTGTGGGTTTTTTCCTGTTTAATAAACGGCGTGCAGGTCGGTGAAATCTGATGATTTTTTCCCGTACGCGGATGGACCCCATCAGTTCTGGACAGGTTACTTCACCAGTCGGCCAGCTCTGAAACGCTACGAGAGGCTGAGTAACAATTTCCTCCAGGTGAAGACCCCCTTCGGACTGAGACAGACAGAATGGTGTTGGCGGGGAGGGGGGAGTCAGTGTCGGGGTGAGGGTCTCGGCGAAATGTATAAACCAAAGGGCAGGACGGGACGGGACGGGACGGGACGGGACAGCCGGATGGTGGCATAACATCCCCCTCTCGGGAGGAGGGGAGGGGAAGGTGGATCCGGAACGTGGACTCTCAGTCTTGGGATCTGAGGGGGATGGGGGGGTGGGTAGACGATATTGGATGGAGGGGGAGGACTCAGGCAGCAGAGGGCCTGTGGAACTCCCCATCGCAGCAGGCAGCTGAGGCCAAGTCACTCAATATGTTTAAGGAAGGAATCAATTTGCAGAGGTGAGAGATGGGGAGGCACTGGCCTTGTGGTGTTTATTGGTGGAGTGTTAATGCAGATAAAGTCCTGGGGGTCTGGGTTCAAAGCCTGCCACGGCAGGAGGATTGTCTTTCTCCTGCCCCCGGTTTGTAGGTGCCTGAATTGTTTCGCCCCCTTCGGTGTGCTGGAGAGATTTGGAACTTCACAAAAAAAACAGCGCTGTTTTTACAAGGTGTTGGGTTTAAGCAGAGAGCTGGTGTTGCAGTAATGGGGTTCGTGGACAAGGGAGAGGGTTGCAATAGCAGGTGGGGGTGGGACAAGCTCCGTGGAGGGTTGTGGTGGTGGGAGGATATGCCAGAGACACTGCAGGGATTGGGGGTGGAGGTCACGCAGGGAGCATGCACTGTGGGGTGGACTGTGCAGGGCTGAGACAGGGCTGGGCTGTCTGCACTAAAGGAGACCACACGAGGTCTCCAAAAGAATGTGAGTGTCTGACGGTCCGGTTAGAGGATGGAGTGTTCACTGGGCATTCCAGACATGTGATTAACTTCCCAGAGTTGGATCGTGAAGTGGGAGTGGATCCCTGTGGGTGGTGAGTGGGCTGTCAGGTTTCCTGTTACTGTTTCCCAACATCTGCTTCCTTTCCAGGTCTGTAACCAGCTAGAGGTGCTGGCAGCTGCTGATTCTCGGAGCGGTCCGTACGGTGTCGGAGACAGCTCCGTACTGAGTGAGTCCTGGTCCCAGATCGACGGGACCCCGTATCTGCGTCACTGCAAACCCCGGGATCCCAGCACCGGGCACAGCCACTGGGTTCCTGAGCTGCCTGCTCTTGGGGAGTGCGGGCACAGAGTGCGCACTCGGGCAGTGTTACACCACCGCCCACACTCCACCTCCATCCCCACCTCCCCATTCCTGGTTGTGATGATGGGTTCCCTCTGCGGGTGTGCTCTGTGCATTGATTTCCAATGTGCGGAGCTTCAAATAAGCGCAAGAGTTGGCGGCCCCGCGATTTTGCACTGAGTGTAATTTGGCGCAGAAATTCCATAATCTGTTTTGATCCTTTTGAACAAATTGCTCCAAAGGCCTCAACATGATTGAGAGGAAGCTCCTGGTTTTAGTCGTTGTTTTTTCCCTGTAAGTGAGAGAGAAAGCATTAAGGACTGTGTCTCTGCACTGGCACCTTGGGATCAGTGAGACCCTGAGTGGGGCCCAGGTATTAACCATCACTCTGCGCCTTTCCCCCAAACCGTGTGCTTGGTTGAAAGTTGTTGAAGAGCGGTCTGGCAGTAACGCTGTGTGTTTTATACTTAGGGAAGGCAATGGCTGTAGCTCAGCATCACGACGCTGTCTCTGGGACAGAGAAACAACACGTAGCCAATGATTATGCCAAGAAGTTGGCCAGAGGCTGGGAACAGTGTGAGGTAAGAGCTTGAATAGAGATGCTGAGGGCTGTAGGGGGAGACTGACAGGGAAGGTCATTGGTTGACACACACACACACACCCTCTGCCCTTGGGGGGAGTGGGGAGGGGAGTGGGGAGTGGGGGGGGGAGGGTGAGTTTCAAAAGCTGACAGGGGTGAGTCTCCCAGCCTGCTGAGGATGGGGGCTGGTTTCTACACCATCATCGCTCTCCTCCCTGCTCCCTACAGCTCAGTTTCCCCTTGTCCCCCCACAACCAGTCGATTTCAGTCTAGAATATTCTCAACGACTGAACATTCGAAACGTTCTGGGGCCAACGAAATTAGGAAATGTTGGCTCTCGTTCCAAGACAATAAGGAAGGACGGAACAAAGACCAAGCTGCTTGATAGCTTTTGAGGGTGTGGAGTCAGAGGGGGAGGAGATGTGTAGAACACAACAAAGATGTAGAGAGACAAGAACAGAAATGACTGGAGAAGCTCAGCAGGTCTGGTAGCACCTGTGGAGAGAGAAGTCAGTTTTGGGTTGAGTGACCCTACCTCAGTAACATTTCACATCCAGGTAATGAGCACTGTCCCACCTCGGCACATTCTACACCAGGGCATTGGGAACAACTCTACTCAGGAACATGGGTATTCACAATGAAGAGCTTTGTTGAAGAAGGTTAGCGCAGTGTTGCCTGCTTTAGCCTTTGCTTTCTTGTGTTTGCAGGTGCTGGTTAGCAACGCTCTGTCGAGTCTCAGTGGAATGAAACAGAATTTCATTTTCTGTGACCAACTCAACATCAGCGTCTGTCACGGCATTGAAGAACTTAGCAAGGTGAGTGATTGGCTGATCAATATTCACATCCACCTTTCCCCAAACCCTTCAGTCTCGCATTCCACTCCCTCCCCCATTGGACCATCACATCCCAGTAGATGTCATTTACATTTCGGGGACTTTGTCTTTTACTTGCTGGTGAGTGTTTGTGGTGGTTTGGCAGGATTTAATGTTGGTAACCTCTCTGTCTGCAGTTTACAGTGACTCTGTACAACCCCTTGGCCAGAGCAGTGAGTGTGTACGTGAGAATCCCGGTCAATGGCACTAACTATACAGTTCATGACCTCAGAGGAGGTTTGGTACCAAACCAGGTAACTGAAATCTTCAAACAAACCTTGATTTTTGTTTTATTAACTACCTGGATATATCTGAAGAGATGTAAATGTAATGCATGCTGTTGTCAATGATGTACTCTGAAGCTACTGACTTCAATTTGCAACATGTAACTAGATTTGTCGTGAAGTTAATATATTGTACAAGACTGTAATATATTGAAAAGCCCCCTCTCTCGCTCTCGGCATCCCTGTCTCTCTAATCCTTGTCTGTTCCTGTCCCCTTTCCTGTGTCTCTAAATCTCTCTCACCTTGACACAATTTTTCTTTCTGTCTGACTTTTGACTGTCTTTCTCTGTCTGTCCCCCTGTCTCTGTCTCTCTCTCTCTCTTTCTGTGTCTCTCTCTCTCTCTCTCTCTGTCTCTCTTTCTCTCTCTCCTCTCCCTGTTTCTCTCTCTGACATTCTCTCTCTGACGCTGTCTCTCCCTGTCTCTCTCTCTCTCTCTCTCTCTCTCTTTCTCTCTCTCTCTCTCTTTCTCTCTCTCCTCTCCCTGTCTCTCTCTGACATTCTCTCTCTCTCTGACATTGTCTCTCCCCCTCTCTCTCTCTCTCTCTCCGTCTCTCTCTCTGACGCTGTCTCTCCCTCTCTCTCCCTCTTTCTCTCTCTCCTCTCCTTGTTTCTCTCTCCTCTCCCTGTCTCTGTTTCTCCCTCTCTCTCTCTCTGACTCTGTCTCTCTGACTCTATCTCTCCCTGTCTCTCTCTCCCCTCTCCCTGTCGCGCTCTCTCTCTCTCTCTGTCTCTCCCTGTTTCAGGTTGTTGCTGTATCGAACTTCACAAAGCTCCTGAGGAAAGACCGTGGCTATGCGGTGAATGAGCTGGTGTTCCAGGCCAGGACTCTGGCACTGGGCTTTAGCACATACAGTGTGACCAGGAAGCCGGACAGTCCTGTGCTCAGCAGGATGACCAGGTCAGGGAGGAGACATCAGCACCCGAGGAGGACAGGCCTGACCATTGAAAACCAGGTAAGCACTAAGAACAGGGCCTTTCTGAATGGTGTTGTCCCCCGCGTGCAATGGGGTGGGGCAGTTATTTGGGAAGGGGTATTTGTCCCTCAGCTTTACCCAGAAAGGCCTACAGGGTATTTCCCCTCAGACCTGAGAGGAGGCCATTCAGCACACTGTGCCCGTGCTAGCTGTTTGAGAGACCTCTCTGATTGATTCCCACAATTCCTGTTTATCATATTCATTTTGGAAAGTCACTGCTCAATCTGAACGTTTCCGATTAACATCCCTAGCTTCTCAAAAACTATTCCCCGGGTTCTGGTACAGATATTACAGCGAATGTTGTATCTTCATTCGACACCTGTGCATGTGGACCAGGAAGCTCAGGGCTAAGGACCCCACCCCTACCCCAAACCGCCTGGCAAACCCATGACCAGGTAGGAAGCAGCCAGACCCTTTCTCCAGGGCTGTATCTCAAACCACCGCCACACATCACATCAGAAAACTGGGAATATTCTCCAGCTCCAGTCTACTGGACAGGCTGTCCGAGAGAGAGAGAGAGAGAGAGACAGTGTCTGCCTGTCCGTGTGACAGAGAGAGAGTGTCTGCCTGTCCGTGTGACAGAGAGAAAGATAGAGAGAGTCTGCCTGTCCGTGTGACAGAGAGAAAATGTCTGCCTATCCGTGTGACAGAGAGTCTGCCTGTCCATGTGACAGAGAAAGAGTGTTTGCCTATCCGTGTGACAGAGAAAGAGTGTTTGCCTGTCTGTGTGACAGAGCGAGAGAGTCTGCCTGTCCGTGTGACAGGCAGTGTCTGCCTGTCCGTGTGACAGGCAGTGTCTGCCTGTCCGTGTGACAGGCAGTGTCTGCCTGTCCGTGTGACAGGCAGTGTCTGCCTGTCCGTGTGACAGGCAGTGTCTGCCTGTCCGTGTGACAGGCAGTGTCTGCCTGTCCGTGTGACAGGCAGTGTCTGCCTGTCCGTGTGACAGGCAGTGTCTGCCTGTCCGTGTGACAGGCAGAGTCTGCCTGTCCGTGTGAAAGAGAGAGAGTCTGCCTGTCCGTGTGAAAGAGAGAGAGTCTGCCTGTCCGTGTGAAAGAGAGAGAGTCTGCCTGTCCGTGTGAAAGAGAGAGAGTCTGCCTGTCCGTGTGAAAGAGAGAGAGTCTGCCTGTCCGTGTGAAAGAGAGAGAGTCTGCCTGTCCGTGTGAAAGAGAGAGAGTCTGCCTGTCCGTGTGACAGAGAGAGAAAATGTCTGCCTGTCTGTGTGACAGAGTGTATGTCTGCCTGTCCGTGTGACAGAGAGCCAGTCTGCCTGTCTGTCCCCAAGTAGGTGAACTCCCTCCTTGCTCTGTTGCTGTTGGCACTTGGCTGTCTCCTGCCTGTGGAGCTCTGGTCCTCCACCTGGTTTCACCATATAAACCCCATCGCCCGCACTGAGGGCTTTAACAATGTGACACAGCCAGTACTGCTGTCGGAATCGCTCTCTTGTGTTTTCTGTGCAGTATATCCGAGTGACGTTTGACGCACACACTGGTCTCATCAGTGGGATTGAGAATCTGCTCAAGAACCTTTCTCTACCCGTTACTCAGAGTTTCCACTGGTGAGTAACATCCTGTAGTCTCTCTCTCTCTCTCTGCCCCTCCGTTTTTATTAATGTGATCCTGTGAACTAGTTTTCAGACCAGGTGTATTTGAGAACCTATTACCTGCTGTCTCTGTCCCTTAGGGAGCACAGGAAGATCTTCAGCCCATTCAGTCCCTGCTGGTCACTGTGGGGTTTGTAACACAGAGCAGGATTGATCACTTTACTGTATACAGTGCCCACTGCCCACTCTCCCTGTGAGTGTTTAACCTGACAGCACTTACACACAGCCGTGGCTCAGTGGGTAAATGCACCCCATGGTGTGAGACTGAGTCACACAGGAGAGACTCAGCTGTCGGCTGGGATGATGCAAAGGGTCCTGTCATCTCCCTGAGGGAAATTATAAAACAGTGAGGGGCGAGGATAGGGTAAATAGGTGAGGTCTTTCCCCCAGGGTGGGGGAGTCCAGAACTAAAGGGCCTAGGTTTATGGTGACAGAGGAAAGATTTAAAAAGGACCTAAGGGGTAACTTTTTCACATGGAATGAGCTGCCAGAGGCAGTGGTGGAGGCTGGTACAATGACATTTGAAAGGCATCTGGATAGGTTGATGAATAGAAAGGGTTTAGAGGAATATGGGCCGGGTGATGGCAGGTGGGACTAGATTAGGTTGGGATATCTGGTCAGCATGGACGGGTTGGACCAAAGGGTCTGTTTCCGTGCTGTATAACTCTGTGGCAGTCTCCTGGGCTATAATTCCGATACAGTTCCACTTCCAGACCTTCTACTGCAGCTGGTGTTGGCTGAGGGCCGAATTGGTCTGAGCTGTGAGGCATTCTGTTGTTGAGCAGCCTTTCACCACTTCACTGTCCGGACTCTGGCAGCGTCCATTGGTATTACCTTCAGCAGAGAAGTTTTGAGCTATTTCCTTGTGAGGTTTTGTAGCTGTGTGTGTGTGTGGTGCTGACCCTGAACGTGTGGATATGATTGAGCAGGTACACTGCCAGTACGGGCGATAAAGTGAGCAGTCAACCTTCGGGAGCTTATATATTCAGACCCAAACCGGAGCAACCTTTACCAATGGCCAAAAACGTGAAGACCTACACAGTGCAGGTAAGGAGGAGTGTGAGACCATTCATTCAGTTTTTATTAGAAATGCAAGCACCAACTTTAAGCATTGTGACTACCTGATAGGAAATTGCAAACCTAGAAGGTTTCTGATATGAGGAAGCACCCACACAGTGGTGTCAGTCTTGTAGAAATGTCACAGGTTCATACTGTATATCCAGGGACCTATCTGTCCCACCCCTGACAGCAAGTGGAATTTTAAATTCAGCTAATTAATATAATTAAATAAAATTACACTCCATAATGTTGACTACAAAACCCATCATTGATTATCCATCTGGATCACAAATGGAAATTGGCCATCCTTACCCTGGTCTGGGTACATATGTCCCTAGACCCACAGCAACATGGTCACTGTGGGGTTTGTAACATCCTATGAAACAGCCTCTCAAGCCATTTAAGGGCAATTAGGGGTAGGTAGCAAGATGATCTTGTCAGTGGTACCCACACCCCTTCAGTGTGCACCACTCCCTCAGTGCTGACCGTCCGACAGTGCAGCACTCCCTCAGCGGTGACCCTCCGACAGCGCGACGCCCCCTCAGCGCTGACCCTCCGACAGCACGGTGCTCCCTCGGCACTGACCCTCCGACAGCGCGGCACTCCCTCGGCACTGACCTTCCAACAGAGTGGCACTCCCTCAGCACTGACCCTATGATAGTGCAGCACTCCCTCAGCACTGACCTTCTGACAGTGCCCACTCCCTCAGCACTGACCCTCTGACAGTGCGGCGCTTCCTCAGCACTGACCCTCCGACAGTGCGGCATTGCCTCAGCACTGACCCTCTGACAGTGCGGCACTCCCTCAGCACTGACCCTCCAACAGTGCGGCATAGCCTCAGCACTGACCCTCCGACAGTGCGGCATAGCCTCAGCACTGACCCTCCGACAGTGCGGCATAGCCTCAGCACTGACCCTCCGACAGTGCAGCACTGTCTCAGTACTGACCCTCCGACAGTGCGGCACTCCCTCAGCACTGATCCTCCGATAGTGCAGCGTTCCCTCAGCACTGACCTTCTGACAGTGTGGCACTCCCTCAGCAGTGACCCACCGACAGTGCGGCACTCTCTCAGCACTGACCCTCCGACAGTGCGGCACTCCCTCAGCACTGACCCTCCGACAGTGCGGCACTCCCTTAGCACTGACTCTCCGACAGTGCGGCACTCCCTCAGCACTGACCCTCCGACAGTGCCCACTCCCTCAGCACTGACCCTCCGACAGTGCGGCACTCCCTTAGCACTGACTCTCTGACAGTGCGGCACTCCCTCAGCACTGACCCTCCGACAGTGCGGCACTCCCTTGGTGTGGACTATCCAAAGTGTGTGTGGTAGTCCTGCCGGGCCGTCTCGTTTGGGAAATAGGTTAGTGGGAGGTTACTCCAAGCGGGATATAGCTGATATATAATGTGTTCTTTTTTTTTAATCCGTACTGAAGACGGATTTATTTCAGGAAGTTTATCAAAATTTTTCAGCGTGGTGCTCCCAAGTTGTTCGGCTGTACAAAGACCAGCAGTTTGTTGAACTCGAGTGGACCGTGGGGCCAATTCCAACTGGGTAAGTATCCGGAATTCCTGACAGAAACACTGCTATCCTCCAGGATACAGCCAGGGTTCGGGGTGGACCTGGGAACAGAGCTGCTGCCTATTGCTGGTGTGTCAGGGAATGCGAGTGTCCCACTCTGTCAGAGGGATTCACAGTGGGGTCCTTCATTAAGCACAGCAGCTCCTGGGGATAGTGTCGTAGGACCTCGGCTCTATCCCTTCCCCTCTGGCTTCAGTGTCGGCTTAATTTCGACAAGGGGTAAACTCACCGGAAAACATATGATTATTTAGCAGGCTTGTGAGGGGAGATGTGGAGAGGTTTTCTTCTTGTGAAAGAGTCTAGGACCAGAGGGCAGACTCCCAGAGGAAGGGGTCACACATTTAAGGCAGAGATTGGGAGGAATTTCTTCAGAGGGGAGTGAATCTGTGGAATTCTTTACGGCAGAGGGCTGTGGAGACTGGGTGATGACGTGTATCAAGGCTGAGATCGACAGGTTTTTAATCAGTGTAAGGTGGAGTTAAGGATGATCATTGAATGGTGGAGTGGATTTGATGGACAGAATGGCCTACTCCTGTCCCTATGCCTTGGGTTTAATTCTTTTTCCATTCTCTCTCTCTGAAACGTTAGTGATGGAATTGGCAAGGAAGTTATCAGCCGCTTCGACACGTCGTTAAAAACCGAGGGCACTTTCTACACGGATTCCAACGGCAGAGAGATCCTCACCCGGAGGTAAGGTGGGAAATTCCCGATGGGAACAGTTGCCTGGAGAAGTGTAGTCACTGACTTCCAGCCACCAGCTGATGCTGTGGATGAAACTCCTGTTTTTTAGAACCTGCAGCTAATTCCCTCAAGAGCTGCATTTCTATAGTACCGTTCCTGACTTCACAATGTCCCAAACTGCCTGACAGTGAACTGAGTTCTTACGAAATGTTGCTGCAATGAATGAAGCAGAGCAACCAGATTGTACAAAGCAAGTTCCCACAGACAGGAAGGACAGAGGGAGGTGATGGCCTACTGCTGTTATGGCTTGACTATAAATCCCGAGATCCAGGCGATGATCTGGGAAACCCAGTTCAAATCTCCACTATGACTATCCTTCCTGGGTCTGGCCTACATGTGACTCTAGCCCCATAGCAATGTGGTTGAGTTTAATTATCCTCTTGGCAGTAAATGCTGACCCATGAATGATTCTTAAAATGAAATGTTGGTTAGGAGTGAATTCTGGCCACCGGGCCCAATACAGCCCTGCGAGAGACAGCAGCAGCACCCTCTGTTTAATATCTCACCTGATTGATGACGGTCACAGCTCAGTACTCGGATGGTCAGCCTGGGTTCAGAGGGCAGAGGTTACCACTGAGTCACAGCCATCAATATCATAATCCACGTGGGATCTGCTGCAGAGCTGCCCAGTGATTGGGCCATTCACATTATCCAATGGCAGTCAAAGAACAGGAATGTCATAAAGCATTGGGTGGGGTGGGGGAAATATGTCACTAATCATCTAAAAAGAGTATAATGGTACTGCAGTAGTCATCTGCAGTATAGTGGTACTGTCCCCATCTCTGGACCAAGAGACCCAGGTTCAACCTATACCTGCTCTAGACGTGTGTCACAATGTCTCTGCAGCGTAGGAAGTAGAGCTTAGAGATTTACAAAATCATAAGGGGCTTAGATGAGGTTAATGACAAGGATCTTTTCCCTAGGCTGGGGGTATTCAAACCTCAGGGAGCGAAGGTTTTTAAGGTGAGAGAAGCAAGATTTAAAAAGGACATATGGGGCAAATTATTTCCACAGAGAGTGATTAGTGTGTACAATGACCTTCCTGAGGAAGTGGTGCATGCAGGTACAGTTATAATGTTTAAAAGACATTTGGGTCAGCCCATGAATAGGAAAGGTTTAGGGGGAATATGAACCAGGAGCAGGCAGGTGGGACTCGTTTAGTTTGGGATTATGGTCAGCATGGAATGGTTAGGCCGAAGGGTCTGTGGTGCAACGGGACTTTCTGCATCGCTGGATTGGGAAATCTAGGTTCAAGTCCCTCCTGCTCCAGATGTGTGTACTGATATCTCGGAAACTGATTGACAGGAAGGAGAGAGAGTGTTTGTTGAATCTATGCTGTGTACTGAATTCTAACCTGTCCTTGTGCTCCAAGGAGAGATTATCGACCGACGTGGAAATTTGAACAAACGGAGCCTGTTGCTGGAAACTACTTCCCGGTGAACAGCCGGATTTACATAAAGGTGAAGCCCTTGTTGTGTTTCAGCTTTAACCCCACAGTCTCACAAGGGATCCTACACCACCACCCCCTGCTCCTTAAAACCATTCACAGCAGTGTTCTCGCTCCACTGCCTTTGTTTGGGTACAGTCTATGGGCATACGCTCACCCTACAGTATATCTCCTCAATGTTTCCATAAAGTATCAACTAGCTATTCCACATCCAATTGTGATTCTGCCTTCATTCCCAGCCCCACATACTCACTCACTCCCTCCCTCGCTGTAAAGGAGACAGGCAGAGGCATGGTCCCAGCTAACGATCTCTCTCCTGCTCTCCCAACAGCTGAGATACGCTGATTTCAACGGCCACTGTTTTGGCACACAGCCCCTCTGCAGGCTTGAAATGTTGGTACCTTTTCTATTTCAGGACAGCAAGATGCAGTTGACTGTGTTGACTGATCGATCACAAGGAGGAAGCAGCATCAAAGATGGGTCCTTGGAGCTCATGGTAAATCTTGTTCAGTTATTCCCCTTTTGAGATGGATGGGGGGGGGGGAGCGGTTGGGGTGGCAGAAGGATTGTGAACAAAGTAAGCGAAGATGGAATTGAGAGCAATAGCTTTGGTCGCAAATACCCTGTTCTGTGGTGATATTGTTAATTAACTCATCCTGGTGATAGAAGCTGTTATTTATATTTAATTTATTTTAAAGTTTGGAGTTTGAGCTAGTGGCATGTGAGTTTGATCTGTCTATGAGGGGGTTTAATGATTAATGTACAAATATTTTTATAATCATGGTGATTTATTGTAACACAGTATGAGAGAGAGCGACTTCCTGGGGAGTAATGCGTTTTTGTTTCAGTGGGTGAGTTTTATGAATAAATATTAGGTTTCTGTTGAAGATTCTGGAATTGTTTGTTGGCTTCGGGGAAAATCTCAGGGCTAGAAGGAAGCCATTTTGGAATTGGGCAGTTTTGCAGGAGGCTTGGCTGCAGCTGGGTGTGTAAGATAGTTACTCTTAAAGAAGGGGAAGAGTTTAGAAATTGGTTACCTCAGTGTAGTATAACCTTCCAGACCAAGAATGTTGGTTAAAACACCAAAGAGATTATTTGAAGCCAAGAAAGTCTAACCTCAGTTGTATGATGGTTCAAGGATGAGGTTATTAGATTAGTCATTTAAGTAATTGAGGCAGAGGTTCTTGATTACTGAGGGGATCAAACTTTATGGAGAAAAGGCAGCAGCTTGGGGTTGAGAAACATGTGAGCCATACCAGAATGGCAGAGCAAACACAGTGGGCCAAGTGACCGAATTCTGCTCCAACATTTCGTGGTTTTTAATGAGGAATTGAAGCTCCTGTTAAACTACAGAGAAGGTTTTTCTCTCTAATTTTGAAAGCTGTAGGTTTGTGTTTTGTGTAAATAGTTTGGTTTGTTCCATTTAATTGTTTTTGTGTTCTATTGTTAAGTCCAACGCTGTAGCACTGTGTGCTTGCGTTTCAGTGAAAGACCAGCTCATTATAATTTTTATCAAGCTCGATTCCAGGCTGGGATCAGAACAATCCCCTGAAGGGGGAGATAGTGGGTCATTTACCGGTCTTTAAGGCAGAGACTCTGGGTTTGATTCCCACTCCTTGGTTTCCAGATGCTGGAAAATGTGCTCATAAAGCAGATAAACTGGGTGGGTAGCTACCTGCAGGTTCTTGTAGCACACACCAAGGACAGACTCTCAGAGGGCTAGAGATTCCCAGGCACCAGTGTGATGGAAGGAAGGTTGAAAGCTTCTGGGATCCTACGGTGGGGCTGGCTGTGGGTTAGATTGGTCCTTACCGTATCTGGGGGAACAGGGATTCAATGCCTGCTCCAGCTGTGATGGGGTTGGAATGAGTGTTGATCGGGTGTTAGCCTGCCCTGAATAGGGTGAATGATGACCCAGCAACCAGACTCCTACGTTACTGACATTGTGCATTGATCACAACAGGTTCACCGGAGACTGCTCCGCGATGATAACCGAGGTGTCGGGGAAGCTCTGTCAGAGCCGGGTTACGACGGCAAAGGGCTGGTCGTACGAGGAAAGCACCTCGTCTTTCTCGACACAGTCAGTGCCTCTGCTGAACTCCACAGGCTACAGGCACAGGCAGAGTACATGGCACCATGGACAGTAATGGCCCAGGGCACAGGGACAGCTTACAGTTCCCGGCCGAAACACATAGCAGAGGTAATCCAGCTCCTGGCTTGGTGTAAGTGTCCAAGGCCAGGGAGCAGCAGAGTTACAGTGGTGTCTACTTTAACGTCAGTACTCATGGCCAACACTGCAGAAGGGATGCTGCTTCCTGTCAATAACCAGTTCCTCTGTCTCATACTTCGGTATCTCAGCTGTAACCACAGTCCACATTAATATCTACCAACAGATCTAAAGAAGTCTGTGGATAAGAGAGAAGGCAGAGGCACGGCCTGACTCTTTTTAGATTAGATTAGATTACTTAGTGTGGAAACAGGCCCTTTGGCCCAACAAGTCCACACCGACCCGCCGAAGCGCAACCCACCCATTCCCCTACATTTACCCTTTACCTAACACTACGGGCAATTTATCATGGCCAATTCACCTGACCCGCACATCTTTGGACTGTGGGAGGAAACCGGAGCACCCGGAGGAAACGCACGCAGACACGGGGAGAACGTGCAAACTCCACACAGTCAGTCGCCTGAGGTGGGAATTGAACCCAGGTCTCTGGCGCTGAGAGGCAGCAGTGCTAACCACTGTGCCGCCCACATTTACTGTTAAAAAATTGTTTCTTGAAAGAGTTTGATTAGGTTGACACTCGAGAGAAGGCAGACCTAGGATTTACAAATAACGGTCATTAATAAACTCAATGGGCAATTCAGGAAAACAAACCGTCTTCATCCAGAGTGTGTAGAACTGAGTATCCCATGGACTGGCTGAGGAAAATGGCATTAACTGTGTTTACAGGGGAGAAAGGATGATAGTGTGTTCGGGGAGGGGTCTGCTCTTTCTACTTTGTAATCTCACTGATACAAGTTTATTAGGACGGCATGGGGGCTCAGTGGTTAGCATGGTCTGTGTGGAGTTTGCATATTCTCCCCATGAGTGCAGGGGTTTCCACCTACAATCCAAAGAATACTAGTTAGGATGAATTGGCTATGCTAAATTGCTCAGTGTTCATGGGTGTGTAGGTTAGGTGCATTCGTCAGGGTTAAATGTAGAGTCGTGGGGAACGGGTTTAGGTGGGACACCTTTCGGAGAATCAGCATGGACGTGTTGGGCTGAAGGCCATGTTTCCATCGGGTAGAAATTCTCAGATTACTTTCTCTGCTATTCCTGTGACCTTTGCTTGTTTTCTGAACATTTCCAGTTCTCAGCCCTGAAGGAGGAGTTGCCCCCTAACGTCCATCTCCTAACCCTGGCTCAGTGGGATTCCCAATCCTTCCTCATCCGGCTGGAACACCAGTTCGAAATGGGGGAAAGCAGTGTCTACTCCAAGCCCATCACTGTGGATCTGGATGTAAGTTCCCTCTTTCTCGTTACGGTAGGGAGGAGACAACAAGAGGAGGGAGAGCCAATGCCATTAACTAATCCCCTCTCTCTGGAATATAAGAGACCAGGATAGGATCTTAACATGAGCCCTTCATTACATCTGTCCTGTATAAATGCTGGACAGGGTTAGAGGGGATGGAATGTGTGAAACGAATTAAAGTATTTACTTTAGTCAGCTATGATCACATTGAAGGGCTGTACCGGCTTGATGGGCCAAATGGCCTGATCCAGTTTCTTTGTACCAAGCTCCATGCCAGAGCAGGAAGGTTTTGACCTGTACACCACAGGCTGAGAAGCAGCGGCCTGTGGAACACAGCCAAGTTGAGATCAGGGACAGTCTATGACAGACGTTGTTAGAATCATCTGTAAACCTATGGCCCATGAGATACCAAACCCTGACACACACACACACACACACACACACCCCACTCCCGCACAGACATCCATTCTGAGAATTCCCTGTGGTGGTAGGCCTTGAGCAGACAGAGTCCCTGCCCTCAGTCGCTCTACAACAACTTGGAATAAAAGGCATGGGTTAATTGTTTCTGATGCCAACGGTGATCAAATCCCCTGCTGTACTCTCTTAACCTCGCTCTGAGACTAGCTGCTTAGGGCCATTCAGCTAGAGAGCAGAATCAACAGGGACAGGGGGAATGTCCGATTGTACACCGATGGCCTTACCCTGGCTTTCTCTCTGCTTCTCCCTTCAGAATTTGTTTTCTACTTTCAAGATCATTTCTGTTGAGGAAATGTCTCTGGGCTTCAACCAGCGGAAAGAGGACGTGTCTAGACTCAAATGGAGAACTGGACCAGGTTGGTCGCCCAGCGTCTGGGTCAGAAACACACTGCCTTGTTTTCACCATCCTGCTCCATCTCATCATCCTGTCTCCCAGTAGCTGTATAGAAAACCTAAAGCTGTTAATATAGGCAGGGGGTTGGGGGAATCAAATCTGTGATTTTAGTGTAGGAAAATCAAGTAAAAACAGATTAATTTCTAACTCGGAGTGGGGCAAAACAGACTGAGGGTTTCTTGGTAAAATCTCAAGAACAGATCTAGTATAATTCAAAGATTAAGGCGTACTGGCCTCTCTAGGGAAACAGTCAAGATTCAGCTGTTTAAAGCCCTGGTTAGAGGATACAGATTGGGAGCAGTTCAGGACATCACACCTCAGTAAAGATATCATGTCTTTAGATTAGATTACTTACAGTGTGGAAACAGGCCCTTCGGCCCAACAAGTCCCCACCGAAGCGCCACCCACCCATACCCCTACATTTACCCCTTACCTAATACTACGGGCAATTTAGCATGGCCAATTCACCTGACCCGCACATCTTTGTGACTGTGGGAGGAAACCCACGCAGACACGGGGAGAACGTGCAAACTCCACACAGTCAGTCACCTGAGGCGGGAATTGAACCCAGGTCCCTGGCGCTGTGAGGCAGCAGTGCTAACCACTGTGCCACCGTGCCGCCCTAGTGTCCTAGTGCAGCACGGATTTACAAGATCAAAGCCTTGATTTCAAGCAGAAAGTAAACAAAGTCTGTATTCCCTTAAACAGAGAACAATAAATCATAATTTGATTCAAGTTTAAAGTATCAAAGTAAATGAAGATGATTGACACAAATGTGTTTTTTCTCTCTGGCTGGAGAATTAAACAGCAGAGTCTAAACATTAGAACAAAATTAGATACACTTCTATAGTGAGGATGGAGGTTTAGAAATCGGTTCACAAATGGCAATTGATGTCAATTATTAATTAGAAATCAGATTGGTAGACTTCTGTAGGCCAAGAGGAGATGGGACAGAGCTAGGTTACTCTCTACCTCAAGGCTGAAGCGTTAACTGCTCAACTTCTGTCCTAATGATTGATGTGGAATATGAAACACTGTCAGGGGGCAGTTGGATTGAATCGGCCGACTCCATGCTGGAGGGTCAGCAGGTTTAGCAGCATCCAGGGAGAGAGAAAAGTGTTAACAATTTGAGTTCAGTATGATGATTCTTCACAACCACAGTCAAACTCAATGTTATCTCTTTCTCACTCATCTGCAGTATTTCCTTTCTATTTGACTTGTTTCTGTGCTGCATGTTCTAACTAATACTTCTGATGGTCTCCTCTTCCCACCTTTCAGAGAAGGACAGTATCAAGTCAGTTTCCAGGCGTAAGGATAGCTCCAAGCATGAGGTGGTCCTCAATCCAATGGAGATCCGCACATTCCGTGTTCGCATCCAGTACCTATAACCGCCCTATACTGGGAAGTGAGGGGAATGTCGGAATACTGTGGACCAACCAATCAAGCACATGGAAAGTCCAAATCTGTCCACAGTGTGGTTTTCCCAGGGACAATGTCATAGTCAGCTTTGCGTCTACTGCTGTTTTCACACTTCACTCGATGATGCCTTAATATGACAGATGACTTTATCATCATCTTCTGCCTTCATCCAAGGGCCCAGCCACATTTAGGAGTTTGTTCACTTTTTAATACATTTGACGGATGAGGCTTCTATCTACCAATCAATCAGTCCTTGTTCCATGAAAGAAAGTGAAGGAAACAGCCTGGATTCCGATGTACTTAAAAACGGTGTCTTGTTCCCCCACCCTGTAACATTGATCATGTGCCTGTACCCAGGTCGCAATCCTGTGACTGAGAACATCTCCACTTTAATTGGTGACTCTTAAAAGCACTAGTGGAAAAGCTGCAAGCCTCCCACTCAATTAAAAGTCAGTTTAAAGAAAACCTCATGATTCAGCTAAGTGAAGGACAGTGCAATAAATTTCCATACTACTGCTTTTGTGAATGATGTGTGAATGGAAGTTTTTAAAAAATCCTTTTTAATAATGATTAAACTTGAATTATCAATGCAATATTCAGGACTATGCCTTTGTGATAAACACATCAATTTCTGTAATCCTTAGAGTGTGGAAACAGGCCATTTGGCCCAACAAGTCCACACTGACCTATTATCCTACATGTACCCCTGACTAACGCACCTAACATACATATCCCTGAACACTATGGGCATTTTAGCATGGCCAATTCACCCTAACCTGCATATCTTTGGATAGTGGGAGCAAACTCCACACAGACAGTAACCCAAGGGTGGAATCGAACCTGGTTCCCTGGCACTATGAGGCGGTAGGGCTAGCCACCCCATTTCTTGTATGAAATTTGGTCAGAATGTTTTGAAATCACAATAACTTAAGTTTTATTGAAACATCAGTAGCCAAGTCTGCATATCTAGTGCTTGGACAGAGAAGGTACGGAGGGGGAAATAATTTGTTCCGTCTTTCTCCTGAGGGAGACCACAGTCTGAAACAAGCAGCAGCTTTCAACAAAGGGAACTCCCTTTTCCTGAAAGGGATCAATTTTACCAGCAGGCCTTCCACAGGGAACAGGACATCCTGAGTGTTTGTTTATTGGATTTGTCAGCTGCATAGCATTCAGCTAGAAAAGTAAAAGTGCAGTTGGATTACTCCAATCTCTAGCCCAGTTCTGGGCTCTTTGTTCAGCCCAATTAACTGTAACTGGGGAGGGGCGACGGCCTAGTAGTATCATAGCTGGACAATTCATCCAGAGACCCAGTAATGTTCAGGGTCCTGGGTTCAAACCCTGCTATGGAAGATGGTGAAATTTTAGTTCAATAAAAATCTGTAATTGAGTCTAATGATGACCATGAGCTGTTGTCAACGGTTAGAAAAACCCATCTGATTCACTAATGTCGGGAGTGTGGTGCTGGAAAAGCACAGGTCAGGTAGCATCCACTGAGTAAGAGAATTGACGTTTCGGGCAAAAACCCTTTATCAGGAATGGTTCACCAATGTCCTTGCTGGGCCTACGTGACTCCAGACCCACAGCAATGTGGTTGGCTTTGGGATGGCCAATAAACACTAGACCATCCAGCAACCCTAACCAACCTGTTCGGAAATGTTATGACACACCTCTGGGGCAGACTGGACTCAAACCCAAGTCTCCAAGTTTAGAGGCAGGAACACTACAACCATATTCAATGACTTACATCTGAATGGAGTTCAGGTGAGACCAGGACAGTGGTAGCTATAACAAGAACTGCAGTCCAACACGATACAGGATTAGGGATAGGAAAATGGAACGGTACTTTGAGAAACAAGCTTCTTTAAAAACAATGCAGTTTAATTATAAATAAAACTTGCATATCTAATCTTACACTTTACATTTGGATCCTGCAACCACACTCAGGATGGCTTGTTACCTCTCAAGAGTTCAATATTAACACAAAACCGCATCTCTCTGAAGCCTATTGGTCAGTTCCCTTTGTGGTTGATTCCCGGTGACAATCCTCTCCACTTTTTCCCTAAAACAGAAAGGACAGATCAACCAAACAAAAACCAAACCAGTATCTCTCAACAACTCCACAGTGCAGCATAAGAAACCTCCATTGCATTTCAATCCAATACTTAAGGCAAGATTGTATCTAAAGCTTATTTTAAAAATGATTTACAACATCTCTGATCCCAAGGAGTGCTAGCAACTGAGAAAGATCCTTTCTCAAGTAGTCCCAAACCTCCTTGATGTTCCTGCTACACAGCTATAGGGTATTTGCAGCATCATCGTGGAGCAGTAAGATTTCACTGGGGTGGGGGCAGGGGAGGGGCGAGATGTGTGCGCACTGTCTGGGACAATGCCCTTATCCATTAAGGAGAATCCTTTTAAAATGGACTCGATCTCAAAATCTACACGGACTAGAACACACACAACAATGAAAACATCCAGTCTCTACACAGTTAAGACAAATGTTTCCACCAGGTCACCATACACCCACAGCAGGATGTTCAAGTGGAGATGATCAGTGCCAAAGCAGGCAACTGACACACTAACTAGTACATTCCTGTTGTAAACCTTTCAATAGCACCTGGCTCTGTGTGTATTAGCTCCAAATGTAGGGTAATGTGTGCCAGAGGAAGTGATGGAGGCTGGTACAATGACAAAGGGCATTTGGATGGGTATATGAATAGGAAGGGTTTAGAGGGATATAGGTCAAACACTGGCAAATGGGACTAAAATTAATTCAGAATATCTGGTCAGCAAGGAGGAGTCTGTTTCCATGCTGTAACCCTTCATGTTAATGTACGCTTCACACCCAAATAAATCCACATT
Organism: Hemiscyllium ocellatum; assembly: GCF_020745735.1. Taxonomy (NCBI): domain Eukaryota; kingdom Metazoa; phylum Chordata; class Chondrichthyes; order Orectolobiformes; family Hemiscylliidae; genus Hemiscyllium; species Hemiscyllium ocellatum. The sequence goes on along the minus strand of NC_083445.1, from coordinate 4,007,600 downwards.
GCCACCAGCTGCTGCTCTCACCTCTCGGAATTTTTTACAGGGGATGATCTTCCCAGAATCGGAATCGCTCAGTTTCTGCTTCCGTTTATTCTGCAGCCGTTTCCTTTTCTCTTCCAACGTTTGATGAATTCCTCCACTAGGAGACACAAAGCACCAACTCTTCAACACACCCAGTCAACTCCCTTACAACAGAACCTCCTGCTATTTTGTCAGAGCTCAGAAAGCCCACTCTGTGACATTGCAGTGACTGGTAGAGAGACACAGAGCACTGAACCACAAGGAATGCTCACCTCACAGTTTGTCCATCAGCCTGTGGACCCTTACTGCAAAATCAGAGAAACAGACAGAGTCAGGAATAATCCTGGTTCCAGTTGCTGTCCTTAGCATTTCAGGACACATTCTCATAGCAGACAGGGTACAGTACAGATAGAGGGTGTCTGCAGCAAGACTAATGGGTGTTCGGGAAGTGGACTATGCTAACAGAATACCCAGGCTGCTTTTGGAAATCTGAGTTTACCCGGCACAGTGGCTCTGTGGTTAGCACTGCTACTTCACAGCGCCAGGGACCTGGGTTCAATTCTAGCCTCGGATGCCTGTGGAGTTTGCACATTCTCCCACAGTCCAAGATGACCTAAATTATGAGGGGCATGGATAGGGTAAATAGACAAGATCTCTTCCCTGGGGTCAGGGAGTCCAGAACTAGAGGGCATAGGTTTAGGGTGAGAGGGGAAAGATATAAAAGAGACCTAAGGGGTAACTTTTTCACACAGAGGGTGGTACGTGTATGGAATGAGCTGCCAGAGGAAGTGGTGGAGGCTGGTACAATTGCAACATTTAAAAGGCATTTGAATGGGTATATGAATAGGTAGGGTTTGGAGGGATATGGGCCGGGTGCTGGCAGGTGGGATTAGATTGGGTTGGGATATCTGGTCGGCGTGGACGGGTTGGACCGAAGGGTCTGTTTCCATGCTGTACATCTCAATGACTCTGTGCAGGTTAAGTGAACTGGCCATACTAAATTACCCATACTGTTCAGGAATGTGTCGGATAGGTGCATTAGTCAGAGTAAGTGTACGGTAATAGGGTAAGGGAACAGATCTTGGTGGGTTACTCTTTAGAGGGTTGGCGTGGATTTGTTGGGCCAAATGGCCTGTTTCCACACTGCAGGGATTCTATGATTTGGTGAATGTATAATGCAGCTAAGTGGTGAAAAGCAGCCACTATTCCGTCACTCCCTCCCTCCCAGACACTGCCGTCTCCAAAACAGCGATGGAGTTACACAGCCAAACTCTCTCACACGGCATCAGGCAGACTGGCAGTGAAATGGGCCACTTTGGAATTATACAAATTAGGTTTAAGTTGTATTGCTCGGAGTTTTACAAAAAGACAAGCCCAGCCCAAACGCAGCCCCCTCCAGCCATGGCTGCCTGTTACTAGCTGAAAGCTTACCCAACTTTGGCCCTGGCCTTTGGCCCCCAGTTGACTTCCGGGTTTTCCTGGAATCGCTTTAGCCCTTGCTTCCTCGATTTGGGATTTGCATCTTCCCGGATATCGAAGCAAGCCTGCAGACTGAGAAACACGAGGCTGGTGTAAAAGCTCGATTGGAGGCAAAAAAGAAAGCAAAAAGTCACCATTACCAGGAAACGATAAACTTATTCTGAAGGAAGTGCAGCACAATCCAGTCAGTCAGAAAGAAAGAAAGGTCCCACCCTTCTGAAAAAGAAAAAGAGGATGACACAGATGTACACAATTCTACCTCAGTAATCATAGCACTTTTTGGCTGGAAGACTTCAGGGAGAAACAGCATTGGAATTGCAAAGCTAAAGTGCATTCCCACCATCCTAGTTGCCAGGTGGCACGATTGGAAATCCAGAGGATCGGACTAATGTTCAGACATTGGTTCACATCCAACAATAAAAACCTCAGTAATTATGATTAACACAGCAACCCATCACCTATAAAAGCTGTCTGCTGTCCTCATCCATTCTGGGATGGCAGGGGACCCCAGACCCACAGTAATGTGTTGGACTCCTACCCACCGTTTGAAATGGCCAAGGGTGCCACTCAGTTCAAGGGTAAGCAGGGATGGACAACAAAGTTTCACTTTGACAGCAGACCCAAGACAGAATAAAGAAACCATGATGGGGTTACTGACTGACCACAGTGACAACATTCACTCAGAGTTGACAACAGGCCTGGACGTGAGGTGCGAGAAAAATCATCCTTTTCCCAAACTGACATATCCCAAAATGTTATCTTCTGGAAAGAAATCTGTTTCCACCATCTCTTTCAAAACCCATTGCACAGACTCCTAACCACAGGAGAGGGTCTCAATGCAGTGGCCACACTGAAAAGCTTTTAGATAGTTTTCGAATCAATCTGCTCAGAGCTGTTATGACATAGCTCTGAAATAGATGGGACTTGAACCCAGTCCCTCCTGGCACTGAGGTAGGGACGCTACCACTGCACCACATGAAGCCCTCCCTGAAGGCTTTTACATTGATTTCCCAGGGCAGGAACCAGAGGCAGTGGAAGGTAGAATATAGACAAACATTGGTTCTCAGATGCATAAAGGGATAGAAATAAACAGAATTCTGTATCACGAAGTCAGCAGCCCATAAGGCATTTAGATTTAATTGTAGTTGGATACACAATCCGGATGCAGCAGGAGGAAATAGGACAGGTATTTGATCATGGAATCCAAGGAACAATCTGCAGTGGTTTGCAAAGCCCCCTCTGCAGTGATTTCTTGTAGTTGACTTGGAAACTTAGATGGGTAGGCACTGAAGGTGGCCATTCTGTCCATCTTATCTATGCTCCCTTGCTCTTTTCCTCCCATTCCTCCACAGTTTTTCCCACCTTTTCAAGAATTTATCTAATTCCTTTTTGAAATTATTACTGAATGTTTCCACCATCTTATCAGGCAGCAGCAGATTCCTAGCCACACTCACTGGTTAAATCCCACTCTCCATCGCGATCTGCTTGAATTAGGGACATGCCCAGCCGAAATCCTTTCAGCATTTCAATAACCCGTGCACATTAAAACAAAATGACCGGTGACTGCAGGGAATCCACTGAATCCCTAAAGTGTGGAAGCAGGCCTTTTGGACAATCGAGTCCACACCGACCCTCCAAACAGCATCCCATCCAGACCCATCCCCCCCCCTCACCCTATCCCTGTAACCGTACATCTCCCATGGATAATCCACCTAGCCTGCACGTCCCTGGACATTATGGGCAATTTCCCACGGCTAATCCACCGAACCTGCACATCTCTGCACTGTGGGAGGAAACCGGAGGAAGCCCATGCAGACATTGGGAGAATGTGCAAACTCCACACAGGCACTCGAGGCTGGCATCGAACCCAGGCCCCTGCTGCTGTGAGGTACTAGTGCTAACCACTGAGCCACCGTACCTCTGCAGCCCACTCAGAGGTAAGTGATGGGCAAAAGCATTGCCACACCCTAGGAGAGCTCACTGAACATGCTTTCCACTGAAGCTCAGAACAAGCCTCATTTCTGTAAGAAATAAACACAGGCACAGCATTGGTAGTGGGCGTTGGGTATACTTACAGCCTCTGCCATGAGATGATGCTTTATGGAGCATCCGGGATACTGAGGTGGTCATGGATAGCACATTTAGTGAATTGGTCACACCACAGAATTGCTGAGGGAGGCGGTGAATGGGTGACCAAAATGCAGACAACAACTCGGAAGGCAGTGCAGGTGTCTCCTGCAGTCATCTCCCTCCAAAACAGGTGGACCATTTTGGATACTGTTGGGGGGAGATGGATCACCACGCGAGGGCAGCAGTTGCCAAGATCATGGCACTGTGGTGGACACTGCTGTTCAGAAGGGTGGGAGAAAGACTCATAGGGTCATAGTCATAGGGAATTCTATTGCAAGGGGAGTAGATAGGTGGTTCTGTGGCCCAAAACAAGACTCCCAGGTGCTCAGGTCAGGGATGTCATAGATCGGCTGCAGAGCAGTCTAAAAGGGGAGGGTGAACAGCCAGTTGTCTTGGTGCATATAGGCACCAACGATACAATTAAAGAGAGATGTGGTCCAGAAAGCAGAGCGCAGGGAGCTAGGAGAGAAGTTGAAGAGGAGGACCTCAAAAGGTAGTGATCTCAGGATTGCTACCAGTGTCCCGTGCCAACCAGCATAGAAATGAAAGCATAAGCAGGATGAACAGGTGGCTTGAGGGATGGTATAGGAGGGAGGGGTTCAGACTTGTGGTACATTGGGACCAGTTCTGGGGAGGGTGGGACGATTACAAATTGAATGGTCTACCCTGAACCAGACTGGAACTAATGTCCTTGGCAGAGTTTTTGCGACTGCTGTTGGGGAGGTTTTAAACTAATGTGGCAGGGGGCTGGGAACCAGAAGAGAAGACTAGTAGACAGTGAGGTGGAAACTGGAGACTATAAGGATCATGAAGTGAGCATTACCAAGCAGAAGAGTAGGCAGAGAGCAGATAAACACAAAAGAATCGGTGGTCTGAAGTGCATATACTTTAATGCAAGGTAAGGCAGACAAACTTAGGGCTTGGATTGGTGCCTGGAAGTATGGAATTATTGTGATCACAGATAAGTTGTTGAAGGAAGGGCATGACTAGCAACTAAATGTTCCAGGATGTAGATACTTCAGACAGGACAGGGAGGGAAGTAAAGGGGGGGGGTGGGGGTTGCATTGCCGGTCAGGATATCACAGCTGTGCTAAAGCAGGACACTATGGAGGGCTTGAACAGAGGTGTATTGTGCATAGAGCTGATAAATAAGGGTGAAGTTACATTATTGGGGCTGTACTAGAGGTCTCCCAACAGTGAGCATGAGGTAGAACAACAAACAGGGAAACATATTATGGAAAGATGTAGAGCCAACAGGGTGGTGGTGATGGAAGATTTTAATTTTCCCAACACTGACTCAGATACACTTAGTGTATGAGGGCTGGATGGGGCAGAATTTGTAAGGGGTGTCTAGGAAAGTTTTCTAGAGCACAATGTCAATTGTCTGATGAGGCAAGGGGCCTTACTGGACCTGCTGTTGGGGAATGAGCCAGGCCAGGTGGTAGAAGTTGCAGTGGGGGATTTCGTTGGGAATAGTGACCACAATTATGCAAGTTTTAGAATACCTGTGGACAAAGGTGAGAGTGGTCCTAAGGGAAGAGTACTAAACTGAGCCAAGGCCAATTATATCAAAATTCGGCAGGAGTGGGAAATGTGGATTGAGCACAGCTATTTGAAGGGAAGCTATTAGTGGGCGGCACGGTGGCACAGTGGTTAGCACTGCTGTCTCTCAGCGCCTGAGACCAGGGTTCAATTCCCGACTCGGGCGACTGACTGTGTGGAGTTTGCATGTTCTCCCCGTGTCTGCGTGGGTTTCCTCCCACAGTCCAAACATGTGCGGGTCAGGTGAATTGTCCATGTTAAATTGCCCGTAGTGTTAGGTAGGGGGTAAATGTAGGGGTATGGATGGGTTGCGCTTCGGCGGGTCGGTGTGGACTTGTTGGGCCGAAGGGCCTGTTTCCATACTGTAAGTAATCTAATTTGAGATGTGGGAGGCTTTCAAAGATAGGTTGAAGCTAGTGCAGGATAGGCATGCCCCTTTGAAAACAAGGGATAGGAAAGGCACGATTCATGAGCCATGGATGACAAAAGAAATCATGCGACTAGCCAAGAGAAAAAGGGAAGCGTACATAAGGTCCAGGCAGCTAAGAACCGAATGGACCTTGGAGGAATAGCAGGAGAGTGGGACCAATCTTAAACGAGGAATCAAGAGGGCTAAAAGGGGTCATGAAATAACTTCAGTGAGCAGAATTAAGGAGAATCCCAAGGCCTTTATTCATATATAAGCAGCAAGAGGATAACCAGAGAAAGGGTTGGTCCACTAAAGGATAAGGAAGATTGTATCGAACCTGAGAAAATGGGGGAGATTCTCAATGATTACTTTGCACTGAGCAGAGGGACACGAATGTTGCAATTAGAGACAGAAGTTTGTTTACTCTGGATCACGTTGACATAAGGAGGGAAAATGTGTTGGGTAGGCTGAAGGATATTCAGGTGGACAAATCCCCAGAACTGGATGGGATCTATCCCAGGTTGCTGAGGGAGATGAGGGAGGAAATAGCTGGGGCTCTGTCAGATATCTTTGTGGCATCGTTAAACACAGGTGAGGTGCCGGAGGACTGGAGGGTTGCTAACGTTTTCCCTCTGTTCAAGAAAGGTAATAGGGATATTCCAGGTAACGCTGAAAATGTGTTGCTGGAAAAGCACATCAGGTCAGGCAGCATCCAAAGAGCAGGGGAATCGACGTTTCAGGCATGAGTCTTTCTTCCTGAAGAACGTCGATTCTCCTGCTCCTTGGATGCTGCCTGACCTGATGTGCTTTTCCAGCAACACATTTTCAGCTCTGATCTCCAGCATCTGCAGTCCTCACTTTCTCCATATTCCAGGTAACTATAGATCAGTCAGCCTGACGTCAGTCGTGGGAAAGTTGCTGGAGAAGGTACTGAGGGATAAAATCTACCTTTATTTGGAAAAGAATAGTCTTATCTGTGATAGGCAATATGGTTTTGTATGGGGCAGATCGTGCCTTACCAATTTAATAGATTTCTTTGAGGAACGACCAAGTTGATAGATGAAGGAAGGGCTGTTGATGTCATATACATGGACTTTAGTAAAGCATTTGATAAGGTTTCCCCATGGTAAACTAATAGAGAAAGTGAACTCACATGGTGTGCAGGGTGTTCTAGCTGGGTGGATAAAGAACTGGTTGAGCAACAGGAGACAGAGAGTAGTAGTCAAAGGGAGTTTCTTGAAATGGGGAAAGGTGACCAGTGGTGTTCCACAGGGGTCAGTGTTGGGGCCACTGTTGTTTGTGATGTACCTAAGTGATCTGGAAGAGAGCACTGTTGGTCTGATCTGTAAGTTTGCAGATGACGAAGATTGGTGAAGTAGCAGAAAGCATAGGGGACTCAAAGAATACAGGAGAATATAGATAACCTGGAGAGTTAGTTGGAGAAGTGGCAGATGGAGTTCAATCCAGACAAATTCTAGAGCGAATTATACAGTAAACAGAAGAGCCTTGGGAAAGTTGATGGTCAGAGAGATCTGGGTATCCTGAAGGTACCTGCACAGGTGGACAGAGCGGTCAAGGCGGCATATGGTATGCTTCCAAAAGGAGAAAATGCTGGAAAATCTCAGCAGGTCTGGCAGCATCTGTAAGGAGAGAAAAGAGCTGACGTTTTGAGTCTAACTGACCCTTTGTCAAAGCTACCTGCTGAGATTTTCCAGCATTTTCTCTTTTGGTTTCGGATTCCAGCATCCGCAGTAGTTTGCTTTTACCCATATGCTCTGCTTGCCTTCATCGGACGGGGTATTGAGTATAAGAGCTGGCAGGACACGTTTAAATTGTACAAAACTTTGATTCAACCACATTTAAAATACTGTGTACAGTTCTGGTCGCCACATTACCAAAAGGATGTGGACGCTTTGGAGAGGGTGCACAGAAGGTTTACGAGGATGTTGCCTGGTATGGAAGGTGCTAGCTATGAAGAGAGGTGGAGTAGGTGAGGATTGTTTTCATTAGGAAAAAGGAGATTGAGAGGGGACCTGATTGAGGTCTACAAAATCATGAAGGGTATGGACAGGGTAGATAGAGATGAGCTTTTCCCCCAGGATGAAGGATTCAATAACAAGAGGTTACTCGTTTAAGGTGAGAGGTGAAACATTTAAGGGGGATGCAGGCAAAAAGCACTTTACACAGAGGGTGATAGGTGCCTGGAATGCGTTGCCAGCAGAGGTAGTAGAGGCAGGCCCAGTAGATTCATTTAAGGTGTGTCTGACAGATGCACAAGTAGGTGGGGAGCACAGGGATACAGATGCTTAGGAATTGGACAATGGATTTGGATCGGCTCAGGCTTGGAGGACTGAAGGGCCTGTTCCTGGGCTGTAAATTTTCTTTGTTCAATATCAGGGCTGGATATCAAACGTGGGGAGCATCTGCAACTGGGGCTCATGTCATGTCTGTGTTTGATCCTATCTACACCCAATAGTCACATCCTAATATGAACCACAACAGGTGGGGGAAGACCTTTGCACCCTCAAACAGGCCAGATTAGGAGGTCACAGGCGATGTCTAACAACCCTACCCTCATCCAAACAGTGCCAGCTAACTCTGCATAGAGCAGGGAGGAGCGAGCCCAGGAGTTTAGTGATCTGTAAAATCCCAGGCTCACGCAGGGCGGCGCAGCTGAAGGTTTCCTGACAACTTACACGGGCTCTTTGCTGAGGATTCGAAAGGCAGGACAGCTCTCGGACAGCTTCTCTCGCTTCACTGGGTGGATTTTCTCCTGCACCAGAAACACAACTCACATTAGGCAGGGTTACAGGAATGACGGCTGCTCTTCAGGGTGAGGTTATGAAGAAAGATCATGCAAATTAACTGCTTTCTCCAGAATTTAGAAGGCTGAAGGATGACCTGATCAAAGCCTTCAAGTTATGTGCAGGAAGAGGCAGGGTAGATAATCTATTCCCACTGGTTGGGGATTCTGGAAGTAGAGGGACATAATCTGAGAATTAGGGCCAGACCAGTTGGGAGAGATGATAGGAAGCACTTCTACACACAAAGGGTGATGAATGTTTGGATCTCTCTTCCACAAATGGCAGTGGATGCTGGAACAATTGTTAGTTTTAAATCTAAGAGAGAGAGAATGTTTTGACCTAACTCCATGAACGTGCCTTTGCACAAAAAGATTTTAAGGAATAGGCACCATGGGCAGGGGATAGGGGGTGAGGTCCCAGATCAGCCGTGATCTTATTGAATGACGGAACAGGCTTGAGGGACTGAATGGCCTACTCCTGTCCCTACATTCCGAAACCTCGAACCACTCATAACACTGCCACCCTCATAACCAGTGCACAAAGATCTGTGCTCTCATATTTTCAGGCCTTGGCAGAACATTAACTTTCATTTCACTGCATTTTCCATCTAATTGTGGACAATAACATCACTCAAACATCTGCGGAATCACACATACCCAGCACCTCATGATATCCCAGATCACTGAAGGTGGTGCATCAGTTTTAACAGCCTTTTGACAAGCGTGAGAGAGAGACACTCGATAACCGGCGTGAAGCAAGGCAGATCTAATAGAAGGTGGAGGACAGAGAGATTACAAACATTTCTGTATCTTGTTGCATTCAGCACCACCATCTTTACTTGCCTTTAACTGTTATGGGAAAGGATATTGGAAGGTCACTGTACTCAGCTGGAAATGAAAACTCATTCCAATTAACTCCAAAAACACCTAGGGCAGGGACAGCACAGAGTTAGATACAGAGTAAAGCTCCCAATACACACTGCCCCAGTAAGCTCAACCTCAAGCAACACTGCCTACACACCTACCTCTGCTTTCCTTTCCAATGCCCGTATGTGCGGCATTATGAGGATACAGTGATGCACTCTCAGAGGTAGGTTAGTACTCTGCTCCTGGCAAAGTGGAAAAAAACCCTTTCCTATATTTGTCTGTCAGTCAGTCATTCTGGATTGGGAGGGACCAGTGTCATATATAAACCTTGTAATTCCCTTTCAACTGCAAACACCTACCCTCCCAACCACCTGCTTCTGTTAAAATATCAAATCACTGGCATTGTCTGTCAATCCGTTTTACTCAATCCTCTTGGTTTCAGGCAGTGCACTGCTTCCATCTGCTTTTATCAATCACTCCTGATCTACAGTTACAGACAGCTCAATAACTCAGCTAACCCCATGGCAAAATGCTTTATATTAAAGTACAAATGAAACATCTCAGACACCTTCAGTAGTTTCGCAGATGGCTCAGTCCACTGTGACTGGGAATGCCAAGTAGCCTGGTACTCCATTCCCCACCCAGAGATTATAAATTACCACATCTGCAATGGGGGAATTTTCAGGAGTCACCAACACCAACTTTAAATTTATTGCCCTTTTATTAAAAAGCCAGGGTTTGCCTCTTCAGCAGAGAGAGTGCGTTAGGGATTCATTTATAAATCTCCAACATCTTGCACCATGATTCATGACAGAGGAGAGAGGCTAATGATCCTACCTCATCTGTAGGAGTGATGGGGTATTACAGCGGATGATACTGCTCAGGTGATCCATTGTGTAGTACAAAGGGCAGTCTGGTAACTCCTGGGAAAGAGAAACCAATTTCAAGATAAGCTTAAAATGCACCGATCACTTCCAAGTGATCACATTCCATCTGCATCTTCCCCACTCATGACTTGAGAAGGTAAATGGAGTCAACTTCAGTCAACACAATAACCTCAAAAGGATAAACCCGTCACAGGGAGAAGGCAAAGCCTTTGTCACAGAGCAAGCTTTAAGATTAGGTCTTAAAGGAGGAGATGGAAGTGCAAAGAGGTTTAAGGAAGAAAATTCTAAAGCACAGGGTCAAGCGCTGAAGGCACAGTCGCCAGTGATGGGTCAAAGGGAGGAGATTGAGTGTGTTTAAGTAGTCAGAGAAGCCAATGGAGGGCTCTGGCTGGGGCTGGGAGGTGTGAACAGAGAGACAGAAGGAACCCTGCAGGAACTTTAACACAAGAGAAGTTCACATGGACGTGTGGAGGCACCAAGGTCCAATGTACTGCAGCAGGCACAATGGTGATGGGTGAGTGAGACAGGACACTGTTTGAGCAGGCTCCTGCTTACCAAGGGTAGAGAGTGAAGTGTACAGAGCCTGAGGATAGCAAGGATTTTTAAGGGCCAGTGAGGAAACGGTGGCAGTAGATAACACCTTGGAGGTGGAAGCACATGATCTTTATGATGAAGAGGATACAGAGGTGTGTGATTAGGGAAGTAGGGGACACTGACATTACAGCTGGTCTCCTGAGGGAGGGGAAAGGAGTTGATGGCAGACTGAAGCCAATGTTATTACCCGTTCTCTTTCTCTCCCTTTTGTCCCAGTGTTTAAGGCATGTTCTCTCACCTTGGGCTCCCCACTCCTAGGGCCCAGAGTTGTTGAAATGGGAGTTGAGAATTTGTTCTGAATTGCTGATTGGAATTGGCCGTGTGGAAAGATGAAGAGGAATGTTTACATTGGAAAAAAAGGGCCAGGTCAGAGGTGAATCATTTCATTAACTGGTTGCCATATTTGCCGACACTATAACCATGAAACAAGGGTTTACGACATCATTCTACAGAGCAGTCAATGATTTCCAAAGTAATTCAAGGCACTTTACACTTGAGGATGTGACAAGCAACTCATTCCTCCAGCATAGTGTCATCCGCCCCTAGACTGCACTCGCACAACCTTCCCTCCACCATTCTGCCCCTCAGCAAACAGAGCATCTTCCCGGGAGCTCACCTCCTTGGCCATGCTGAGAACACCCAGGATCCTATCGGAAGTCTTGAACCGTTTTGGGTTGCGTTCCACTGATTTGAGAACTCTCTCGACAAAGTCTTGGTCATGGATTTGCTCAGCCCAGACTGGGCCGCCAAGCTGAAACCAGAACAGAAACATCATTGGTGTACTCTCACATACTCCCCCCAACCCCTCTCATTATGAGCACACACCTATACACAGACTGGTCTCTGTTGTTCACTGCCACACTCTCCCACCCCCCCAGCAGTTCATCAGGGGTTCAATTCCACAAGTACCAGTCACCCACCAGTGCCATGCCTGATAAAAGAGAGAGTCAGCAACTGCTCATTACTAACAGGCCTTCTAACCCTGCTGGCTTCTGTTCCACAGGGTAAAAAATGAGGTCTGCAGATGCTGGAGATCACAGCTGAAAATGTGTTGCTGGTTAAAGCACAGCAGGTCAGGCAGCATCCAAGGAATAGGAAATTCGACGTTTCGGGCATAAGCCCTTCATCAGGATTCCTGTGCCACCGTGCCGCCCACCTTGTTTTGTAGTTATTAATTTTCCTTTATTCATTCAAAGGGCTTCTTAGGACTACAGTGCACCTGTACCATGACTGTATCGAGAATAAAAATAAAAAGCATATACCAAATTTAAGGCCTCTCTTACCACGTGCCTCTGGTAGCAATGCTCACACTCTGTTCCCACAGGTGGTCCTGAGCATGCTGTGTACTTGTAGCTGGATAAGAACAATATTATCCCAGGTTACTACTAGAAAAGAAAGATTTTTGAATTATACAGCAGCTTTCACAACTTCAGGATGTCCCAGAACACTGTGCAGCCAGTGAAATGGAGTCACTGCTGTGACGCAGGAAGTGCAGAAACATAGCAAGCTTCCACAAACAAACACAGAAACTATCTCAGTGATGTCGAAATAAATATTACACAAGATGCACTCTCCTGCTGTTCAAAATAATACCACGGGATCATGGTTTAACAGTTCATGGCATATTTCAGCTCTCTCTGTTCTACACTGGGAATGTTAGGATCATTTCCTGTTTCTTCTTTGGGAATTGGACATGAACACACAATGTTCTAACTCAGAGAGTGTCACCTACCGAGCCATGCATGAACTGAACATCAGCACAGTAGCTGGCTCTGGATTTCACGGGGCAACTTTTCCATCCCTCAGAAATAATTGCTTTATGGGTAAGTTGTCAAGGACCAGGGCATTTCTACTCACTCAGCATCCCTACACCTGTCCGCAGTATCCACAGCAACAGATAGTCTTATCCGGTACAAGAAGGAATGAATGCACTTGAGTTTCTCCAGTACCTTTCATAACCTCATTAACTAAACTGGATAAAGGACTCACATGATGCGGAATCTCGGGAGCCCCGAAATGGGTCAGCCACTCAGTATTTCTAGCTGAAGATGGACAATTTTAAAATAAAATAATTATTTGCTGGCTGAGTGACAAATATTGGTCAGGACTCTGGGGCAGAATTCACTTGTTTCTTTGTATAGTGCCTTGGGGTTTTTTTTGGAGCCACTTAATAGTGCAGAGCCTCCAACAGGTCTCTCTCTTGGCCAGGTTGAGTAACAGCAGTGTTAGCAGGGAGTGTGCAGCCCAGGGTATCCTGGGACACAGCGATAACCAAGATATGAGCGAGAGAGAGAAAGAAATGGGCAATACTGTGTACTTACTTAACAAGAAGAGAAACAGTGACCTACTTGTTACCATGGCTGATCATTTTGCCCATCCTCTGAAGGTGGAAGGTGCCACAGCCCACACAGTGATAGATCAGAGCCTGTTTACTGGAACAAAAAGCCCAACTCTCAGGCACACAGCAGCTGACAGCTTCCAACACATGCACAAAACTAAGCAACATCAATCATCTCCCCATCGGCAAGCACCAGCTACAGGACTGGGAAATGTGGAGACAGATTCTGATTTTTCAGTGTATACATAAATCGTTTTCCAAAAAAAAAAGATAGATTGCAATGATACAGCTAACAGACAACTGAAATGATATTATTGTTCCAGGAGGATGAAAGGTAAAGACGTCAGGATGAAGCCCCTAGTCTCAGTCCAGACAGAACCACTTCTTAAAATGGTTCTCCTGTGAGACACAGATCCATACTGTCCTAGCTCCTGGCCCTGGGTGTGCGTGTGGCTGTGTATAAACATCGCATCAGGTCAGCACCAGGAACACAAGGCAGAGGCCAGGGTCTGGGGTCAGTGCTGACAAGGTCCGAATCCTCACGTCTGTGAGCATGGGGAGATGCAGCACACTGTCTGGGCAGGACAGCTGCTTGGACAGTGTGCAAAGAGAAGCTGGTGACTAAGAGAAATCCCAGGAGCAGTACGCATCATGTGGACGACCGGACATTTAAAAGCAAACAATTTAACTAGCTCCAAAATGAACAATAAAGGTTGCAAACTCAATTTTATTTGACCAGTCTTTCTCATATTAGACTGAAGCTGTGTACCCTCCTGTAAACAGGCTGACCAGGCTTCACCCAGGTGACCGTACCTGGCAGATGCTTTAACCTTAGCCTGTCCTGTGAAGACCTGGACAAAGACTCGGATATAGAAGTCCACACTGACAGAGAGGACAGGAACAATGTATCGCTGGTAACAGTTTGCACGAAGATCCAAATTGTGTAGGATGATGCGTAAAGCCTGTGGGGAGACGTGGAATGAGAACAGGGAATGACCAAGGCGGTAAGAACCAACACACCAACCAGGAGAGCTTCAGAATCAGCAGCCACTCACCATTTCGTGACAGAACTTTGACTTCAGCGACATGGCTCCATACTTGCTGTAACAGGTCTCCCCACTGTTCCCAGCCATTACTGCCATGTCAGTACATGTCACACAGAGAAGCCCTTCAAAAACACAAAAGATGGAGGAGTGCTTCAACTCACTTCACTGTAATCAGGAGCATCCTCAGAAATTCCAGTGAGAACTGCAAACATCTACAGTTCTATCCTTACACAGCAAGTCAGCAGAACACGGAATACTTCCGGTGCCTGACAGATTCCCTCCAAAGGGCAGAAATACTGCTTGAAATTTTGTTAATGCATCAGACTCTCCATGAAGCAACAGTATCTGGGTGATAGCAATCCTTCCTTCAGGTCAGCACAGATGTTCCAGACTGGAACAAGCACCCTCTCCTGCTGCTAGTACGATGTCAGCCAGAGAAGACACCTTCTGCACGACGTTATCCACAAGCTGCAGAAACAGCCCAGAACACATTTCACCCGCACTGCCTCACATCCACACATCCCTTTAAGGCTGGACCGTAGATGCCAAGGACCAGCTCTGAATGGTCACTCCATTTCCTTGCAAGATTCCAAACACATCACCACTAGCCCTCACCTCCTTCACTAACTGCTTGAACAGCCGCATCGATGAACTGTGAAGGGCTTCCATATGGATCCAGGTCAATCACATCAAACCGGTCCTGTCTCCTCCTGGACCCACACAGGAGCATACTGCAGGGACAAGAGAGAGGGAGAGGGAAAGAAAGAGACAGAATCAGAGACAATCCTTTAGTCTCCTCGGTTAGTATTGTTTACAGACAGACAAGTCTTACCTTAAAAAAATAGAACAAAAGTCAGCAGATGATTGATAAAGCGCAAGAAACAACAGCACAGAATCCAAGCATACATTGTTAATGGTGAAGCAATAATCTCAGGGCCATTTCCAAATGGAATTGTTGGAGACCTGTCACCAATGGGACCTCCCCATTCTAAAGGCTCCTCTCCCCTGGTCACCAATGGGACCTCCCCATTCTAAAGGCTCCTCTCCCCTGGTCACCGATGGGACCTCCCCATTCTAAAGGCTCCTCTCCCCTGGTCACCAATGGGACCTCCCCATTCTAAAGGCTCCTCTCCCCTGGTCACCGATGGGACCTCCCCATTCTAAAGGCTCCTCTCCCCTGGTCACCAATGGGACCTCCCCATTCTAAAGGCTCCACTCCCCTGGTCACTGATTGGACCTCCCCATTCTAAAGGCTCCTCTCCCCTGGTCACCAATGGGACCTCCCCATTCTAAAGGCTCCACTCCCCTGGTCACTGATTGGACCTCCCCATTCTAAAGGCTCCTCTCCCCTGGTCACCAATGGGACCTCCCCATTCTAAAGGCTCCTCTCCCCTGGTCACCGATGGGACCTCCCCATTCTAAAGGCTCCTCTCCCCTGGTCACCGATGGGACCTCCCCATTCTAAAGGCTCCTCTCCCCTGGTCACCAATGGGACCTCCCCATTCTAAAGGCTCCTCTCCCCTGGTCACCAATGGGACCTCCCCATTCTAAAGGCTCCTCTCCCCTGGTCACCAATGGGACCTCCCCATTCTAAAGGCTCCTCTCCCCTGGTCACCAATGGGACCTCCCCATTCTAAAGGCTCCTCTCCCCTGGTCACCAATGGGACCTCCCCATTCTAAAGGCTCCTCTCTCCTGGTCACTGATTGGACCTCCCCATTCTAAAGGCTCCTCTCTCCTGGTCACTGATTGGACCTCCCCATTCTAAAGGCTCCTCTCTCCTGGTCACTGATTGGACCTCCCCATTCTAAAGGCTCCTCTCTCCTGGTCACTGATCCTCCAGAGGCTGAGATAGGTCTCCCTCTCCCCTGAATCTGGAGGGGACAGGTTCAGGGTGAACTTGTGAAGCTCGAGCACAAGGTCCAGAACAACATCTCAGTGCCGAGTCAGAAGTGGCATCTTTCAAATGAGCTGTTGAACAGAGACAGTTTTGCCTCGGGCAGAGGTAAATGGTTACGTGACATAATTCTGAAGAGCAGCAGGGAGCTCAGCCCAGCACCCTGGCTCAGCACACATCCCTCAAATCAACAGCATTAAAACATCATCACGCCAGGTTGTGGGATTTTGCAGTGTGCAAATGGACCGCCACCGTTCCTAGAAGACCCTTGTGGGATAGTGGTAGTGTCCCTACCTCTAAGCCAGGAGGGCCAGGTTCCAGTCCCACCTGCTGCAGATGTGAGTAATAGATTCTCTGAACAGTTTGTTTTGAAAACAAAAAACAGAGACTCCCCTTCAGAACTACGTCATTGACTGTAAAGTGTTTCAGAACATCTCAACATGGTGATCAATGTTACAGAAACACAAACACTCCATCTAACTTTATCCAGATACACTGGGTGGAAGAAACGGAAGGGAGTAATAGAGTTATCAAAGTCTTCAACACTGAAGAAGGCCCTTTGGCCCATTGAGACGGTTTTTGACAGACACAGTCACCTAACTATTCTCCACCCCATTTTCCTACATCAGGCCGTGTGCGCCTTTTACTTCACTCACCAATAAGTCTCAGTTTTAATAAAATAAGTACCTTGCATCTGCCAGGCTGGCTGTTACTAAGTGTTGCACTTCATTCAGCTCAATATTTCTCTTCATCAGTGTCACTGCTCTCTCAGAAAAGTCGTTTGCCACAATGCTGTGAATTCCGGGGACTTCCTTGGCGAACCGAATCGAGCGAAGTCCAGATGCTGCCAGTCCCTCGAGAACACGAATCCCACCCTGCACACGGTAACCAGACTCGATAAGCAGAGGTCGCATCACAGAATATAGGCCCGAGACCCTTCAAACCAACTCAGGCAGCAGCAAGATTCTCAAGGGCACCAGCTCACAATCCAGTTTGAAATCTAAACAGATGTCTTTCCCTGCCTCACTTCAGTGAGCACTCTCGAAATTCTCGACAGTCAAAACCCCTTCCTGCCTCCCATTCACACTCGCCCTGAATTAGGAACCTGATGATTAGGTAATCGCACAAAGTGGCAATTCTGCTGCTCCCCCCACTGACCAGATCCTCATGGCCACTCCACCCCTACCTCAGTCTATCCCTGCCCACTGCCACACCCGCTGCCCCCCTCGCCGCCCCCTGACACAGGGGGCGACAGGTCCCACTGCCACCCCTACCTCCCCCACCCCAGCACAGGGGGCACAGTCCCTGCTTATTGTCAGCAATCACCAAGCAGTTAATCCCTGTCCTCAGGCCTTTCCAGCAACAAGGAGTAAGGAACAAGCTCTAGACTTTCACTCTTCCTCCCCCCTACCTTAACCTAAGGGATGCTGAAGCCAATTACAGTCCCTTCCAATCCCACAAATAAGTTAAACTGGTTCAAGTATCATCAACTAGTCAGGTCTGGCAAGGATTTCCACAGTCCACTGCACCTAGGAGAGAGCTGATGACTATATGCTAATTAGGGGATATTTAGACGAGAATCAAATTTGTACAGGGTATAAGTCAAGAAATCAGTTGTATTGAAATTGTGTGAAGTTAAAACTCTGACCAGGGAAGTATCTTAACCTTTGGTGTTTTGCAGTAAAGATCTCCTGCTCTGGGCCAAGTAGATTTGCTCCCCAGCCTCTTGCTTGAATAGGAAAGCTATTAATTTCTATTGAATGAGTAACTTTGCCTCAGTAACCCATTGCTAATGAGCTCCAATATGTCTAGAACCATCCAGCTACAATGAATGATGTCATTTTGTATCAAGCACATCTCACTTCCCCTTCCACAGCACTGCAAACAAAGTCTCAGGTTCCTGTAGTATTTATAGCAATGAGCAAGGTCCAAGATTCAGAGGCTTTTGGACAGAAACACGGGTCTGTGCAGCACAGTGGTTACATCACTAGATTCAGAGCCCCGGACTAGCCGTCCAGAGACATGGGTTCTAATCACTCCAGGAAAGCTTGGAACTTTACTTAAATAACAAACCTGGAATAAAAAGCTGATCTCAGATATGGTTATTGTAAAATTAACAGATTATATAAAAAAAAACACATCTGATTCATGCACAGAGCACATAATCCCTTCAGGGAAGATAAAGGCCATTCAGCCCATCAAGTCTGCCTTCCAAAGAGCATTCCACCCTAACCTTGCAATTCCCAAAGCTAACCCCCCCACCCAGCCTACACATCCCTGCACACTACAGGGCAATTGAGAATGACCACTCCACCTAACCCACACATCTCTGAACTCTAGGAGAGATTTCTGCCAACCTTATCCTACGTGCCCTCTGAAAAAGCCAATCAAGCCACTCAGCTGGAGTCAAAATGTTAGCTCACCACTGCCTTCTCAGGAGCAGTTAGAGATGGACAGTAAACACTGGGTCTCACTCATGTGGCTCACACTGAGAATGGAAAGAACCAGGCTAAATGAGGATTGCCTCACCTCACATTTCTCCCCGACAGTGGCCGTTCTCTTTAACGCTGAAGTATCTCCCAATCCTGCTGCAGTTCCAGCGTTTTCACTTTCCGTCAAGTTGACAACAATTTTCTGCCTTTCCTCCTCTCCGGGGACCAGCACTGTGTAAAACGTTCCAAGGCTGGTTAGTACTGTATTGGTGTGCACCAGCAGTCCAATGCTCCACTAAAGACAAGCCCAATACCCACTCACCTCGAATCCCCTTGGACAGGAGCTGCTGTCGGGCAAACTCGGTCATGACAGCACATCTGGAGTGGGGCAGGGAAGAGAGAGACAGACAGAACAAGAGAGAGAAACACAATTACTGCAATTTGGCCTTAACATCTTCCCAAGCCCCATCCCACAAAGCACAAGACCATTTGCTTCCCAATGGGATTTATAGCCTTGAGTGGGGGAACAATGGAACTGACCTAGTTTCCCACTCTAATTATCACCCAACCCTTTAATTACCCCAGCATGTGCACTCTCGGGATCCTGTCCTCACCCTGTCTCACTGTCCCTCACACTATTTCAGTGCTTTCAAATTCCTGATCACACATTTCAAACTCATGGGTATTCCCTCCTGGTGATTTGTGTCACAACCTGTTGTTACCTTGAAGCCCACTGAACCAAATTCGTTATGGTACACCCTGATGGTGAAGCAGCCAGGTCGGTGAAATGACAGTCTGCATCCAGTTGCCACTGGACTGCCTTGGGTACAATGTTGGGGAACTGTCCTCAAACAACTTTCAGAGGCAGCAACCCACAGCTCCCCCAACCCACGGCCCCCACCCTGATGAAGGAGCAGCGCTCCGAAAGCTTGTATTTCAAACAAACCTGTTGGACTATAACCTGGCGTCGTATGATTTTTGACTTTGCCCACCCCAGACCAACACCAGCACCCCCACATCACAAGTACAATATGGCAGCAACTTGAGGCATTCCTCTAGCTGTCAGTAGTTCTACCAAATTTGCTTTGACAATGCTATTAGAACTTGGCATGGTCTTTAAAAACTGCAAAACAAACTAGAGCAAACAACTACCTAACTATAGTCCATCTGAACCAATTAATTAAGGGTCTGATAACAAGATGTGCTCCATGTTATTAGGCCCACAACAGCAGGTGCTTACGTGAGGTCACGGTTAAACTCTTGCACAGGGTTATAAAACACTTCATTCGCACTGGGGAAAATAATTTGTGCCTTCCCCTCATTTATAACAGTCTCCGTGCTCGTCATTCCTGGCAGGGTTGCACTGTTTGGTAGAGAGTCCTCAGCAGCTTCCAAAAGGCTGCTGTTTTGACACTGCTTGCTGCCATTGCTGGTACACATAGAGTCCCGCTCCACACGTGTCTCCTCTCCCATTTCCATCATGGAGCTGTGCCTTGCAGTAACATGAAACAGAGACTCTGTCTGCACTGCGCTCCTTGCCACCATCCAAGTGGCACTCAAAGTGCGGGGAATGAAATATCTGACCTGGAGCACCCTGTTTACCAGCATTCAGCAACAGGAGAGGCTGTAGTTTTAACTCTGCAGGAGGAAAAAGCAAAAGATAGTGAGACAGTGGCATACTATAAAGAAAAATATCTTAAATGGAATATCAGCAACTTGCATTTTATTAAATGGTTAGTATGCAAGTACAGCAAGAACTAGGAAAGCTAATATTGTTTATGGTGAGGAGAATTAAGTACAAAATAGGAAGTTATGCTTCAGTTATACAGGACACTGGTGAGACCACTTCAGGAATATTGTGCACAGTAATTGTTTCTCTATTTAATATAGAAAGTAGGAGCATGAGTAGGCCATTCAACCCTGCTCCACCATTCATTATGTTAATGGCTTCTCATCCAACTCAAAAGCCTATTCCTACTTTTCCCCCCCAAATCCTGTGACCCACCCCCACCTTCCACATGTATTACACCTAACTCCTTGAAATCATAATATTTTGGCTTTGAATGCTTTCTGTGGTAGCAACTTCCACAGGCTATCAATTTCTGGGTGAAGAAATCTATCCTCTTCTCAATCCAAAACAAAACCAGTATTGTTAGATTGTGAGCCCTTGTTCTGGACACGCCTGCCATTGGGAACACCCTTCCTGCATCCACCCCATTTAGTCCTGTTAGAATTTAACAGGTTTCTATCAGATCCACCCTGATTCTCCCCAACTCCAGCAAATATAATCTTAACTGATTCAAACTCTCCTCATACATCTGTCCTGCAATCAGTGTACTAAGTCTTTGGCACACTCCCTCTGTAGCAAGAGCATCCTTCCTCAGATAAGGAGGCCAAGACTGTACACGTTACTCCTGTTCTTGAATTCTCTGTGTGTGTGTGTGTTACATACCATTTGCTTTCTTTACCACTTGCTGTATTTGCATGCTTACTTTCAACGACTTTTGTATGAGAACACCAAGGTCTCATTGTATAGTCCCCGCCCCTCATTTTATCATCAATCAGCTAATAAAATGCCTCCAGCTTTGCTAACAAATTAGATTGTACTGCTCCTGCTCTGCATTTGCCCA
Source organism: Hemiscyllium ocellatum (assembly GCF_020745735.1). Classification (NCBI taxonomy): domain Eukaryota; kingdom Metazoa; phylum Chordata; class Chondrichthyes; order Orectolobiformes; family Hemiscylliidae; genus Hemiscyllium; species Hemiscyllium ocellatum. Next base: position 3,986,530 of record NC_083445.1, on the reverse strand, counting down.
CTCACTCAACTTGTAGATGAAGTACTGAAATGTCTCTGCATTGTCCCACCCAGATTTATGTCATTTGCAAATCTGGAGATATTGCAGTTAGTCCCCTTATCTAAATCATTCATATATATTGTGAATAGCTGGGATTTACAGCACTGATCCCTGTGGTACCCTGCTGGTTACTGCCTGCCATTAAGATAAAGGAAGAATGTAAGCGTGTGGACGCACTTTAGAGAAGATTATCTTGACCTTGAATGGGCACATTGTCTTATGAGGAAAGGGTGGACAGACTAGGGTTATATCTGTGAAACAGGAAGAAGTGACAAATGATTAAAACACAAGACCCTGAGGAGTCTTGCAATGGTAGATGTGGAGAGGATGTTTCTTCCACACAACCAATAAAACTAAGAGTCACCATTTAAAAATGTAAGCGGTTACCCATTCAAGATAGGAGTGAGGTTTTTTTTGAGGGTTGCATATCTTTCCAACTCTTCCTCAAAAAGACTTGAGGTGGCAGAGGTGGATAGATTCTTGATAAGCCAGTGGTGAAAGATTATCATCAGGTAGTTGGGAACATGCAGTAATCAGAGCAGACAAGAGGCTGAGTAGCCTACTCCTGCTTTGAACTCATATGATAAACATTAGCAAGAACAGCACAGAATTCCCCTGCTTCTAACATTAGCCAGATATTTTACATCTCTCTGCTGTTTAATATCAGATCTAAAATTTAAAATTTCACAAAGGCGTCTGAGAAATTGACACTAACCCAAATAGTAATATGTTGCTATCTCATCAGAACACAAATTATTTTGTCACTGACACTCTCCTAGGTTGGAGCACCAATTAATGCCACTTGGATGTGGAGGATGATAGGAAAGTTATTCCAGATAAGGAGGTTGGCTGCCTGTTGTACAGAACAATATCATTCAGTGGGAGCAGCTTGTTAAATAGCAAGAGGATAGTGGTGTGGGAGAACTAGAGGAGGTTAGTACGAAGAATGGAGTAGAAATGGAAAGCATGTAGTGAAGGTCATGTCTGAAAAGGAGGCCAATGGAACAGATACAAAGTAGTAGTTGTAGCAGAATGGCACAATGACAAAGAATTGAGATTTAAGCATGAGCCACAGGAAATGTAGGAGCAGGAATTGAGGAAGTAAGGAATTTTTCCACTTTTGCTCTATTTATTAAAAAGCTTCTCTAGCAGAATGCAAGAAAGAGCATTCAAGGACTTTAGTTAAGTCACTCAGTCACCACTACATACAACCCTTTGCAAGGGTTTGGAATTTTCTAAAGAGGAACCTTCTCAGAACTTTGAAATCTATTTGCTATTGGAAATCGATGAGATCTAGAAGATAGCAGGAGGTGCTGAACACAATCACACATTCCCTGCAATTAAGAAAAACAGTGCAGGTCTGGGCATCATGTGTGGAGAGGGGGAGAGACACAAAACTGAGCTAGCATCTGGAGTCCAATGTGACTCTTCAGAATTCGGATGGCAGGTTTAAAAAAGGATGAATAAAGGAGGAGACAAAAAAAAAGGAAACTGCTGGAAAAGGTCTGCAGATAGAAGTCAGAGTTAATTGAACCCTTCGTCAAAAACTGGAGGAGAGTAGTTGAGGAAGGGTCACTGAACCCAAAATGTTCACTCTAAACCAGAGCAACATGGAAACAGACCCTTCGGTCCAACCCGTCCATGCTGACCAGATATTCCAACCCAATCTAGTCCCACCTGCCAGCACCCGGCCCAAATCCCTCCAAACCCTTCCTATTCATATGCCCATCCAAGTTTCTCTCTGCACAAACGCTGTCAGAGCTTTTCCAGCAATTTCTGTTTCTGATTAACAGCACCCGCAGTTCTTTCGGTTTTTAGAACCAGGAGGCCATTCTGCCTTGGTACTACTATCCTATTTTCCCCTCACCCTTGCTTAGTAAGTGCAAAGGATGTGAATGCAAGAAATCAAATGTGAATGAAAATAAGAAAGTGCAGCAAAAGGGGGGGGGGGGGGGGAAGCATGTACTTAAGCAGCAAAACCAAAAAGTTACAAAAGCACCTGCATTGAGACTTGCAGCAGCAGTACCTGATGAGCGACGCCATCTTGGTGAGGTCAGCAGGGGGCATGATGGGAAGTGGACGCCCTGGTTGATGTGGACGGAGGGGGAAGGTCACGTGCTGGTGGATCGATGTGCTCGGTGTTTGGCTCAGCGGCCTGGAGGACTCGGCTGTGGTAGCGCGCCGGGGGAGGTGAGGTGGGTGAGGGGGGGGGTTGGACTCCGATCGGCGCGCTCAGCGCTCGGTTGCTAGGCGCTGGCTGTCCTGACAATGAATGGCTGCTGCAAGCATTGAGAGACACTGGGGTGAGTTTGTGAGCTTCCAGCACAGGCTTTGGCCTCCAAGCTGCACCAGTTACTCCTCAAAGCCCCCCCCATCACCAGCTCTGACAGAGCCCTGAGCGGGGTTATCTTTTATTTTATTCTCTCTCTTCCCTCCCTCCCCCCCACCACCCCCCCTGATTTAATGCCCCTTTTGTGTGAGTGAGAGAGATTTGGGGAGAGGATTGTATCTTGTGGGGGGATGGGATGGGGGTGGGGGGAAAAGCCACAAAACTTTTCTTAAAAATAAAAACCTGCTGCAAGCTGACCAAGCTCCACTTCCCAAATACTTCCAGAACTTATGTAGCACCCCCACCCTTCCCCTTTCTCTCCCTTCCCCCCCCTCCCTCCCCCCCTTCCCTCCCCCCCTCCCCCCCCTCCCCCCCCCTCCCTCCCCCCCCCTCCCTCCCCCCCCCCTCCCTCCCCCCCCTTCCTCCCCCCCTTCCTCCCCCCCTTCCCCCCCCCCCCTCTCCCCCCCCCCCTCCCTCCCCCCCCTTCCTCCCCCCCTTCCCCCCCCCTCTCCCCCCCCCCTCCCTCCCCCCCCCTCTCCCCCCCCCTCCCTCCCCCCCCCTCCCTCCCCCCCCTTCCTCCCCCCTTCCCCCCCCCTCCCTCCCCCCCCTTCCTCCCCCCTTCTCCCTCCCCCCCCTTCCTCCCCCTTCCCCCCCTTCCCCCCTTCCCTTCCCCCCCCCCCTCCCCCCCTCCCCCCTCCTCCCCTCCCCCTCCCCTCCCCCTCCCCTCCCCCTCCCCTCCCCCTCCCCTCCCCCTCCCCTCCCCCCTTCCCCCCCCCTCCCCTCCCCTCCCCCCCTTCCCCCCCCCCTCCCCTCCCCTCCCCTCCCCTCCCCTCCCCTCCCCTCCCTCACCCTCCCCTCTCTCTCCCTCCCCTCCCCTCTCTCACCCTCCCCTCCCTCCCTCCCCTCCCTCCCCCCCCTCCCCTCCCTCCCCCCCTCCCCTCCCTCCCCCCCTCCCCTCCCTCCCCCCTTCTCCCCTCCCCTCCCTCCCCCCTTCTCCCCTCCCCTCCCTCCCCCCTTCTCCCCTCCCTCCCCCCCTTCTCCCCTCCCCTCCCTCCCCCCTTCTCCCCTCCCCTCCCTCCCCCCCTTCTCCCCTCCCCTCCCTCCCCCCCTTCTCCCCCCTTCTCCCCCCCCTCTCCCCCCCCCTCTCCCCCCCCTTCTCCCCCCCTTCTCCCCCCCCTTCTCTCCCCCCCTTCTCCCCCCCCTTCTCCCCCCCCTTCTCCCCCCCTTCTCCCCCCTTCCCCCTCTCCTTGCTTCCCTTCCCCTTTCCCCACCCCAGCTCCCCTTTCCCCACCTCACCCCCTCTTCCCTGTCCCACCTCCCCACTCTTCTGCCTGTTCTCCATCAGTTTTTTTTTCAAACAGTGGAAAAAATGATGGTGGGCAAACTTGTTTTTTTCTTTAAGTTGTCAGGATATGACCCCCCCCCCCTCCCAACTTCAGTCAGAATTGGGTGATTTGTGGAGTAACTGGAAATAATCAAAACACTCATGGACAGAGTGTTTTGAAGTGATTGTCCATTATGTGTATTCTGCAAGCTTAGTCAAAATAAGACACAAACAAATTGTTTGTAATATGCCTGCATTCTGTATCTTCATTTGCTGAGAGAGTTAAGTTGTATGCAGTGTTTTATAGTACAGTTCTGTGGTTTTGGAAACCTCTTGATAAAGTTTTTTTTAAAATTATGAGTTAGTCAAGATCAGGTTACATAATACCAAAGAGTAGGATTTTTGAAATTAAATTTTGTTTAAAAATGGAATCCTATGTTTCAATCTCTGGGATTGCTTTGAATGTTCCTGGAAAAAAGGAAAATAGAAAATTCCTCTTCAAACCCAGCCCAGTACAATAGGATCAAAGTCCGCGTTACAGTCTCTAGTCGGCCTGGGAAGTCTCTATTCAGCTATTCATGGCCACGGGCACACTCCAGCAGATTGCTACTAAATTGGCAGCATGGTTTGATGAAGCTATAGGCTGGAGACACTGTAGAGATCCAACAACCTTTGGGGTATAAGACAACTAACTTTCCCCTGCAGCTAACTGACCTTGATTGACCTGGGAGTCTTAGTGCTGCCACTGGATACCAGTTCTGTCTCCCCAGCACTAAACCAATAACCTCACATGGTTAAGTTTATAAAAATGTAAAACTTTGGTGTATAGCTTGTGAGTGACATGACAGTTATTTTACCTCTTGACAATTACATTCAGTAATTATGTTGCTCTTTACAACGTTGATTTCAATTTCCTTCTGAATTGGTCTCTATAACAGAGCAGGCAGACCACTCTAATACATCCACGTTCAATTTTCTTGTCATTTTGAAATTGTTTCTGAACTGGAGATTATCTATAATCTTGTGTTTATGTTTACCCTATCTCATTCCTTTTGACATTCCCCCCTTTTCCACACCCTTCCCCACTCAACCCTCTTTAAAGGCCACAACTCATGCAATAGAGTTCAAGTTTCAATGTTACTGACATCCCCCTTACTTCCGTCATGTGTGTCTCTGTCTGTAAGGATAATGAATGTCAGTGGGTTATTCCAACAACAAAAGTGGCAGCGAATATTCTAGTGTGGGGTTCAGATAAACTCAGCTCAGTGTTCAAGGTAAACATTGGAGACACTGCCGTTGGACTGGGTTGTACACAGTTTAAAACTCTCACAACACCAGGTTATAGTCCCAACAGGTTTAATTGGAAGGACTAGCTTTCAGAGCGCTGCTCCTTCTTCAGGTGGTTATGGAGGACGCAATTGTAAGACACAGAATTTATAGCAAAAGGTTACAGTGTGATGTAACTGAAATTATACATTGAAAAATATCTTGATTGTTTGTTAAGTCTGTCATCTGTTAGAATGACCATGTTAGTTTCTCCTCTTTGATACATAAATCACAAAACCTTTTTTTTAAAAAGTTACATTCTCAAGTGAAAAAAAGTTTTGAGATTTATGTATCAAAGAAAAGAAAGTAACATGGTCATTCTAACAGATGAGAGACTTAACAAACAATCAAGTTATTTTTCGATGTATAATTTCAGTTACATCACACTGTAACATTTTGCTATAAATTGTGTCTTACAGTTGTGTACTCCACAAACACCGGATGAAGGAGCAGCGCTCTGAAAGGTAGTGCTTCCAATTAAACCTGTTGGGACTGTAAGCTGGTGTTGTGTGATTTTTAGCCCTGAAGTGTGACTGTGGAGTTTCTGGAGTGGGGCTCATATGGCTCTATAGCCTTCACCAAATTTCTTAATGGAAACAGATTTTGAATCCAGAAATGTGCCTCTGTGAGATGATCCGCTGTGGGGTCGAGAGTTTGCTGATGCTATGGTGCCATTCCTTACTAGCTCCATCCCTTGGTCACTGTTTGGGGATGAAGGGGCTGAGTGAGGGAAGGATGCATATATCAGAGAAAGAGAGAGACCAGGGTTCCCATGAGCTGAAAGGTGATGAAGAAGGAGTCGGATTATTGATCACTTAAAGGGGAGGTAAGAGATATGATCACTGAAGGGAGCAGTGAGAGATATGATCACTTGAAGGGGAAGTGAGAGATATGGTCCCAAAGGGACTTCGGCAGACCTCATTAAGCAAACCTTTAGTTACATGTGCTAACCTGTCGCTTTGACACCACATTCATGAAGCCCCTTGGGGTGAGATTACTCCATCCATACATGATGTTATTCAGAACATTTGCCTGTGATAGACAATACTTTAGTGATGTTCCTGGATCAACTGAGATGGAGAGGATTAGACTCTAAACTGCAGATTTCGGTGTCCTGAGTTGCATAGTTGTATCTGAGCACTTTCATAATATTTCCTCTCTGTGAGAAAACATTGCAATTAGATTAAGTATGTACATCCAGATAAATGAGAGAGCAGTTTATGCAGATAATAGCTTTACTAGATGATTACCTGCAACAGCGGATTGCCTAATGAGTAAGGGGTACCTTGACTGAAACCTTGAAGATCCTGAGAAAGCAATGATCGAGAAAGCACAACAAAGCCTCTCCTTCCTCAAGAGGCTAAGGATATTCACCGTGTCCACAAGGACTCTTACCAATTTTTATAGATGCACCACAGAAAGTCTCCTATCTGGATGCAGCACGGCCTGGTAAGGCTACTGCTCTTCCCAAGGCTGCAAAAGAGTTGTGAACACAGCCCAACATACTTCCAGCTGCCTCAGAAAGGTATCCAACACCATCAAAGACCCCCCTCACCCCGGTTACAATCTCTTCCACCCTCTTCCATCAGGCAGAAGGTATAACAGTTTGAATACAAAAACAAACAGGTTCAAGAACAGCTTCTAACCTCACTGTTATCAGACTTCGGAAAGGACCTATTAAATGTTGATTCTGATCTCTGTCTCTCTGCGGTTGTAAAACTGTATCCTACACTCTGGTCTGCTATCCTGATATACTTTGTGTGGTATGATCTTTCTGTATAGCACACAAAACAACACTTGTCACTGTTTCTCGGTACATGATACGACCATAAATCAAATCAGTCTATCTTGTGGGAGAGTCTAGAACTAGGGGTCACTGGTTCAGAATGAGGCAAAAAAAGTTCTCTGAAGAACGAGAGTCTTTAGAACTTCCTACCTGAAAAGGTGATGGAAGCCGAAACATTAACTATTTTGAAAGTAGAGGTTAAGAAATTCTTGTTAAGCAACGAGGGTAGGCAGGAATGTGAATGTAAGGTTACAGTCAGATCAGTCGTGATCGATTGGAATGGTGAAGCAGTTTCGAGGGGCTGAATGACCTACTTTTCTCCTGATTATTATGTTGTCCATGGCAAGAACAATTTGAGCTAATTCCTCATTATGTTTATCAGTACCCTGTTAAAGGTTATGGGCTTAATTCTGATTTCTGCAGCACTTGATATATTAATATGCAGGTGGCAGGCACTGCATTGGATGTGAATAATTAAAGAGCTTCAAGGTGATTAAAGATGTTGCTTTTTAACTGCCACAGTTTAATTCCCTCAAGGGTTTTGACAAAAATAAACTCCAAACTTAGGGGTCTTGTGGCACAGTAATGGTGTCTCTATCTCTGGGTCAAAGGTGCAGGTTCAAATCCGACCTATCCCCAAGTTGCGTTATACTGCATCTAAACAGGTTGATTCAAATAAAATGAAAATCTCCAAACTGTGAGAGAACCTTTTAATATCCGATTTCAAATGCTACTTCAGATCTTCCATTCTGCATTATGGCAACTGACCTGAGAGTGAAGATTTTGTACCCTCCTGTCAACCACCTCACTACTGCTCAGTTTGATGTTGCAGTCACGAGGTTACAGTTAGGTCCAAGCAAGGGGAGGACCATCAAAATGTTGATATTAGTTTTTAAAAGAATTAAGACTTGAGCATTGCTGAGAAAAGGCACATTTTGTCGAGGTTTTCATCTTGCACTCATCAGGACAATTTGCAAGAAAATCAATTCAAGGGGGAAACCACCATTTATACTACACACGAAGAGAGTGCTCTTTGGCTGGCAAGAGGACTCTTATTGGTTGAGATCTTGCACCTATTAATGATGACTGACAGTTAACAGTCAGGCTTTGTTTAAATTTTAACCTAGGCAGGTTGACTCTAACTGGGCAAGGCATTGCCCTGAGAAGCGAACCAGCGAATGGCTGTCGCCTGTTTTGTTGAGTTGAATAGGGCACTGTGTTTGTATGTGTTCTTTCTGTCTAAAGAGTGCAGGTCCTGTGTGTTAACATATCCATTTAAAACAGGAGGCAGCTATTGGTTTTCCTCCTGAGCTTGTATTCTTGCAAATTGTCCTGATGAGTGCAAAGCAAACAGCTTTGACAAAATTTGTCTTTTTCAGCAATACTCAAATTCTATACTACAAAACAACTAGTTCAAAATTTACTTTCTCTGCAAGGTATGAAACTTTTATTTTACCGCAAACATTTTTCCTCCCTGTGGAACCTTTCCTGACCTGACTCTTAATAGTCTAGAGAATGTGTGGAAAGACTAGAATCACGCTAACCTCAATATTGAAATATAAAAAAAATTTAATCTGTACCCGGACCAGCAGTGCTAAAAACTGGACGAATAATCCAAGACCATGAACTGTAATCCCACCACGGCAGTTGGGAATTTGAGTTTATTTTCTTAAGTAAAAGTAACCTGGAATATAAAAGTGACGTGTAGGTGTGGGACTGTCGTAATAACCCAGTTGGGTCACTAATGTCGTCTTACCCACCTTGGTCTATGTGTCACTCCAGTCCCATATGAATACCCCTTGCTAACCTCCGTCTGAGATAAACTGGAAACTTGGAGACTGGAGTTGATGAATACAGCACTGCCTGAGAAACCATTTCAGCATTCCAGAGACAGAATAATTTGTTTTTTAAACTAGCTTTACTGGATATTTGAACAAGAGTTTCATCCATGTTATAACCTGTCCTGCCCTCCTAGAGCAAGCTGGAAATGAAACTGCAGCTACACGTGCCCTTGCATTCTGTATGCTGCCTGATTTCAGTGTGCTCACAGACATGAACCTACAGAGCGAGGCTGGTGCTAAAGTGTTGAGAGTGTGGTGCTGGAAAAGCACAGCACACCAGGCAGCATCCGAGGAGCAGGAGAATCATGTAAAGTGTGGAGGATCATTCAGCAGTTCCAATCTTCATGAAAAGCCCACCATCACCACCTCAAAAAAATGTCTGTCTGGAATTGGTCATTTTGAGTTAAAGTGGTGCTAAGTCCAAAGATGTGCAGGTCAGGTGAATTGGCCATGCTAAATTGCCCATGGTGTTAGGTGCATTAGTTAGAGGAAGGAGGGTTTAGGTGGGTTGCTTTTCAGGGGGTCGGTGTGGACTTGTTGGGCTGAAGGGCCTGTTTCCACACTGTAGGGAATCTAATCTAAACTGGGTGGTCAGGCTGGAGTGACCTGTGAACAAGACTTGAAGTCTGAAATCAGTTATTGGAAAGAAATGTAGGAGCAATATACTGCGGTTGCTGGAATCTGTGCTGAAAACAGAAAATGCTGGAAATCACAGTGGATCAGGCAGGAACAATGGATCGATAGCAAGCTAACATTTTGAGTTTAGATAACTCTGATGAAGAGTATCTTTCCATGAATGCTGTCCGACCCGCTGTGTTTCCAGCAATTTTTGTTTTCACTGTTGAGAAGAAATGTCTATTTCCCACACCAGGTTAGATTTGATCTCTGAGGAAGAAACCTACCCCAGGTGGGGGGAATAGGTTCCAGCCCCTGAACCATGTGTAGCTATCCTGTTGTGGAAAATGCTGCTGTGTGGAATCTTGGTGATTACGAGTCCGATCTGCTCCTGAAACCACCAGAATCCCTCTATAAAGAGCAGCATGTTTTCATTCACATAGAGCCTTGTTCTCAGGTCATCAAAATTTACAACCAATGAGGCTAATTTTTTTTTTGCAATAGTGTTGCTACATGGGAAAGCAAAGCAAATAGCAAAGAGTTAAATATCCAGTTAAAGCTGCTTCTGATGTGGACTTGCGAGAGGAATATTGGCCAAGGCACTGGGAGAACTCGAGTTCAATAATTCTGAGGGATGTGAAATCCTGAAGAAAGAGCAGGGATTTTGTTCATCCTTTTCCAAGATGTGGCTGGTGTTTGTAAAGCCTTCATTTAAAACCGAGCCATGTGTTCCTGCACAGTAAGACTACCCAAACAGTAATATGATAACCAGCAGTTATTTCAATGTTAGGTAGGCAGTGTTCTCATCCAAGGTATCACCTCTGACAGTGTGGCATCCCATATAGAAAGATTGGGTATTACTAGACAACACAGTGGCTCAGTGGTTAGTGCTGCTGCCCCACATTACTAGGGAGCATGGATATTTTTGTATCGAATCCTATCGTGTGGAAACAGGCTCTTCAGCCCAACAAGTCCAGACCAACCCCTCCGAAGAGTGACCCATCCCTCCCCTATTCTACATTTATTCCTGTCTAATGCACTTAACCTGCAAATCCTTAAACACTATGGGCAATTTAGCATGGCCAATTCATCTAATTTGCACATCTTTGGACTGTGGGAGGAAACCGAAGCACCCAGAGGAAACCCACGCAGACACGGGGAGAATGTGCAAACTCCACGTGTGAGTCAGTAGTGCTAACCACTGAGCCACCATGTCGCCCTGGGTTCAGTTCCACCTTTGGGTGACTGTGTGGAGTTTGAATATTCTCCCCGTGTATGCCTGGGTTTCTTCCGGGTGCTCCAGTTCCCTCCCCAGTCCAAATATATACAGGTTAGGCGGATTGCCCGAAGTGTTCAGGGATTTGTAGGCTAGCAGCATTAACCATGGGAAATATACAGACAGGGTAAGGCGATGGGCCTGGGTCGGATGCTGTTCGGAGGGTTGGTATGGACTTGTTGGGCTGAATGGACTGTTTCCACACGGTAGGGATTCTAAGGAGTGAGTGGCAAGGATTTGGCAGATGGAGTGTAACATGGGAAAATATTCACTTCTTGTTCACTAGTCACACAACATTAGTATGCAGTTACAGTATGTAATTACGAGGTGAATGAAATACTATCAATGATTCTGAAACAAATTAAATATGAAAGTAAGGATGTGATTCTTCAGTTATACAGGGCATTGGTCAGACCAGATTTTGGACTCTTTAATTAAGGAAGAATGTAAATACATTGGAGTAGATTTACAAGATGGATACCTCATGATTGTTTGGACAGATTGGGCTCACTTCCACTGGAGTCTGAAAGAGTGAGGGGGGGGGGGGTGACTAGGTTGAAGTAAAGGAGGTCCTGAACGGTCTTGGCAAGGTGGATGCGGAAAGGATATTTCGTGTTGTGAGTCAGTCCAGAATTAGGGCATGCAGTCTTAAAACTAAAGGTCACCCTTTGAGGACAGATATTTAGAGGAACTTTTTTTCTCTCTCTCTCTCTCAAGGGATTCTATATCTTTGGAACTCTCTGCCTCAGAAGGTGGAATCATTGAATATTTTGAAGAGAGAGGTGGATAGATTCTTGTTCACCAGGAGAAGCCAGGGCAATCAGGGATTTGACAAGAACACAAACAGACTGGTCATGGTCTTATTGAATGACAAAACAGGCTCAAGGGGCCAAATGGTCAGTCTGTGCTCCTATTTCATTCATTTAGATGTGCACTGCACAAAGTGGGTCTGCCTAGATTCTGTGCTTAAGTTTCTTGAGTAGGAGGTAAACCCACAACCATTTAGCCCTGAGTGAGTGTGTCAGACTGAGCTTTGCAGGTGAAATGCTACACGTTAAACATATCAATGCTAATGCGTTTGTCTCCTCTTCTATCCTAGCAGATACTGCAGTGTGCTGAGTGGATACCATGGCTCAGACCCTGCAAATGGAGATTCCGAACTTTGGGAATAATATCCTGGAATCTCTGAATGACCAGCGACTCCAGGGCCTGTACTGTGATGTTTCCATCGTTGTCAAGGGACAAGCTTTCAAGGCACATCGTGCAGTCCTAGCAGCAAGCAGTTCCTACTTCCGTGACCTGTTCAGTTCCAGCAACTGCACCAGCTTTGAGCTTCCCACAGCTGTCCAACCACAGTCTTTCCAGCAGATCCTGGCGTTCTGTTACACCGGCCGGCTCAGCATGAATATGGGTGACCAGTTCCTCCTGATGTACACAGCCGGCTTCCTCCAGATCCAGCAGATAATGGACAAGGAGACGGAGTTCTGCCTGAAGGTCAGCTCGCCACGGTGCGACTCCCAAGGTCTCCACGTGGAGGAGACACCCTCAGAGCCCCCGAGTCCTGCCCAGGTCTCTCGCTCGCTGGCAGCCACCCCCCTCTCGCTAGTGTCGCGTGTCAAGACAGAGCAGGCTGACTTGGACACTGTGCAGTTCACCCCCATCGGCAAGCGCCTGTGGGAGAGCGGCCAGCGGGGGGAAGGGAATGGGGGTGCTGCTTCCAAACTGGCTCGGGTTTCACACGGAGCCCCTGCCAGTCGGCAGCAGGTCTGTGCAGCGGGAGCACAGGGCACCTCAGACCGCACCAGCCCTGGCACGTCCAGTGCCTACACCAGTGACAGTCCCAACTCCTACCAGAATGAAGAGGATGAGGAGGAAGAAGCTGGCGACGATATGACAGAGGAGCACTACAGACAGATCTGTAACATGTACACTATGTACAGCATGATGAATGTTGGATCACCAGGTAAGCCAGCTCCATTTCAGTATTACATCCAAAAGCTGCTACTCTTATTGGAAGCATTGTCTTCCATATCATCTCCCCGAATTTGAGTCTCCTTTATCATCTCCCCCAGAGGAATGGGTAGAATTTTCAGGTCAGCTGTAAAATGGAGAAGCTCCGTATTTCCTATATCATCAGGAGAGTGTTTGTTCCCAATGTCCAGTGCAAAGCTTGCTCAGGGTATGTAACTGCCTGACATGAGCTGTTTGATGCCCATGCGGTGGGGAGCATTTGGTGCACATGTACTGGATGTCGATTTAATCTAAACCATCAGTGAGACAGAAAGCTAAGACATGAGTTTTGAGAAGATTTGTAGCTCAGGTTGAGGTTCTGGATGTAGGTTTGTTCGCTGAGCTGGAAGGTTTATTTCCAGACGTTTCGTCACCATACTGGTTAACATCTTCAGTGTGCCTCAGGCGAAGTACTGTACATGATTCCAGCTTTCAATTTATATGTTTGGGTTTCTTTGGGTTGGTGATGTTATTTGCTGTGGTGATGTCATTTCCTGTTCTTTTTCTCTCACAAAACATGACCCTCTCTCACTAGAATCCTTACATACAGATGAGGAAGGACACCACTTCGACTAAGACAACACATCCATCCTAGGACAAGCCAAACGGAGACACCCACGAGAATTCCTAGAAGCATGGCATTCCAAGCGGAGCTCTATTAACAAATACATTGAGTTAGACCCCATCTACCCCTCCCCCCCCCCCCCCTTCCCAGGGAAAAAAGAACTGGAAATGACATCACCACATGAAATGATGTCACCAGCCCAAACATAGAAAGCAGGTATCATGCACAGTGCTTCATCTGAGGCCCACTGAAGATGTTACCTAGTAGGGTGACAAAACGTCTGGAAATGAACCTTCCAGCTCAGTGAACAAACCTACACCCAGAGAAAACTAAGACAGCTGCCTTTGTGGATGATGTTTATTGATTACTCGGTCTTACAGCTGCTTTCACCCTGCTGTAGTTTTACAGGTGCTTTCTGTATTCATAGATGTTTGTTTTGAATTGAGCTGTTTTAGAGATGGTAATGCCCACCTCTGGAGTAGGAGGGTCTTGAGGCTCGAATCCAGGTCTCCTATCTCAGAGGTCAGGACAGTAACACTGCACCATAAGATCCCTCCCATCCCTATATTAACTTACTTTTATGATCAACCTCTGGAGCAGGTGGGATTTGAACCTTGGCCTTGTAGTTCAGAGGTAGGGAAACTAACCCTGTGCCACAAGAGGTCCCTACCATCTATATATTGTACTCAAACATGACATCACCACAGGAAATGACATCACCAACCCAAACATACAAATAGAAAGCAGGAATCATCAGCAGTGCTTCGCCCAGAGGCCCACTGAAGATGTTACCTAGTAGGGTGACGAAATGTCTAGAAACGAACCTTCCAGCTCAGCGAGCAAACCTACATCCAAAACCTCAACCTGAGTTACAAATCTTCTCAAAACACAGTGTTCAACAATTAATGGCTACCACCTGTTTCTCTTAACTGTAAATAAAGGCATTAACAATCTCAATTATTTTATTAACCAGCCGTTAACAATGGGAGTTTTGGTATGCATGCAATGGGGAGGATTCTTGTGGTAGTGGCCCTACCTCTGGACAGGTTGATTGGAAAATACGTGATGGGTTGTGTTTGAAGATAATGCAGATAGATGCCCAAAGTAATGGAATGTCGTTGGTTAATCCAAAGCTGTTGGCTGAGTTGCAAACAAAGGCTACAGAGCTGTACGTCTGAGTGACAGGAGAGCTTAATTTGATGCTCAAGATAAGTGATTGGAACTGCTTTGTTCTGGGCAACAGTAAGTGGGAGGAAAAACAATGTGGCCCTTCATTTTCTCCCTTTCCTGTAATATTCCCAAACACATCAGACCTTACTCTCAAAATGGGGGCATTCAGAGATTTCCACGTTATAGAGTCATAGATGTACAGCGCGGAAACAGAACCTTCAGTCCAACTCGTCCATCCCGATCAGATATCCCAACCCAGTCTAGTCCCACCTGCCAGATTCCCATCTATCCATTTCTTCCTTTTTCTCAAGCACAAGGCTCAGTGAGCTCTGATGGAAATCGAGCTGGGTATCTGTCTCTTTTCCTGTGGGACAACCCATCATCTGACGACAAATTCCCAGGGTTTCCATGACTCCGTACCCTAGGGTGTGAGGACATTCTCTATGACAGAGGAGTCAGTGGAGAAAAAGGCATCAGCTTCTTAGGTGCCTACATTCCTTTTAAAACAAATAAAGTCTTGCATTTATATAGTGCTTGTCTCACCCTCAATTCCTGAGAGGGACTGTTGGTCAGATTTCTAGAGTGGGACTTGCAAGAAAATACTTCATCGGGGAGGATAAAAAAAGCAGTGTATAATATTTAACTAGAGTGAGAACTCTGAGGTACAGAGGAATCTGGCTGATTTGGTACATGAATTACAACAAACAGATGCAGCAAGAGGGGGAAGATGGAACATTGCAAGGGAATGGAATATAAAAGTAGAGATGTATGACAGTTCAAAACGGTATTGGTGAGACCATACCTAGGGTACTGTGTGGGGTTTTGGACTCATTATTTAATTAAGGGTGTAAATGTGTTAGAAACAATTCAGAGAAAGCTCACATGACTGATTGCTGGGATGAGCTGTTACCTTATGAAGAAAGGTTGGATCGGCTGGGCCTGTTCCTATTGGAGTTTAGAAAAATGAGATCTTGTGGAGGCGTACTACATCCTGAAAGGGCCTGGCAGGCTGGATGATGGAAGGATGTTTCAGGACAGACTTAAGGAGTATTGTTTAAATAAAAAGGATCTTTCATTTTTGAGTCTTTGGAACTTCCTTTCCCAGAAAGCAGTGGAGACACAGGCACTGAATATTGTGCCTGAAATGTATGTGTGACTAACAAAGGAGTCTGAGATTATCAGGGTAGGTGAGAATCTGAAAGTGCGGCCCCATCACTGATCCCTGTGGCATACCATTCACAATTTGCTGACCATAAAATACCTATTTTTGCCTAATGTTTGCTGTTAGCTAACTAATCTTCCACCAACGCTAATATATCATCCCCAACATTATGCAGTTTTATTTTCCTTAACATTTGTAACACCTTATTAATACCATCTCGAAGTCAAAGTGCAGTACATCCAGCTGTTCCCATGTATCCTCAGTACATAGTTTCTTCAAAGAACTACAATAACTTAGAGTCATAGAGATGGACAGCATGGAAACAGGCCCTTTGGTCCAACTTTGAGTTATCAACAAACACATCGAGTTAGACCCCATCTACCACCTCCTGAGAAAAGGAACAGAGAGTGACTTCACCACAGGAAATAACATCACCAAAGGAAATGACATCACCAACCCAAAGAAACCCAAACATATAAATAGAAAGCAGGAAGTTTCAGCATTGATTTGCATAAAGTCCACTGAAGATGTTACCTAGTAAGGTAATGAAACGTCTGGAAATGAACCTTTCAGCTCAGCGAGCAAACCTACATCCAAAACCTCAGACTCAGCTAAAAATCTTCTCAAAACTCAATAAACCAAAATGAATAAATACAATCTGATTGCAATGACACCGACATAATTGCAGGATGATATGGATTGGATCCTGAATTTGAAGGCTTAATGACATTTAGGAACAACGGGAAACTAGGAAGAGGAGGAAGAGGTACACCTCTGTTAGTTAATGCTGGTATCACCAGGTTGCAGCAAACAGGGTGAGGAGTTTGGGTAAAAGCATACCAAGGGTTGCAACTCTTGTACCGATCCGATTATTCCAGTCATTTGGTTCATCTCCAGCACCTCCTGATGTTTAATTTTTGGTAATTATCTCTCTGCCTCATTTATCCAGGTTATAGGTCATCACTTTGCTTGTTATTCAGCTGTTGACACTTTACTTACACCGTCTTGACACTTTTGATCACCTGCACTCACACCAGTTGTATGATCTTTTGATCTCTCTGCCTATCAATTTTGTGTCAGTGTGCTTCTCTCTCACTTAACCTGGCGAAGGAGTTACGCTCTGAACGCTTGTGGTTTTGAGTCAACCTGTTGGACTATACCCTGATGTTGTGTGACTTCTGGTTATTATTAAAGACATTATTCCAGGTCACTTCAAAAAAAGACAAGGTAATCAGTCAGAGTCAACCTGGTTTTCTGAAGGGCAGATCATATCATGAGGGGCATGGATAGGATAACTAGACAAGGTGTTTTCTCTGAGGTGGGGGGATTCTAGAACTAGACAGAGGTTTAGGCTGAGAGGGGAAAGATTTAAAAGAGAAACTTTCTCACACAGAGGGTGGTGTGTGTATGGAATGAGCTGTCAGAGGCAGTGGTGGAGGCTGGTACAATTACAACATTTAAAAGGCATTTGGATAGGTACATGAATAGGAATGGTTTGGAGGGATATGGGCCAAGTGCTGGCAAATGGGACTAGATTAATTTAGGATATCTGATTGGCGTGGCTGAGTTGGACCAAAGGGCCTGTTTCCATGCAGTCTATCTCGATGACTCTAAGTTATTGCAGTTCTTTAAAGAAACTATATATTGTATATTATATATTATACATGGAAACAGCTGGATGCATTGCACTTCAACTTGCAATGAGCTTTCTCTGAATTGCTTCTAACATGTTTACACCCTTAATTAAATAACGAGTCCAAAACCCCACACAGTACCCTAGGTATGGTCTCACCAATACCGTTTTGAGCTATCATATATCTTTACTTTTATATTCCATTCCCTTGCAATGTTCCATCTTCCCCCTCTTGCTGCATCTGTCTGATGTAATTCATGTACCAAATCAGCCAGATTCCTCTGTACCTCAGAGTTCTGCCATCTCACTCTAGTTAAATATTATACACTGCTTTTTTATCCTCCCTGAAGAAGTATTTTCTTGCATGTCCCACTCTAGAAATCTGAGCACAAATTCTCAGCAGTCCCTCTCAGGAATTGAGGGTGTGACAAGCACTATATAAATGCAAGACTTTATTTTTTTCTAAAAGGAATGTAGGCACCTAAGAAGCTGATGCCTTTTTCTCCACTGACTCCTCTGTCATAGAGAATGTCCTCACACCCTAGGGTACGGAGTCATGGAAACCCTGGGAATTTGTCGTCAGATGATGGGTTGTCCCACAGGAAGAGAGACAGATACCCAGCTCAATTTCCAGCAGAGCTCACTGAGCCTTGTGCTTGAGAAAAAGGAAGAAATGGATAGATGGGAATCTGGCAGGTGGGACTAGACTGGGTTGGGATATCTGATCGGGATGGACGAGTTGGACTGAAGGTTCTGTTTCCGCGCTGTACATCTATGACTCTATAACGTGGAAATCTCTGAATGCCCCCATTTTGAGAGTAAGGTCTGATGTGTTTGGGAATATTACAGGAAAGGGAGAAAATGAAGGGCCACATTGTTTTTCCTCCCACTTACTGTTGCCCAGAACAAAGCAGTTCCAATCACTTATCTTGAGCATCAAATTAAG
Source organism: Hemiscyllium ocellatum (assembly GCF_020745735.1). Taxonomy (NCBI): domain Eukaryota; kingdom Metazoa; phylum Chordata; class Chondrichthyes; order Orectolobiformes; family Hemiscylliidae; genus Hemiscyllium; species Hemiscyllium ocellatum. The sequence goes on along the minus strand of NC_083445.1, from coordinate 3,968,508 downwards.
CTCTCCTGTCACTCAGACGTACAGCTCTGTAGCCTTTGTTTGCAACTCAGCCAACAATTTTGGATTAACCAATGACATTCTATTACTTTGGGCATCTATCTGCATTATCTTCAAACACAACCCATCACGTACTTTCCAATCAACCTGTCCAGAGGTAGGGCCACTACCACAAGAATCCTCCCCATTGCATGCATACCAAAACTCCCATTGTTAACGGCTGGTTAATAAAATAATTGAGATTGTTAATGCCTTTATTTACAGTTAAGAGAAACAGGTGGTAGCCATTAATTGTTGAGCACAGTATGTTTTGAGAAGATTTGTAACTCAGGTTGAGGTTTTGGATGTAGGTTTGCTCACTGAGCTGGAAGGTTCGTTTCCAGATGTTTCGTCACCCTACTAGGTAACATCTTCAGTGGGCCTCAGATGAAGCACTGTCCATGATACCTGCTTTCTACTTATATGTTTGGGTTGGTGACATCATTTCCAGTGGGGATGTCATTTCCTGTTCTTTTTTCCCTCTCGGGGGCAGTAGATGGGGTCTAACTTGATGTATTTGTTAACAGAGTTCCGGTTGGAATGCTATGCTTCTAGGAATTATCGTGTGTGTGTCTGTTCGGTTTGTCCTAGATTGGATGTGTTGTCCCAGTCGAAGTGGTGTCCTTCCTTACCTGTATGAGCTGAAAATGTGTTGCTGGAAAAGCGCAGTAGGTCAGGCAGCATCCAAGGAACAGGAGAATCGACGATTCGGGCATGAGCCCTTCTTCAGGAAAAGCTCATGCCCGATTCTCCTGTTCCTTGGATGCTGCCTGACCTGCTGCGCTTTTCCAGCAACACATTTTCAGCTCTGATCTCCAGCATCTGCAGTCCTCACTTTTTCCTTATCTGTGTGTAAGGATACTAGTGAGAGAGGGTCATGTTGTTTTGTGAGAGAAAAAAAAACAGGAAATGACATCACCACAGGAAATAATATCACCAACCCAACGAAACCCAAACATATAAATTGAAAGCAGGAGTTTTGAGAAGATTTTTAGCTGAGGTTGAGGTTTTGGATATAGGTTTGCTCGCTGAGCTGAAAGGTTCATTTCCAGACGTTTCATTACCTTACTAGGTAACATCTTCAGTGGGCTTTATGCAAATCAATGCTGAAACCTCCTGCTTTCTATCTATATGTTTGGGTTTCTTTGGGTTGGTGATGTCATTTCCTTTGGTGATGTTATTTCTTGTGCTTTCCTGTGTTTTATGCCATCAGTTCATATATGTTGCTTTAAATGCATTGTGCACTTAGGGACAGAGTCTTTAGTTATATTGATTTTATTATTTAAGCCTCTAGCTTTCTCTGTAGATTTGGTACTTGGCTCCTCATACTAACAATGCAGAACCTATTTCTCTATCCTACTTATGTCGTTGGTATCTACATGGAGAACAATGACTACATTCCTACCCTTCCCACTGCAAATTCTTTACCAGAACTGAGTAGATGTTCCAAGGCACCAGGCAAGCAACACAACCATTTGAAGTTTCACTCCTTGCTGCAGAGAATAGTGTCAATCCCCCTCAACATAGCATGCCCTACAACCATCACAGTCCTTTTCCCTCCCCTCACATAAATGGGTTCCTCTACCACAGTGCCATGTTGAGTTAGCCCAACTGCCCCGCAGCCCCAACCCACATCCAAACTTGGTGAAAGAATCTCAAATTGTTGAACAATTCCAAAGGCGGAGACTCTTGCCTGGTGGTCCCCTTTGCTGCTCAAGTAGCAGTTTCACACACTCCTTTCTCTGACCACTTATCAAATCAGAAGACCCCATCTTAAGCGATGTGGTTGCCTCTTTGTACAACACACCCAGACAATTTCCCCCTCCATGATGTGCCATAGTGTCTAGAACCTGGTCTCCAGCTCAGTGACTCTGAGTCCAACTGTGAACACTGACAAAGGGGCAGCGCTGTGAAAGCTTGTGATTTCAAATACACCTGTTGGACTATAACCTGGTGTTGTGTGACTTCTGACCTTGTCCACCCCAGTCCAACACTGACACCTCCACATCATTGCCATAGTGGTCCAATGTAAACATTGAGAAGTTCTCAAATGCTACAACCATGGCATGTTGCCTGCCCTGACATCTTTAATGTGTTTTAGTTAGATCCTTAATTATTTCAATCAATTATATATTTTACTTTTTAAAAGCATTAATGACCTTACTAACCGTTCCTAAACTATTATAAACCATAAAAAGGAAATAAACTTTCACCACTTACCAGCTACTTACCAAACAGCTAACTTCTCCCCTGGAAGTCTCCTGCTTGTCTACCTTGCACTCCAGCATCTGCATACCTCTGACTTCTTCCCTGGGTCAGAGCAACTACCAATTCCTACAGGGTGAAAAAGTAAGAAACAACAAAGGTTCACCACCTTCCCCTTCTCAGTTAAACTTCCTTATTCACCCGACTGTCAGCACTTTGTTCAAAGTTTCACTGAGATGCTTCTCTTTATGCGCTCTGAGTTATCTCAGTTTTAGGGATAGAAAGCACAATTTAAGCTAATTGTCCAACATAAGCTGTTCTCCAGTGTATATTCCTGCTGAAGCCTGGTTTAAATTTCAAATTTAAGCAGTTAATTTTGGATAAATGTTAAGGGTGAAATACAAACAAACCTGGCTGTTTAGAAAGATTCCCCTTGCTCTCTCAATCCCCAGCACACTGTTCACAGTCACACTCAGTGGGTCGTTGATAGCGTGAGTTGAAGGTGAGGGGTGGAGGAGGGACAGCGACTTGGAAATCTGCCTGTTTTCATGTTGAATGTTGTATATAATGTCGTCACCAGACTCGTTTCATTGTTTCTCCTTGCCAGCAGTCGAGCGGGTCGATGCCCTGCCTGATCACTTGACCACAGATGCCCGTTCAAGAGTGCGGATGAGGAGGGACCTGGCAGCCTTGCCAGCTGAGCTGATCACCCAGATTGGTAATCGATGCCACCCCAAGCTTTATGCAGAGGGGGACCCCACTGAAAAGCTGGAACTTGTTACAGGTACTGCCCACATTTCATGTTTTCCTTCTTGTTTTCATTCACCTATAGAACGTTGGCATTGTTGGCTAAACCATAACTGCCTTGAGAATGTGGTGGTGAGCTACCTTCTTGAACCACAGCAGTCCTTCAAATGGAGGTACACCGACAATGCTATTGGGAAGGTCATTGTAGGCTTTGACCCAGTGACAATGAAGGAACAGCGATATAGTTCCAGGTCAGGGTGTAGTGGAACTTGTAAGTGGGGCTGTTTCCATATAATCTGCTGCCTTTGTCCTTCTAGGTGGTAGAGTTCATAGGTTTGGGAGGTTAGTGTGTACATTTTGTAGATGGGACACCTTGCTGCTATTGTGCGTTGCTCATGGAGGGAGTGAATGCTGAAGCTGGTGAATGTGGTGCCAATCAAGTGAGCTGCTCTGTCCTGGATGGTGTCAAGTGTCTTGAGTGATGCTGGAGCTGCACCCATCCAGGCAAGTCGGGAGTATTCCATCCCACTCCTGACTTGTAGATGATGGACAGGCTTTGGGAAGTCAGGAATCTTTCACATTTTGTCAGGCCTCTCCACTCCCTAGCTGTTCCACCCCTGACCCACGCTCCTGTTTGTGAATACCTCCTGAGTTTGATTCGTTATATTTTTACAGGAACTAGTGTCTTCATCACTCGAGCCCAGTTAATGAACTGCCACGTATGTGCAGGAACGCGTCACAAAGTCCTCCTTCGAAGGCTGCTGGCATCCTTCTTTGATCGGTAAGAAGCAAAGTGGAATTTCCAGCAGAAGACTGTTAGAGAAACTCAGCAAACCAGACAGGCTGTACTGAGAGGGAGAGAGAGAGTGTGTGAGGGAGGGGGGGGGAGAGAAAGAGAGAGAGAGTGTTCATGTTTCAGAGCTTTCAGCAAAACTAAGATGATGTTAAAGCTTTAAAGCCAGGGAAATTGGGAGTTAGGGAAGAGCCAGCGTCTGGAGAGCAGGAGCGATTACATGAGAAAAGAGTCCAGAAAAATACGCAGGGAAGTGTGGGACGTCTGAGAAAGAAGGAAACCGAGGCTGAGGTGAGATGATTCCCGAGGTACATTAAGTATTGTTTTACACAGTGTTATTCTGCTTGTTTTTCTCTCGTTATATCCTGGTGCTTTGTATTTCGCGGTCAGCAGCGAGGAGAAGATGCAAATGTGGTTGAACGGCCTGGTGATATCTAGTCTTCTTGCAATCGGTGCCTGTGATCCCAAAACCCAGAGCAAGCCATACTTTCACAGTAGGGCAAAGGAGGACTGGGAGTGGGAAATGAATTTGTAATTTCAGCCTCGTTCTTTGAAAGTTTTACAAACCAGGCATTGGATAGAAAGGAGCTTGTTCTAAAGAGCTGACTTTTGAGTAGGAGACCTGAAGTTTGCACGACGATATTATTCTGAATGGGATACGTTTTATGCTGATGCCCTCTCTTGCCTCAGGAACACACTGGCAAATAGCTGTGGCACTGGGATTCGCTCGTCTACAAATGACCCAAGCAGGAAACCTCTGGATAGTCGGGTCCTTAATGCTGTGAAAAGTGAGTATAATGAGACCTGCACTCACAGGTCAGCCCTTGAATTTCTTTATAAATATTCTGTAGACGCTACAAAACTCTGCTACTCTACCTGACCAATGTACAAGCAGATTCAAGAACAGCTTCTTCCCCACTGTTGTCAGAGTTTTCAATGGACCTCTCAAATGTTAATGTTAGTCTCTCTGTCTCTGCACCTTCCCTGTGGCTAGGACACTGTATTCTGCACTCTGTTCTGCTGTGCTACCCTGATGTACTTTGTGTGATATGATCTGCCCGTAGAGCACACAAACCAACACTTTTCGCTGTATCTTGGTACTTATGACAATAAATCAAACCAAATCAATGTCCAAGGCTAAAGCAACCCACTCACAACCTTTGTGTCTTATTTGACCCCTTCCTGAGTCTCAACCACATGTTCACCTCCTCATCACTTAACTTTACCATCATAATGTTGCCCAACTCTCTCTGCATCAGCTCCTCTATTGCTGACTCCAAAAACCATTCCTTTGTCATATCCATGCTCAACTATCCCTGCTCCAACAATAGCACAACTTCAAGATTTTCAACGCTGTTAGCATTTCCCTCCTTGGTCTCATCCTTCTCTATCTCTGTATCCTCTTCCAAACCAGCAACGCTCCGCGAATTCTGCACTATGGCCATTTTCACCGTCTACCTCAGCCCTCTACTTCCACCTATTCCTATCCCTACCCCAATGTACCATCCTCGTCACCCCTCAACCTATCCCCAATGTACCATCCTCGTCACCCCTCAACCTATCCCCAATGTACCTCCCCACTGTCTAACCATCATTCTGCCCTCACATTCTCCTTAGTCCCACTGTAATTGCCCTCAAAGCTGCCCCAGCTCTCCCCCATCTCCATCCTACCCCTGACCATCCCTTACCGCTCCCTGTGCACCTCCCCTAACCCTGCCTTCCCCACCTTGGCAGCTATGGTTCCTATGTCAAGCAAGGTTTTGGTCATTGGACCAAAGTTTCCATCTTGGCTTGTCATCAGCTTTTGACTTTTTATGTGGAATGATCTATTATGTTACAAGCCCAATATTAGTGGAACTTAGTGTAGTTAAAAATCACCAGATGTCTGGAAGGGACATTCGTTCGTCCCCAGTCCTGTGGTAACTCAGAATTCTGTAGACTGTTGCTGACATTGTTTTCCTCTGGAAGACCTCCTGTTTCTCCCGACGAGAGAAATACCCAGATCTCAGCCACACTGCCTCCCGTGACATCTTTGCTGAGAAGGGAATTGGCGCTGTGCCGGGAGAACACCACAATCTCTGTGAGATTGTGCAGTACTTGGCAGCCTTCTGCCAGTAAATCAGAGGCCATTTGTAAAGGTTGACTGAATCTTTACATATGCATAGTGTTTATAAACTGCAGCTCTACTGAAAGTCGCCCAACATAGCTGCGCTGTGGAGGGGCTGGTACATTTGGACCTCGCAGTGATGCTGCTGTTGTCAAACTCACTGCCTCAGCCCAGACCAAAAGAAACGACTGAAGTGCCAGAACTTTATAGATGGCCACACACGGTCTCCCCAGCAAGAGGTCGGCACATTGTGGTGAAGAAGAGGGGTGAGAAAATACCTATTTAATTTCTTTTTAGAAAATTAAAGCACCACAATTAATTCTGAATTGCCATTCAAATCTGCATCAGTGAGGTAAATTAATGAATGTATCTTACTATGTTCAGAACTGTCAGTCATTTGTACAGGCATGACCAAGACTAATTAGTTGTGTGTGTGTTTTTGTTGGAAATTGCTTCTTAGTGCCCCAGTTGTCATGTAGTTCCTGCTGTCATCTGTTACTGCAGCAGGTTAAGGGGAACTACCTGGCCAAATGTCAAAGCAGCTGTCCCCTTTCATTTCACTTGCTGGCTGGGTATATCCTGGAAAATGAACCTGCTGCATCAACCATGAAATTACATGAGCAACAAAGCACTTATTCAAATTAATTCTTCCTCTCAAATTTTGGACTGTTTCCTTCTATCAGCTGTGCTTTCTGGCTGTCCAGCGTACTGCACTGTAAACACACGTTTCTAACCAAGTACGTTTTCTTTCAATTATGTAAAATTGAAATAGATTCTGAGTGAAAACTGAAAGAAACTGCAGATGCTGTAAATCAGAAACAAAACAACAATTGCTGGAAAAGCTCAGGCAAGTCTGAGAAGAGAAATCAGAGTTAACATTAGATTCCCTACAGTGTGAAAACAGGCCCTTCGGCCCAACAAGTCCACACCGACCTGCCAAAGAGTAAACCACCAGACTCATTTCCCTCTGACTAACACTCTGGGCAGTTTAGCACGGCCAATTCACCTAATCTGCACGTCTTTGGATTGTGGAAGGAAACCAGAGCACCCGGGGGAAACCCACGCAGACACGGGGAGAATGTGCAAACTCCACACAGACAGTCGCCCGAGGTTGGAAGCGAACCCGGGTCCCTGGCGCTGTGAGGCAGCAGTGCTAACACTGAGCCACCGTGCCGCCCACACGTTTCGGGTCTGGTGACCTTTCCTCAATGTTCTGAGTAAGGGTCGGCGGACCTGAAATGTTAACTCTGATTTCTCTCCACAGATGTTGCCAGACCTGCTGAGTTGTTCCAGCAATTTTTGTTTTTGTTTTAGACTCTGGGTGAGCTCTCCTTGGCAAATTCTTGTGAAAGTCCATCGCTGTGTTTATATGGTGAGTTTAACATGAAATGGCCGACAGTATCTCTCAGCAGTAGCTTCAGAGAAAACCGGACGTTGTCCTGAAGAAGGACCAGTTGCTAACGGTTTGATTAGAGAGGAGGATTTTAAAGAAGGGGAGGCAGAATTGAACAATCCATCAGATTAAGACTAAAATTTAGTTTAATCCTGTAATTGGCATAGTTTGGTAAATATTTGCAGCTTCTATTTACAAAGTACATTCAGGACTTTGTGGGCAGTGACAGTGAACATCAATTGTCACATCAATAGGCCACCCTGGGAGTGGAATTTAACTTGAAAAGGCCTACTTGAAAAGGGATAGGAACTACTGGATCAATCCCTCCTGCTTAGTGCAAACCCCTGACTTGGTAATTAGCTGGCGTTTTAGTTTCTGATAGGTTTAGAGAGATCACTAACAAAGTTCCTGAAGATTAGACTGAGTCTGTTTGGGATTCCCCTTCACAAACACACTTGCCTAGCCTTACACTGAAAGGTAAAGTCACCATAGCCCTACCAGACCATATGTCTGCTCTCTCATCATCGAGAGACAATTGGTGGTGGTTTAACCTGAGGGTCACCACACCTCAGGTGAAAGGAGAGATTGAGAAGGAGAGTCCTACATGGTAACCTCAGCTGGTGTGGGAATTGAACCCACACTGTTGGCATCACACTGCTTCGCAAATCAGCTGTCAAGCCAGCTGAGTTTTCACTAGACACTAGAGGCCAGCCCAGGGGTTTTAATTGTATACCCCAATATGCCTCTGGGCCTTTTGAAGAGGAGAAAACTGGGAATGGATTGCAGTATTGAATTGTTCAGATGAGTGAGTAAGACTGCTCTAACTCTGGTATTATTCTCTCTAACACCTCCCTCCCCCAACCCCTGCAGTCTACTGCCAGAATTTCGCCCCCAACTTCAAGGAGAGTGAGATGAATGCCATTGCAGCGGATATGTGCACCAATGCCCGACGGGTGGTCCGCAAGAGCTGGATTCCCAAACTGAAGCTGCTGATGGTAGAGGGGGATGCTTACCACTCCTTTATCTCGGACACTACAGGTGTGAACCTCGAATCGGACGTACTGAATACAGAGCAAGCCTTTGACGCAGCTAGTCATGATGGAGAGGCAGGGTCTTCCCTGGAATCTGCTCCGTGATGGGAGCTACCGTGGAAGGAAGGGTCAAAATCCCAGGGTTCAATCTACAATGACCCACAAGTTCCAGACACACTCAAACCTGACCATCTTGTGCACATAAATACTGTCTAGAGGTACAGATACAAAAAACTATTTATTCTGCATTGGTGAGCATGATAAAATGAAAGGATCTGAGCAGTTGTGGGGGGCGGTGGGAGGAATGACTATATCAAAGAGTTAGGAATTGCACACAGGCCATTGGCCTGTGGGTGACTAGGGTAGATATTAAATGGACATGCCAGCTCTCCAAGGACTCAGCCTAGATTGAACTCTGAACACTAGCAGCCTAGATTAACCCAGCTAGGTTTGAGCAGCCTATCCAAAATGGAGACTGTTACATTTCTAACTCCCAAATTGATTTCCTTCATGCCTGGCCATCTTTCCCTCTGTGTCTAAAATCTTGAAGGTGACACCATTCTGCTTTGGCTGGGGGTGGGGGGGAAGGATGTGATACCTGGATTTAACACGGGGTTTGTATCTTCCTGAGTGTCTGGCTTTTTGTTTCACTATACACTACAATATTATTTAATAATTGTTTTATAAGCTATGGTCTTAAAGGTTTTTAAGAACTGCTCTGTTTAACCACGATAATGTTGAACCTTTTGAAGGCTGCATTGGTAATGCTGCTTACTAGAACCAGTCTGTGCTGATGAATGAGGGCAGATCTCACTCACTGAGATTGTTCCCAGTTTTTACCGAAATTGCTGCAACTGGGATTTTGGGTTGCAATAATTATTTCATTGATTTTCTCTGCTGAATTGTATGATTTGGTTTTACTAATGCATCTTTGTAGCTCTTTAAAATTGGGTTCCAAGTGATTCAACCTCCCCTGAAACCATTCTTTAAAACACACTTAAAACAAAGAACTTCAGATGCTGGGGATCTGAAATGAAAGAAAAACAGAAATTGCTGGAGAAACTCAGCACGTCTGGCGGCATCTGTGGAAAGAGAAATAGAGTTAACATTTTGAGTTGAAAATGTGTTGCTGGAAAAGCGCAGCAGGTCAGGCAGCATCCAAGGAACAGGAAATTCGACGTTTCGGGCATAAGCCCTTCATCAGGAATTCCTGACGAAGGGCTTATGCCCGAACCGTCGAATTACCTGTTCCTTGGATGCTGCCTGACCTGCTGCGCTTTTCCAGCAACACATTTTCAACTCTGATCTCCAGCATCTGCAGACCTCACTTTCTCCTCGAAGATCTTAACATTTTGAGTCCAGAGTTAACCTTCCCTCAAAACCCTCCTTCAAACAAAACCTACCTACCTACTTCTTATTGTAACAAATCCAATGAATTCAGTCCAAGTCCATTCTCTGTCGTGTTTGTCCCTCCCACGTCCCATTAGATGTAAAATGAACATAATGAACAAAACCATGAAATTTTCTGGGTGACAAACAAAACCTGAAGACAGAATCCAGAGCCTTTAAAGCACACCTTCAGGACACAGAAACCACAGACCTCCTGTCCATCACCTGTCTGTCTTACTCTGTGATACAAGACATGGAGAATAGGAGCAGGAATAGGCCATTCGGCCCCTCGAGCCTGCTCTGCCATTCAATATGATCAACAGTGAGTGCACTGCAATAATCCCAGCCCCACCCAACACCGCCCACACCCCCCGATATCCCTTGATCCCTTTCAGCCACAATTTCTGATGCTCAGCCTGTTGCTTCATTTTAGAGTGTGGTGTCACTCAGAGATACAATGCATGCACAGACAACACACAGATGCACACATACAGGTGCCTTTACACACACACACACACACACACACACACACACAGCACATGTACGGACATGCACGCTTATGCAGACATGTTCAAACATGCACCACACTTACAAATGCCTACAAATACAACATGTGCAAAAATGCAGCACGTGTACAGGCATGTACGCATAGCACATGTGCAGTAAACATAATGGAAATTTTGCATTTGTGACAAAAAAGCACTCCCCAAAAATGATAGATAATTTTCCAGTTCCTTGAAAGATGTGCCTGATTAGTGCCACGCCCTGCTCTTTCCCCATAACCTGCAATTTTCTCATTTTCAAATATAGCCTTTCCAATTCAAAGTTCCAATTGGGCAATTCTCCTCCTACTCTTAGAGTATTCAAGATCGCGATAACTGCATGAAATCTATTCTTGTTTTCTTTCTACAGCTTCTTTTGCAAATTACAATCAATCTATGTCTTTCGGTTCCTGACCCATCTACTAGTGGAAACCGATTGTTTACTCTTTCAAAAACACTCAATTCTGAACCTTTACTGAATCAGCTTCCTCTTCTGGAACTCATTGTAGTCCTGAAAATGTATGGCTGGTTGTATATAAAGTGCAGGCAATGGGTGAGTCTGGGGGCTGAATGTCTTGGTGAGTTAGATAATGGCCTTTTTGGGGAGCTATGCTGAGACCAGTGGGGTGGTTCAAGGCAAATTCAGTCTGCCCTCAGTGACCCACAGCAGAAAACTGACTCTGATTTAGCACTAGGGAGGGAAATTAATACACACCACACTGGTGCAGCCAAAGAATTATGTTATTGTGTGGGAGGGGTCTACATTGCATCAGGTTAGTACTGTACTTGACTAGAGGTTCTTGATGCTAATGATGCATATTTTACCCATCACCATGATTGACACAAAATTAACACAATGAATTCAGTGTTATCTACTCATATGGGTTATCAAAGCAATCAGTGTGAAACACTGCACGGGACAGACTCAAAATTGTCTAACAGTGTGAGATGCTATACAGGACTGACTTCTTGAGATTGTCCAGAGCTTAACTCAATGTAGCTCATCAGTGCATCTCAACTCTAAATAAGGCACACATATATTTTAAAAAGTATTAAAATAGTAATCGCTTTTTTAAAATTCATTGGATGTATTGAGGTGTCAACTATAGTCATATCCAGTTTTGCGAGAGGAAGTGGCAGTGGAAAACACTTGGGTAGGGAAAAATCTCTTGTTCTAGAAAATATGATACATTTTGTTTTTAGAGTAGTGTTAGCGAATTGGTTTGTTACTGAGGCCCAGTAGGCTCTTCAGTCCTGAAAGGTATCTCTCTGCTTTTCTTCTGTCAATCCCTGCCCTAAGTGTTGCTCATTGGAACAGTGTGGATGAAAAAAATAGATGTTTAAAGTGTTTGCACGAGATAAGGTCAGCATTGGTGCAGTCAGAAATACTGGGGATGGGGAGGAACAATTGGTACAGTTGAAGTTACCCCACCCTCCCTGTCCCCCAACCCAGTGAATGCCTGCCTAGCCCAATATTCAGTAGTAAGGGTTTGATTGTAATGATTCGTGTCTACCATTGGAGGGTGTAGGTTAGAATCAGGTACTGTCATGACATTATTGTGGAGATAAGACTGTCAACATCCTGCTAATATCATTATCATTAGTGCCAGTAATGCCTTAGTATATTCCATTGTCAAATACATTGTGTCCAAATAGCACATTCTGTAAGGGATTCCTGTTTTAATTCTGATTTTCTATCCCAGTCACCTGAGTTTCTGTAGAAACTAGCAGTCCCATTAAGAAACTTCCGCGATCAGTGAATCCCACCACATCTCTCCATCACTCCTGATTTTTAAAGACCTCCCTAAAACTGTTCCTTGAGTCAGATTAAAAGCTGAGGAATTTGGGATTGTTGTCCTACTCAGCAACAGGATATTTTTAGTTTCATGACTTTAAAGGAAGGTTTACCTTTGGGACACTTTAAACTTACAAAAGGAACAAAATAAAGTACCCTTGTACAATTGTTATCACTTTCCTCAATCCATTCAAGTTTGCAAAAGGCTGTTCTCTCCCAGCCTTCACCAGTTACCTTGTGACCCCTTGACAGGCTCAGCTGTTCATTCCCTCAACTATGTAGTGATTCTTAAACATGAACATAAACAGGAACATACAAATTAGAAGGAAGAGCAGGCCATTCAGCTCCTCGATTTACCATTTGATAAAATCCCGGCTGATTTGTGTCCTCAACTCCGCTTTCCTGCTGACCCCGATACACTTAGATTCCCTTATTAATCAAGAATTTATCTACCTCTGCCTTAGTCAATATTCAATGACTCTGCCTCCACTGCTTTCTGGGATAGAGAGAGCTCCACAGACTCACGAAAACATTTCTCCTCATCTCTGTATTAAGTAGGAGATTTCTTATTTTTAAAACATGTCCTTTTGTTCTAGTGTGTCTCACAATGAGAAACATCCTTTTCAGGATCTACTCTGGAAAGTGGCCTCACAATCTTCAATAAGATCACCTCTTATTTCTTTCAACTCCGGCCTAACCTATCCGACCTTTCCTTTATAAAATGGTCCGATGTGCACCTCTGTCTGTTTAACTATGGGGAGCATCACTGCCAGATCTGATGCTGTCCTTGACTGGCCCTGGTATAAAGTAGTTCCCTGGCAGTGATGAAGGACAGGCACATGGCTTTCCCTTTAGACCTAAAGAACATAAGAAATAGGAATGGACTATTCAGCCCTCAAATCTGTATTGCCATTAATTAAGATTGTAGTTCACCTTAAGTTGCACTGCCACTTTCCTGCCTGATCTCCATATCCCACGATTACTCCAAGTACAAAAGACCCGTTGATCTCACTGCTATCTTCTGGGTAGAGAATTCCAAAGATTCACAGTCCTTGAGTGAAGAAATTCCTCTTTATCCCAGTTTTAAAGATCAATCTCTTGTCCTGTGACAGTGCTCCGATTTCTAGATTCTCCAGCGGGTGGGAAGCATCTCTCCTTATCTCCTCAGATAAATATCTGTATCCTTCCTAAAGTTAGGACACCTAGGGTTAGGATACCCTAACCCTAACTCATCCTGTTCAAACTCTCCTCATAAAGACAATTGTGTCATTCCCAGGATCCATCTAGTGAACCTTTTCTGCTCTAAGGCGAATTTATCTCTCCTTAGATGGGTGAACAAAACTATAGCCAGTACTCCAACAAAGACAGCAAGAAATGAAAACAGAAATAGCTGAGAAAGCTCAGCAGGTCTGGCAGCACCTGAGGAGAGAAATCAGTTGAGGTTTGGGTCCAGTGACCTTTCCTCAGATTTACAGCAAGACTTCCTTACTCTTGTATCCCAGCCCTCTGTCATTAAAGGCCAACATCTGACCTCTTGCCTTCCAGTTGCCAGCTGTACCTGCATGCTAGCTTTCCGTGTTTTGCTTACAAGGACAGCCCAGTCTCTTTCTGTTGCCTGGAAGTGCAGTGGCCAGCTCTTGTATGGAACGTGAAGCCATATCTTCCTGAATAATGGAGGATAACAATATATTTGATTTACTTGGCCTCCAGTAACCACTGGCTGGTTATAGGAAAACGAAACCCCTTTGGATGTTTTAGGCAAGACGCATTGTGTTTGCACGTTTTCCAGAAAAGCGTTAGAACTGTAGAACTCAACAAAAGAAATTCTAGAATTGTGATAGAAATGGAGTCTGGCATATTCAGTCGCCATCAGGAAGTGTTACAATTGACATTTAATACCCTCGTATTATGGTGGGCTGGGGCTAGCACAGGGAATCCATGTCTTTCTGCTGTTCACTGGAAATGCACGTGTGTGTGTGTGTGTGTGTGTGTGTGTGTGTGTGTGTACACGCATGTGTTTGCCCACATGTGTGTGGGAGAAAATGATAGCAGCCATTCCCCAAGGTCAGGTGACCTGTGAACACTCATTGCCGACACTCAGTCCTAAGGAAAATCCACTTGGCTGCAGTGTCCATCACCCAGAAAACCAACCAGGAAACATGTTGGGAAGAGAAGGGGTTGGGGGATGGGAAGGGAAGGAAGAGCAGGAGTGCTGTGAAGTGGAAGCTGTCACACACTTGACAGTTCAGTTGTAGATCCTAAAAATCCATGTAGAGGGAGAGTTTGATTAAAAAAAATGAAATCAGCTGTAAGTGATTCTAACGTCAGTACAACTACTGCATTTAGACTCTGGCAACAGGCTCCACAACTATTTATTGCTGTGAAGTGGATTCATTTTCCCAGATGTCCAAAAGGTGTGTGATATGGTGGCTCAGTGATTAGCACAGCACCAGGGACCCAGTGAATGTCTTGTGTGGAGTTTGCACATTCTCCCCGTGTCTGCATGGGTTTCCCCCCACAGTCCTAAGATGTGCAGGTTAGGGTGAACTGGCCTTGGGAAACTGCCTCGTAGTGTCCAGGGATGTGCAAGCTAGGTGGGTTAGCCATGGGGAATGCAGGGGTAAGGGGCTGTGTCTGGATGCTCTTCAGAGGGTTGGTGCAGACTTAATGGGCGGAATGGCCTTTTCTGCATTGCAGGGATTTTATGATTCTAGGGGATGGGTTCACCTTCAAGACAGGGCAGCAAGTGTATGAAGCCAGCTATAATCACCGAGACTTGGAGCCTATTCCTTACCTTCTGCTGGTCAGCCTGAGACATGGATCCCCTGATGTGGAGGTTCAGACACAGGTATCATTCCCACCTTGTTCAAATCCGACTCGGCCGAGTGGAACAAAAGTTTCTTCCATCTGCCTATTAGCATTTGAAGGCCAAAAGTGCACTTAGTTTGATGCCGTGAGTCTGCACTCTAGTTTAGGAAATGTCACTAGGGCTTAATATAGGGAACTTCATGTTGTCTGGAACCAGAGTGTCACAACCTTGGAGTGCTTGATGCTAATGCTGAAAGTAGAAAGGAGATTAAAAATTGGCCAAACATCCCTTACCTGAACAAAATAGCTTTTCTTTTAAAGAATAACCATTGACCTTTGGAGGGAGAACTGTCATACAATCGGAATTAACTAGCGTGGTTACTGTTATTAGTTTGCTCCCAGTGATCTGGTTCTCTGGGATTCAACACCGGTGACAAAGTGAAAGGTTAAAGTTTAGGTGCAACAGCAATGAAGGGTCAGACCAATTGGTTTATGATGAATACTTGAAAAGATCAACTAAATATTAATGATGGACAAGAGCAGAAATTGCTGGATAAGCACAGCAGGTCTGGCAGCATCTCTGGAGAGAAATCACAGTCTTGAAGACCTTTGAAGAGTCACTCGAACCGAAATGTCAACTCTGATTTCTCTCCAGCGCTGCTGCCAGACCCGCTCAGTTTATTCAGCCTTTTCTGTTTTTGTGTCTGCTTTACAGCATTTGCAGTAGTTTTGGTTTTTATTAAATATTAATGGTATTGTTTAAAAAGATTTATACTGTCACTGCCCAAAATCAGATACCTTTTATACAAAATAATCTAAAAAGAAGTATTACTGAGCAAATGATCACTGACTGCTGCACTGACAGTAAAATGTGAGAACCCAAAACTGGGCGAACTGTGTGTTTGGGTAAGGAATTATATAAAGTGTGAGGTGAAATGATAAATCAACACGTTTCTCGTGGACTAAATGGGAAGTGGTTTGGTCCAATGGAATTCTGCACAGTGGGAGCTGAAGGTACACTGATTTCACTGTAATACTGAGGGCAGGGCTAAATGTGTATCTATTTAGAAAACTGTAGCCTTCCAATATACCACAGCTCCATAGAACATTAGTTCTTTAGGAGCACAACTCAACTTGTTCCACCACCACCACAGAAGATAACGTGTTAGACTATCTACTGACACTCAGGATATTATGATCCAGTCACTGACAGAACAACTTGTTAAAGTCGCTGGAGAGAACATAGTGCAGAAGAAACAGGCTCCAAAAAATTGCATAGTTGACTACTTCTCAAAGTAGAAAGAATAGCTTTAATATAACTTTTCCAAATGTCTAATTTCAAAAGTTGCTCCATTTACAAACGGTAATTGGAACCCTAGAGTTCTGGGTAAAGAGTAAGGTGACAAGATGTGTCTCCTGCCTTGCTGAGTATGGGCTCTGGGAGTTGAAAGGGAATGTGTTAAATGGATTTGCAAATGTTCATTTTGATTTGTCAGTGAGATCCATGGCCCTTCTAGTCCTTTAGAGCTTCTCTCACACCTGTCAAAGGGTGTCCTAAAGTGATGACTGCACTTTTACCTGTAATCTGTGAGGAAAGATTTTTTTAGCTTAAAAAAAAGTAATTTAAAAAAAAACATTTTTAGGGTAATGTGTATATATAGTTCTTATTTTGGCTTAACTATTGTCAATTTAAATTTAGTTTAAAGAGGGGGCAGATGGAAAAGATCATTCTACAAGTCCAGACTCATTGCTGATGGCTTGTTGTTGCTGTTGCCTTACCTGTATATCAGTGTCATCTGTATGTACTTTGTCTGTTCACCATTTTTAATATCATAGCAGTTTTGTACAAAATAATTGAGCATAAATGTTTTCCAGCTACTGCTTATATTGACCAATACTTGTAAAGTTTATGTATCACATAGCCTGTGACTATTAAAAAGACAAGTTTTTTTCCTTCTGGTTTAGTTATTTACTGTCTCTGTGAGAACAAAGAAAATTTACAGCCCAGTAACAGACCCTTCAGCCCTCCAAGTCTGAGCCGATCCAAATCCACTGTCTAAACCTGTCGCCTAATTCCTAAGCATCTGTATCCCTCTGCTCCCCACCTACTCGTGTATTTGTCCAGAGGCACCTTAAATGAATCTACTGTGCCTGCCTCTACCACCCCTGCTGACAACGCGTTCCAGACACCCACCACCCTCTGTGTGAAGTATTTGCCATGTATATCCCCCTTAAACTTTTCACCTCTCACCTCGAACGTGTGAACTCTCGTTATTGAATCCCCCACCCTGGGAAAAAGCATTTGTCTATCTACCCTGTCTATCAGTGAATGAATGAACACTTGAATTAACTATACATGACAATCACTTCTGATACATTTCCATAATGGATAATACTCAAATTGCAGTGAAAGATGTCAAATGTTTTATGGGATCTAATGACATGTTGTGTTTTCCACAAATCTAAACTTCATTCTTTGGATGTATAAAGTCACCACAGTCCTAATGGAGAATAGGTCTATTAGAGAGAGGCAGCCAGTAGGGGTTTAACCTGAGGGTCACTGCGTAGCAGGGGTGAGAGGAGAGGTGGTGAAGGAGAGTCCTTCATGGTAAGCTCAGCTAGTGCAGGAATTGAGCCCATGCAGTTGGAATAAGACTGCTTCATAAACCAGCCAACCAAACTAATCAATTGTGAATAGGCTGCTGAATCACAAAACAGCAGGACGTCCTCTGAAAGTATGACTTAGAGGCCGGGGCAAACTTTTCAGACCCTCGAGCGTGCTCCACCATTAAATAAAACTGAGGCTGATCAGACTGTGACCTCAACTCCACGAAGTCACTGGTCCCAGTCCCCCTCAGCTCACCAACTCAATTTAAAATTGCTCACTCTCAGTTGCTGACCAAGGTGGGGACGTGACACCAGGTGAGGGCAGGTCATTGTCACCAAGTCTAACAGCCTACTGTCCCGGTTAAAGAATCGCTTTTAAAGGGTGTGAGTCAGACCCTAAAACTCTGGCGTCCGACATGGGGATAAAGGGACGGGATGAATAAAAATATCTGCTATTTTGACAATTGTTTTGCTTCCCTCAAATCTCAACCAATTACACCTTTTATAGTAACTTCATGTTTAAACCCATGAGCCAAACTACAGAAAATATTATTGTGAAGGCAAACTAAATGATTTTTTACATATGCTACAATGCATTCAAATGATGCAAAGATAAAACACTCATTACTTGCTAGACCCTACACCGTGACATAAACTATCCCACATCTGGGCTGTTTACTCTGATTGGCAGTTTACACAAAGTAAACGGAACTCACTCCCAAACTGGTGCATATCAATTGGATACCAGATAGTATTGGAGGATGGTTGCTGCTTGTGGATTCATTGTCTAGGAAACAGCAGAGAAACCTGGCAAACAGAAGAGAGAGTGGGCATTCAGCCCATCAATACTGCTTCATCATCTGACGTGACCATAACTGTTCCTTTATCTTAATGCCATACTCCCACTCTCAACACCTTTGACCTGTAGAAATTTTTTTCTTTCTCAAATTTAAGTCAGTGACTTGCCCTCCACAGGTTTCCGTGACACTGGCCCACTATGGGGAAGTAACGCAATTGATAGAGCTGGAGCCATCTCCAAGAAAAACTACATCTGCAGTCAAACAAACTGTCCAGGCAACAAGACCATAGCATCGAAGGAGAAGCTAGTGAGATACAGAAAGGTGAAATATGGTAAAAACAATGACTGCAGATGCTGGAAACCAGATTCTGGATCAGTGGTGCTGGAAGAGCATAGCAGTTCAGGCAGCATCCAACGAGCTGATGAAGCTCATTCCTGATGAAGGGCTTTTGCCCGAAACGTCGATTTCGCTGCTCGTTGGATGCTGCCTGAACTGCTGTGCTCTTCCAACACCACTGATCCGGAAGGAGAAATATGTTGATAGGGTGAGCAGATACTTGAGAGAGTCAGGAACGTTAGCACAGACCTCGCTGTCTTAAAATACTACACAAGTGAGAGACAATGAATTATTTTAAATGCCTATTTTATTACAAATACCTTTGTACACAGTTTCAACTCTCTCCATTGTCACATTTTTAATAAGAAAGTATTATGATGTAGTTATGAAACAATAACAGAAATATCCCTGCTGGAGTCACACACTCCTCCTAGCAATTATTTCCTCATCTTTAAACATCACCCCTTGCCCCAGTTAAAAAAAAACAGTACCTTAAAGCATAAACACAGAAATGCATGTTCATTTACTTCTTTTGAAGAATTGGTTTCTGGATTCTGTACCACAAACAAGATAACTGACAGCAGCCAGAAAGGAACAGAATTCATTGTATAAAGCACCTTTGAGATCTGTCCACATTGTCTGCAAAAGTTCTTCTTTCGTAACCTTATCAAAACTTATTTCTGGAATTGCAATCCTCAAGTTGTGATGCCCCATGTGTATGAACTGGAAAGGGAATCAGCCTGGAAACATGCCAATCTCTGACTGTTAAGTCAAATCCAATCATTCATGAACTGGTACAGGGCAGCTGGTGCTGGGAATACTCACAGGACTGGACATAGACACAACATCTTCCATTCAACACCATCCAGGACAGAAGGAATCTATCTCTACACTCAATATGCACTCCCTCTACGACTGG
Organism: Hemiscyllium ocellatum; assembly: GCF_020745735.1. NCBI lineage: Eukaryota > Metazoa > Chordata > Chondrichthyes > Orectolobiformes > Hemiscylliidae > Hemiscyllium > Hemiscyllium ocellatum. The sequence continues at coordinate 3,949,000 of NC_083445.1, read as the reverse complement.
TACTTGAGGCTGTGATATGTACCATCTGTAGGGGTGTAACTGAAGCAACTTGCTAAGATTATATTGACTGCATCTCACCACCTCCCCAGTGACTATTGACAATAAAAGTAGCAATATACAGCAAAACACCAGCATGTCATATCCTGCTCAAAACATACTCCCATCTTGACTGGGATATCCATTTCATTATTGAAAATGATCAAAATTTAAAATAACTGTCAAAAATTCAAAATTTTTTTTTTAAAAAATGGACTGAGCCTCCGTGACACTTTCAATCATGGTACAACCTTTGCTTCTGATCCATTCTAATAACAGAAGATCGCTCCTTTTAGAATGGACTGACAGATGGCACTTCTGACAGTGCAGCACTGTCACTGGCAGTGTCAGCCTGGATTGAGAGTTCAGGTCTCTGGACTGGGACTTGAATCCACAGTGGTCTGATTGAGAACGGTAATACACAATGCCTGCAAGGAAAAGGGGTTCCAGTGCATCTCCTTCAAGGGGAGTCAGACTGCAGGAATTATTTTGCATGAGCTGCTGTGAGTTACTGAAACTCCAACCTATTGGGCAGACCTGCTGAAAGCCCAGGGAATCCCTCATCACCTCCGTTCCTTAGCTGAAAGATTACTCTCCCCACTAATGCCACAATGCTTTAGCATTCATACATCTGACCTGACCACCGGTTCTGTCGGTCAGTGGGAGGAAGCGGAGTTTGCTGCTAACTGTTATTTATGAATAAGCTATGAAGCAGGTGGTTAGGTGTCGTTCCGATTCTAAAGTAACTACTTAGTGTCCACTATGAACAGTCTAATAAGTGCAAGCTAACCCATTCCAAAAGTTAAAAAAAAGGTATTTTACATTCCTCCCGCTCCACGTACGTGCGGCAGGTTCAGTCATATTGGATACAAACCAAAAGTTCCAAATAAAAAGCCCTCAGAGCAAGTAGGTTTGGTCACTTGGAGAACTCTACCCCAGCTCCAGGAAACTTGCTGCTGCTGCTGCCTCCCACCGTGAACATTCCAGTTGCTGACTGTCCCCGGCAACCCAAGTGGTTCACAGTTCAACATCCCATGGTCAACGGTCAGAGGGTGAATAATAAGATGAGCACTACGATCAGGATGATGAGGAGAACGACAATGACACACCATTGACGCCGAGCTACCAAAAGAGACACACACAGTCGCCGTCAGAGTCAGCCCAGAGGCACCATACAATTCAACATCATTTCATGATTCGGGAGGGTGAGCCTCATGCACTTACCTAACGCCTCAGACACGGTAAACCCCCCCACCCCCCCAACCGGGCAGGGAGAGGTATTTGGACAGCTGAACAGAAGTTCAGACAAGGAGGTAAGTTTTAAGGATCATCTTAAAAGGAGGGGAGGGAGAGGTTTCGGGAGGGAACGCCAGTGTTTAGGCTGCCAGGGGTGGTATGATAGAAATCCAGGCCAAGTGAAATAGGTGTGACAACAGTAAGTGGGAGCAGCCTGCTTAAACAATGAGGAAACACCACAGCAGGAGCGAAGGGCCAAATGGCCACCCGGGTAGACTGGGGAGTGGAGGGGGAAAGTGTTGGGGGAGGAGGGAGGATGGTGTCGAGGGGCTGAGGCGTTGATGAAGGCGGTGGGGTTGTGCTCCTGGGAAACTTACCACTGGTCATGTGAGAAACTTTGGCCAGTTTCTTCAATGTGCTGTCGAGCCGGGAGTGGGTGTTGTCCAACTCGTGGGAAAATTCATCAAGCATCCTGGGAAAGGCAAGTCAAGCCAGGTTAGAGAGCAACAGGGGGCCCACTCCCTGGGACAGAGCGAACCTCTGACACAGACTACTGACTCATACAATATGATTAAACTGTGGAGAGTCCGGAGGAGATTTACCAGGATGTTGCTGGGAATGGAGAGACTGAGTTCTAGGGCAAGGCTGGGACTTTTTTCACTGGAGCGTAGGAGGTTGAAGGGTGACCTTTATAAAATCATGAGGGGTATAGATAAAGTGAATTAGAAGGGTCTTTTCCCCAGGGTAGTGGAGTTCAAAACTAGGCTGCATATTTTTAACAAGAGAGCAGAAAGAATTACAAAGACATGAGGGGCAACTTTTTTTGTTAAAACGCAGAGAGTGGTTTGTGTGGGGAATGAATTTTCAGAGGAAGTGATGACTGCAGTTACACTTACAGCATTTCAAAGACATTTAGTTCAGTACATGAATAGGAAAGGATTAGAGGTAAATGGGTCAGGAGCAGGCAGGTGGGACTAGTTTACTTTGGGATTATGTTCAGCAAGGAGCAGTTGGACTGAAGATTCTCTGCTGTATGACGCTATGACATTGATTCAGTAAGTCCCTTCCAGAGGGACAGGGACTAGTTCCTGCTGGGCCTGAGATCCAACAGGTGAGTACTGGACACGGCCAATCCTGGACTAGCTCTGACCATCCAGCAAGGGTGACATTCCAACCGGAACTCTATCAACAAACACATCGAGTTAGATCCCATTTACCATCCCTGAGAAAAAGAATAGGAAATAACCACCACAGGAAATGATATCACCAAGCCATAGAAACCCAAACATATAAATTGAAAGCAGGAATCATTAGCAGTGCTTCACCCAGAGGCCCACGGAAGATGTTACCCAGTGAGGTGACGAAATGTCTGGAAATGAACATTCCAGCTCAGCAAGCAAACCTACATCCTACATAACATGGTTTTGAGTGGGATGAGATGTGTATTTTTTGGGTTGGTTCATTAACGGTGTTTGTGGATGTCAATGTGGAGGGGGGTTGTACCTTCTCATGGGAGAGTCTAAAACGAGGGGTCACTGTTTAAAAATCAAGGGTCGCCCATTTAAATCAGAGATGGGGCAACATTTTTCCAACCCGCTCCCCCACCCACCACCCACCACCACCACCACCACCACCCTACCCCCTACCCCTCCCCCCTGCCACCCCAGATAGTTTAGAATCTTTGAAGCATTTTCCCCAAAAAAAGTTGGGGGGAACAGAGCACTTGAATATTTTGAATGTAGAGGTAGAGAGATTCCGGTTAAGCCAGGGAAGGGGGTGAAAGGTTAGCAAGAGTTGGTGGGAGATGACGTTACAGCTGTGATCTTTTGGAATAGTGTAGCAGCCTTGAGGAGTTTTTTTTTTCTGATTCGGTAGAAGAGATCCCTGAACATTGATCACAAGGTGCAGGCTGCTGGAGGCAGTAACAGGATCATAACCCGTCTCGGAGATAGTAAACAGCAGCTGCTTCACTGCAGCTCAATGACAAGGTAAATATTTTTGAGTGTGGCTCAGATCCCATTAATATCTCAATCTTGACACACCACACACACACACACACACACACACACACACACACGCACAAAGACTGCTCCTGCACAGCACAACTTCAAAAAGCAGGGGAGGGGGGAACGGGAAATGGCGTTTCAGTCTGTGCTGTGATTTCTAATCAACCCCACTTGGATATGCTGTGACACATCTCGGGGATGGGTGGGACTTGGAACCTGGATCTTCTAGCTCAGAGGTGGGAACACTACCAGCACGTCACAAGAGTCCTCACGTTAATGAGTGTAAACTGGAAACAAAAGCAGAAATTGCTGGAAAAGCTCAGTGGGGCTGGCAGAATCTGTGGAGAGAAATCAGAGTTAACGTTTCAGGTCCAGTGACCCTCAGAAACTGGGGTGTGGGATCACATCATTCTCCCTTTAGAAACTCCCTAAATGTAGCAGGGCTGGATTCCCTCCCGAATCATTTACCCCTTTCACCCTCTGCAGATTGTCAACATCTTCCATAACAGCCTACATCAAAATCCATCTGGTGAATCTCCCACCACAGAACATATATGAGCTCACCCCAAAAGCTAGTGCTTCCAATTAAACCTGTTGGACTATAACCTGGTGTTGTGTGATTTTTAACTTTGTCCACCCCAGTCCAACACTGGCTCCTCCACCTCAGAGCTTATCTCTGTGAGAGTCAAATGGGGAAATACTTTCTCCCTAGAGCGCTCACATCTTGCACCACTGTTCACAACTTCAATACTTTCCAAATGCTTTACAACCCAGAGAAGTTAACTTTGGAATTGGAGTCATCGTTTCTGTGTGAACCACAGTGGCAAATTCCCATGGAGGATCAGCGATAACCCGATCAAATAATCAGTTTCAGTGGCTCAGTCATGAGCTGGGTCACCATGAGGTCTATTGGAGGAGGGCAGTGGTCTGCCTGAAACATATCGGTCTTCCAGATAGGGGAGCTGACCCTGACCAGGTGTTGCAGACTGGCACATCCCAAGGTCCTGGACTACGTGCTGAGGGACGCAGTAACCTTGGGCAGCTGCTGCCCAGGCGGAGTGGGGAACGAGCACTGTCTGAGGTCTTTCTGCTGAAGGGAAATGGGGATCTAGTCAGTTATCAATTCCTCCCCGTTGTACATAAGTATCATCTTGAACAAAATAAATGTCTTGGGTTTGTCTGTTTCCCATACGTAAATCTGTACAGAATCAAACTGCTCTAGTGACCATTTTATGAATGAAGTATACTTTTGAAATAAAAAGGATGGAGGACCTTAGTCTAACTTGACACCCAGAGTGCAACATCTTCTTGCAGTGTCACAAAGTCACATGGCACAGATGAGGCCATTTGGCCCATTGAGTCTGCACCAGCCTATCTACTCTCATCCCATTTCCCAGCCCTTGGCCCACAGCCTTCAATATTACAACACTTCAAGTGCTCATCCAGATACTTTGTAAAGGTTGAGAGGTTTCCCACCTCAATTACCCTCCCAGACCCACCCCTCCCCACTGCCTTATAGGTGAGAAAGCTTTTCCTCAAATCCCCTCAAAACCTCCTGCCCTGACATAAACACGATGCCCGCCTGTTACTGACACCCCGACAAAGGGGAACAACTGCTTCCTATACACACTGTCCATGCTCTTCCGTATCGGTACACGTTAATCGGGTTCCCGCCCCTCTCGTCTGACAGCGCAGCATCCTCTTATACATCCCTCTGACAGCTCCCTCTGCACTGAAACCTTCCTGACGTATCCTCGGAGAGCAGGGCACCCCCTCAAGACCCACCCTTGGAGGGCAGGGCACCCCCCCGCCCACCCTCGGAGGGCAGGACACCCCCTCCCTGCCCACCCTCAGCAGACACGGCGCCCCCTCCCTACGCACTCTCAGCGGGCACAGCACCCCCTACCTATCTACCCTCAGCGGGCACACCTTTCCCATTCTCGGAGGGTGTGGCACCCCCTCCCGACTGATCCTCAGAGTGCAGTGCTCCCTCTGGAGATCACCGGAAGGGAGCTGGAAAGTGATCGGTTGTTTTTGGTCTGACTTTATTAAGGAATGGAATCGACTTACACTGCCTGTTCCTCCAACTCTTCGCCGATTTGTGTTGACATGCTCTTTAGGACCGCACTGCTTCCCAGGACCAGATCCAGTTGGTCATCTTGCTGTTCCATTATCAGCTGCACAGGCACCAGGGGGGAAGAGTTATATCAGCACACACCCTGCCCTCCAGAAACTAAAGGATTTCCTTGTGCTTCACACCAAAGCAACACTTAAAATCCCAATTTGTTGAATGTATTGCCTGTTCCTAATTATCCTTCAGAAAATCGTGAAGGCAAGATTAGATTACTTACAGTGCGGAAACAGGCCCTTCGGCCCAACAAGTCCACACCGACCCGCCGAAGCGCAACCCACCCATACCCCTACATTTACCCCTTACCTAACACTACGGGCAATTTAGCATGGCCAATTCACCTGACCCGCACACCTTTGGACTGTGGGAGGAAACCGGAGCAAACCCACGCAGACACGGGGAGAACGTGCAAACTCCACACAGTTAGTCGCCTGAGGCGGGAATTGAACCCGGGTCTCTGGCGCTGTGAGGCAGCAGTGCTAACCACTGTGCCACCGTGCTGCCCAAGGCAACTGAACCTCTACTGACCCTGGGTTGGAGGGAACCTGCAACACTGGGATTCAGGGATTTAGACCCAGTGACAGTGAAGGAATAGCAATATATTCCCAAGTCAGGATGGTGAGTGGGTCAGAGGGGGACTTGCAGGTCTGCTGTTCCCATGTATCTGTTGCCCCTGTCCTTCTAGATGGAAGTGCTCATGGTTTTAGAGGGTGGTCTCAGAACAGCCTTGGTGTATTTCTGCAGTGCATCTTGTACATGACCCACACTGCTGCTACTATAGCTCCACTGGACTGAGCTGCTAACAGTCACAGTCTTGGATTTAATACAAGGATGGGATGCTTCAGAATAACACAGTCCTGGGCTCAAAATCCAGCCCACACTACTGAGAGTGTCCCAGGGCTGACTAACCATCAGTGCAACCACACGGCCTCTGAAAACAAAACCACCGTTCCAGGGCCCAATGAAGCCTCCTCCTGCCCATCGGTTACATTCGAGGGAAAGGAAGGGGAAGGAGGAAACAGAAAAAGAATTCTCTGCAGCATGACATGGGCTGGGAAACCCCGGAACGGGATACGGTCGATAGTGACATGGGCTGGGAAATCCGGGATTGGGATACTGTCAGCAGTGACATGGGCTGGGAAATCCGGGATTGGGATACTGTCGGCAGTGACATGGGCTGGGAAACCCGGGTTTGGGATACTGTCAGCAGTGACATGGGTTGGGAAATCCGGGATTGGGATACTGTCAGCAGTAACATAGTGACATGGGCTGGGAAATCCGGAATTGGGATACTGTCAGCAGTGACATGGGCTGGGAAATCCGGGATTGGGATACTGTCGGCAGTAACACGCTCTAGCAGCGGAAAAGGATAAGTTGGACTCTCTTTACATTATCTTTATTTATGTTATTCTAAGTTAATGTACAATGCTCCTCTGTACAGGAACAGCACACAGTTTCCACTGTATTTTACACTGAATACACACGAAAATAAAGGATATTCTAAGAGGATTTTCTAAACGGAATGTGTTCAAAACAATATTGCTCACATACACCTCTCACAGGATGGCTGATAGCTCAGTTTCAACCTCAGTTAGTACACTACACACACTTACAACTCTCAATCTTGTCACCCCCTCCACCCCTAAGCCCCCTCCCCATCTCACTAACTCTTTCCAGCCCCTACACCCCCTCCCTATCTCTGTAACCTCCTCCAGCCCCTACATCCCTCCCTATCTCTGTAACCCCCTCCAGCCCCTACACTCCACACTATCTGTCACCACCTCCAGCCCCTACACCCCCTCCCTATCTATAATCTCCTCCAGCCCCCTTCATCCCCTCCCTATCTCTGTCCCCTCCTCCAACCCCTGCATCCCTCCCTATCTCTGTCATCTCCTCTAACCCCTCTCTCCTCTGGAGTCACTGTCTGGGATCGGGCTCCTTTTAGTCACTAGCTCCTATCTCTGCCTGTGACTCTATACCCCTGCTGGATAACATAAATCACTTTGGAATGTTTACTACACTTGAGCCAACGTAAATCAAAGTTGTTACCATCTCTGTCAGAGACCATGGAGCCCCTCACCTCCCTTCTCCACCAAGCACAGGTTTTTAATTTTCAATCCTCTCTCTAGTTGTTGGTGTTATCCTGCACTCAGTGACAGAGGAGTCAGACTCCTGCCTGAGCACTTACCTGCTGATGGGCCCTCTGCTCCTCAATGTACTGGGAGTTGACATTCTCCAGCTCCTGGTCCAGGCGCCTGTATCTGTCCATGGGCTTGTGCTGGTCCTCAATGCCCCCAAGCAGACTCTACAACAACAGCAAGCGTAGGTGAGTCCTTGCCTTGCCAAGTCTGTCACACCAAAGTGATGCTGCTAACCATCTGAGAGCTCAATGATTCAAGATAAAAAAAAACAGACTGGGGTGTGTGTTATCCTTCTCAAGGGCTCAGACAGTTCGTAGAGATGTACAGCACAGAAACAGACCCTTCAGTCCAACTCGTCAACGCCAGTCAGATATCCCAACCAATCCATGCCAGTCAGATATCCCAACCCATCCATGCCAGTCAGATATCCCAACCCAATCTCCAAGATCAAGGTCCAAGGAAGACCAGAGCTTTACCCTATGGTTTCCATACACTCTGAAAGCAGAGCCAATGACCAGAGAGAATATCTGGGAGGAAGCCACTCAGCCCTTGGAAGGACTATCCCATCGTCCTATAGTTTACCTCGAGAATTTTCTCCAGTTCCCTTTTGGAAGTGAGAGGGCGATGGGAACATCCCAATGATTCACTGCGCAAAAACATTTCTCTTCTCCCTCTGGATCTTTTGCCAATTATTTTAAATCCGTGTCCTCTGGTTAAAATCCCCCGCCCCAACAGAAGCTGTGTTTTTTCATTCACTCTATCGAATCCTTCATGATTTTGCACACCTCCACGAAATCTTTGAGAAAGGGAATAATCCTATTCTCACCCTCCACAGAACAGTTTAACAAAACATTCCCTTCCCGTGGTGTCACTGACACCGTTTCCAGTTATTTGCAAGTTGAATATTTTTAGTCAAAGTACAAAGGTTTTGCACTCCCAGAGGCAGCCGTGGTTCGGGCAGTGATGAGCAAGCGGAATAGCTGTGCTCACTGACTCTGTCAAACCCCAGCCCTCCAGCAGAATTCCTGTTCCTCTTCACTATCCAGATATTGGACAAAATGAACAAGGTTTTAGGCCTGGGTGTCTGCGTTGGTGATTCTAAACATCTTTATGGAGATCAGATGTAAAGTTTAAGAGCTGGACATTTTTCTTTACTTTCGGCTTTTATTTCTGCTGGGTTTTTTTTAAAGTTCTGGTTTTGCAACCAAGATGGCCCCAGAGAATGCTGACATTGTACACTTTTCACTATCCTCACCTATATTCCTACAGAATTAGATTTTATGGTCACATATACTCGTGTATTCCTATATTTATTTGCACATGACAATAAAATCTAATTCTGTTTCTCTGTGATGTGTAAAGACAGTGAAACATTTGACTGCACTCAGTATCTCAGCTCATGCAGGCAGATGTGATGTGGACGTATCGGTGCTCAACTGGGCTGGACAACGTCAGGTGTCACCAGGTTATAGTTCAACAAGTTTGTTTGGAATCACAAGCTTTTAGAGCATTGCTCCTTCATCAGGTGAAGTGTCTTCTACACCTGATGAAGGAGCAGCGCTCCAAAAAAATTGTGATTTCAAATAAACCCATTGGACTGTAACCTGGGCGTCGTGTGACATCTGACTTTGTCCACACTGACAGAGTAAGAGCAGAGGGTGCTGCAGAGCAGGAGACTCAAGACAGAGAAAGTGAAATTCAAACAGCCACCCACCTGTCGGTTCCTCCTTTCTCCAAACGCAACAGCAGCAGGACTTGTAATGTGATCTTTCATTTCCTAGAGAGGTGAGGAAAAGCTTGTTACAAACACTGAGCATCCCTAGCAATAATTCTAATTCAAGAGCCTTGCAGTTTATCGAGCAAGAGAGCTGGCAACAAGACTAGGTAGATTAGATTACTTACAGTGTGGAAACAGGCCCTTCGACCCACTGAAGCGCAACCCACCCTGACCCCTACATTTACCCCTTACCTAACACTACGGGCAATTTAGCATGGCCAATTCACCTGACCCACATATACTCGTGTATTCCTATATTTAATTACACATGACAATAAAATCTAATTCTATTTCTGTGTGATGTGCAAAGACACTGAAACATTTGACTGCACTCAATATGGGATGGGCGGCACGGTGGCACAGTGGTTAGCACTGCTGCCTCACAGCGCCGGAGACCCGGATTCAATTCCCGACTCAGGCGACAGACTGTGTGGAGTTTGCACGTTCTCCCCGTGTCTGCGTGGGTTTCCTCCGGGTGCTCTGGTTTCCTCCCACAGTCCAAAGATGTGTGGATCAGGTGAATTGGCCATGCTAAATTGCCCATAGTGTTAGGTAAGGGGTAAATGTAGGGGTATGGGTGGGTTGCGCTTCGGCGGGTCGGTGTGGACTTGTTGGGCCAAAGGGCCTGTTTCCACACTGTAAGTAATCTAAGACTGAAATAGTAAGTTCAATTCCTAATGGTTCATGCAGTGTAGGTTCAGGTGTAGCATGTATCCTACTTCCACATGTTGTTCCTATTGGTTTTGACTATGATCCTCAGCCCACTGTGACTGACTAACCTGACAACATTCACCATCTCGAGCTGAAAGGGGTGAGCTGCGTGAGAAACTAATCTATCGGGACAGGAGAGCATGAGACAACAGGACCACGACACTGCTCCCAAATCAAGCTTCAGCCTCATGGTAACACTATTAACTCACTGACTGAAAGGCACCAGATTATTATTGAAGGATAATCAGAGAAATACTGTGACTGATAAGTACTGTGTGTGTTCAGCAGTGCATGTCGCTACCTTCACAGTTTGTCTCATTCTGAGGACAAATGCTTTCCTCTCTTGCAGTTCTGCAGTCTCAATCTTGAACTTCCGAGGATTTGATTCCACAATGCGTTTGCGATAGTTAAGGAACAAGGATGCAATTAAAGGTTAGAGCAACAGTCAGGAAATCATGAGAAGGACAATTCACTCAGCGCAGAGTGAACATGGAAAATGCAAATCCAATTAAATTGCAATAAAATGGGATAAGATAAAACAAACCAAATACAAAAATGAATTTGGCACTATTTTAAAGCACAATTTAATAAAAATAAAACATCACTGAAATTCTGAAGTCTGGTCTTGCAGGGTTAAAAACCATTGGCAAAACAAAAATTTAAGATGAGACCAGGAGAATTTTGCTGCACAATTCAAGATTTATCAAGATCTGTAAAAACGGTAGAAGCTGATTCCATCAATACCTTTCAGACTGATTTGCTCCGATAGGCAAGGCTGGAGAAATCAGAAAGTTCCAGACAGAATGTGGGGATGTTGGACAAAATGAGAGTGCTTTTTGAAAGAGCCAGCACAGCACAATGGGCTGAACAGCCTCCTGTACTGATTCCATGAACCAACTCAGCACAGAACGGGCTAACACCTGGGAACGTTTCTGAGCAACAGGACATATCAGACCCACATTGGAGAGTGTTGTACTTATGTGAAACAGAACCTCCTGTTGCAGGAGGTACTTTTGACCCTTCAGAGTCACTTCAATCTCTCAGCCACACACATAACATGAAATGTATTCGACAATGACCCACATATGGAGAATTATAGAAACATACACGTGATCCTTTCAGCTTCTAGTTAGCCTGGGGTGTTCACTTTTAGACTGCTTCCCTGGTGTTAATTTTCAGAAATGTACTGCTTTTCTCTTGATCACCTCACACCCAACTTACTGAGCCAGCTCCTGCTCCCAGTTTATCCACTTCACAGAAACATTGACCCACAATCCCACACCCTGACCAGCAACAGTTGGCAGGATGTCTCCGTACCTCCCCTCACCTCAAACTCAAGGGGTAAGTGCTGCCTCAGTGGGGGATGGGTGAACACGGCATTGGGAGAGAGGGTGGTGTGGGGGTGGGGTGCGGAATTTCCCCACATTTTCCCAGGTGATAAAAATACCAACACGGCTCAGACAAACCAGAGCCTTGGCCCGTCGGTGTTCATTCTAACCTCAGCACGGGGTGAGACTCAGAAGGGGAGCAGGAGGGCATGGGGGGGGGGGGGGGGGGGGGGGGGGGGGGGGGGGGGGGGGCGGCATCAGAGAGGGGAGGGAGAAAGGGGAGTGGGGGAGGGGAGGGGGAGAAATGGAGGGGGAAAGGGAGGGAGTAGGGGAAAGGGGAGGGGAACAAGGGGAGGGAGGGGGTAGTTAGGGAAGGTGGGAGGTGTGCTGTGCTCCTGCCACTAAAGGATATTGATTGTCTCATCCAGATCCTCAAGGTCCCACTCAATACTGCGCAGGCTGTTCCGGAGCTCATTGGTCGTCCAGTCATATTCCTCTCTGCTGACGGCCTGGGTGTCCTGTAGTAACTCCCCCCATCGCTGGTACAGTCCGCGGGCTGTGTTCACCGCCTTCTGAACCTCTCTGCAATGAAAGAAAGACATCTCAGGAGCAGCTCATCTTGGGGCGGGGGAAGGTACCACCTTATACTTACACCAATCTGCACACAGCAAGATCCCACAAGCTGCAAGGTTCCTTAGTTGCCGATTGAGGGGGTAATGGGGAACACACCAGCTTTTCTTCCATAGTGCCAGGCAGACGGGACCTCTGTTTACAGACAGGACCACTCTCCTACCCCACCTTTCCACAGCACTGGGGCATCTCCTCAGAGCTGACCCTGGGATCAGATTCACACCCAGCCCCGGCTCTGCGATAGGCCTGGAACCCACGTCAATAGCAGCCAGCAGCAAGGGTTCAGTGGGAAGCTCCTTTCACAATCTTTACCCCTAACTCACCTCCCAACTCATTCTCTACACCCTCCTCTACACTTCCCCAGACACCCTCTCCCCTCAGCACCTCCCCTCCCATCACTTACTCCCTCTCTACTACCCTTGACTCACCCCCCCACTACAAACACTACCTCCTCCAAACCCACCCCAGTCTCGGGGAAGGGCTGGTGGGTGAACGAGGTACAGTCCCAGTCTGGTAACATGCAGACTGCAGAGATTCGGCACTAACAAAACCCAAACCCTTTTACGACCCTTCTCCTCAAAGGCCAGTAAAGGAGCAATGGGACAGTGTCCTGACTGGGACCCCCTCACAGTGAGGGGGGGGGACAGTGTCCTGACTGGGACCCCCCTCACATTAAAAGGGGTGGGGGTGAGGGACAGTGTCCTGACTGGGAACCCCCCCTCACTGTGAGGGAGGAGGGGAACAGTACCCTGAGATCCCCTCACAGTGAGGGGGGTGGGGGGCAGTGTCCTGACTGGGACCCCCTCACGATGAGGGAAAGGATTGCATTGCAATGCACTGACCATACTGGGTCATAACAGGTGGTATGGTGGTTAGCACTGCTGCCTCACAGTACCAGGGACCCGGGTGTGATTCCAGCCTCCGGTGACTGTCTGCGTGGCGGTTGCACATTCTCCCCGTGTCTGTGTGGGTTTCCTCCAGGGGTAAAAAATGAGGTCTGCAGATGCTGGAGATCACAGCTGCAAATGTGTTGCTGGTCAAAGCACAGCAGGCCAGGCAGCATCTCAGGAATAGAGAATTCGACGTTTCGAGCATAAGCCCTTCATCAGGAATAAAAGAGAGAGCCAAGCAGGCTAAGATAAAAGGTAGGCAGGAGGGACTAGGGGGAGGGGCGATGGAGGTGGGATAGGTGGAAGGAGGTCAAGGTGAGGGTGATAGGCCGGAGTGGGGTGGGGGCGGAGAGGTCAGGAAGAGGATTGCAGGTTAGGAGGGCGGTGCTGAGTTGAGGGAACCGACTGAGACAAGGTGGGGGGAGGGGAAATGAGGAAACTGGAGAAATCTGAGTTCATACCTTGTGGTTGGAGGGTTCCAGTTTCCTCTCACAATTACAAACATGTGCTGGTTAGGTGGACTGGCCGTGCTAAATTGCCCATAATGCCCAGTGATGTGTAGGTTAGGCGCATTCGTCAGGGGAAATGTAGAGTAATAGGGAATGGATCTGGGTGGGTTATTCTTCGGAGGGTCGGTATGGACTTGATGGGCCGAAGGGCATGTTTCACACTGTAGGGATTCTCTGATAACCATGAATCACACCCACAACTGGCTGGGAGGCAGAAAAACTCCTGGATTCTGAAGATTTTGGTCCCTGGGCCGGTCAAGGAGAGAGTCTTCTCAAGATACCATGAGATTCCACAGACAGAGCTACACTCCAGTGCTGACACAGGCAATGAGACCATTTGATTGAAATATTTATTACCATGAAGGCATTGATAAAGTAAATAAACGGAATCTGTTTGCAACTGTCACTGAACAAATTAAAACAATTTCCAAAAGAAGCAGAGACTGTGGGGAGCCCGAATTTACAGCACACTGCCCCATGGGATACAGGCTTCCCAAGGGAAATGGACACAATATTTCACATGTGGAGGGTGATGATCAGGACTGGGTTTTCCAGGGAGCCTGTGCAGACTCCAATGGGCCGAACGGTCCTCCCTCTGTGCTGCAATTTTCTGCTCCTTCTGAGGCGTTTTGGGATCCAGAGGACGCGGATCGTGAGAGAGAGAGACAGAAATCCAACTCCATCTGTTCCACCTCCTGGGGATTCCCCTGACAGCAGCACCCAATAGGAGAGTGGGACTTCCTCCAAATTCCTGTCCCCTCACAGGCTGAGGCTTGTCTCGCGTGTGGGGGAAGGTTGATCAATTCTGTTCCAGAACCCCACCCTGGGGAGGGGGTCGTTCAGTTTCCCCTCTGAACCTAGCGCCTGGCAGTACCCTGTCCTGCCCAGCCCAGCCCAGCCCAGCTTGTAGGGTCAGCTCCCGGGGAACGGGAGTGTGAACAGGAGGGAGTGAACACACTCAGAAAGTTTCTACAAAACTCAGCAGGAAAGAGAGGCGGCAGTAGCTAGTCCTAGCCAGCCCCTCTTCCTCCAGGGACTGAGAAACACAAGCTCCCAATGAGGCAAGGCTCCCGCACTCACCCTCTCACCAACACAAACGGGTCCTCCAGTGTCATCTTTGTCCCAGCTCCAGAACCATCCGGGGCTGCTCTCCCTCATCACATGATGAGGGACTCGACTTCAACACAAAACCAGATCAGCTGCAACAACACACATGGCGAAAAAAAAACCCCAATTCCCCAGCGAGGAACAGCTCCAGCCAGTGGTGCTGGTGGGTTGTAGCTGTAATCCCTGACTGCTTTGGAGAAGTACAGAAGTTACACTGAAGATACAGCGAGTGATGAAGAAGGTAAACTTGGTGAGAAGAAACCTAGGGACAAACTACAACAAGCAACTGCGGATGGTGGAAATCTGGAATAAACAACACTGGACCCAAAGTGTTAACCCTGCTCTCTCTCTCTCCCCCCACAGATGCTGCTAGACCTGCTGAGCTTCTCCAGCAATTCCTGATTTTTTCAGTATCTTTAGATTAGATTAGATTCCCTACAGCGTGGAAACAGGCCCTTCGGCCCAGCGAGTCCACACCGACCCTCCGAAGAGTAACCCACCCAGACCCATTTCCCCTCTGACTAATGCACCTAACACTATGGGCAATTTTACACGGCCAATTCACCCTGACCTGCACATCTGCGCACATAGTGGGCGGCACGGTGGCACAGTGGTTAGCACTGCTGCCTCACAGCGCCTAAGACCCGGGTTCAATTCCCAACTCAGGCGACTGACTGTGTGGAGTTTGCACGTTCTCCCCGTGTCTGCGTGGGTTTCCTCCGGGTGCTCCGGTTTCCTCCCACAGTCCAAAGATGTGCGGGTCAGGTGAATTGGCCATGCTAAATTGCCCGTAGTGTTAGGTAGGGGTAAATGTAGGGGTATGGGTGGGTTTCGCTTCGGCGGGTCGGTGTGGACTTGTTGGGCCGAAGGGCCTGTTTCCACACTGTAAGTCTAATCTAATCTAATCTTTGGACTGTGGGAGGAAACCGGAGCACCCGGAGGAAACCCACGCAGACACGGGGAGAACGTGCAAACTCCACACAGTCACCTGAGGCTGGAATCGAACCTGGGACCCTGGTGCTGTTCTTTGGTGTTTTGTTGGATGTGGAGAAACTCAGCAGGTCTTTGAAGATGGAAATAGAGTTAAAGTTGTGAATATAATGCCCCTTCTCCAGAACAAATAGCAGCTAGGAAAGGTAACCTGATCTTCAGGGAAGGGGAGAAACAGAAATGTTGTGCTGTCGTTAGACAGGATTCAGTGTGCAGATTTGTTCTACTAATAAATTCTCATTCATATATGAAAAACAGTTTCAATTCTGAGGAAAGGGCGCTGGACTCGAAACATTAACTCTGTGTTCTCTCCACAGATGGTGGCAGACCTGCTGAGTTTCTCCAGCAATTAGTGTTTGTTGTTGTGGTTCTGTTTGCCGAGCTGGGAATTTGTGTTCAGATGTTTCGTCCCCTGTCTAGGTGACATCCTCAGTGCTTGGGAGCCTCCTGTGAAGCGCTTCTGTGTTGTTTCCTCCCGCATTTATAGTGGTTTGTATCTGCCACTTCCGGTTGTCAGTTCCAGCTGTCCGCTGCACTGGCCGGTATATTGAGTACAGGTCGATGTGTTTGTTGATAGAATCTGTGGATGAGTGCCATGCCTCTAGGAATTCCCTGGCTATTCTCAGTTTGGTCCCAGTCAAACTCATGTTGCTTGTCATCCGTGTGTGTGGCTACTAAGGATAGCTGGTCGTGTCATTTCGTGGCTAGTTGATGTTCATGGATGCGAATCGTTAGTTGTCTTCCTGTTTGTCCTATGTAGTGTTTTGTGCAGTCCTTGCATGGGATTTTGTACACTGCATTGGATTTGCTCATGCTGGGTGTCGGGTCCTTTGTTCTGGTGAGTTGTTGTCTGAGAGTGGCTGTTGGTTTGTGTGCTGTTATGAGTCCTAGTGGTCACAGCAGTCTGGCTGTCAGTTCGGAAATGCTCTTGATATATGGTAACGTGGCTAGTTCTTTGGGTTGCGGCATGTCCTTGTTCCGTTGTCTTTCCCTTAGGCATCTGTTGATGAAATTACGCTGGTATCCGTTTTTGGTGAGTGTTCTTCTTCCTCTTTTTGCAGTTCTGGTGTACTGCAGTGTGTTGTGGCCCTTTTGAATAGTGTCCTGATGCAACTTCTTTTGTGTGTGTTGGGGTGGTTGCTTTCGTAGTTCAGGACTTGGTCTGTGTGTGTGGCTTTACTGTATACCTTTGTGGTGAATTCTCCGTTCGGTGTTCTCTGTACCATCACGTCTAGGAATGGGAGTTGGTTGTCCTTTTCTTCCGCTCTAGTGAATCAGATTCCTGTGAGTGTGGCGTTGATGATCCGGTGTGTGTTCTCTGTTTCTGTGTTTTTAATGATTACAAAGATGTCATCTACATATCTGACCCAGAGTTTGGGTTGTATTTGCAGTAAGAGGAAGGAGAACACCTCTACAATGTACTCCCCAAAAACGGATACCCCTGCAATTTCATCAACAGATGCCTAAGGGAAAGACAACGGAACAAGGACATGCCACAACCCATGCCACACTACCATACATCAAGAACATTTCTGAACTGACAGCCAGACTACTACGACCACTAGGACTCATAACAGCACACAAACCAACAGCCACTCTCAGACAACAACTCACCAGGACAAAAGACCCGATACCCAGCATGAGCAAAACCAATGTAGTGTACAAACTCCCATGCAAGGACTGCACAAAACACTACATAGGACAAACAGGAAGACAGCTAACGATCCGCATCCATGAACACCAACTGGCCACGAAACGACACGACCAGCTATCCTTAGTAGCCACACACGCGGATTACAAGCAACATGACAATGCTACTATTATAGGACAAGCTAAACAGAGAACAGCCAGGGAATTCCTAGAGGCGTGGCACTCATCCACAGATTCAATCAATAAGCATATCGACCTGGACCCAATATACTGGCCACTGCAGCGGACAGCTAGAACTGACAACAGAAGCGGCAGAGACAAGCCACTCCAAATGCTGGAGGAAATATCACAGAAGCACTTCACAGGAGGCTTCTAAGCACTGAGGATGTCACCTAGACAGGGGACAAAACGTCTGCAACACAAATTCCCAGCTCGGCGAACAGAACCACAACAACGACCACCCGAGCTACAAATCTTCTCACAAACTTTTGAATTAGTGTTTGTTTCAGAGTAGGTTGACTGCACTGATTCCAGGGGATTTCCTGTTCTGAGGGAAGGTGGAGGCATCTGAGTGAAGTATTTCAGACCCTAAGGGGACTTGGTTTAAAAGTAAGGGGCCATTCCATCTCAAGGCAGAGAGCAGGAGAATTGTTTTTGCAGAGGGCCATGGCTCTTTGGAACTCACTCCCCAGAACGTGGTGCAGACCAAGATATTAAATAATTTATGGCAGAGAAAGAGAACTTTTGCCAGCCTTATCAGTCAAGAATCTATGGAGGGTGGACAGGGCTGTGGAGTTCAGGGTATAGTCACAGTGGCCATGATCTTACTGAGTGGCCTGTCCCAGTTCCTTTTTTTGCATGTTCATATAATTTTAGCATTTATTTCCCAACCAACTGGTCACCTGATCATTCTCACACTGCTGTTTGTGGGAGCTGGCTGCGTGGGTTCCCTACACCACAACGGTGGCCCCCATTAAACAACCTCATTGGAGATCCAAGATGGCGGCGACTCAGCAAGTCTGAGTTTACAGAGTTCTTCCCAAAACCTGGGTAAAGTGAGTTACTCACCTCCACCACACTTACCAAACCACCCAAAAAAAATTTTCTAACCTTAATTAGCTGTTTACTATTATATTTAAGCAGTTTAATATTAAGTGGATAATGAGTAAACCAAAGGGACCCCGCAGCTCTCAGAAAACAAAGACCCCTCCCCCACCCTCCTCTCCTCCTCCGGCTGCAGCTGATGTAAAAACAGGCCTTGAAGAGATGATTGCCAGGCTGGAAACGACACTCGTCAATTTCATCGCAGAATCCAGACAGAGATGGAACTCATTCGAAGAAAAGCTACAAAAGCACAGCCAGGCTATTGAGGAACTGCAGGGCCGAGTGGAGGGGGCGGAGCTAAAGGCCACGACCTCCGAGGCTGCAGCACAAACAGCTGCAGAACAGGTGCCAGCTCTGGAGCAGAGAGTCCGGGCCTTTGAAATCTACATGGATGACCTGGATAATAGAAATCGGAGAAAGAATATCCGTCTTCTGGGCCTCCCTGAACAAGAAGAGAAAGGACAGTTAGCAGTATTTCTGGAGCGATGGCTGCCCCAGCTTTTAAACCTGGGGGCTGAAACTGACCGGGTAAGGGTGGAGTGGGCCTACCGGGTCGCAGTACGCGGATCTGGCCCAAACCAGCGCCCACGCCCGGTCCTGTTCCGGCTGCAGAGTTATAGGGAGAGGCAGATACTCCTGGATGCCTCCAGAAATCTTGGAAAGGATCCTAAAGCTATGATCCATGAAGGATCCAAGATTATGTTATTTCAGGACTTCTCCCCGGCTTTGGCACGAAGGAGGAAGGCGTTTGATGAGGTGAAGAAATGTCTAAGGAACTTAAATATTCAATACACCTTACGCTACCCAGCGACGTTATGCTTTACCCACGAAGGATCCGAGTATAATTTTAGATCACCAGAAGAGGCTAAGGAACTTTTAGACTCGTTTAAATAAATCGTAAGAGACAATTTATGTTGGCTTGCCTCTTCCACACTCCGTGGGGAGAAGTGGATACTTTACTTTACTTTTGCTTCTGGGAGCAGGGTTGTCTTCTCTTGTTATTTTATGTTATTATACTTAATTGTAATTTGTTGGAGTTGTAATTTTATAGTTATGTGTGTTTGTACGTGGCATTGATGTATCAGATATACTCAGGTATGGGTGGGGAGGGGTGGGGGTGGGGCGCTCACTGTCAACTCTAGCTCGGTATTATATCTAAATCCTATTAAGGAGCGCCCGGGTCAAGGGTGGGACACTGTTTGGGAGAGGATATGGTGGACCTTTAGAAAGGAAGTAAGGCCCCCTGAGAACAGGGGGGAGGATCTCCATTCAAACATGTTTTTTTTTGCTCTTATTGTTTGGAAATAGTTTCCTTTTTATTATACAGTTATGAGTGTATTAGAGAACATTTTCTCTTGTTTGAAGGATGTAAGTGACTCAACTATACACTCTGGATAATTGTGAATTAGATTAGTAGTTAACTGAGTTTCATTGTTTTTCTTTCTTCTTTAGTATCATTCCTTTGAATTTTGATGATTATATATTTAAGATCTATTTTTTATATTAATGTTTGTGCTTGAAAGTTCTGTTTATTTTTGTAAATCTGTCAAAATATTAAATTTCTAATAAAAATATCTTTAAAAAAAAACAACCTCATTAGTTGTGAAGCACTTTGGGACCATCAGAGGTTAGGAACTGCACTATAGGAATACAGACGTCCTCATCCAACTGAGAAGGAGTGATATATTTAAAGGATCTATATTGGATTAAAGAGCTTGGCTTAACTCAGCTCCTGCTATACTATCAGCTGTATCCTCAGTGATTGCAGGGATTTTTGTCTTCAGCGTTTGACCCTCAGATCCACACTTCATGGTATCTAAAGGATTTCTTGCCATCAATCCCAAAGTTAACATCGGTCATATAGATGTAGAGCACAGAAACCTACTTTCTCTGTTTATTTGGTTAGTCCACTTTTGGAGTAATGTGTTCATTGCTGGTCTCCCTGCTATAGGAAAGATGTTGTGAAACTTGAAAGGATGCAGAAAAGATTTACAAGGATGTTGCCAGGGTTGAAGGGTTTGAGCTACAGGGAGAGGCTGAGGCTATTTTCCCTGGAACATTAGAGGCTGAGGGGTACCTTTATAGAATTTTATAAAATCATGAGGTGCATGGATTGAATAAATATATAAGGTCTTTTTCCCAGGGTAGGGGAATCCAAAACTAGAGGGCATAGGTTTAAGGTGAGAGGGGAAAGATATAAAAGGGACCTGAGGGACAACTTTTTCATGCAGAGGGTGGTGCATTATGGAATGAGTTGCCAGAGGAAGTGGAATTTAAACGGCATCTAGATGGGTACATGAATAGGAGGGTTTAGAGGGATATACGCCAAATGCTGGCAGATGGGACTAGATTAATTTAGGATATCTGGTAGGCATGAATGAGTTGGACTGGATGGTCGGTTTCTGTGCTGTACATCTCTATGGCTCTAAATACTAAAATGATGGTTTAATATCTCAGATGTTAACACGTCGGTGACCATGTTCTCAGCTTCCTATTCCTTAAATTCTTGAACTTCCAAACTTCTGTTCCGAACAAGCTCAGGGGAGACAGTGATCATATCACTGGACCAATAATCTGGTGTCACAGGCCAATGCTCATGGGGCCTTTCTTTTCTAAACACCCTGTTAAGAGATGTTATCAGACAGTTCTATTGTAGGTGGCACCTGCTCATTGCTAATACTCTGCGATGAGGGTTCGAATCAAAACCAACAGTTGGTGGAATTTAAATGGAATTAACACATCTGGAATTGAAATTGGTTCACTTAGACCCAATCACTGATTGTCATTTAAAATTAAAAACATCAGGTTGGGGCCTTTTGTAGTGCAGAGGTAGTGTCCCTATCTCAGAACCAAGAGACCAGGGTTCAAGTGAACTCAGGGCATGGTTAGGAACATGGGACTGGGATATCAAAGCAATTACGGAAACATGGCTCAGGGATGGGCAGGACTGGCAGCTTCATGTTCCAGGATACAAATGCTACAGGAAGGACAGAAAGGGAGGCAAGAGAGGAGGGGGAGTGGGGTTTTTGATAAGGGATAGCATTACAGCTGTGCTGAGGGAGGATATTCCTGTAAATACATCCAGGGAAGTTATTTGGGTGGAACTGAGAAATAAGAAAGGGATTATCACCTAATTGGAATTGTATTATAGACCCCCCAATAGTCAGAGGGAAATTGAGAAACAAACTTGTAAGGAGATCTCAGCTATCAGTAAGAATAATGGGGTCGTTATGGTAGGGGATTTTAACTTTCCAAACGTCGACTGGGACTGCCATAGTGTTAAAGGTTTAGATGGAGAGGAATTTCTTAATGTGTACAAGACAATTTTCTGATTCAGTATGTGGATGTACCTACTAGAGAAGGTGCAAAACTTGACCTACTCTTGGGAAATAAGGCAGGGCAGGTAACTGAGGTGTCAGTGGGGAGCACTTTGGGGCCAGTGACCATAATTCTATTCATTTTAAAATAGTGATGGAAAAGGATAGACCAGATCTAACAGTTGAAGTTCGAAATTGGAGAAGGGCCAATTTTGATGGTATTAGGCAAGAACTTTCGAAAGCTGATTAGAGGCAAATGTTTGCAGGTAAAGGGACGGCTGGAAAATGAGAAGCCTTCAGAAATGAGATAACAAGAGTCCAGAGAAAGTATATTTCTGTTAGGGTGAAAGGAAAGGCTGGTAGGTATAGGGAATGCTGGATGACTAAAGAAATTGAGGGTTTGGTTAAGAAAAAGAAGGAAGCATATGTCAGGTATAGACAGGATCGATCGAGAGAATCCTTAGAAGAGTATAAAGAAAGTAGGAGTATACTTAAGAGGGAAATCAGGAGGGCAAAACGGGGACATGAGATAGCTTTGGCAAATACAATTAAGGAGAATCCAAAGGGTTTTTACAAATATACTAAGGACAAAAGGGTAACTAGGGAGAGAATAGGGCCCCTCAAAGATCAGCAAGGCGGCCATTGTATGGAGCCATAGAAAATGGAGGAGATACTAAATGAATATTTTGCATCAGTATTTACTGTGGAAAAGGATATGGAAGATATAGACTGTAGGGAAATAGATGGTGACATCTTGCAAAATGTCCAGATTACAGAGGAGGAAGTGCTGGATGTCTTGAAATGGCTGAAGGTGGATAAATCTCCAGGACCTGATCAGGTGTACCCGAGAACTCTGTGGGAAGCTAGAGAAGTGATTGCTGGGCCTCTTGTTGAGATATTTGTATCATCGATAGTCACAGGTGAGATGCCATAGACTGGAGGTTGGCTAACGTGGTGTCACTGTTTAAGAAGGGTGGTAAAGACAAGCCAGGGAACTATAGACCGGTGAGCCTGACCTCGGTGGTGGGAAAGTTGTTGGGGAGAATCCTGAGGGACAGGATGTACATGTATTTGGAAAGGCAAGGACTGATTCGGGATAGTCAGCATGGCTTTGTGCGTGGGAAATCATGTCTCACAAACTTGATTGAGTTTTTTGATGAAGTAACAAAGAGGATTGATGAGGGCAGAGCAGTAGATGTGATCTATATGGACTTCAGTAAAGCGTTCAACAAGGTTCCCCATGGGAGACTGATTAGCAAGGTTAGATCTCATGGAATACAGGGAGAAGTAGCCATTTGGATACAGAACTGACTCAAAGATAGAAGACAGAGGGTGGTGGTGGAGGGTTGTTTTTCAGACTGGAGGCCTGTGACCAGTGGAGTGCCACAAGGATCGGTGCTGGGCCCTCTACTTTTTGTCATTTACACAAATGATTTGGATGCGAGCATAAGAGGTACAATTAGTAAGATTGCAGATGACACCAAAATTGGAGGTATAGTGGACAGCGAAGAGGGTTACCTCAGATTACAACAGGATCTGGACCAGATGGACCAATGGACTGAGAAGTGGCAGATGGAGTTTAATTCAGATAAATGTGAGATGCTGCATTTTAGGAAAGCAAATCTTAGCAGGACTTATACACTTAATGGTAAGGTCCTAGGGAGTGTTGCTGAACAGAGACCTTGGAGTGCAGGTTCATATCTCCTTGAAAGTGGAGTCACAGGTAGATAGGATAGTGAAGAAGGCGTTTGGTATGCTTTCCTTTATTGGTCAGAGTATTGAGTACAGGAGTTGGGAGGTCATGTTGTGGCTGTACAGGACATTGGTTAGGCCACTGTTGGAATATTGCGTGCAATTCTGGTCTCCTTCCTATCGGAAAGATGTTGTGAAACTTGAAAGGGTTCAGAAAAGATTTACAAGGATGTTGCCAGGGTTGGAGGATCTGAGCTATAGGGAGTGACAGAACAGGCTGGGGCTGTTTTCCCTGGAGTGTTGGAGGCTGAGGGGTGACCTTATAGAGGTTTACAAAATTATGAGGGGCATGGATAGGATAAATACACAAAGTCTTTTCCCTGGGGTCGGGGAGTCCAGAACTAGAGGGCATAGGTTTAGGATGAGAGGAGAAAGATATAAAAGAGACCTAAGGGGCAACTTTTACATGCAGAGGGTGGTGTGTGTATGGAATGAGCTGCCAGAGCATATGGTGGAGGAGGCTGGTACAATTGCAACATTTAAGAGGCGTTTGGATGGGTATATGAATAGGAAGGGTTTGGAGGGATATGGGTCAGGTGCTGGCAGGTGGGACTAGATTGGGTTGGAATATCTGGTCGGCATGGACGGGTTGGACCAAAGGGTCTGTTTCCATGCTGTACATCTCTCTGACTCTATAAGTCCCACTAACTCCTGAGGTGTGTAATAACATCTTTGAACAGGTTGATTAGGAAAAATAGTTAAAAATATCAGGTTCACCAACTCCCTTTTGAGAAGGAAGTCTGCCGTTTTTACCCAACCTGACCTAAATGTGACTCCAGACCTCAAACAGCAACGTGGCTGATTTTTAACAATGGAGAAAATGAGGACTGCAGATCAGAGTTAAGAGTGCAGCTCTGGAAAAACACAGCAGGTCAGGCAGCATCCGAGGAGCAGGAGATGTTTGGGCACATGCCCTTCATCAGGAATCAGATTCTTGATGAAGGGCTTATGCCCGAAACATCGATTCTCCTGCCCCTCGGATGCTGCCTTTCCCGGCACCACACTCACAACTCTGATTTTTAACTGTCCCCTATAGCGGCCGTTTAATTGAAGGCCAATTAGCGATGTGAAACAAATACTGACCTTTACCAGTGATGCCCACATCTCATGTAATAAGAGGTTTTGATCACCGTTGTAGTTTGATGGGTTTTTGATAACACTGCTGTGAAAAGTATTGGCTGATTTACTACATAAATACAAATCATTATCTTTATCTAGAATCTCCTTTGTGTTAAATGGAATTTGGGAATTTTTACTGAATTCCACAATACTGTCCATTTGTAAATGGCAGAATGATTTAAGATAAACTGCCTTTTCATTACTTGGTCTGGAGGATTTTTCCGAAACTTCACTCTCCTGTCATTCTATCCACTTCTCCATGAAGACTGTGAAAGATTAGATTTTATTCTGGAAATATGACATTTGAAATATAAACTGGAAAATAGAATTTTGGAATACTCTGTTCCAGAGAAGAAAACAATTTTGTTTTACAGCTCAGTAAAAATGGAAAGGGTGTGGTGTTCTCTCATTGATTAGAGAAGAGCATGGAAATCTTAGAAGGAGCTGGGTCCTGGTGCCTTTAGCTTGAAAAAAGAAGGAACTAGCTTTTGGATGGGTTATGAGTGGGAAGTATTGTCCCAAAACTGAGAGTAAAAGGCATTGGACACCCAGACCTCCCAAATCCTGGAAACTATGCTAGATCTCCCTCTCTTTTCCTTCAATGTTCCAAAAAGGAACAAAAAACCTTGTAACTCTCAAGACCTAGGTCCAAATGACCATCCACCAAACTGAGGATTCTTGGGGGTTAACAACAACAACATAACAACCTTGCCAAAAACCAAAAATAAACCAAAAATCTCTCCTCATTTTACTCTTGCCATTTGGAGTCTTCATCCACGTTTTTTGTTCGTTTTGTCTATATTTTTCAGCCACAAAATTCCTACCAAACTTCTTTCCTTATTTGTCTTGCCTGTCCTCTTTGTAAGTGTGTGTGTGCGTTTGGATTTAAAGGGGATATTGTTCATGTGCACGTTAGTCCTTAATAAATCGGGGCGGCACGGTGGCACAGTGGTTAGCAATCCAAAGATGTGCAGTCCACAGTCCACGCTAAATTGCCCGTAGTGTTATGTAAGGGGTAAATGTAGGGGTATGGGTGGGCTGCGCTTCGGCGGGTCGGTGTGGACTTGTTGGGCCGAAGGGCCTGTTTCCACACTGTGAGTAATCTAATCTAATCTAATCTAAAAAAACCTGTGTGGGCGGCACGGTGGCACAGTGGTTAGCACTGCTGCCTCACAGCGCCTGAGACCCGGGTTCAATTCCCAACTCAGGCGACTGACTGTGTGGAGTTTGCACGTTCTCCCCGTGTCTGCGTGGGTTTCCTCCGGGTGCTCCGGTTTCCTCCCACAGTCCAAAGATGTGCAGGTCAAGTGAATTGGGCATGCTAAATTGTCCATAGTGTTAGGTAAGGGGTAAATGTATGGGTCTGGGTGGGTGCGCTTCGGCGGGTCGGTGTGGACTTGTTGGGCCGAAGGGCCTGTTTCCACACTGTAAGTAATCTAATCTAAAAAAACCCCCACTTGCTTCCTGCTGAAGGATGTTTGTTTTTAATAAATAATTTGTTGTTTTCTTGTTTATCGATGAAATCTGGTGAGTGTGGTCACAGTTGGACATTAATCACCCCAGTGATTAACTTGGTCATTTTCACATTTGGGACAACCCGTGAAATAGTGAGGCCTGATTTCTGTCCCAGCCTCCTCATCAGGGCTATGTCAGTACAGTTGTCTGATTCAGGGAGGTGATGGCCTAGTCATACTGTCAATCAATTATTAGCTCAGTGAAGAAGTGCTTATGCCCGAAAAGTCGAATCTCCTGTTCCTTGGATGACCTGCTGCGCTTTTCCAGCAACACATTTTCAGCTCTGATCTCCAGCATCTGCAGTCCTCACTTTCTCCTATTAGTTCAGTGAGCCATGTAATGTTCTGGGTTTATATGTGGTCAGGTTTGAATTCTGCCATGATAGATGCTGGAATTTGAATTCAATAAAAATGTGGAATTAAGAGTCTAATGATGATCATGAATTCAATGTCAATTGTTGGGAAAACCCCATCTGGTTCACTAATGTCCTTTAGGAAGGAAACTGCTGTCCTGGTCTGGCCTACATGTGACTCCAGACCCACAGCAATGTGGTTGACTCTTAACTGCCCTCTGGGGCATTAGGGATGGGCAACAGAAACTGGCTCATCCAGTGACTCCCTTATCCCATGAATCACTTTAAAACATGAGTACAGGCACCAGTTACTTTATTATGATTACTGGAACAATGAGATGTTCAATACCAATATTATGCATCATCTTTTAGTTTCATTGATGTATTATTAATCATGGTTGCGATGTTACAGACAGGTACTCGTTGGAGTGATTCTTTTTTAAAAAATCCCTGAATGTAATTCTCATTTTCAATGGAATTTTCAGCAACCTTTGTCTGACATTAGTATTTTCCCAACGATAACTGATCTCCTGTGCTGTTAGTTGTTTAAACTCTGGGAGGTTTCAGTTGTCAATCGGCCTTACCTGTCCACCTATGGGCACAGTCCCAGGTCTCTTCGTGGTCGGATAATCCAAACAGTCTGATCCTGAGGTAAACTATAGCAGTGGCCAAGGGGGAAGGGTATGTGACACCCCCCTTACATTTTAAGACCAGTTTGGAAGGACTTCCATTTCACTGCCAGATTCCCCGCCCCCATCTCCCTGATTGTCAAATCTGAACCGTCCCAGGTTAGTGGTTAATGGGGGTCACATTCTTTAATCCTGTTCCTGGCAAATCAGCCAAGTGCCCTGTTTGACTCATACCTGGTCCCTAAACCTTGCTTTGCCGCTGAGTTACAAAAGCTTCTATAGATTGGTGGGTGCTTATAAATTCTGGTTTCTGTTTGTTGGTCAACACACGGACACTGTTTGAGTCAGCAAATACCAGTGAACGCCCCATGATTCAAATGACAATGTTTAAAAACTGGAGCCATTCAAAGTAGCTGAACAACGAGCTAATTCTGTCCAGAAAATACTGTACCCTAGATTGATTCGAGAATAAATCGGGTATTGAAGTCCAGGGGAAAAGCAATAAACGACTGACTAGGGGGTCACGTTCCATGATCCTGTTCCTGGTAAATCAGCCAAGTGTCTTGTTTGACTGGTTATTAAACTGACCATTAAAGAAAAGATGGTTTAGACCCTTTTCTGATATAAAAAACATACGGGAGGGGGTCGCAGTTGCTTTTTGAGGCGATTGTATTTGTTTTAACACCACTCTCCCTCCCTCCCTCCGTTGGTGGGAAGCACCTCGGTGCTGAATGTGGTAGATCCCCTTTTAAATCCCGACATCCTGATAATGCGGAAGACTTTGTGTCAGTTGAGTTCGCTGGGCGTGACTGTCTCTCTCGATTACGATGGCGGTGGGGGTGGGTGGGGAAGAGGCCCGGGAGTTTCCAACAAGTTGCCAAATATGGACCCGGAAACTGACAGCTGCCGGCTGCCCACCCCCTGAAAGTGACGGGGCGCCATCCGGCCGGACCATATATGGACCGAGAGCGGATTAGAAACAGGAATCAGGCGTGTGGGTGGGGGGGGGGAGAGGTGGAGAGTGGGCAGGAGTCTGCCCAGGGTGGGTGGGGGAGGAAGCTGATGTTGGAGAGAGGGCTGGGCGGAGCGCTGGGGCTGAGTCACTTTATAAAAGTCTCCAGGAGCAGAGAGCGCGGATTACTGCAGCTCCACTGTCCGGAGAGGGAGGCTCCCTGTTCCGATTGTTCCCAAATACCAACTCCTTCCTCTGGAAGTATCTTCCCCCGCCCCCCCAACACTCGACTGAATACCACTCCACGACCATACACTCTTTACCTATACTCCCCTAGCCCATGGATCTGAAGGTGGAAGCGCAGCGAGTGATGGCCGTGGCCCTGGGTAAGATGTACAACTCCCGGCTCCAGAGAGGAGGTGTCCGGCTGCGCAAGAGCCTCTTACTGTCGCTGGTGCTGCGCAGCGCCCGGGACATTTACCTGAGCGCCAGGACCGAGCAACAGCAGCAGGAGGCTGGGCACGCTCAGCAAACAGAGGCTGGGGCCATGGAGGTGGATGTCCGGCGTGAGGAGGGCGAGAGAGGAGCCCGACCCGGAGGCGAGGAGTCCAAAGGGGCGCCCCGGCCGGGGGAATGTATCCAGTCCCGGGAATGTATCCAGCCCCAGCCCCAGGAATGTATCCAGCCCCAGCCCCGGGAATGTATCCAGTCCCGGGAATGTATCCATTGCGGCCGAGACAATGTATCGGATCCTGGGCACAGTGGCTCCTCGGTTTGCCCGGCTTCATGTCCCAGCCAGCGGCGACTGGGGACCGCAGGCAGCCCCGGACCGGAGCCGGACAGGAGCCGAAAGCGGAGGAAAGCCTGGGAACAGAGGGACTGCCCTGACTCCGGGTGCCTGCCGGTGAAGAGAGCCCGCCTGGAGGACGGGGAGTCCCGGAGGCCGGCGGAATCCACCTCCAGCCTGGTCTGTGCCCTCGGCTCCGGCTTCAGCGGTATCCCCGGGGAGCAGCCGGTGTCCCCGGGTCACATCTGCCGGGACCGGGCGCTCAGTGAGCTGGGCAGCTGGCCCCGAGCCATCGTGGCGTATTGAAGCCGGAAGAGAGGGCGAGGACTGCGGAGAGTGAGCGGGGGGGGGGGAACTCCCCACATCCAGGAGCACGCCCTTGGAAACGGGCGGAGAAATCGCCTCTGGATCCGGCATTGAGAGAGTGTTTTCCGGCTCAGAGAGAGCGGAACCCGGGCCAAGGCTGATCCGAGAGACAGAGGGAGGGAGGGATCCTCTCAGACTGTTGTTTCCTGAACTTGGAGCCAAGTTCCAGGCAGTGACGAGGCGGTTTCCATCATCGTTACACCACAGGATCGCCAGGTTCCTGCTTCGATCTATAGACTTGAACTGAAGCCATCGGGTCAGGGACTGAGCCCATTGCCCCCGGGAGGGTGTTATTCAAACACTAAGGACTTTTCCTTTCGGTGATTCAACGCTGCTGTCAAATATGCAAGTTAATGTATTTCTAAAGTTTTCAAAATGAGACAATAAAGCCCAACTGCATTTCTAATTGGTTCTCTTGATGGGACTGAGTAAAGTTTATAAATTTACAATCATTTTACTTCATCTCTTTCTCTGCTAGTAAAGTTTATAAATTAATGTATATTTATTATGCTCGAAACGTCGAATTCTCTATTCCTGAGATGCTGCCTGGCCTGCTGTGCTTTGACCAGCAACACATTTGCAGCTAATGTATATTTACAATCATTTTACTTCATCTGCTAACCCAATCTTTCTCCCCTCCCCGAGTGATGTCTTACACCTTTGTTTTTGAACGGGTTGGAGGTCGGGAAAGGTTTAATTTAATCGACTCAATGACGAAGTTTCTAGCCACCTTTGGTGGTGTTATAGTTTGCTGTGTTAAGTTTAAGACACGCTTGAAATCTGTGATAGTCCGCTTTGTTACCGAAATGTGGCCTGGGCAAGAATCTCTCCCACTTTTTCCGCCAGCGGACTCTCAACAGATTACATGAAATGACAATCCTGCAGGTTATTATTTGACCTGTCTAACTTTACCGTCAATATCCCAACCCCCCCCTTGGTCATCAAGAACCTGAATGGGACTCGAATCCGGAACTTCCTGCTCAGGGACAGGACCCTCCCACTGCGCCACGTGACCTCATCCGTCTACCTTCAGACCTCTGACAGGTTTTCGAGGTGGGGGCGTGTGTTAGATTGTGGCACCCCTACAGTAATCTCCCACGGTCAGCAATAACCAGACAATCTGTGTTTAATAATTTGGGGATAACTGTTGGTCAGGATGCTGCCCTTCAAATAATGTTCAGAGATTTGTGCAGCAGGGGGGTTGGTTATCCCCTGCATGTCATCAGAAAGGTTGTACCTCTGACAGTTCAGCACTCCCCCAGTATTGCTTTTGTATAATGTCGCTTCCTTCTAGAGGGCAGAACACTGGACTCTGTATGAAATGGGGTGGCTCAGTGCCAGGGACCCAGGTTCAATTCCAGTCTTGGGTGACTGTGGGGATTTTCCCCTGTGTTTGTGTGGGTATCCTCCCACAGTCCAATAATAAAGTCATAGAGGTATACAGCATGGAATCAGACCCTTCGGTCCAACCTGTCCATGCCGACCAGATATCCCAACCCAATCTAGTCCCACCTGCCAGCACCCGGCCCATATTCCTCCAAACCCTTCCTACTCATATACCCATCCAAATGCCTCTTAAATGTTGCAATTGTACCAGCCTCCACCACTTCCTCTGGCAGCTCATTCCATACACATACCACCCTCTGTGTGAAAAAGTTGCCCCTTAGGTCTCTTTTATATCTTTCCCCTCTCACCCTAAACCTATGCCCACCAACCCCAGGGAAAAGACTTTGCCTATTTACCCTATCCATGCCCCTCATGATTTTGTAAACCTCTGTAAGGTCACCCCTCGGCCTCTGATGCTCCAGGGAAAACAGCCCCAGCCTGTTCAGCCTCTCCCTGTAGCTCAAATCCTCCAACCCTAGCAACATCCTTGTAAATCTTTTCTGAACCTTTTCAAGTTTCACAATATCTTTCCGATAGGAAGGAGACCTGAACTGCATGCAATATTCCAACAGTGTCCTCACCAATGTCCTGTACAGCTGCAACATGACCTCCCAACGCCTGTACTCAATACTCTGACCAATAAAGGAAAGCATACCAAACACCTTCACTATCCTATCTACCTGTGGCTCCACTTTGAAGGAGCTATGAACCTGCACTCCAAGGTCTCTTTGTTCAGCAACACTCCCTAAGACCTTACCTTTAAGTGTATAAAGTCCAATGATGTGCAGGATGGGTTCATAGGCTGTGCTTAATTGCCCTATCATGTCCAGGGAAGTGCAGGTTAGGTGGGTTAGCCATGGAAAATGCAGGCTTACAGGGATAGGATCAGGATGGGATGCTCTTTGAATGTTTGGAGTTGGCACACTGGGATAAATGAGACTGCATGTGAACCATGAGTCAAATTGTCAATGTCAAAATAGTTAAATTTCCTTAGGCTGTCTCATATGAACAATAAAAATGTTATTTTAACCTAAAGCCTCCTTTTATTATCTCCTAATCCCTGTTATAAAGGACCATGGTCTTGAGGCTGGGGATTGGAATATTTGGCATGTGGGGAAGCAGTGCATAGACCAGTGCTCTCTGAACTTTTTCCCCACTGACCCCATTTGAAGGATTGAAAATCATCAGAACATTTGAGTGAGAACTGTCTGAGAATTGGGAGGGGGGGCGGGTTGCGGAATGGAGTGAGGTGGAACAGCCAGAAAAAGTGACCATGTGGCAAGCACTGTCATCTTCAATCCCAACCCCAACATTTCATCTCATGGCCAAGTGGAGTCCCAACTCCCCCTCTTTTCCCTGCTCCTTGGTTCACCACCCCTCCAAAACCCCAGCATTTTGGAATCACCTGGCAGTGATAGGCTTCCCGTTGACCTAACAGGTCCCTGCTCGTGTTTATGTTACAAATCAGCCTTTTCCTACCCATCTCCCACTCTAATCATGCATCCTGCCATTCCACTTATTAATTCATCTCATTTCATCAACACTAAACATCTCCATCTCAATGAGAGTAGTTTCCATTGTATAGTGGGGTGGATGAGACTACATTGGTGCAGTGTGAAGGTGAGGAAGTGTCATGGTAAGATGGGCTAGACTACTGGTAGCTCAATGGTTAGCATTGCTGCCTCACAACACCAGGGACCTGGGTTTGAATCCACCCTCAGGCGACTGTGGAGTTTGCACATTCTCCCTGTGTCCGCATGGGTTCCCACTGGGTGTTCTGGTTTCCTTCCGCAGTCCAAAGATGCACGGGTCAAGTGGATAGACCATGCTAAATTGCCCATAGTATCTAGGGATGTTAGGGTGGATTGGCCACAGAAGTGCAGGGGTATGGGGATAGGGATAGGTTGGTCTGGTTGGAATGCTTTTCAGAGGGTTGATGCAGATTCAATGGGCCAAATGGCCTGCTTTCACACCGTAGGGTTCTATATAATGGTGCTAGTTGGAGTGTAATGGTGAAGGTTGGAGCATAATTGTTGAAGTGGGTTACACTGTGGTGTGAATGGTTAATGGTTGGCATGTAATATGTTACAATTGCTGCCAAATGCATGTTAGGTTCTGGCTATGGGCAGTAACATTTATTTTCAAGGAGGTGAATGCAATATCCTGGGAACTTACTGAGACAATAAAGATACAAGAATCCACAGGTTTGAATAAACACCAATAAGCTTGAAGTGTTAGAACAATAATACAATCTACAAAACACAGATAGCTAATTTCTAACACCCCCAAATGAATGTGGTTCACACTTATTAAAATAGACTGTCACTGAACTATCCACAATCTACATCAAATTGGAAATGTAATCAGGGCAGAGCCCTTGACCCCCGATGTTGCATTGACCTGTGCAACCAATCTGAAGCCTATCTGTCTCACGCTATTCCATTTTCATCCATATGTTTATCTAGTGACCATTTAAATGCCATTAAAGTTGGTGAGTCTATTACTGTTACAGGCAGTGGGTTCCACACCTGCAAATGTGTTGCTGGTCAAAGCACAGCAGGTTAGGCAGCATCTCAGGAATAGAGAATTCGACGTTTCGAGCATAAGCCCTTCATCAGGAATAAGAGAGAGAGAGCCAAGCAGGCTGAGATAAAAGGTAGGGAGGAGGGACTAGGGGGAGGGGCGATGGAGGTGGGATAGGTGGAAGGAGGTCAAGGTGAGGGTGATAGGCCGGAGTGGGGTGGGGGCGGAGAGGTCAGGAACCCCCCACCCCACTCCGGCCTATCACCCTCACCTTGACCTCCTTCCACCTATCCCACCTCCATCGCCCCTCCCCCTAGTCCCTCCTCCCTACCTTTTATCTCAGCCTGCTTGGCTCTCTCTCTCTTATTCCTGATGAAGGGCTTATGCTCGAAACGTCGAATTCTCTATTCCTGAGATGCTGCCTAACCTGCTGTGCTTTGACCAGCAACACATTTGCAGCTGTGATCTCCAGCATCTGCAGACCTCATTTTTTACTACTAGTGGGTTCCACACCCCTACTACTCTCAGAGTAAAGACACTACTGCTGATATCTATCACCCCTCAATTTAAAGCTATATGCCCTTGAGGAAAAAGGCTCTCACTGTCCACCCTATCTAACTCTGATCATTTTATATGTCTCAATTAAGTCACCTCTCAACCTCCTTCCCTCTAACAAACACAGCCTCAGGTTCTTCAGCCTTTCCTCATAAGACTATCCCTCCATACCAGGCAACATCCTAAAATGGCAGCACCTATGGTAGCTCATCAAATCCTTTCAAACATCAGTGGGCGGCACGGTGGCACAGTGGTTAGCACTGCTGCCTCACAGCGCCAGAGACCCGGGTTCAATTCCCGACTCAGGTGACTGACTGTGTGGAGTTTGCTCGTTCTCCCCGTGTCTGCGTGGATTTCCTCCGGGTGCTCCGGTTTCCTCCCACAGTCCAAAGATGTGCGGGTCAGGTGAATTGGCCATGCTAAATTGCCCGTAGTGTTAGGTAAGGGGTAAATGTAGGGGTATGGGTGGGTTGCGCTTCGGCGGGTCGGTGTGGACTTGTTGGGCCGAAGGGCCTGTTTCCACACTGTAAGTCTAATCTTAATCTTAATCTAATCACAAACTACGTTTCGGGTCTTCACCTTTGTTGATGCAGCCTTGGAATATTGCCTAATGAGAGTCACTTGGTACAAGCACTGCCCGAACAGCTGCTGCTGTCCTGGGTTCCTTTCCTGTCTCTGAAACCCTACACCAGTATTCATTCATCCACAGACATCCAACAGCTCGCTTCACCAAGTCGGTCAACTTAAGCACAGCTTGTGGACTTTACAACTGCCACTTTTTGTGGTTGTTGTGAAATGGGTTCGTTACAAGGAGTTACACAGAGGAGGATGTCATATTGTTTTCCTGTTGACTGTTGGAATTTCTGGTATTGCTCTAACAGATTTCACAAAGGTCTGTCCTTGGCTGGTGGACTCTCAGCAGATTGGTCTGGGCACCGTGCCAAACAATTCTCAAGGACAGTGTCATAATCAAGTCCCGCGTTTATTCCCACTCTGAAACCACTTGCACAGAACTTCTTGCAGTTGATTATCCACTTGCTAATCTTTCTGTTGACCTTTACAATTCAGTGTCATTGTGCAGGGATGGAGCGTGTTTTGCAGTAAGACCAGTTCACACGAATGCCTAGAGAAGCAGTGAGGTTATCTAAGTGGAATGGCTGAAGGCATTCGTTTTCCTGATGCTTTCCAGAAGTTCCCCAGTGACTGTGAAAGCAGAACCAAAAAGAGGGTTTAACAGTGGACAGGCGATAAAGGGAACACTATTGGTGTCACATTGCTCAGTGAAGGAGGAGGACTTGTTCTATAAAACAAGACACATTGTGTGTGATATGCTATAATGTAATATTTTCGATGCACACTATGATTAATGCAGCCTTTGACTTTAAGGCCTCAGTTCCTGATAAATTGACATGTTGAAACTAGTTTGCAGCTAAATACATTTCTTTTCTAATCTTTGGGAATAGTTACTATAAATGGTCTAAAATCAAAAAGAACCATACATGTGTAATGTTACTAAAGTTTTATACTCCAATACTAGACTCCCATTATATGCATGCAGCTATTTAGTTAAAGATTTCTATTTATATAGCACCTCTCATGAGTCAGGATGTAATGTAGTGTGTCATAGTCAGTTAACATACTTCAGAAATTCAGTCACTGTTACAATGTCAAAAATCAACATGTTTCTCATGAAGCAGGAGTTTTTTTTAAAGAAGTTCTTTTGTGTGAGATGTGGGTGTTGCTGAGGAGGCAAACATTTATTCCCTATCCGTAGTTGTCTTTGAGATGATGGTGGTGAGCTATCGGTTCTGGGGTTGTAATTACACTACCAGTGACATTAGAGAGGGTTTTCCAGGATTCTGACCCAGTGACACTGAGGGAATGCTGACATATTGCCAAGTCAGGATAGCAAGTGGCTCAGAGGGTTTTGCATATAGGGTTTTCCATGTATCTGCTGCCTCTGTCCTTCTAGATGGAAGTGGTTGTGGGTTTTGAAGGTGCTGTGTGAGGATCTTTGGTGATTTTCTGCAGTGCATCTTGTAGATAGTACACACTGCTGCTACTGAGCATCAGTGGGGGAGGGAGTGGATGTGGTGCCAATCAAGTGGGTTGCTTTGTCCTGGATGGTGTTGAGCTTGGAGCTGTGAGGAGTAAGTGAGTATTCCCTTACTCTCCGAACTTGTACCTGTTGATTATGTGGAGCCTGATGAAGACAGAAAGAGGCAGAGCGAAAGAGGAATAGGAGGAAGTCTGACTGCACCCAGTGAGTGTCTGAGCTTCATCACATGCCATGAGTTTAGCAACATCTCAGTCCCGCACAAAGTAGAGAAGACTGTCCACCAGTTTAACAACCAGGCTGCTGGAGCAGACAGTATCCTGCTGAGGTGTTGAAGTGCAGAGGCATAGAGCTCCCAGTGCAGTTTGTCTGCTTTATCTGGAAGGAGGAGAGCATCCTGGGGAGCTCTCAGATGCCACAGTCCTGAGCATTTTCAAAAAAAAGGGAACAAGTCCAACTGTGGTAACTGCAGAGGAATCTCCCTGCTGTTGGTCATTGGAAGATTCATCATCTGTCTCCTTCCTGTGGCTGACAAACTCCTCCCGGAATCCCAGTGTGGTTTCCAACCTTGGAGGGGCAGAACGGACATGATTGTCACCAAGGAGGAGAAATGTAGAGACAAGAACCTCCCCCCTCAGCCTTACAAAGGCACCATCAATTGGGAAACATTATGGAATGTCCTTCTCTGCTTTGGCTACACCATGAAATTTGTCCCCATCCTTTGCCTGCTCCACCATGACATGGAAGTCATGGCAATGATAAATGGCTCCAACACCAACCCATTCCCTGTTTGGACCAGGGTCAAACAGGGCTGTGCCATTGCCTCAACACTGTTCCCGATCTACCTCACTGCAATACTTCACGTCACCACCAACAAGCTCCCCACTGGAGTGGGACTAAGCTCCAGAACCAGCAAGAAATTATTCAATCTCCCACAGCCCCACCTTCAATCAAAAACCAAACTCACCCCAACCTAGTGTCATTGAGCAGCAGGACGTGGATGGGGTTTGTGTGTGTGTGTGCAATCTCAAAGGACATATTCCCACCCATGGTCAGCACCTTTACAGGGACATATGAGAGCACGGGTCACACCCTGAACACCCACAAGGCCCTCCACCAACTCTGCCCGGCATTATGGAGCACACCCTGATCATCAAGGTCCACAGGGTGTCCTTAGAGAATGTGGACAACTTCCAATACCATCTGCCTCAAATGTACCAGAGCCTGTGGTAACCGCATCGGTCTGTACAGCCCCCTACAGACTCACCCAGAGAGTGGGAGAGAGTCATCCTCATCTGCTAGGGCCCGTCAATGATGATGATGTTGAGAGCTGGAACGTGGGAAAACAAGTTGTGACTTCACCCTGAAGCAAACAATGATTCAACTGAGAGCTTGGAGCACTACCCCTCCTTCCCCCCCCCCCCACCCCAGTCACTCACACACACACACACACAAACACACACACACCCCATGCCCCCCCTACACACAAACACAGCTCCCTCCCACACACAGGCAGGCAGACAGACACACACACACAGCACATGACTCCCCCACACACATACACAGCTTCCCCCTCACACACAGACAAACAGACACACACACACACACACACACACACACACACACACACACACACACACCCAACACCCTCCCCACACACATACACAGCTCCCCCCCACACACAGACACACAGACAAACAGACAGACAGACACACACACACACACGCACACACACACACACACCCCATGCCCCCCCTACACACAAACACAGCTCCCTCCCACATACAGGCAGGCAGGCAGGCAGACACACACACAGACACACACACACACACACACACACACACACACACACACACACACACACACACTTGTCACTGTCTAAGCACTGAAGGCCAATCGCTAGGATGATGTGGAACTGCAGGGCCACAAACAGCACTCGCAGTAAAGATTCGAAAATAGAAGGACAAACACAGAAGGGAGGTGAATCTCCCACTGAAACTGGGCCCCTGGGGCACCAGTCTCTTGTAGCATTACTTAACTCAAGCCGGATGGTGGTTAGGATGGTTCCCCTGGGCTATCCTGCATTGTCTCCCCACTGACCCTGTGGACAGCAGAGACACCAAAAACCAAAGACTGACATTTCAACAGGAACCTTTCACCCTCTCAGAGCAACTCAATGAGATTTAAACCAATAAAGTACAATAAAGCTGTGGGTCTGTTGTGGCACATTAATAACAACTTTACTTTTCAGTCTCTGAGTTCAAGTCCCACTCCAGGACCCGAGCAGCACAATGGAGCTGACGGGATGGTGTGGTAACAGTGAGGCCTGAGAGGTGTCTTGAGGAAACATTAAACTGGGCCCCATCTGCCCTAAAGGATGTGAAAGAGTCCGATGGTCCTATTTGGAAGGGCAGTGGGCAGTTATTCCTGACATCCTGGCCAGTCCACATCCCAGTCACAAAAACAAATGACCTGGTCATTCACACCCCGCTGCTAATGGGATCTTGTTGTGCACAGAATTGGCTGCCCTGTTTCCTGAATAGACGCTGCATTTCAAAAGTACATTATTAGCTGTAACGTGCTTAGTGTGGTCGTGAACAGGGCTATATCAATGCAGATATTTATTTTGCTTTTTGTGAGAGATGTGGATATTTGTGTTTAGTAAAGGTTTATGACAGACACCACGCTGTGACGTGAGTCACAGTGAATTTTCATGATGGCAGGAAATCTGTCAGGACCTGCCAAGCCTGTTCAGAAACTTCCTGTCCACACCCAGCAACCTGGCAGAGTTGACAGGATAATCTGTGTGTGTGTATGTGTGTGTGTGTGTGTGTGTATCTATGTGTGTGTGTATGTGTGTTTGTATGTGTGTATCTATGTGTTTGTGTGTGTATGTGTGTTTTGCCACAGAGGTAAATGGAGGCCAAGTTACTGATGTATTTAAAACAGAAGTAGATAGGTTAAATTAGATTACTTACAGTGTGGAAACAGGCCCTTCGGCCCAACAAGTCCACACCGACCCGCCGAAGCGAAACCCACCCATACCCCTACATTTACCCCATTACCTAACACTACGGGCAATTTAGCATGGCCAATTCACCTGACTCGCACATCTTTGGACTGTGGGAGGAAACCGGAGCACCCAGAGGAAACCCACACAGACACGAGGAGAACGTGCAAACTCCACACAGTCAGTCGCCTGAGTCGGGAATTGAACCCGGGTCTCAGGCGCTGTAAGACAGCAGTGCTAACCACTGTGCCACCGTGCCACCCAAGGTTCTTGATTAGTAAAGGAGATCAAGGATTACAGGGAGAAGGTAGGGGAACAATCAGCTGTGATCGAATAATAGACTCAGTGGGTCAAATGCCCTATATCTGTTCCTGTATCTTATGGTGTGTGTGTGTGGACCTGTATGATCACTTGTGTGTGTATGTATGAGTTGTATGTAACTGTGTGTGTGTGTGTCTGTGCTCATGTGTCTATGTGTATCTATGTGCTTGTGTCTGTGTCTATGTGTGGTTCTGTTTATGTGTGTGCATGTCCAGCTGTCCTTATGTATGTGTGTGTATCTGGTGTTGGAAGACTGGACATTGGCTAATGTGGTGTCATTATTTAAGAAAGGCTGTAAGGAAAAGCCAGAGGGAACTATAGACCAGTGAGCCTGACATCAGTGTTGGGTAAGTTGTTGGATGGGATCCTGAGGGACAGGATTTAAATGTATTTGGAGATAAAGGACTGATTAGGGATGGTTAACATGGCTTCATGCATGGGATATCATGTCTCACTAATTTGATTAAGTATTTTTGAAGAGATGACAAAGAATATTGATGAAGGCAGAGTAGTAGATGTTGTCTATATGGACTTTAGTAAAGCATTTGACATGGTTCCTCATGGAACACCAGTTATTAGGTTAGATCAGATGGGATCCAATTGGATACAAAACTGGCTTGAAGGTAGGAGACAGAGGGAGGTGGTAGTGGATTGCTTTTTGGACTGAGGCCTGTGAGGAGCAGTGTACTGCATGGATTGGTGCGGGGTTCACTACTTTTCATGATTTATATAAATGATTGGGATGTGAAAATGGGAGGAATGGTTAGTAATTTTACAGATGACACCAAAATTGGTGGTCAGGGAAGAAGATTA
Source organism: Hemiscyllium ocellatum (assembly GCF_020745735.1). Taxonomy (NCBI): domain Eukaryota; kingdom Metazoa; phylum Chordata; class Chondrichthyes; order Orectolobiformes; family Hemiscylliidae; genus Hemiscyllium; species Hemiscyllium ocellatum. The sequence goes on along the minus strand of NC_083445.1, from coordinate 3,909,301 downwards.
TTTCAGAATACAACAGGTCCTCGATTAAATGGGCCAAGGATTGGTAGATGGAGTTTAATTCAGATAAATGTGAGGTGTTGCATTTTGATAAGGCGAATCAGAGCAGGACTTATACACTTCTTGGTCGAGTCCTAGGGAGTTTTGCTGAACAAAGAGGTACAGCTGCATAGTTCCTTGAAAGTGGAGTCACAGGTAGAGGGGTTGGTGAGGAAGGCATTTGGTATTCTTGTCTTCATTAGTCATAACATGTCCAAAGATGTACAGTTTAAGTGGATTGGCCATGCTAACTTGTCTTTAGTGTGCAGGTTAGATGGGTTAGCCATGGGAAAGGCTAATACAGGGATAGAATATGTCTGTGTTGGATGCACTTCAGAGGATCAGTGTGGACTTGATGGGCTGAATGGCCTGCTACCACACTGTAGGGATTCTATGATTGAGTACAGGAGTTGGGAGGTCATGTTGTGGCTGTACAGGACATTGGTTAGGCCACTGTTGGAATATTGCGTGCAATTCTGGTCTCCTTTCTATTGGAAAGATGTTGTGAAACTTGAAAGGGTTCAGAAAAGATTTACAAGGATGTTGCTAGGGTTGGAGGATTTGAGCTACAGGGAGAGGCTGAACAGGCTGGGGCTGTTTTTCTTGGAGCGTCGGAGGCTGAGGGGTGACCTTACAGAGGTTTATAAAATCATGAGGGGCATGGATAGGATAAATAGACAAAGTCTTTTCCCTGTGGTGGGGGGAGTCCAGAACTAGAGGGCATAGGTTTAGGGTGAAAAGGGAAATATTTAAAGGGACCTAAAGGGTATGTTTTTCACACAGAGAGGGGTGAGTGTATGGAATGAGCTGCCAGAGGAAGTGGTGGATGCTTGTACAATTACAGCATTCAAAAGGCATCTGGGATGAGTATATGAAAAGGAAGGGTTTGGAGGGATATGGGCCAAGTGCTGGCAAATGGGATTAGGTCAGACTGGAATGGTTGGTCGGTGCGTATGAGTTGGACTGGAGGGTCTGTTTCCGTGTTGTCTGTCTGTCTGTCTGACTCTGTGTGGGGCCTCAGTTTGTTGTGTATATGCTTGTCTGTGTGTTTATGTGTATCCCAGGCTCCTGGGTAAAACCAGCTGGGGACTGATTGACAGCTGAGCTGCAGAGGGAATGGGTACTTTGTCGTTATGGTAACACTGTGGTTCTCGATTCCCTGGCGGTCTCTGTCTCTGTATTACCTTGAGGATCGGTGCCATTGATTGAGTGTTGACACTGTGCCAGATCCACAGACTCCTTCAACTGACTGCTGTCACAGGACTGCTCCGTGCCAGCCTCCTTCTCGAATTGAGAGGATTGTGTCTGATGTAAAATCAGCCCCAGAAGAGATTAATACCGTGCAATAGGAGTTGGTATTTAACAAAGGGTCTGCTGCAGTATAGCACAACAGTAGCAGGTACAAGCTACATCACATGTTCCAACTTCAACATAGAATCGCTGTCCCGGATTGTGACTAGGTCACAATGCTGGGACTCTGCTAGCTCATAGATAGTGGTGCCTCAAGATGATATTGCACAGACAACATGCTTTCAGGGACAAACTGGGGCTATACAGTTAACTGGCTTTGATATGGAGAATGAAGTCAAATTGAAAAATCATGCAGGAGCAAATTACTGCAGATGAGAGAATCTGAACTGAAAATAACAACTGCTGGAAATCACAGTGGGTCAGGCAGCATCCATGGAGAGGGAGCAAGCTCATGTGTGCTCTGATGAAGAGTCATTGGGACTTGAAATGTTAGCTTGCTTGCTCTCCGTGGATGCTGCCTGACCCACTGTGATTTCCAGCATTTGTTGTTTTCAGTTCATTTAAGGATCACCTTCCCGGCATCCTCGCTTCCTGCCCTGGCGGAACTGGGATGCTGGTTACAATGCTGACTGTGGCTGTGTGGATATTGATCAAACCTGCCTCATTTCTACCCTCCTTTAGAGCAGGCACCTTGTTACCATGGTGATTCCGAGGTGTTGCCAATTTAGCTCAGGTTATTCCTCAAGGTTCCATTCTCATGACGCCATGGTAATGTCCCTACCTCTGGGACAGGAGAGCCAGGTTCAAGTTCCATCTGCTTCAGGCATGTATCATGTCTGAAGCAGGTTGATTTGAAAGATCTTCATCAAGATTCCAGCTGATGTTCTGCCTCCAAGGTCAAACAGCCCGGTCTCCACACTGCCAGTGTCTGATCAGTCATCAGTCATTGGAGACACTGCTGGGTTTCCTAGAATTGTACTCAGAGAAGCTGGGACTGGTGCCGTTAGGGAGCAGATATCATTGAACTAACCCGTTCAGATATGTTCTGACACACCTCCGGAGCAGATGGCCTCCTGTCTCAGAGGTGGGGACACTGCCACTGCAGCATAAGGACCTTTCTCTAGGATTGCAGAGGGGAAGAGGAAAATTAATATAGTTGTTCCAAATGACACAGCTGTCTCGATACATCAGCTGATGAGAGGACACAGACAGAAGGCGAGAGGTTGGAGCTGTGATCGACAGTGAGATGATGCGATCTGGAATCCCTGCCCAATGGAGCGATGGAAGTCAGTTGCTCTTCAAAAGAAACTGGATAAAGAGCTGATGAAGTACAAAATTGCTGGATTCTGTGGAAAGAGCAAGGAAGGCTGGAGCAAAATTGAATGATGCTCAAAGAGCCGGGAGTGAGACAATGGGCTGAATGGCCTTTCTCCGCAAGCTGAAGGAAAGGCTGAATTATTTCATTTCCCCTCTTCTACCAGGAGACACGTGGAGTTTCAATCCTGTTCTCAGTAGGATTATCTACAGGGTTCACCTTGTTTTAAGTGGCACGGTGGCTCAGTGGTTAGCACTGCTGCCTCACAGTGCCAGGGACCAGGGTTCAATTCAAGCGTCAGGCAACTGTCTGTGTGGAGTTTGCACATTCTCCCCGTGTTTGCTCCGGTTTCCTCCCACAGTCCAAAGATGTGCAGGTTAGGGTGAATTGGCCATGTTAAATTGCCCATAGTGTTAGGTGCATTAGTCAGAGGGGAATGGGTCTTGGTGGGTTACTCTTCAGAGGGTCAGTGTGGATTTGTTGGGCCGAAGGGCCTGTTTCCACACTGTAGGGAATCTAATCTTAAAACTTTAACCTACCCTGAACCAGGTGAAAGTGATTTACTTAAAGGAAATGTGAAGTCTGAGGGAGAATGGACTCCTATGGTGTGGAGGTAATGTCCCTACCCCTAGACTAGGAAGCCTGGGTTCTAGTCCGCCCGCTCCAGGGGTGTGAACTTACTTCTGCAGGGTCCACATTCCCATTAAGCAAATCACTTTCACCTGCTTCTGGGTAGGATGAAGATTAAACCCAGCAGTCACAGAACCAGCAATGGGAACCCGTCAGTGAACAGCACTAATGGACCGTGTGTTAACTGTTTCATCTCTCACTTTCCATTTTTATAAAATATCTTTGGTGCAGTTAAACGGGAGACCTGGAGCAGCTAAAACAGACTAATTAGAAAAACGTGTGAGTAACCTGGTTTAAAATAACTTTGAGACAAATTACACCGAACTGTGTCAGTGGTGTGCAATGGTCAGTGATTAGGTTTTGATTTTAAATAATTGATAAAGGTCTCTGTAAGAGCCCATGTTCAATTCAGAGGCTTCCAGCTAAGTCAGCATCATCCCACCTCCGGGGAGCAGGTGCACTGTTGCTTGAAACTGGAGCAGCAGGTGGCCAGGGTGGTGAAGAACACTTACCTTCATTGGTCGGAGCACTAAGTTTAGGGGTTGGGATATAAGGCTGCGGCTGTCCAGGGCACTAGTGACCCCATTCCCAGTTCCACACCCACACCAGATCCCAGCTCCCAGCCCTGCCGAGTTTTCACCATCCCTCCAGACCTCCCCCTCACTGAGGATGAATGATCAGTCCTCAGCAAAGGACACACCTACATCCCCCACCGTCCACACATCAATGAATTTACTGTGTACAATTCTGGTCGCCCTTCTACCGGAAAGGTGTTGTTAAATTTGAGAGGTTGCAGATAAGATTGACAAGGATGTTGCCAGGGTTGGAAGGTTTGATCTGTAGGGAGAGGCTGAAAACACTGGGCCTGTTTTCCCTGGAGCGTCGGAGGCTGAGGGGTGACCTTATAAACCTTTTTATAAAATCATGAGGGGCATGAAGAGGGCAGATAGACAAGGTCTTACCCCAGGGTGGGGAAGTCCAGAACTAGACGGCATTGGTTTAAGGTGAGAGGGGAAAGATTTAAAAGGGACCTAAGGGGTAACTTCTTTCACACAGAGGGTGGTACACATATAGGGCAAGCTGCCAGAGGAAGTGGTGGAGGCTAGTACAATGACAACATTGGATGGGTATATAAATAGGAAGGGGTTAGATGAAGATGGGCCAAATGCTGGCAAATGGGACAGGATTAGATCGGGACATTTGGTTGGCTGGGATAAGTTGGACTGAAGGGTCTGTTTCCCTGCTACACAGCTCTATGACCATGACTCAACGGTCAGACCTGCGCTGTGACTACGTTAATGGATGGGGCCTGATCCTGGAACAATAAACCTTAGATCGGCTTAAAAAACTGAGAAAAACACGTGTGTGAGGGATTCGGAGCAAAAAAAGAACTTGCATTCACGTAGTGCCTTCCATGACCACCAGACATCTTAAAGAACTTGGGAAAAGTGAGGACTGCAGATGCTGGAAACCAGAGTTCAGATCAGACTGATGCTGGAAAAGCACAGCAGGTCAGGCAGCATCCGAGGAGCTGGAAAATCGACGTTTCGGGCAAAAGCCCTAAAGAACTTTACAGCCAACAGTGTACTTTGAAGTCTGATTGCTGTAATACAGGAAACATGGAGCCAATTTGTACACAGCAAGCTGCGTAAAACAGGAATGTGAAAATAAACAGAGATCTTACTTTTTATTCAGGGGGTAAGTGTTAGTGGGGTCACTATGTTTTTCAAAATGGTGCCACATGGGGTTTTGGTGCAACCGTTTCCCCAAAAGACACGGGCTAGGTCAGTGCAACGCCACCTCAGGGTGGGACGGTGCAGCACCCCGTCAGGGTGGGACAGTGCAGCACCCCTTCAGGTTGGGACGGTGCATCATGGCCACTCCCACAACCACTTCCGCCCCCTCACAATTCCTCATGCATCACACGTGACATCACTTCCGCCCCTCACATCATTGCTGAGGCCACACGCTCAGTGACTTCCGCCACCCCTACTGCCCTGGTCACCAGCACTTCCGCCCCCACCAGCGCCACTCGCCTGCATTCTGCTGACACGCCTCCCACAGACCCCACTGTCACTATCCCCACCCCCCCCCAGAACCCTGAGGGGAACACTACCCCTGCTCGTGACTCCACCCCCATTTCCCCCATCACCACACCCACTCCAGTTACTGGCTCCGACCCCACTCATCCCTCCAGACCTCCCCCTCACTGAGGATGAACGATCAGTCCTCAGCAAAGGACTCACCTTCATCCCCCTCCTACCACGCATCAATGAATTTAATACACGCCGTGACGTCGAATAATTCTTCCATCGCCTCCGCCTCCAAGCTTACTTTCACAATCTAGACTCACACCCACCTTCCGAGAACCCCTTCACCCACCTCCAACACACTGCATCCACCTGGACACCCCGCGCTGGCCTATTACCTGCCCTTGACCTCTTCATTTCCATCTGCCGCCGGGACATTAACCGCCTCAACCTGTCTACCCCTCTCCCCCACTCCAACCTCTCACCCTCACAACGCGCAGCCCTCCAATCCCTCTGCTCCAATCCCAACCTCACCATCAGGCCAGCGGATAAAGAGGGTGCAGTGGTAGTCTGGCGCACTGACCTCTACATGGCTGAAGCCAAACGCCAACTCGAGGACACCTCTTCCTACCGCCCCCTCGACCATGACCCCACCCCCATCACCAAACCATCATCTCCCAGACCATACAGAACCTCATCACCTCAGGAGATCTCCCACCCACAGCTTCCAACCTCATAGTCCGGGAACCCCGCACTGCCTGGTTCTACCTTCTTCCCAAGATCCACAAGCCTGACCACCCTGGCTGACCCATTGTCTCAGCATGGTCCTGCCCCACTGAACTCCTCTCTACCTACCTTGACACTGTCCCATCCCCCTTAGTCCAGGAACTCCCCACATATGTTCGAGACACCACCCATGCCCTGCACCTCCTCCAAAATTTCCGTTTCCCCGGCCCACAATGCCTCATCTTCACCATGGATATCCAATCCCTCTACACCTCCATCCGCCATGACCAGGACCTCCAAGCCCTCCATTTCTTCCTCTCCCGGCGTCCCCAACAGTACCCTTCCACCGACACTCTCATTCGTTTGGCCGAACTGGTCCTCACCCTTAACAATTTCTCCTTTGAATCCTCCCACTTCCTCCAGACCAAAGGGGTAGCCATGGGCACCCGTATGGGCCCCGGCTATGCCTGTCTCTTTGTTAGCTACGTAGAACAGTTGATCTTCCGTAATTACACCGGCACCACTCCCCACCTCTTCCTCCGTTACATTGATGACTGCATCGGCGTCACCTCGTGCTCTCGCGAGGAGGTTGAACAATTCATCAACTTCACCAACACATTCCACCCTGATCTCAAATTTACCTGGACCATCTCTGACACCTCCCTCCCCTTCCTGGACCTCTCCATCTCCATTAATGACAACCGACTTGACACTGACATTTTTTACAAACCCACCGACTCCCACAGCTACCTGGATTACACGTCTTCCCATCCTACCTCTTGCAAAAATGCCATCCCATATTCCCAATTCCTCCGCCTCCGCTGTATCTGCTCCCAGGAGGACCAGTTCCACCACAGAACACACCAGATGGCCTCCTTCTTTAGAGACCGCAATTTCCCTTCCCAAGTGGTTAAAGATACCCTCCAACGCATCTCGTCCACATCCCGCACCTCCGCCCTCAGACCCCACCCCTCCAACCGTAACAAGGACAGAACGCCCCTGATGCTCACCTTCCACCCTACAACCTTCACATAAACCAAATCATCCGCTGACATTTCCGCCACCTCCAAAAAGACCCCACCACCAGGGATATATTTCCCTCCACACCCCTTTCCGCCTTCCTCCGTGACTACCTGGTCAGGTCCACGCACCCCACTGGCACTTTCCCCTGCCACTGCAGGAACTGTAAAACCTGTGTCCACACCTCCTCCCTCACCCCTATCTAAGGCCCTAAAGGAGCCTTCCACATTCATCAAAGTGTTACCTGCACATCCATTAGTATCATTTATTGTATCCGTTGCTCCCGATGCAGTCTCCTCTACATTGGGGAGACTGGGCGCCTCCTAGCAGAGCACTTTAGGGAACATCTCTGGGACACCCGCACCAATCAACCACACTGCCCCGTGGCCCAATATTTCAACTCCCTCTCCCACTCTGCCGAGGACATGGAGGTCCTGGGCATCCTTCAACGCCGCTCCCTCACCACCAGACGCCTGGAGGAAGAACGCCTCATCTTCCACCTCGGAACACTTCAACCCCAGGGCATCAATGTGGACTTCAACAGCTTCCTCATTTACCCTTCCCCCACCTCATCCTAGTTCCAAACTTCCAGCTCAGCACTGTCCCCATGACTTTTCCGGACTTGTCCGACCTGCCTAGCTCTTTTTCCACCTATCCACTCCACCCTCTCCTCCCTGACCTATCACCTTCATCCCCTACCCCACTCACCCATTGTACTCTATGCTACTCTCTCCCCACCCCCACCCTCCTCTACCTTATCTCTCCTCCCTTCAGGCTCTCTGCCTTTATTCCTGATGAAGGGCTTTTGCCCGAAACGTTGATTTTACTGCTCCTCGATGCTGCCTGAACTGCTGTGCTCTTCCAGCACCACTGATCCTGAATTTACCTCGGTGAGGTGCCCCCTCAGGGTGGGAGGGTTCAACGCCCCCTCAGGGTGGGACGGTGCAGTGCCCCCTCAGGGTGAGACGGTATAGTGCCCCCTCAGGGTGGGATGGTGCAGCGCCCCCTCAGGGTGGGAGGGTGCAGCGGCCCCTCAGGGTGGGAGGGTGCAGCGGCCCCTCAGGGTGGGATGGTGCAGTGCCCCCTCAGGGTGGGAGGGTTCAACGCCCCCTCAGGGTGGGACGGTGCAGCGCCCCCTCAGGGTGGGAGGGTGCAGCGGCCCCTCAGGGTGGGACGGTGCAGTGCCCCCTCAGGGTGAGACGGTACAGCGCCCCCTCAGGGTGGGAGGGTGCAGCGGCCCCTCAGGCTGGGAGGGTGCACCGCTCCCTGAGTGTGAGCCTGGGAAAGTCAGCATGGAGTGTTGTGTCTGAAGTGGGACTTGAAACTGAAACTTTGAGAGTTAGAGGTAAGTGGTACCAACTGAGGCCACTAATGTTGTCCATTCATCCTGATGGCAAAAAACAAGGCAAATCCTCTTCCCCAATGATGTTCCATTTAGAATTCCCTACACTCTTTTAACGAAGGTGGCGCAGTGGCTCACAGCGCCAGAGACCTGGGTTCAATTCCCACCTCGGGCAACTCTCTGTGTGGAGTTTGCACGTATTCCCTGTGTCTGTGTGGGTTCCCTCCAGGTGCTCTGATTTCCTCCCACAGTCCAAAGATGTACGGGTCAGGGTGAATTGGCCACGCTAAATTGCCAATTTAGTGTTAGGTGCATCATTCAGGGGTGAATGTAGTGGAATGGGTCTGGGTGGGTTGCTCTCTGGAGCGTCGGTGTGACTTGTTGGGCCGAAGGGCCTGTTTCCACACTGTAGGGAATCTATTCAAGTATTGAATTATATTTTGGACTAATTTTGTATTCTCTTTTTCTAACTTCCCCCTCAATCCTGGTCCAATCCACTCCATCACCCATTGTCCCATTATTGTTAATTATTTTGTTAAAAAGGCTTAAACTGGATTAAGACAAAGGGACCTTGGGGTACAGGTTCATAGTTCATTGAAAGTGGAGTCGCAGGTAGATAGGATAGTGAAGAAGGTGATTGGTCAGTGCATTGAGTGTAGGAGTTGGGAGGTCATGTTACACTTTTGATTAGGCCACTTTTAGAATACTGATCTCCCTGCTATAAGAAAGGTGTTGTTAAACTTTAAAGGGTTCAGAGAAGATTTACAAGGATGTTGTCAAGCTTGGAGGGTTTGAGCTACAGGGAGAGGCTGAATAGACTGGGGCTGTTTTCCCTGGAGCATTGGAGGCTGAGGGGTGACTTAAGAAGTATAATATCATGAGGGGCATAGTCAAGGGCTTTTCCCTGGGGTGGGGGAGTCCAGAACTATAGGGCATAGGTTTAGGGTGAGAAGGGAAAGATATAAAAGGGACCTCAGGGGCAGAGGGTGGTACGTGTATGGAATGAGCTGCCAGAGGAAGTGGTGGAGGCTGGTACAATTGCAACATTTAAAAGGCGTCTGGATGGGTATATGAATAGGAAGGGTTTGGAGGGATATGGGCCGGGTGCTGGCAGGTGGGACTAGATTAATTTAGGATATCTGATCGGCATGGACGGGTTGAACTGAAGGGGCTGTTTCCGTGCTGTACATCTCTGACTCTTAAAAATCAGCACCTTATTAATTCAAGCTTCTGTCAGTCAGGGCCATGCGATCATTAGTATCCACATGGACAGCAATGAAAAACTGTGTCATCAATGTCCCTGTAGGTGCTGTCTCCACAATTCTGGGATCAATTACAGAGTTTCCACTTGCTGCTTGACAGTAAATGGAAGGAGATTGTGTATAGTTTATGGGCAAGTCAGCTGTAGTCGTTCCACCCCCCCCCCCCCCACCCTTCCTCAGAGAGCTGGGTGTTACCTCAAACTTCCTGTTCAGTTAATGCTTCCCTTATACTGCATGAGCTAGGGCAGGATCTGAAAGCAGACATGTGGGCAGCTGTGCTTTCACTGCTATGGCTTTTCAGTGAAGGGAAACCAGTGCCTGGGTGTAAGAGAGAGACAGCCCTCTGCATCTGCAGCATCTGCCCTGACCTGGGATGTCCCAAAGCAAGATACAGCTGATGAAGCATCTTTCTGCTTTGACGTGGAGTTGTGTAGGACTGTGGTAGTGGCAGCTCCCCAAAAGGGCTGATTCCCTTAACTCTGAAAGATAGCGTCTACTTGACAGTGCAGCACTCACTCAATCTGTCATTAAAGGTGGATTTCTGGGTTCACATTTCTGGAGTGGAATTTTAGCAGATGACCTGCCCCTAATGGAGTCACTGCTGTTTACTTGTTCATTGACAGGATGTGGGTGTTGCTGGCTGGGCTCAGCATTTCTTGCTTGCTCCTGGCCTGCCCTGGGGAAGGAGAGTGGGTGAACTGCCTTCTTGAACCGTGGGTGGGCCCACAACGTGTTCCAGAGAGAATCCCAGAATTTCAGTTGAGGTTAGGAGCCGGATATTCACTTCTTTTTTGAGTTGGAAGTAAACGCTTTCTTTCTGAAATTTGTTTTTCTTTTCTCTCTGTTTAATTTTCCGTCTTGATAGCATTCAGTGAATGAACTGCACAAAATCAGGAATGACTTTTATTCCTGGTGCAAGAAATCTAGGAAATGCTACATGTCCGTCTTCCTTGACTATTGCTCTATATTCACTCAGGCAAAAACATCTTGCTAGAGAATTGGCACCACGTTTTATTGTGAATATCTTTGTCCCAGGAACTCATATCAATGGGAGTCCTCACTTTCCCTTTACTCCAGCTCTCTGCATTTTCTCAGCCACTTGCACACTGTGTGGAATCTTACCCTGCAGATATCAGGCATGGACTGCAGTGCATTGCACAGAAAACCCTGACTGTTGCGATCTGTGGACTAGAAAATGCACGATCCGTCACAGGGAAGCAGAAAACAGGGATAGTGGGAATTATGACTTTCCTTGCTGTATTCACTCTCTCAAATGGCAGTCCTTTGGTTTCACTGTCCTGGGACCTAACAGCCCTCTGACCTGCTGCTGTGTAAGTGTTAGGCCATTACCTGTGGACTGGGTGTGTTACAGAGCAAAGCTGTATTGATGTAGAGTTTTTCACAGACAGTACAGTGTAGTCACTGTCATATTTCCAACAACAGCAGCCAAGCCAAAACCTGATTAATTAACTGAGAATTCTGTTCCTGTGGAGAGAACACATTGCCATATATTGCTGGGACATTGGGTGAAAATCCTTTCCAAACGTCAAACCAAGGAGTAATGTCCTTTTTTAAAAACAACTGCTTGGCAATCTTCTTTGTGTTTCAAATAAAAGACATCATATTCCCTCCAACAGTGCAGCACTCCCTCAGCATTGACCCTCCGACAGTGCGGCCCTCCCTCAGCACTGACCCTCCGACAGTGCAGCGTTCCCTCAGCAGTGACCCTCCGACAGTGCGGCACTCCTTCAGCACTGACCCTCTGACAGTGCAGCACTCCCTCAGCACTGACCCTCCAACAGTGTGGCGCTCCCTCAGCACTGACCCTCCGGTAGCGCAGCACTCCCTCAGCACTGACCCACCGACAGTGCGGCACTCCCTCGGTGCTGACCATCTGACGGTACGGTGCTCCCTTGGTGCTGACCCTCTGACAGTGCGGCACTCCCTCGGCGCTGACCCTCTGTCAGTGCGGCACTCCCTCAGCACTGACCCTCGAACAGTGTGGCGCTCCCTCAGCGCTGACCCTCTGACAGTGCGGCACTCCCTCAGCACTGACCCTCCGACAGTACGGCACTCCCTCAGCACTGACCCTCCAACAGTGCGGCACTCCCTCAGCACTGACCCTCTGACAGTGCGGCAGTCCCTCAGCACTGACCCTCTGACAGTGCTGCACTCCCTCAGCACTGATCCTCTGACAGTGCGGCACTCCCTCAGCACTGACCCTCCGACAGTGCTGCACTCCCTCAGCACTGACCCTCTGACAGTGCGGCACTCCCTCAGCACTGACCCTCCGACAGTGCCCATTCCCTCCGCACTGACCCTCTGACGGTGCGGCGCTCCCTCTGGCTTTACCCCATAAGAGGGCTACAGTTGTATCACGGTTACGTGACTGGAGTAATGATTGAATCGTTGAGAGCAGTTGCAGAAAAAGACCGTTCGGCCCATTGTGTTGGCTCTAGTCTGTAAGAGTGACTCAGCCCAACCCAGTCCCTGCCTTTCTAGGAGGATCCCAGAGCCAGAGACTAATGATCATGGTGCCTGGAGAACGTACATTCAATTCAGTTGATTTAATGTGGATTTGAAAGCTAGTTTGAGTGATGGTGGCCATAACAACTATAATTACTTATCATGAAAATCCAATCTGCTTCACTAAGTTCATTTGCGGCTGTACAGGACATTGGTTAGGCCACTATTGGAATATTATGTGCTATTCTGGTCTCCCTCTTTTAGGAAGGATGTTGTTAAACTTGAAAGGTTTCAGAGAAGATTGCAAGGATGTTGCCAGGGTTGGAAGGTTTAAGCAGGAGAAAGCGAAGACTGCAGATGCTGGAGATCAGAGCTGAAAATGTGTTGCTGGAAAAGCGCAGCAGATCAGGCAGCATCCAAGGAACAGGAGATTCGACGTTTCGGGCATAAGCCCTTCTTCAGGAATGAGGGAAGTGTGTCCAGCAGGCTAAGATAAAAGGTAGGGAGGACGGACTTGGGGGAGGGGTGATGGAGATGTGATAGGTGGAAGGAGGTCAAGGTGAGGGTGATAGGCCGGAGTGGGGTGGGGGCGGAGAGGTCAGGAAGAAGATTGCAGGTTAGGAAGGTGGTGCTGAGTTCGAGGGATTCGACTGAGACAAGGTGGGGGGAGGGAAAATGAGGAAACTGGAGAAATCTGAGTTCATCCCTTGTGGTTGGAGGGTTCCCAGGCGGAAGATGAGGCGCTCTTCCTCCAACCGTCGTGTTGCTATGGTCTGGCGATGGAGGAGTCCAAGGACTTGCATGTCCTTGGTGGAGTGGGAGGGGGAGTTGAAGTGTTGAGCCACGGGGTGGTTGGGTTGGTTGGTCCGGGTGTCCCAGAGGTGTTCTCTGAAACGTTCCGCATGTAGGCGGCCTGTCTCCCCAGTATAGAGGAGGCCACATCGGGTGCAGCGGATGCAATAGATGATGTGTGTGGAGGTGCAGGTGAATTTGTGGCGGATATGGAAGGGTCCCTTGGGGCCTTGGAGAGAAGTAAGGGAGGAGGTGTGGGCGCAAGTTTTGCATTTCTTGCAGTTGCAGGGGAAGGTGCCGGGAGTGGAGGTTGGGTTGGTGGGGGGTGTGGACCTGACGAGGGAGTCACAGAGGGAGTGGTCTTTTCGGAACGCTGATAGGGGAGGGGAGGGAAATATATCCCTGGTGGTGGGGTCCGTTTGGAGGTGGTGGAAATGACGGCGGATGATACGCTGTATACGGAGGTTGGTGGGGTGGTAGGTGAGAACCAGTGGGGTTCTGTCTTGGTGGTGGTTGGAGGGGTGGAGCTCAAGGGCGGAGGAGAGGGAAGTGGAGGAGATGCGGTGGAGGGCATTGTCGATCACGTCTGGGGGGAGTCTGTGGTCCTTGGAGAAGGAGGCCATCTGGGCTGTACAGTATTGGAACTGGTCCTCCTGGGAGCAGATGCGGCGGAGACGAAGGAATTGGGAATATGCTGCAGGGAGAGGCTGAATAGACTGGGGCTGTTTACCCTGGAGCGTCGGAGGCTGAAGGAGGCCTTTCAAAGGTTTATAAAATCATGAGGGTATGGAAAGGGTAAATAGACAAGATCTTTTCCCCTGGGATGGGGAATCTAAAATAGCATAGGTATAAGCTGAGAGGTAAAAACAATGACTGCAGATGCTGGAAACCAGGTTCTGGATCAGTGGTGCTGGAAGAGCACAGCAGTTCAGGCAGCATCTAAAGTGCAGCGAAATCGATGTTACGGGCAAAGCCCTTCATCAGAAATAAAGGCAGAGAGCCTGAAGCATGGAGAGATAAGCTAGAGGAGGGTGGGGGTGGGGAGAGAGTAGCATAGAGTACAATGGGTGAGTGGGGGAGGGGATGAAGGTGATAGGTCAGGGAGGAGAGGGTGGAGTGGATAGGTGGAAAAGAAGATAGGCAGGTAGGACAAGTCCGGACAAGTCATGGTGACAGTGCTGAGCTGGAAGTTTGGCACTAGGGTGAGGTGGGGTAAGGGGAAATGAGGAAACTGTTGAAGTCCACATTGATGCCCTGGGGTTGAAGTGTTCCGAGGCGGAAGATGAGGTGTTCTTCCTCCAGGCGTCTGGTGGTGAGGGAGTGACGGTGAAGGAGGCCCAGGACCTCCATGTCCTCGACAAAGTGGGAGAGGGAGTTGAAATGTTGGGCCACGGGGCGGTGTGGTTGATTGGTTCGGGCATCCCGGAGATGTTCCCTAAAGCGCTCTGCTAGGAGGTGCCCAGTTTCCCCAATGTAGAGGAGACCGCATCGGGAGCAACAGATACAATAAATGATATTGGTGGATGTGCAGGAAAAACTTTGATGGATGTGGAAGGCTCCTTTAGGGCCTTGGATGGAGGTCAGGGAGGAGGTGTGGGCACAGGTTTTGCAGTTCCTGCGGTGGCCAGGGGAAAGTGCCAGGATGGGAGGGTGGGTTATAGGGGGGCATGGACCTGACCAGGTAGTCACGGAGGGAACGGTCTTTGCGGAAGGCGGAAAGGGGTGTGGAGGGAAATATATCCCTGGTGGTGGGGTCTTTTTGGAGGTGGCGGAAATGTCGGCGGATGATTTGGTTTATGCGAAGGTTTGTAGGGTGGAAGGTGAGCACCAGGGGCATTCTGTCCTTGTTACGGTTGGAGGGGTGGGGTCTGAGGGCGGAGGTGCGGGATGTGGACGAGCTGCATTGGAGGACATCTTTAACCATGTGGGAAGGGAAATTGCGGTCTCTAAAGAAGGAGGCTATCTAGTGTGTTCTGTGGTGGAACTGGTCCTCCTGGGAGTAGATACGGCGGAGGCGGAGGAATTGGGAATATGGGATGGCATTTTTGCAAGAGATAGGGTGGGAGGAGATGTAATCCAGGTAGCTGTCGGTGGGTTTGTAAAAAATGTCAGTGTCAAGTCGGTTGTCATTAATGGAGATGGAGAGGTCCAGGAAGGGGAGAGATGGTCCAGGTAAATTTAAGGTCAGGGTGGAATGTGTTGGTGATGTTGATGAATTGCTGAACCTCCTCGCGACAGGCATAGCTGGGGCCCATACGTGTGCCCATGGCTACCCCTTTGGTCTGGAGGAAGTGGGAGGATTCAAAGGAGAAATTGTTAAGGGTGAGGACCAGTTTGGCCAAACGAATGAGAGTGTCGGTGGAAGGGTACTGTTGGGGACGTTGGGAGTGGAAAAACGGAGGGCTTGGAGGCCCTGGTCTTGGCGGATGGAGGTGTAGAGGGATTGGATATCCATGGTGAAGATGGGAAAACGGAAGTCTTGGAGGAGGAGGAGGAGGGCGTGGGTAAGGGACCTAAGGAGCAACTTTTTCACAGAAGGTGGTGTCTGGATGGAATGAGCTGCCAGAGGAAGTGGTGGAGGCTGGTACAATTACAACGTTTAAAATGCATCTGGATGGATATATGAGTAGGAAGGGTTTGGAGGGATATGGGCTGGGTGCTGACAAATGGGACTAGATTAACTTGGAATATCTGGTTGACATGGAAGAGTTGGACCGAAGGGTCTGTTTCTGTGCTGTACATCTCTATAACTCGATAATGCACTACAAGGAAGGAAACTGCCATCCTTACCTGGTCTGGCCTACACATGATTCCAGACCCACAGCAATGGGATTGTCTCTGACCTGCCCTCTGCGATGGTCCAGAGAGCCTCAAAATTGCCCTTAAGCAGATTGCTCACTGCGTCACGTTTCAGGGACATGAGGGATGAGCAGTAAATGCTGGGTCTGGTCACTCACACCCACATCCTGTGAATTCATAATGAAAAAGGAGGTGTTGCAGGAAGGATGACGATGGGTCTGCAGTGTGTCACCATGTGACTCTGAACTGCATCTTTCACCACCCCTCCCCCAGAATCTATCCCGTTTTGGTGGGAGTTATGTTTCAGTTTGGTTTCTCTGAGGATTCCTGAGACTGAAATTGGGATCCATCAGAATGTGTTCCAGAAGGCATCTGAGGGGAGAGAACACGAGCTCCCAGAGGGTGATGGGTGGATTACATTCTCCATTCCTTTTACACTTGAAACCGAATGCTAGCCCGGTTTCCACTTGTCATCTTTAAAAAGCACAAATTAATGACAGGACTCCAATTCTCCTGAGTTTGTGTTTCTGAGTGAGGCCCACAAACCACCCTTGGCTCGAGCTGGAGGGTGGGGAGAGGAAGTGAGCTGGCTGTCTGGAATGTTGCTGACGTCCCGTTTATATAAAGAAAGAGGAATTCTGGAAGGACCGAGCAAAGGAATGCTGCTAACACAGCAGGAGCGTTGTGTATTCCACCTTTTGGAACTGGGTGGAGGTTGTTTTGTCTAAGGGATGAGGTTTGTGTTTAAGGACTGGCTAAAATGCTTCAAGCTCTGGAAGGCGGAAGGCCTGTGAGAATCAGTGAGGACACAGCCCCTTCAGTAGCGGTCAGGATCAGCAACTTGCTTTCTTACCTGAGCAAATGTTTTCATGGCTTCACCATGAAGGGGGAAGGCAAAGCTGGGGGAAACAAAGTTCCCTCACCCTCAGGGGCTCTCACTATTAAATACTGTATTTGTGCCTGTGCGCTGCACTTTTACAGGCAATGGTTCACTTTCATCTGGCTTGTATGACTCACGTCAGTACAGTGCATTCTGGTCAAAATCCTACTCATTCTCCCATACACGTCTCACTGTGTACATTGTGGAAAAGCTGAGTCTCACTCAGCCACTGCTGTGTATTTCATTCCAGTTCCCCAAAACCTACCCCAGTGAATCATGTGAGTGTCACACTTGGTTTGAACACACAGCGCAGTATTGAACAGCACGGCTGGCTCGGCCCAGTGTGTTATTCTGACAGTTTGAGAGGGGATTACTGTGTCTGTCTGCTGCTGGGAACTGGGATTAGCTTTCACACACAGCCTCCTGCAGAGTGCTCGCCTTATCCAGTAGCATAGAGCTTTAAGAAGATATCCTTCTGTAAACGAATAACGTAACAGAAACTCTGCTTGAACTGAAATCACCTTTACTCTGAGACCAAGAAGGAATTTGGAAATAATTAATTTAAAGATTAGCTCAGTGTTTGCCCTGGGTTTGGAGCAGAATATGTTAGAGTTTGATTCAGTGCTTTCCCAGGAGGAGGTGGTGTTGAGGCCCCACCACTTCCCCTTCAATCTTATTTTACTATTTGTAAATGGAGATTAAAAATGAAGGATTTTAGGAGCTTTAGTTCCTGAATACCCTCTTCACTGTGAGTGGTTGCCTACCTGCTTGCTGTGTGTACAATGTAGCCCTTTGACGTGTTGCCTGATGTAATCAGCTGGTGGGAGAAGGCGATAGATAAGATTCCTGAGAAATCAACAGGCAGCCTTCTACCAGGGCAGGAGTGAGCCCCGTTGTTTCATAGACAACATGAAATCCAGGCCACGCCATCCAAATCAGGAATGTGGGGCCTGGGTGATAAATGGGAGGGGGGTGGGGCTGGGGGATGGTAGCTGGGAATGCAATGGGTAGATGGAGGTGGGGGTGATGGTTATAGGGTGGAATGGATAGGTGGGAAGGAAGATGGACAGGTAGGACAGTTCAAGAGGGAGGTGTTGATTTGGGATGAGGTTGGGGGGGTAGTGGAGGTGAGGAAACTAGTAAAATTGATGTTGATGCTGCGTGTTGGAGGGTCCCAAGGCAGAAGATGAGGTGTTCTTCCTCCAGGCGTCGGGTGGCTAGAATCTAGCAGTGAAGAAGGCCCAGGATTTGCCTGTCCTTGGCGGAGTGGGAGGGGGAGTTGAAGTGTTCGGCCACAGGGTGGTGGGGTTGTTTAGTGCATGTGTCCCAGAAATATTCTCTGAAACGTTCCGCAAGTTGGCATCCTGTAGAGGTGGACCAGTTGCTCCTGATGTGGTCTCCCTCTACTGCCCACTCTGGCCACATATGCTCCCCCTGTGAAAGTCACTGTCAATAACTCGGTGGCACGGTGGCTCAGTGGTTAGCACTGCTGCCTCACAGCGCCAGGAACCCAGGTTCGATTCCAGCCTCGGGCGATTGTCTGTGTGGAGTTTGACACATTCTCCCTGTATCTGTGTGGGTTTCTTCCGGGTGCTCCGGTTTCCTCCTACAGTCCAAAGATGCGCAGGGCAGGTGAACTGGCCATGCTTAATTGCCCGTAGTGTTCAGAGATGTGTAGGCTAGGTGCATTAGTCAGGGGTAAATATAGGGTAGGGGAATGGGTTTGGGTGCATTACTCTTTGGAGGGTTGGTGTGGAGTTGTTGGGATGAAGGGCCTGTTTCCACACTGTAGAAATTCTAATTCTAACTCCTATCCCTGCCCATATCCTATGTTGCCATTCTGCATAAAGCTTGAGATAGCAACCCCATCACCCCATCTATCCTTATCTCCATCTCTGAAAATGGTACAAGGGAAGATGAAAGTTGTGATGATGCTGCTCCTTTAACTAGGTGAGGTTGTCCTTGGGTTATTTTTCAGAGGGGTTGTAAAGACAGAGCATCTGTTTTGTCTGCATTTACTGACTTGAAGAAGCTTTTAAGTTTAAAAAAACATACTTGTACAATGAAAAGATAGGGGCCAGTTCTCCCAGCTCAGCATTTCTCTGGTTTGGTTTGGTTTGGTTTGAGCAGTCTGCCTGTTCACTGAATGCAGGCAGTCAGTTTTTTGAGGTTGCTGGTCAAAGAACCATCTCCATGGAAGAAGGTATTCCACGCTGAATATCTCTGCCATCTCTCTCTCTCTCTCTCTCTCTCCTGTAAGACCCTGTGTCCCTGTGTTTGATTTCTATCTTGTTTGCCAAGGAGTGTTTGTGGGGATTATTGTAGGAATTTGGAACAGCTTCATTAAATTGGGATAATCTTTTGGGTTTTTGGATAAGTTAAGTTCTGTTATATTCTGTTCTCTGTTGTGTTTCATTTGGTGATCTTGCCAATAAATTCTGTTTTGTTTAAAACTAAGTGGTTGAACCAGCTGCATCCCTCCTGGAATATCCACCTTACACCTGCTTAAAACAACTAGCAAAGTTAGGGCCCGGGCTACTTCCTGGAAATGTTCTGAGTGGTCTGGCCTAGTCCATAACCATAATAGTTGTGGATGGCACAACTATTGCTGTTGGTGCAGGTGGGGTGGTGGGTGAGTGAGTAGGCAGCACGTAGGGCATGCCCAGGGTTAGTGGTATCGCTGGTTGGCATGAGTAAGAGGGGAAGATGTTGCAGCAATAATGAGAGTGGTAGAGTGTAAGACTCAAAAAAGTCTTTGACCTTCCTTCACTGCTGGGTACTCCTCCAGACAGCCGAGATAGTTTTGACCTGCTGGTATGGTCAGAATAGGGGTCTGTACTGCTGGTCCTGAGGGAACAGGAAGCTCTACAGTACAGCAGCCTGAACAGCAGGAGATCCAGCTTCCTGTCGTGGGACAGTGCAGGACAGCTCCAGACTGACAGGGCTTTTAAAGGTGATGAGGGTGCAAAGGATGCCAGTGAATTCCAGGAATATGCCAGTGGTGAGGAGTTGTTCTGGGTACAAGGTATGGTAAAGATAGGACTGGAACAGGATGTGAGGAGGGGCTGGTGATATGGGGTGAATTTGGTGAGATTCAGCATGAAAACTTGCTCAGCCTTCAGTGAAAGACCCTTGAAAAAACTCAGTGCAACTTGTACTTAGCCAAAATAATGTAAGATTCAGCCCACACACTCTCTCTTTTAGAAAGCGACCCTTTCAGTTCATATTTAGACACAATCTGGTCAGGTTTGTTCAAGAACTGCTCTGGCTAACCCAGAATCTAATGGACATACGTGCTAAATGTGTGATAAATTCAAACCTGTGACAGACAGATTTATTCATAAGTTACTGCTGCTGAAGAGTGAAAGTGGGATTGTTCCAGAGCTAGTGTACCCACTTTCTGTTCTCTCTCCTTCCGTCCCTCTCTTCTGAAGGTGCTGAATTTCTCTAGTTGGACACTTTCTCACAGACACCTATCCATAATTTGCCATTCTTGAGGTTTGAGTTTAATTAGTAATGTGGGATGCATTCCAAATTTGTTCTCATCCACATTTGTGCGAGGTTAGCAGGGGCAGGCACTTGGCTGATCTTTCCCTTGTCCTGAGGAGAAACATTGCAGTGATCAGAGGATGGTTCAGTTCCCTTGTGTATCAGTATATTATCCACCAAGGCAAGAGGCTCGATGTTCTTTAAAAATGATCCAGTCCCAGTGATCCTGGCTGATGCCCTGTGTGTTCCCAAGTTTCTGTGCAACATTTGTGCATTTGTAAATGATTTCTATATTTTGGAGTGGACCAAACTGAAGTGAGCTTCTATGTGTCAAGCGATTAAAACTCTAGCAACTGAAGCATTCCAGCTTGGAGATTGTTTTGTTTGAGTCCAGTTCTAACCAGCCTTGACTGAAACACCAATGCAGCATACAGTGTTCAGGGAGTATCTCCTTATTCTCACATAATTATTATCACTAATTGGATCATGGTACTCAGGCAGTTATATGAAAATGAAAGAGGAAAATAGTAGATAGGAACAAAGATGATGACATTTATACACCTTATCACCTTCTCAAAATATCAACAATCCTTCACACAGGACTGGGATCACAAGCAGTGAGCACTCAAATTCAGGAAAATTGGAGCCCAACAGCTACAAATGGCCAGCTGAGTTGATTTGGTTGATGGAGGTCCAGGTAACGAAAACTCCATACTCTTCCTCACGTCTGACAGGAAGGTAGCCACAATCTTTGCTCACCACCTCATGTAAAAGACAGTAACTGCACCCCTCAAACCCTCACAATAATATCTCAGCAGAAATCTCCAAACCAGGCACAGTCCTACAACAAGTTTGCACTCAAGTGAACTGGATGGAATGTAGTTGCGGAGATGTCTCTGGGCAGGGTGGTATTTAGAGAAAGAAAAGCTATTTTGATGACCACTTTCCAAAAGCTGGGCCAAGTATAAAAAGGTCTGAAACATTCATTTGGTTTTTTGCCTTCACAGATATTATGCTGTCAACACTCCTTCTTTTGCGAGATGAATCAAGTACAGATTTGCGAGATCTGTCTGAATTTATAGACAATGGAAGTGAGTCCAAAAAGTTCTGATACCTGGGACACAATTTCCCTGTACTGTGGTGTGCCTAGAGTGGAAGTGATATACTTACAGTACCACCCTGTGGTCTGGACGGTTAAATTGGTACGACCATAATAGCAGAATGCTGTCATTGACACCGTTAGAGGCATAAAATTAAGAGAGAAAGAAAGAAAGCTGAGTGAAATAATTACACCCACTGCAGACAGTTCACATGTGCATACTCTCTGATTTATTCAGGTTTGGTAAGGAAGGTTCTGTTTGGGATTACAAAATGCACTGGTAGAAACAGCACTGATAGTCCAAAGCCAAAGTATTATATTATCAGGCAGCTTTATCCTGTCACTGTTTGTTAGACTTTGTTACTCAGGTATATCTGGTGAAGGATTTGACCATCTTGATAACAGCATGTATATAAATATCTCAAACAAACTTCCATTAATTACCAAAGTTGTTAAAAATAGAGGAAAGAACACACTGCCCTAAAAACATCTATAATCCTGAAGATGACATTTACCCATATAGTGGCATGCACATTGCACATGCAGTTTTTTAAAAACTTTTAGTACTCTTGTTAATCCACGGCTCCTACTGTATGTTATGCCTGCACGTTCTGCAATCGAATGAAGGTGCACTGAGTGCAACAGTGGAGTGGAGCACCAGAGGCCCCTGATTAAAGTGAGTTCAGCCCCAAAGCCTTTAGAGATGCACTTCAGATACTGAGTGGAGAAAATGAAACAAGAAGCTTAAAATGCATTTTAAAAATCTCATGCATTTTTCAAAGTGTTCGTAAATAATTTTAAAACTTCATCTATTATAGTCTTCAGAATGAAACAGAATATTTGAAAAAAATAACAAATTAAATATTTGGTATATTTCATATATTTGAGCCCTGCGTTTTCTGTACTAAACCCAAGATGGAATAAAAGCCAAATTTCTGGTCAGTGGTGTATGAACAAGGGCACATTTAAATTTCTTTCCTTGCTGGATGGGGGCAGGGAGTGGTGGGGAGAGGGGAGGAGAGTGGAATGCACACATATTCAAGTTTAAGCATTTCACAATTGATATAAAATTTCTTTCTGCAAAGATAAAATAATCAAAAGCTTTGGATGCCACATTTTGGCAAATGTAAAGATTGCGGGTAAATAATATTTTGTTTTGCTCCTCTTGCCTTCACTCCAATCCCCTGTTCTCAGCAGCAAGGCATGGGCTAACAAAGAGGCATGATGGTTATTCTTTGCTATAAATTAACTGACTTGAATGGATAAGTCTCAAAGTCACCACCTAGTTGAGCAATTGCTATTCTTTCAGTGACGATGCCTTCCCAATTTTGGCAAATTAGCCAGAGTTCCAATTGGGACCTCCCTTTTGTGGCTCTACAGTGACAGTTTACAAAATTGTTACAGAATGAAGCAAGCACTTAGCCCAACATAACTGATCTTTCTGTAACCCTGCACATTCTTTCTTTACAGATAGCAGTCTAATTCTGTTTCAAATTTCTCGACTGGACCTGTCTAGCTTCACCACACTCTCAGGTAATGCATTCCAGATCTTGATTTCTTGCTGTGTAAAAAATGTTTTTTTCTCAAATTATATACTTTAAATCTATGATCTCCTGCTCTTGCTCCCTTCAGGGGAGGGGATTACAGTTTCTTATAATACATACCAGCCAGTGTTCGGGTTTGTCAAAGATAGCTGCATTTGAGGATATTGGTTGCCTCACAGCACCATATTTAAGAGGTTTTTGATGTGGACAGAACTGAAACCTAAACCATCTGAGACATATTTTGGCTTCAAGGAATGGGTTTTCAAAAAATCCAAACTTTGAGAGGAAAGGGTTTAGAAAGTGTCCTTCCTCCTGTGGATGTTAAAGTTTGTGGAAATCAATTATTCCTAACAATATTACTCTGCTGTTATGGAACAGCCTTTGCACAAATTGAAGTGTTACAAATATTCAAAAATCTATCATTAGGAAATTTTACGAGAAATTGCCACATGTAGAAATGATCTTTTTAAACAATGACATCTCAGGTCCCTCTTAACTTCATTGGGCATTTTCATTTAAATATAGATTTATATAGGTTTATTGTCAATACCAGATTTCTATTGACATCCATAATTCTGGAACAAGTAGGTGCTAATGAATGAGCAACATGCAAACAATTGGAATCAGCCACAATTTGCTCTTGTACAGTATTGCTCATGTGCATCAAGATGTGCCAGATACATTTTTCTTCAGTAATGAGGGAAGAAAGACAGTGGGCATTGAGCTTGGTAAAATGTACAAGGGGAGTGACTGAGTGTTAAAACTCAACCTTTTAATTTTGGCTTCAATGAATGGGCTTAAATAAAAGCCAAACTTTGAGAGAAAAGGGTTTAGAAAGTTTGTGAAAATCAAGTGGGGTTCTGATATTCTGAATCTAATTTGTGGTGGACTGAAGCTGCAGAATTAACCACTTAATAGGATTATTCCTAACAATATTACTCTGCTGTTATGGAACAGCCTTTGCACAAATTGAAGTGTTACAAATATTCAAAAATCTATCATTAAGAAATTTTAATTAGAAGACCTTCAGCAAAGCTGAGCTTTCTGATTCTGTTTTAAACATGATGCTTTTACAAACCTGCAGGGAATTCAGTTTTGAGGATATTATCTAAAAAGGCTAACAAAACATTTTGAGAAGACCATGCCTGCTCCGTTAGATCTTTTTAAACACTTCTATCATTGCTTTACCAGTGGATATCCGGGTCCTACAAATGAATGATGAATAAAATCCAAAAGAACTGCAGATTCTGTAAATCAGAAACAAAAACAGAAATTGCTGGAAAAGCTCAGCAGGTCTGGCAGCATCTGAGGAAGGGCCAATGGACCTAAAACATTAACTCTGATCTCTCTCCACAGATGCTGCCAGACCTGCTGAGCTTTTCCAGCAATTTCTGTTTTTGTTTCAAATGAGTAATGAAATTGCCCAGAGCATTGAGTGAAAGCAAATAATGGAAGGACGTAGTACCAGCATTTGTAGTATGATGAGTGTAGGTCAGAGCCTTTTCCAGAAAGGAAGCAGGGATATGAGAAGGGCCATTTGCAAAGCTATAGACAGCCTCAATAGGGAGAGTAGAAGGTGCAAGGTGCAACCCAGGGAACAAACTCAAGTAAAGGATCAGCTTTTAAAATGTTACTGAGTATTTGTAATTCTAAACTAGATTTGTTAATGATATTTCTAAAAGAATGATGAACTGATAAAGAGCCAGGGTAGCAAACATAAAAATGACATAATGTATTTTGTTTTCATGTCAGTCACAACTCTGTATGGTGTTGGGAACATAGTTGTGATGTGTGCAGCCTAGACTGCCTGATTTATAAATAATAATAAATAACAAGAGGCAGGCTGAGAAGGAGCAGACAATGAAGAGGGAAACATAGAAATAACCCATTACATTTCTAATAACAGTTGGACAGCATCTGAATAAAGAATCTCTTTTATTCTTCTGACCTCACAGATTAACCTTTTCTTCCTAGAACATCATTAACATGATGATATTTGAGATGTCGTTCCTCTATTACGTTGGGTCTAGTTTTAACTCATACTGTTATCTAATTTATTTTTGTCTTAAACTGGCTGGCATGTGTGGGAATCAATTATACAGACTCTGGCAACTAGTGTCTCATTCTGAAAGCTATTCTTATTGCTACAAATTTTGTGCTTATCATAGTGAAGAATATTTGCCCTTTTGGAACTGAACACATTCCATCATGGTCAGTCAGGCAAAATCAGGCCATGTTTGATTTATGTTTGACTCTGGACAGTGAGTATCAACATCATGACAGATGAACATATTCTTCACCTATTTTGATATCTGGTTCTGCATGTCTCACAGCGTAAATCAATGGTCATGCTCAGAACCCCTCTGGTTTTCTCTGTTGGTAGGCCAGGCACAGTTGAATGAGTTTATAGTTAGATTTGTTGTCCAAGCTATGTTCAGGATGGATGATGAAATTTGGGACCCAGTACCTTTCTTGGCTCTTTACTATATTATTTGGCAATTGTATGTTTGAGAAAAACAGGTTCAACTTTTTAAGTATGTCACTGTTTAGATTTAGATTACTTACAGTGTGGAAACAGGCCCTTTGGCCCAACGAGTCCACACCAACCCGCCGAAGCGCAACCCACCCATACCCCAACATTTACCCCTTACCTAACACTACGGGCAATTTAGCATGGCCAATTCACCTGACCCACACATCTTTGGACTGTGGGAGGAAACCGGAGCACCCGGAGGAAATCCACGCAGACACGGGGAGAACGTGCAAACTCCACACAGTCAGTCGCCTGAGTCGGGAATTGAACCCGGGTCTCAGGCGCTGTGAGGCAGAAGTGCTAACCACTGTGCCACCGTGCCGCCCTCTAAGAGTGGCTAAGTTGATTTTCTGTAACTTTCCTAAATGTTTCAAAGTGATTATATAAATATGCAACTAAAATATTAGCTCCACTGGATTCCAAATTGCTGGTGGCAATTTTCATAATTTGGAAGAATGATGGGGATGGGAATATGGGCACAGGATTATTGCTGCAAGGAATGTTTGAAAAGCTATACTGACATTTTGTGTGGTCTTTTCCAAAGAGTTGATGGGGGTGAGGGAATCAAGTCACATTCCTTTATTGAGACCACCCCTTCCTGACTATGCAGTTTCTTTTGCTGGCTTCCTGGATATTTTCCTGTCAGCCTCTGGGATTTTTCCTGAGGTACCTAATGAGCAATTGGGAAAAAAATACTAGAGAGAGTGAAAAGGGATCTTGTCAAGAGCAAAGTAATGCAAAAGGGGAGCAGCCTTTTCATTTGTGTTTACATTCAATCTCCTCCCCTCGAAGCCCCTCTCTCACTGTTACAACTGTGCTCCATGGGGGCGGGGTGGGTGAAGTTGGTCTTTGGAAATACAAGTGAGGATGCAGTGCCAGCTGGTTTTACACTTTGTTAGTTGAAAACAAAGTGGTAGAAAGGACATAAGCAGTGGTTTGTCTCACCCAAGATCAATTTCAACATCAAAACATGAGGTTCTCAGTCTGTCTATGACTCTGCACTTTACTAGTATCATAAACTTGCATTTTATTCACAGTTATCACACAAAGTGGGTCTAAGGGACTATGCATTCAAGAAAAAGCTAAGCTATTTAAATAGGAAATGTTACTGTGCCCTGATCACAAAACCATGCATTTCATGTTTCAATATTAACTACTGAGTTTTTTTCAGTGGACAAGACATTGAGTTGAAAGGTATATTAAGGAATTAAGTCTAAGCGTGGTGTTAGGTTCAAACTGCTGAATAAACATATATCTCTAGGTATGCTGCGGGCCTCACTTTGAATAACGAATTGTTGAAAAATATTTAAAGTGCAAATACACATAATTAAAATTAGGTTAGAGCTATCATTTATAATCAGCATGTTAGTGGTTCAATGGATTTTCTGAAGCAGCCATTACCCACTTACATAACCCTCACTTTCTCCAGAATTATGATAAGCCTGGATTTTGGATTCCCCTCCCCCATCCCAGCTTTACTGAATATGCTTGCTCTTTTCTGAGATCTCACTCAGCATCCAGTATCTCACCCAAATGGTGCCAGTTAATAAGTTCAACATTCTATTACTCCGTGGGGAGTATCACTGACACCCAATTTCAGTCCCTGTTCAGAGCATTTGTACTTCATTCAGAGCATGTTAATTTTTTTTGATCTTTACATCCCTCAGCGTTCACTGACTGATGCTGGAGCATGCTGTCTAAATTTGAGCACTCTAAGGGATATGGATCTTTTTATCCTTGGGATTTATGAAAGTAATGGTGTGTTGGAAGAGTGAGCTAATGGGCTGGGACATGTTTACACTATAACTTCAGTGTTATTCTGATAGGGAGTCAGTACCCAATAGGACTTCAGAAAGAAGGAACAAACCCTTGAAATAGGAGAATCAGTAGCTTGGGTTTTGATATCACATACAGAATAATTCAAGGATTTGGAAAGGTCCAAATGTCTCTTTAAAATATTAGGAGTTAATTTAAATGCTTAGAGTGCAGATGCTAGAAATAAAGGTTGATTTTTGTCACCTGGTATATGTACATACAAATTAGGCTAACTTTATTCTAACAGGCATCCAGCAGTGAATATCTCGCAATGCTGCAAATTAATTAATTTAATTATCTTTTCAATTTAAAGTTTCATCCAATTGGCTGTCATTTTAGAAATGTGTTTAATTTCTCAATGGCAGACAACTAGCATATCATTCATTCATTCACCACTGACCAGCATCCCTATTGAGAGAGAAGAGAGAAAGCTATACTGGCTTCAGGTTGTACCCAGTTGCAGACTGTAAGCAACATAAAAATTGGGTAGAGGAAACAGCAAAGAGGGAGGGCAGTGCCCGAAGCCATGCTACTACACACCATGCAGTATACAGACATCACTATTCCAAAGTTGCCTCTTTCATTTGCAGAGTTGTGCACCTTTGTAACCTCTGCTTCAATACAAGCAAATACTGTTGGATAAATACCAGGGGAGGAATGGCAGTTTATGGAATTGCATAGTCCACTGGATGTGTTCCCAGTTTTTTTTTTGTGGGTTGTTTATCACTGAAGTAATACTGATCTGTTAGAAACGAAACATGCACATAACAAGTGACTGGAAACAACTCTAAACTTCCAGCAAACATCAGGTACAACAAGTTTCATTGAACAGCACTGAAAACCTGACAATGAGTCTCCAACTGACACACATATTTGTTCATTAGACTGGTCTCCATTCGAGCAGGTCCATGACTGTGCCACCTGGGGTTTCCTGTGGGGAATGGTTCACCAATTTATCAATAATCCAGTTTTATTTCAGTGGAGTGGCACACCCATGTTGCCATAAAATTTAGTCATAGGTAACTCCCCTTTATAAATAACATTCATTTTGGCTACAATAATTTGCTCCTTATATATTTAAGGACATCACAAATGTGCATAAAGTTGTCACTTATAAATGGGAGGATAGGGTAAAATTTGGATCTCTGTTTGATTTTGGAGGGAAGAGGAAAAAGCAAATGGGTATTCCAAATTACAAATTTAAAATTGATAACTGAATAAAGGCAAAACAAAAACGTAATGCTAAACCATATTGACCTTGTCCTGGGCATTTTTGGAAAACCAGTGACTTGTAAAATGTGAGTTCTTTGCTGATATTGCAGCCACAATTTACTGATTCACAATGATTCTAGATAACCTCTTGCTGTAAACTATTAAAGACAAGATATCACCAGTCTGCAGGATCCAGGCAGCAACATCACTCCCTTGCTCTTAAAATCAACATATTTTATACACTGATACAACAGTTGGTAGTCAGATCAAACTAACAGCTACTGGTTTCTACGGTTTCACATCAACAGGCTTTGCCCGGACAGAATTTGTCATGTTGGAATTCACTTTGATAGAAGTTACCATTATATATTTAACAAGACAGTATTCCCTTTCCCAGCTTCCAAGAATACATAAAAGACAAGGATATTTTCATTGATTATATCACCCTTTCCTAGTGTTTGTTGTTACATAATATATAACCTTAGTACTTATACAAAATTTATACCAGAAGCTGCAAATGACCGAAAATAATTGCTCTCAAATTTTGCACTTACATGAAAATAGGAGGATGCCATTGAGGGGATAAGGATCACTTGTATTTATTCAATGTCCACCTCTTTCAGCTCTCAACAAAAAAAAGGCAGCAAACAGAACCCATCCTACTGCTAGATTCCTAACGAATATTAGTCCATTCTCAGTCTAATTCAGTTGCAAGGACCCAAATCCAGGGATCCAGATCCGAAAGCCAAATCACAGAGCAAGTTACCAGAATGTTCAGTGAACAAGTTGGTCACCAGATTCTGCCACCTTAACAAATATATTGCATTTCATTAACCAAAGTTTGTTTTCATTAGTTATAGTGACACAGTAAGCATATCAATTTGAAGATTGGCTGAGTATCTGTATGTAAAACTAAAACTAAGAAAAATCATTACAAAGTAATTAGCTGATCAACCATGGTATTGCTCATGGATAGTGTGAAATCTGGAGCAAGGACTCAACATTTAGTTACAAAGCTGGAATCACATGATCAACCTGGCCTTTCTCTAAAAGGCCACAGTTCAGCTACCTGCTACATGAGAGCAGTCTAACAGAAGGCAGAGGCAAATTACTACAAGAAACTTTACTACACTGGTAATTGTTCATAAAATATCCCTTGCTTAGCTTTGGGGAGAGGCCGAATTAACAAAGTTAGAAAAGCCAGATTTAAAGATTGATATTCCTTTTATTTCCACATAAATTTGATTTTGTGAATCAGTTTATGATGGGTATAGTAACTGCTTCTTTAAGAAGTATCGTCACAAGATTGAATGGATGTCAGAATTCAATTTCAACAACATCATGACTAAAGAAATTCACATTATGGTAAGACAAATAATCCTGCGAGCTAGGAAAGAGAATACCAAGTCCCCACGTAAATAATTTGCAGAGGGTGGAGCAGAGACATGGAGCATTGAGATAAATAGGAAGAAGAAAGGTAGGCAGAGCTTCTTTTTAAATAATAACATGGGGCTAAAATAAAAATACTTTGATACATTTAGATTTTACTTTATCCTAGAAACCAGAGATTTACTGATTTTACTGATCTTCAGTAAAAAGTTCAGGAGAGAATTTCACCCACAGGCTTCTCCTGCCTCATTGTATAGTGTATTCATTCAGTAACTAAGAGCTAACTATTGAGAAGCTTATAGCCTTTTACACTAAATTATATTCCATTAAATTTGTTCTCTTCCTGTGCTGAAAGTGCCAATTCATATTATCATTTAGTTCCACTGACACTGGCAGTTTAATTATATTCTTCACCAAGTAATTAGTTTTCATAGGATTTAGTCTACAGTGAGTGGGAATAGACTAGGGTTCAGAGAGGTTTGCACAGCTGATCTTGAACAGTGTTTTCACTATATATCTATACACACACACACAAACTACAGCTGGATAACATTCAAGAATTGAACTGCAGCTGATTTACTTTTGCTGTCTTTCAGCCAGTGATCCAATGGTTTCACACCTACCATACTGCCCACTGCTTGGGTCAGCTAACTGAGGGAAGATTGAGGAAAGACTAGTTTCATTTTGGTTTGGACATTGTATTAATTCACTAGTCTACCCTGGCCTCTATCAAATCTGCTTTGTCATGATTGAAGTTAGAGTACAAGGTCACTACTCTGTGTACTCACTATTCTACATAGAGATGGGTGACTGATAAAATAGTTAGTGCGCCGTCTCTATCAACATATAGTCTACATGGGTAGTGACATATGGATGGTGTTGCAGATACCCACCACCTCATGCCACAGCAATGGGAAATCCTTCAATTACTCCAGGTGATTGGCCTTGTTGCCAATTGTGCATCGACGCAGCAATGTACGGAATCACAGGGCACAGGATTGTTGTTCGGGGAAGATGAAAAATAGATGACTGGACAGAGCACTTTGCAGCAGTCTATTTATACTAAACTATACTCTATTCCCAATTCTTCAATTTACTGCCAAAGGGAATGTCTGAGATTAAAATAAATATTCTTCCCCGTTAATTAACACAATTAATAAATCAGAATGGAATTTATTAATGTAGCGACACCACAATAACAACTGATTAATTAAGTGGGACTTTTTAATGTGGGTACGCATTAAACACCATCACTTCAGCAAACAGTATTCACAGTTTAGGATTAGTATCCTGTAAAAGAGGTGCTATCCAATGGCTAATTAAAAGCTGCATGCATGAAATGTTATGGCCTCAAGGTCATCTCACTCAGATAGGCTGATGCAAATCAAAATGTGTGACAGAAGCACAAGGCACATGGCCCAGTATTATTCCTTTAACCCACACAAACATCTGTAATCGAGAATCTTACAGCTCTGTTTGTAAATACATAGCAAGATTGATCTTATCTATAATCATCACTTAACTGGTACAGCAGTAATGAAACTGATGTTGTCAACAGTTTGATTTTTCTTATCTAGTAATGTGTCTTCAAACAGAAGAATTTCAAGAGTGGGGAAAATGTTTATTTAAAAAAAATCTTACTGGGGAAGGATGAAAATACATTGACTTCTGACTGCGCCAATTCTCATATCTCTGCTGCTCGACTGAAGGAACTGACTGCTGGTATAAGACTCAGTGAATGCCAGTCACCTTGAGTAATCCAGTTGGTGCTGCAGGCTATCTGATTGTGGGACTTGTCAGACCAGAGCACAATCCTCTCCTCACCTTCAGGAATTAGTTTCTGCCATAGTGATCAGGTATGTAATCTGAGTTAGATGACCCTTTCTTCAACCATGGACCATAAGGCCAAGTATAACATCTCAGCTGCCAGCCAGAGTAATTGTACAGCTCAGTGTGCACCAGTGTATTGAACCTGATACTGTTCTGCAGTAAGGTGCAACTCCTCACTGAGTCTCCAGCAAGTCATCAGACATACTGAATAACCTCAGTTATTCAGTCTGTGGAAAGAAATAACAGTACATATAAAATTTGGACTGTGTCACATTCTCTGGAATCACAAAATTGCATAATTATTCTAAACTGCCTAAACTCAGTGCGGTACCTGACCTACCTTTATTTATTGTTTGGTGATATCATATTAAGATAGCAAAAATAAAAGATAATCCTGGAATATTACACTTGAAATTAAATAATGATGCGTTGAAAAGAGGTTACTCCACTGGTGAACTGGAGTTAATACAAGAGGTGAGACCACAAATTACATCCATCAGACAAGAATTAGCTTCTTTAATGTCATTTTAACATTTCTGTGCTGTTTGAGGTAAGGGATATTTGCACTAAAGATAGATAAGGACACTCCTGAACTTTTCAGTCATTGTCAATATCAAGAAAATCCAGTTTAATGCACAATAGATGCACAATAGATTTAATGCACACTAGATGCAAATAATAATTAAGGAAGAGTGTTGCTGCTTGTATCAGTTTGATTCTTTATGGTTTTGTATACTGGTAACCAATATGATCTCTGAATAGGATTATAATGATTACATAATATTAGACAATTATATCTTTAGTAGCGAGAAATTTAGTTCAAACTTTCTGCAAATTCCAATTTACTGAGCAGATTAAGGAGACTTTTAACCACTTAGACTAGGCTACATTTAGACTTTGGCCCCAGATGTTAAATAGCACTGTTCTGAGTGACTGCTGGGTGTGCCACTCAATCTAGCAAAGTGACCCTTGGGTATCACAGCATAATTTAGTGTATAAGGCAGCCACTCAGCAGTGTAACAGTTTGTGAAGCATCACTGAGAATACATATAGCAGGGAACCTGTACTTAAACCATGGTTCATTCCTGAACCTTTTTTGACTTATTAAACCATTTACACAGTCAGCATTCAGATTTTCTCTAACAACAACATTCTACAGTGACAAATAGTTAGACGCTACCTTCATTAACACAAATAATATTTAAAATGAGAGACTGTGAAAAGAGTAGCACACAAGAACCCTCAGTACAATCACAGTTCTTTATAGCAGCAGAATCTGTTGCCTTTGTTGATTCCATTCTCCAGCTGAAATTCATTTTCACCAAGAATACTGCTGATGTTATTATGTGTTTGCGATGCCAACATCAGATGATTGTAGGGTTGGCATTGAGAGTCAGGAGAGAGCTTATAAACACTTCTTCATTGACTTACAGAAAACATTGGAGGAAAACATGAGTGAAAAACCTTTATAGTTAATGGAGGTGCAGCAGTGAATGCATGCAGGGAAGTATTAGCAAAACACTACAAGCTTGGATTGGCCTAACCACCTGTTGGCAAAAACAGGACATTTAAAGTCTTCCACTTCAGCAAAACACATGTTCATCCACTGGTACTCAAAGACAGAATATGTGAATTCTATTTCATCACGATACACTTATATGACACATGTAATTGTTCCATATTTGCATATTAGGCTTGCAACAATCCCTAGCATTACTTTTCAGTCACTGCATCATGTATTCCAGCCACATTTGTCAGCATTCATTTGGTGTCACATTACTGAAAATGCAATTAGATGTTTTGACATAAATGTATTAGCATTTCCAATCAATTTAAAAGTGTTAAAAATGTATCTATATTCCACGCCACTGAGATACTCACATAAGACACTATTGCTTATTTTTCATTTGGATGCAGCCCATCTAGAACAATGCCTGTGATATGATGCATTGACATAGAATAAAATAATTTCTATGTATAACTCTAGTAGTGACTTGGTGTATCAGCAAACACTTAACACACTCACATGACATTATTTTAAACAAGTTAACATGATTATCAAAATATTGGCAGGGAAGGTCACATGAAAGCATTAGGTGCTTTGATAGCAATATCATCATTAGTCATTTCCAAATTGTTTACGAAACAGTCCCTCAATGCATCAGACATAGTGTTACAAAGAATGCCCTCTTATCTTAAGAGTACATTCTTCCCCTTCTTTCTTCAGCAGTTGAGCAGAGAGATGACAGACAGAGATCAATGAAAATATTATCAAATAACAAAAGACATATTTTTGAAACGTACCCTCCTTTGTCCCAACTCCAACAATGTGCTCCAGTCTTTTGAAAGGCTTGATTGATAATGCCCCTCAGAAATGCAGCTCCCTAAAAACTTACTAACAGTTACAGTCACATATTACTCTACAGTAATCAAAGTTTGGTCAATTATGAAATCAAATAGTAATTTGAAAACCTTGCAATATGCTTGAGCAGGACAGAACATCATCCTGCCTTAAATTCTTTGACTTAGAAAAGGGAGTAATTTTGAGTGTTGCCTTTGCCTCGATATTGCTACAGTTTGTGTGTCACTGGATTGCTATTTGTTGGTTGTGGTTAAATGCTGGTGATAAGGTCTGTAAAGTGATTTTAAATTTGTAAAATAGCATCAACAGTTATTTAAATATATATTCATTTAAATGTAGTTCATTTCACAGCTCTAATCTACTGCATTCACTCCCCTGGTCAATCATGATCTTTCTCAATGTGAAGTTAGGAGTTTGACACAAATTCAATGTGTTTCCTTTACCCAAGGTACAATTCATTTGGGAGTATTTGTTTTAACTACATCATCCATATTTCTAGATGACTGGGGGGTTCCAAAAGAACCGCATTCTTTGGAACTTGCTTTAACTCTGTTTCTCTCTGCATGCTGCTGAGTTTTCCCAATGCTTTATGTTTTTAATATCAGCTGTAAGAAACTCGGCTGTGACTGGACAAATTTATTTAACATTTGGGCCCTACCAGTTTGCAGATAGATGAGACAACTATTACTTCAATCTGAACAGAGAAAGGGCTCAGAGGAGAAAAGGCCAGTATTTTTCCTGACCCATATCATTTAGTGTCCACATATGGCTGATATATACTTGGGGCTTTTTGTTGAGTGTGCAGTATAAACACTCATTTATGCAATTTTAAGTTTAATTTTTACTTAGGTATTCACTTAGCACTCTTGACACATTTATGTTTGCAAGAAAAAATAACATCTTGAAGCACATGTCTACAGGATGAGCAGGTAAAAGCCAGAGCAGCTCAGTGGATTCAACACATCAGTACAAGGCATAGGACTTCCTCAGACATCCTCCTATGACTGTCTTTATGACCAGCTAGCCCATGCCACAGTGCCTGAATCTCTCCCCTATTACTGGCAGAAACTACAAAAGTTTTTAAATTGCATTGTGGTTTTGATTCCTGCATGGTAAGGTTAGGGCCAATCAAGGACAGTAGTGCGAATTTGTGCGTAGAGTCAGAGGAGAAGGGGGAAGCACTAAATGAATATTTTTTGTCAGTATTCACACAAGAAAAAGTCAATGTTGTCGAGGAGAATACTGAGATACAGGCTACTAGACTAGATGGGTTTGAAGTTCACAAGGAGGAGGTGTTAGCAATTCTAGTAAGTGTGAAAATAAGTAAGTCCCCTGGGCTGGATGGGATTTATCCTAGGATTCTCTGGGAAGCCAGGGAGGAGATTGTTGAGTCTTTGGCTTTGAACTTTATGTCGTCATTGTCTACAGGAATAGTGCCAGAAGATGGAGGATTGCAAATGTTGTCCCCTTGTTCAAAAAGTGGAGTAGAGACAACCCTGGTAATTATAGACCAGTGAGCCTGACTTCAGTTGTGGGAACAGTGTTGGAAAGGGTTATAAGAGATTGGCTTTATAATCATCTAGAAAGGAATAAGTTGATTAGGGAGAGTCAACACGGTTTTGTGAAGGGTAGGTCATGTCTCACAAACCTTACTGAGTTCTTTCAGAAGGTGACCAAACAGGTGGATGAAGGTAAAGCGGTTGATGTGGTGGTATATGGATTTCAGTAAGGAGGTTGATAAGGTTCCCCACAGTAGGCTAAAATTTGGATCAGAAATTGGCAAGCTGAAAGAAGACGAGGGTGGTGGTTGATGGGAAATGTTCATTCTGGAGTTCAGTTACTCGTGATGTACTGCAAGGATCTGTTTTGGGGCCACTGCTGTTTGTCATTTTTATAAATGACCTAGGTAAGGGTACAGAAGGCTGGGTTAGTAAATTTGCAGATGACTCTCAAGTCAGTAGGGTTGTGGATAGTGCAGAAAGATGTTATAGGTTACAGAGGGACATAGATAAGCTGCAGAGCTGGGCTAAGGGGTGACAAATGGAGTTTAATGTAGAAAAATGTGAGGTGATTCACTTTGGAAGGAGTAACAGGAATGTAGAGTGCTGGGCTAATGGTAAGATTCTTGATAGGGTAGATGAGCAGACAGATCTCGGTGTCCATGTACATAGATCCCTGAAAGTTGCCACCCAAGTTGATAGGGTTGTTAACAATCCATACGATATATTAGCTCTTATTAGTAGAGGGATTGAGTTTCGGAGCCATGAGATCATGCTGCAGCTGTACAAAACTCTGGTGTGACCACATTTGGAGTATTGTGTACAGTTCTGGTCACTGCATTATAGGAAGGATGTGGAAGCCTTGGAAAGAAACCAGAGGAGATTTAGTAGGATGTTGCCTGGTATGGACGGAAGGTGTTATGAGGAAAGGCTGAAGGACTGGAGGCTGTTTTCCTTGGAGAGTAGGAGGTTGAGAGGTGATTTAATTGAGACATATAAGATAATCAGAGGGTTAGATAGGTGGACAGTGAGAACCTTTTTCCTCTGATGGTAATGGCTAGCATGAGGGGACATAGCTTTAAATTGAGGGGTGATAAATATAGGACAGATGTTAGCGATCGTTTCTTTACTCAGAGGACTGTGTGGACTGCACTGCCTGTAACAGTAGTAGACTCGCCAACTTTAAGGGAATTTAAATGGTCATTGGATAAACATATGGATGAAAATGGAATAGTGTAGGTTAGACGGGCCTCAGATTGTTTCCACAGGTCGGCGCACCATCGAGGGCCGAAGGGCCTATGCTGCGCTGTAATATGCTATGACCAATAAAAAAACAGCATTCGGAGAAGTCAGCTGATAATTAGGAGGTTTAGTACATGACACGAAGAGCAGAGTTAAAAAAAAAGGTCTGGGGCCAAATTTGTGATTGAAAATATTCAGGGGAAATTGATGGTTCTATTCATAACTATTCAAAATGTGCAATCAGCATATTTGATTTCCCAGTTTTTAAAAATCTTTGTGTAATAATCTCAATTCACTTGGACTTGATCAAGTCAAATTACTTTGTACTATTTCCTCTGAGCATGCTTATTAATGGCAACATGACAAATAGTTACAAAATATTTGTTAAATGTGTATTCACAATAGAAGGCTATGCCTAGTGAAATGCTACAAGGATCAGTACATTAATTAATTAGACAATCAGACAGAATAATCAATCTAAGTTTGTCGACAATACCAGATTAGGCGGAATGCTACATAGCGTCTACAATAAGACACAGACAGGTTAAATGAGCTGGGAACAAGATGACAGATACAGTATAATGCAGGAAAGTGCAAGGTCATTTAATTTGGTTGTTAGAGTAGAAAAGCAAACTTTTGACCAGTGTGAAATTTGTAAATGTTAATGTTCAGAGAAAGTTGAGTATACTCATACAAGGACCGTGGAAAGTTAGAACACAGGCACAGCAAGGAATTAGGAAAGCAAGTGGCATGTTGGCTTTTATTGCAAGGGGATTGGAAGATAAGAATAAAAGAATACTAGATTTACTGGACTGATTCTGAGGATGGTGAGACTGACTATGAGAACAGATTGATTAGGTTAGGACCATTTTCACTGGAGTTCAGATAAGTGAGGGGGGACTCTCATAGAGACTTATAAAATTCTAACAGGATTAGACAGGGTAGATGTGGGGAGGATTTTCCCGATGGTGGATGCATCCAGAACCAGGTGTCACATTCTGAGGATTCAGGTTAGACCATTTAGGATGGAGATGGGGAGACATTTCTTTACCCAAAGAGTGGTGGGCCTGTGAAATTCATTACCACAGGAAGCAGGTGATACCAAAACATTGGATGTATTCAAGGGGCAGCTAGATAGAGTACTTGGGGTGAATGGGATCAAAGATTATGGGAGAAAGCAGGATTAGGCTATTGGGTTGGACAGTCAACCATGACCGTGATGAATGGCAGAGCAGGCTCGAAGGACCGAATGGCCTCCTCCTGCTCCTATCTTCTAAGTTTCAATGGAGGTGATAGGGGAGTCCTATGATGAGATGTGGCATAAATTGGGTTCATATTCCATGGAGTTTAGAAGAATGAGAGTTAATATCATTGAAACATTCAAGATTATAAAGGGGGCTTGACAGGATGGATGCTGAAAGCTGTTCCCTCTCCTGGGGAACTTCAAACAAATGGGCACATTGAGAATAAGAAACTGAGCATTTAGAACTGATGAGAAATTTCTTCACTCAAATGCTTGTGAATCTTTGGAGCTCTCTTACACCAGAGGTTTTTGGATAAGCCATCACATACTTAGCACCAAAGTAAACAGAAGTTTGGTCTTTCAGGGTATCATGAAATATGGGGAGCAGGCGTGAAGTGTAGTTGTTCAAGTGCAATTGTGACCAGTCTCAATTGTTTAGAATGGCAGGTTCAATGGCTAAATATTCTACGTATTTATCAAAATGGTAATCCCACCACACCATTATTGAAACAGTCCTAAAATACACCATTTCAATGGGCTTATAAAGGCCATTGCAGACTTACTTCTCCACTAGTAATTGATATGTAAATTATTTATTCATAATATTGAAGAAGGCCATCAGAATATTATTCATCTTTCCTTTCCCCAGAAAGCTGGGGTCCTCACTTCCTGAACAGTTGGTGCAAGGTTTCTTGTCAGCAGTTCACTTGGTTGCAGCAAAATCTGTTGTGCTGGGCAATCTAAGTAGCAAGCTCACATTCCAATTTAA
This sequence comes from Hemiscyllium ocellatum, assembly GCF_020745735.1. NCBI lineage: Eukaryota > Metazoa > Chordata > Chondrichthyes > Orectolobiformes > Hemiscylliidae > Hemiscyllium > Hemiscyllium ocellatum. The sequence goes on along the minus strand of NC_083445.1, from coordinate 3,870,726 downwards.
AATGCAGGGGTATCCTAAATCATCCACACCTGCAGAAAAGTTCCATTTGACACGTTGATAATCTTCAAATGAAAACTACAACCAATGTTTACCTATTGTCGATCTTCGATTTGTGTTTACGCCTTAACTAAATGATAATTACTTCAAAATCTCAGCCAGTTATTCCAAGTTATGTCTGATGTTAATGGCCTTTTGCTATTTAAAATAAAATGCATATTTTCAGTGTACCTCAAGCTGTGAGTTGCTGTGCATGTCTGTTATTTTCATTGGTTGTGGCTGACCAGGTTTTCAAAGAAAAGATTTTGAAACATTGACAGCAGTAATAAGCTTCAGGTAGTTTCATATCTGTGGCAATTTAGTCACTGCATTTGGCTGAGTCAATGTTAAGATGTTTGATCATCATAAGAGGAGATATGGTAATGTGTAACAGTGTTAGTTTGGAAGCATATATTTGAGAATGGAAGTATTTATGAAGAATGGAGTTTGGGTTGTGCTGCCATTTACATTTTCAGATTAAACCCATCATGAGAAGACACTAAACAGAAGATGGGTTCCTCCTTGTTTAGGGGTACAGGAGAATTTAAATCAAAGTCTTTACTGCTTTACTACACCTCCATGTCAGCAATTGCAGACTCTATAAATAAATTCTGCCTTTATTTAGTTTGTCTGAGAAGCATGTGATACAGATACTTCAGAGAAGGAGGAGGAGAGGAAATATAAAATAACTTTCTCAGAGGGGAAAATAAATTAAATCAGGACTGAATCTTACTGTCAGTGAAACGGTCACTGAGATATATTTAATTCATAGCAGATATATACATTTTTGTACTGTATATGTTTCTGGAGCATGAGTGCCAATGAGAGAAATTAAGTAAGCTGAAGCATCTTCTGTCTGGCAACATCCCATTCAACAAAATATATTCCCCTCACCGTGATAGCTCATTATGATAAATATTGTCAAGCAATCTAGACCTTAGGTAGGAATTTGTTGCAAGTCTAATTGCATCCATACAATAACATCCATTAAATATTGGCAAAATAATACAAGAAATATATATCAAAATAAAAACAGAAGACAATATTCATCAATCTCTGACGAACTAACCCATTGTCCAAAAATACATCTAACCCTGGGAATATAAGCACATGTCCATTAAGCTGACAGTTTCCGTGAAAACAATAAAACTTAAAGCTTTTTTTTGTGTAAAGTTTATTTTTGTTGCCTGTGTCTAGATAGATAATTGGAATAAGTTTCAAGATGGCAGCAATAATAAATGTATGGGTGAATCAATTTTCTGTTCTCGATTTGGGACTGAACTACATAACTAATTTTACAGCACATCTTTCAAAATTCTTCTCTTAAATGATGGAAAGGTACATTTATTAGTATGCCCTACCCACCCCTACATGTAAACTCCCCCATTTGAGAGAACGAAAGCTGAATCAAAATAAAGAGATGGAAAGCCCGATAATAAAACAATTAAAATCTCAGTTCAACACTTGGTTTGAACTCTGCTGTTCTGTCAGATAGTTGGAAAACAATGACCATTCATTTTCAACTACTTGATTTGGAAATATTTTCCTCTTTTAGTTGTATTAGAGTTTTAAAAGTAATTTGTGATTAGTTAGCCTTTTGCGCCATTCACATGGCTGAGTTTTTTGTGATGGCTTAATATTAAAATAGTTGTGATAAAAGTATAAAAATAAGATTGCTCATTGTAGTTGTCACCACCAGACCTCACTAAATCTGTTACTGACCAAAGATATTTTTTTCTTTTACTTTCCTCACATTGTAATCAGGATATTCCTAATTAGCTCCCACAGCACTGGAATATTTTATGGCCAATATTCTCAGCTGTGATTCCTGCTGAAGGCATTGGAAGGCGTCTCGTAGTGTACCTACGCAATCTCGGCATGTCAAACCAGAAGTTGGTAGCTGGTTGGTACAGGTCTGGTTGATACATCTTTGGAGCACGCCATCCTTCAGAAAATTGCTCCCCATACAGGAGAGGTTCATGAGCTAACCAGCTGCATTTAAACCCCAACAAGAACATTTACATCCATTCTTGGACTCAAGTATATAAACAACAAAACTTTACACAAAAAGGTTAGGACATGATCTGGCAACCAAGTGGATCAGATTGACAATGATGTCACAGCCAAAGCTGGAGAACAGAATGCAGTCAAAACTTTACGAGATCACCTCCATTACAATTTGACATTTGGATGTTTTGTAATTCTCTTTTTCCTGTTGTACCCCTTTCATGTCTCAGGTGACAGTAACATAACAGTTTGTCCCTGCAGTGTCTGACAAGGTATTTTATATTAATAAAATTCTTCATACATAAATATATGTATCTATATATTTATATATTTCCCAGAAATTTATAAGCTCTATCTTTTGGAACTGTATTAATTATAAATTCACATCATTATCTTATTCTAAGAGAACCATTAAAGTATTTACAATAAGGAGGATGCATAGCCTTAGCAAACACATGTACACAAAAATGTGTTCATTATTTTCCTGTTGCTGTTTAAATGGTCCTGCATTCCCATATTAGAAGTTTTCCCAGTATTTTCCTGCTCTTTCAGACATGCTGAGAACATGCTGATATTTTACAAGATGCTGGGGAGTTTAGGAGATGTGATACCCTTCATTGTATGTGGACTCCGTGGACAACATACCTGCACATAGCATCACAGAAATCAAAGTGACTTAAGACCTCTGCTTTACTCCACCTTTGACAGACACATTTGGCTAGTGCACATTTCTGCTGTCCCCACAGTTAGTGCTTTTGTATATTTTAAGGCTTGCACATTTTGAAAATGCTCATCTGAGGGCAGTATTGCACTGGGGATGGGTGCTGAAGGAGCTATGTGGGCTCTATATCATAGACTGTCATTTGCTATATTCGGGAGCCACATCTTCAGTATGTTTCCATGCTCCCCCCCCAGTGTTGGAAACATGCAATAGAATCCATGTTATAAAAAGACTCATGGATCAGTTCAAATGTACTGACTAACAGTGGATCAGGCAAGAAATATGAACCAGTGCAAGTATTTAGGCATGCTTCATAGGCCTAATTCTCCTTGTTTGTTTGCCTTCCACCTCTATCCTCTCTACTTGTCTAATATCTTGGAAGCTTTGCCAACATGAATCAGGCTCCGTAGCAAAGTAAAACTAATCCTGATCTTCCAGGCTTAATGGGGAAAATAAACTGGAAAGTAAACTGAAGCAAAAACTCCAGAAAATCCAGCCTGTGCACATGGGATGTAGACAGTGATGGATACCATCTCAGTACTACCACCAATTCAGTACACTAGCAAACTAGCTGCACCCCATATGAATTCTGATAGGAGAAAGTGAGGTTCTGATTGTACCTGTTCGGTTTCTTTTTACATCTTTTGCATGTTTATTGCATTTTGCATCAGATTCCTCCTTCGAATATTTGCCAGACCCAACCACATGCTGTGTAATTACAAGAGAATTTCTCTCACAAAGTTGGCTGACAGGTCCAACATCTGGGGGTGAGGTAGGGGCAAATGGCTTTTCTCTTCAGAGACAGGTTTTTGAAAAAAAACTGTAGCTGGAACGTACAATTTGAAGTTTCATGCACATTATCCCACACCTTTTTTCTCCTTTCCGTATACCTTACTGTTGTGAAACAACAAGAAACTTTGCTACTTTAACTCACCAAGACTCTCAAAGAATGTCAAATTTCTCATCATCCTCAGTCTTTTCTTTGCTGTTATAATTTACAAGTTCTTAAAATGTAACCCCAATAAATCTTACTTTGACTCCTACGCTACCAATGTATGCAGCATCTTGGACAGATCATTTCTGTCTGCAGTTGAGGGCAACTCAATTAATCTGTTGCTATCTGATGAGGATAACCAGCAACTTCAAACACAATGTCAACATGTCCTGGGCAGATGGACAATCAGGATAAGCGAATGAAGGAAATCAAAGGATTGTACAATCTAGCTGGTTGCTGGACGTTGCAATGTATTCAGTACTGGATAGTGATTAACAGCATTCAAGCTTATTGAAATTGGACCCCAATGCAAGATTTAAGCTAATTCAAAACCCAGACACTTGCTTATAGTTAAAATTGTGTCCTTTAAGTTGGTTAAATAGAACTTAACCTTTTAAAGAAAAGCGTGCTATTACCCAAAATTGCTTTAAAGAGACATTAATAAATATGCAGCTTTTAATTAACCTGCAGAAAACTTGCATAACCATTTCCCCATCTCCCCATCACACTGTGCCTGCTAAGATTTAGCAATAATTGGAGATGCTGGACTGAGCTGAGTAAAGCAGGCACAATCTGCACAATCCTTAATTAAGGAGGAAATGCAGGGAAGGAAATTTTGAAAAATTTACAAACAATCCTAATGGATTGAATGACAAAGACACAGGAGATAGTGTTTCACACAAAGCATGCACTCTGTTTTGTGCTGGGCTGGTGTGGTATATTTTACTTGCTCCCATATTCATTGTAATTGCCTTACACAGAATGATTCACCTTCCTCTGATCTTCTCATCAACTAAGAGCCTCGGTGAGGAGTAAATTATATCCAAACTTGTTCAATTGACAGGCTTGAAAAAGCAGAATTACAAATTAAATGGAAATGATCTCACAATAGTTAAAAAAATTAACTATTATCTGGCAACTTCATTCATCTTACATGCCCCTCCCCCCCGCGCTCAACCCCCACCCCTCCCCTGTACGTACGCAAAATCAAAGTGCTCTTGAATGGGGCATGCTCTTTCCGTAGCGTGAGAGCTTCATGAGGATTCCATGCTGTGATAGGCTGTTCTGATGAGGCAAGAAGGCACACAACAGAACTTTCAAGCTGGTAGATGGATTTCTTATTTTTCTCTTCTTATTTGTCATTGCTTAGAGCCCACACCTCAGAAATGACAGTAATATCGCAGGCATTCGGATGAATTTATGTGATTGAACATGTTATGCACTGGATAACCTTCATTCCCCCATACAATATCAATATATATTAACAGGTAACAGATGATAAAACTCATCAATGAAACCCAACAGTTTCCAAAAGTCCTTTTAGGATTTTGTTTACTTCTTTTTTCCTCTCCTTATTTATGTTAGAGACAACTAAACCTGTTATAGGGACCCACATGAGTCGTAGTTTCTTGCAATGTCCCCATTTTGATTTATTTTTACACATGCTCCAAACCCCCACCCAATAAAGATTAGTTTAAAATTTTTTTCAGTTTTTTTTCCTTTCTCCCATTTTTTGTTTTTTTTCAAACTTTTTTTTAGAAGGCTAGAGCTTCTCAGGTCCTAAGAGGCCCAGAGAGTCCCCCTGACGTGCTTGGCAATGTAAGATGAATGTTAGGGCTAGCACCAGTCATCCTCGTCAGTTTCACTGTAGGGTTCATGCATTCCTTTTCTTGTGCCAGGTCCTTTTGTTTTCATCGCCCCGAGATTGTGATAGTACCCATTTGGTACTCGTCGCCCATGCCGTGAAGGGGACACAGAGGATGACGTCACCCGAGAAGTCCTGGGCGACCTTCCAGAACTTGTTGCTATGGCAGCCTCGAAGGTCAGAGTTTCCTCGCTTGGCACATCATAGTCAGGGCTGCAGTAATAGTTATCATTGTGAGATCCCAGGTAAGGCTCAGATACGTGGGAGCTGGGAGTGGACCAGCGGCTGCTGCTTTGGCGATTTAGTCGTGGGGACTCGTTACGGGGGATGGTGCTTCTCTCCATAGCGGGAGACCTGCTGCTGCTCTGCCGCTCCCCCCTCTGATGCTCCGGGGGCGGTGGTGAGTACCTGCGTGGCACGGGGGTTGGTATCCTGCCCTGCTGTGATGTATTCATGGCTTTTCGCACCACAGGGGAGTAGGTGACATGCGGCCTAGGTGTGGAGGGAGTCTGGGGAAGTTGCCTGCGTCCGCGCCTTGGTGTGCTGGTGCCAGAAGTGGAAGGTACTGGACTCCCACTCACAGAACTACTGCCCTACATGAAAATTGAAACAAAGCAAATCAAAAAATAAAAAACCAGGAGAAAAAACACAGACAGAAAAACATTGAAGAAAGCAAAGAGATAACAAAAGGAAAAAGGGGAAGCAACGACCACAGAACAAAAAGTCAAAAGAAAGTAAAAAGAGAAAGTGACGTCTGTAAGTCAAGGGGTTAAAGAGTGCAGACATGTCCTTTTAGTTTACAAGGGTTTAAAACCATATTGTTAGGCCATACACATTAAACAGTTCGGAATCTATCAAGAGAAAATGGGAAATACTATGAATGCTGGAAATCCAAAATCTAAGCAGGAAAACTGATGCTATGGATATGTTTGTAGCTGAAAGAAACGATGAATTAATTTTTTGGGGGAGATTGGAGACCTGACCCAGGTTGAAATTAGAAACAACTGATGTTCTTCCCTTCACCTTTGGACTTGTGTATATCAGGCCCTTAAAAATGAGTAAACCAACCCTAACTGGGGAGGACCCATTCCTCCTGGAAAAGCTAACTTAGTGACTCTTTCAGACGCTGACCGAGCCACTGTGCATTTCTAGCATTTTTTTTCAACCAAATTTTGTTAGGGAAAATTTTGCTAGGTATGTTTCCTGATGTAGAGAATATCAGAAGGTAAAAGAAGTCATTTATAATAACAAAGCCATTGTACAGGTTATTTTACAGTTACATGCTCTAACGTATCTGAATCTCTGACATTGACCATAACCAGCTATCTCGTGCACCCACCTAAGACCCAATAAGGTCTTCTTATTCAATCCAAATCCACTTTAGACAAATCCAAGGTGCTTCCACTCACTATTCAAGATTATTTTGTTCCTGAACCAGGCAAACTTTATTTGATATCAATTCTATAAGAAAACTGCAATCTTTCCTGACAGGTAGAGTGGAGCTGTCTTCTAGGTTAATTAATGATACTTTCACTAATTTTACCCACCTATAAACATGCGTGAGTATTACAGTCAATTTTACCCCAAATACAATGGACAAAATAAATGAGAATCTCAAAATAAAAATATAAAATTTAGGAAAAGATAAAACGAGGCACAAATATAAAAAGACTTGGCGATATAGTCTGAGCAACTGATGGAAGAATCTTGTTGGATGTAGTTTTAATTGCTTACTGTGCAAAGAATAGGAATTTTTATCTCTTCCTCACATTCAAATCTTCTCCAATACTCTGAATCCATTCCTACTGTGTGTGCTTTAGCTGTTGGACTGCTGTGTTTTTTTTATCAGTGTTTTCTCTCTCTTTCACGATGGTGCTTCCTAGCATACAGCTTCCTCGAGGCCCTCAGCCCATTGAATCCTCATTCTTCACATCTGAGAGTGAACAGTGAGCCTAGGCAGGCTATTTGATGTCATAAGGCCGTAAAATATAGGAGCAGAATTAGGTAATTTGGCTCAACATGTCTGCATGGCCATTTGACCATGGCAAATGTTTCTCAACCCCATTCTCCTGCTTTCTCCCTGTAACCTTTGAGCTCCTTTCTAATTACGAACTCTGTCTTAAATACACTTAATAATTTGTTTTCCACAGACTTCTATGGTAATGAATTCCAAAGATTCACCACTCTCTGGCTGGAGATATTCTTCTCATCTCTGTTCTAAAAGGTCACCTCTTCACTCTGAGGCTGTGCTCTCGTGTTGTAGTCTTTCCTATTGTAGAAACACCTTCTCCACATCCACTCTCTTCAGGCCTCTCAGTATTCTGTAAGTTTCAATAAGATCCTCCTCATTCTTTTAAAACCCATTGTGTACAGACCCAAAGTGCTCAACCAATCCTCATATAACAAGCTTTTCATTCCTGGGATTATTCTTGTGACCCTCCTCTGGACTGTCTCCAAGGCCAGGACATCCTTCCTTAGATATGGGGTCCAAACTGTTCACAATATTCCAAATATGGTCTGACCAGAGCCTTAGACTTCTCTGCAGTATATCCCTGCTCTTGTATTCTAGCCCTTTCAATCTGAGTGTTAACATTCAGGGCGGCACGGTGGCACAGTGGTTAGCACTGCTGCCTCACAGCGCCAGGGACCTAGATTCAATTCCCGCCCCAGGCGACTGACTGTGTGACGTTTGCACATTCTCCCCGTGTCTGCGTGGGTTTCCTCCAGGTGCTCCGGTTTCCTCCCACAATCCAAAGATGTGCGGGTCAGGTGAACTGGCCATGCTAAATTGCCCATGGTGTAGGGGAGTGGGTCTGGGTGGGTTGCACTTCAGCGGGTCGGTGTGGACTTGTTGGGCCTAAGGGCCTGTTTCCATACTGTAAGTAATCTAATCTAATTACATTTGCCTTCCTAACTGCCAACTGAACCTGTATGTTAACCTTAAGAGAGTCCAGAATTAGAATGCCCATGACCCTTCGTGCTTCAGATTTTGGAAGCCTTTCCCCATGCATAACTTCACACTTCCACTTATTGTATTCTGCCCGCCACTTCTTTGTCCTATCCTAGCCTAAGTTCTTTTGCAGCTGAAACATCAAATTTCCTGTTCCTTGGATGCTACCCGAAACGTCGAATTTCCTGTTCCTTGGATGCTGCCTGACCTGCTGTGCTTTTCCAGCAACACATTTTCAGCTGAAACTCCAGCATATTCAGACCTCACTTTCTCCTCTAAGTTCTTTTGCAGCCTCCCCGTGTCCTCAACACTATCTTTCCCTCCACTATCTTCATGTAATTTGCAAATTTAGCAACATTTCCCTCTGTTCCTTCGTCCAGATCATTAATATATAATGTGAATAGTCATGGTCCCAGCGCCAACCCCAGCGGAATCTACTCATCACTAGCTGTTATCCTGCAAAAGACCCTTTTATCTCCACTCCCTGCCTTCTACCAGTCAGCCAGTCCTCTATTCCTGCCATTACCTTGCTGCTAACATCATAGGCATTGCCTTATTTAGCAGCAGAAATAGGCACCCCATGGAGCATTCAGCTGAAGAAAATTCTATCCTCATGTAGGGTTTATTTACATATATACATTTTATGATGGGAGGCTTTCGGATAACGATTACCTGTAGTATGCCCTAGATGTTTCCTCCACTCCCTAGCACAGCAGAACTGAAATGGATTGTAGCTCTCTCCTGTTACCTGATCTTTGATTTGTTGTTTTACTTGGATGAGGGACATTAAACTGAAATTATTTTAATGAATTGTCCTCTGGATACTCAGATATAGCTTCAGATGTAGCACCAATCTAGAGCGCTAGTAATATAGCATGGAGGTGTTTTCTTTGCCTGCAGAGTTTTGGAAGCTGTCAATCAATAGTTTTGATTTTCTATGCATGGTGACTCTATTAGATTGAAGAATGTAAAGTAATGGACAATACAGAAAACATAAACCTCAAACTTCAAATTAAACTGATAGAACAGGAGAAGTGGACAGAGTTTGAAAAGTATAAAACTAATCTCGAAGTTCTTCACATAAAAATGAAATGGGCTTCTAGGCATTGTAATGGAGATGGAAATTGTTTAAGGATATACAGACGATATGATGGCAAACAATAGGTTTGTTTTGAGTGATGCACTAAAATGGTCCAAAATGGTTTCAATACCTGTACCTTACATTATGTCCCAGGTGAGGGGCAGTGATAAGAGGAGGAAAAAGACAAAAACTAAGGGAGGGAGGAAACAATGAAGTTTTACTGTTCTACAATATTCCTAATTCAGGTGTAATCTTCAGAAGGCACCAAATAAACACCAACCTCTTATTTGAAATTCTCACAAAGCCGGAAATAGCTCTTATGTACTAGTTACTGGGATACCTTGGCCCAGGAATGTGTGCTGTGATTGGTTATAGAATTGAAAGAAAATAAAGTAGATTATGGGATTTCTTTAATTGTGAGAGTCAATGCTGGGAAGCAAGATTTATGAGATTTTTGTAATAATGTGTTAGCTTCAAACACTAACAAGTCAAGTTCCAAAGGGACAAGAAGACTTGGGGGAAACCAGTGTAATCAGAAGCATGGATTGTACTCATATACAGCTGGTTGGTCCCAAAATGCTTGCAACCTCCAAACTTAGCATAGTAGATGAAAATCCTTTCAAGTCAAGAACATAAAACAAACACCCAGTGTCACACCATGTCTAGAGGATTAAAACTAATAATAGTTACTGCCTTTTAATCCACTACTCAACCAATTCAGACTCATGCATATGTCTGTGGATTATTTCAATTTTTCTCAGGTTTTGAACATTTTCAATATCTTGCCTATGATAACCCCTATAGGTTGATGGGGAATAACTAATTAATCAGCCAATGGAGCTTGTTGAGTACGAGATCCCTTGGTCATAGGCATCAGTTGACTGAGCTGGAATTCCGGCATTTTGTGTTTATCTTTCAGATTTTCCACACCTTAGAATCATAGAAACTCTGTATTGCAAACTTTGTTTGGATTTTTCTTAATTTAAAATCCATACCAGAGAACAATTAAATGATAAGTGTGCAGTTTACTATCATTGTCACAAAAGACAGACCTGTCTCTTAGATGTCCAAGTTATCTGATCTCAGCCAAGATGTTGTTGAGAATTGACCTCAGTGTCTCCTGGGTTAATGAAAGGAATAAATTATTCCAATCTGTTGTTCCTGATAATGATGTTGGAATATATTTTGTATGAATAGATAGCCGGCAAAAGATGAACAATGCTTGATCATTGAATAGCCTTCACATTTCTAGAGGGGAAGCTAAAGAAATGTTAGCACTAAAAAGGGAGACAATGAGGAAGGAAATTTATTTTTTCTGACAAGTGACTTGGTCTACATCAGGAAGTGAAACCACCACCACCACAGTATAAATATTGCAATGTCAGCAATTGAGAGCTACTAAGAATGGCAGCTACTGAGCATATGTTCATCCCCCATGAAGGGTATATAAGCACTCGATAGTGCTATGTTTTTGGATGTGTATTCAATGTGCATGTGCGCTCCTTCAAAGCTGAAGTGCTCTAGTGTGGAGGAAGGTAGTCACCTTTCTGGTCTAACTGGAAATGTATTGTTGAGTAAACAATATGACGGTTATTGCATTACTACAACAAATGATGATTACATAGATGTGATCTTGTTACTCCAAAGAATGTTAGGAGCACGTTAGCCCCAACCCTGTCTCCTACCAGCAAAGTTAAAAATCACACAACACCAGGTTAGAGTCCAACAGCTTTACTTCAAAGCACTAGCTTTCAGAGGGCTGCTCCCACAACCACCTGATGAAGGAGCAGCACTCCAAATGCTAGTGCTTCCAAATAAACCTGTTGGATTATAACCTGGTGTTGTGTGATTTTTATTTTGTACACCCCAGTCCAACACCTCCAAATCATACTACCAGCAACATCTTGACTCTGACCAAGTCCCTTCGACATCATCACGGTGGATGATGCTTATTGCAATCAATCAAATATTAATCTTTTCAGATTCAAATACAATACCTACCTCTACATTAATTACTAGCATTCCGCCCAAAATGTTTGACTTTACAAATTCCAGCCAACTCTCAGGTTTCATTGTCCTCCCTGAAAGTGTTCAATTTAGACTTGGAAGAATGGTAGTTTGTTGGATAGCAGATAGTTGACTCAGACTATCTTCCTAATGGCCTGAGGTCTGTAGTTCTCTATAGCACTGGAGGGTCTATAATCTCTTGTATACATTTCAAGGAGCTCCTTAATGATGTATGCCTATTCCTTATAGTTGTTGGTATGGCCCTTGCTATATGTGGTAGTTTTTTCTTCTTTCTTGAATGTTTGCTTGCTTTTATATCTTTTAAATGGTGTCTTCCTGGAGTTTATGCACCAAATTTGCATCAGTAGAATTTGATCTTCATTCCATCTGTAGGTTTGTACCACAGTGAGTAGACTTTATTACTTCAACTTCTTGAGCTTTCTCGTTCCCTGACAGTAGTTGAATTATTGGTGAAACCAGCTTGTTTACTTCCTCAATTCTTTACCTGGAAAGACATTCTTGCTTGATGCTGTTACGTGTCATACTATCGTTGGGAATTTTTCTTTGGAAGGTGAGGGTGGACATTTTGCTTGACCTGATATTTTTCTTAAACAACTCCGCCCCTAAAGCTAGTCTTGAATTTAGAATATATCTGTTAATTTAGACAATCTAATTTAATTAAATTGCAGATGCTGTCTGTGTTTAACTTCACACCTCTCAAATAGTGGAGATATTGCCTCTTTGCATGCACTTCACTTTGAACTTACTTTGATAGCAGTGGAAAAAAAATTCAGCCAAACCACTCTAGTCAAAACTTTCCATTCTCAGTTACAACATGAAACTTTTCTTTTATTCCATTATTATTGGCCTCTGGAGATTTTTAAAAATCTTTTAATCTCTTTATGAGATTATAACGCTCACCAAAATTTTCTACAGCTTTTCCTTAGTTTTTGTTGGTTAATCTCTTTCTCCTTTTAAATGAGATTGACATCAACATATGCCTGTCTACTCAGGAAAGAGAATTCTTGGTTGTGAATTATATTTTTTTTCAGCATTTTGTGTCCCTGATGTTGGAGAGGTGCTTGTAGCATACCTCTAACATTAATAGGGAGAAAGTGAGAACTGCAGATGCTGGAGATCAGAGTCGAGAGTGAGGTGCTAGGAAAGCACAGCAGGTCAGGCAGCATCTGAGGAGCATGAGAATTGACGTTTTGGGCATAAGCCCTTCATCAGAAATTCCTCTCTCTACAATTCTTGATGGAGGGCTTATGCCCAAAATGTCGATTCTCCTGCTCCTCAGATGCTGCCTGACCTGCTGTGCTTTTCCACCACCATATCTCTATTTTAACATTAATGCCCAATTTGGGTTCTGATAGAGCCACTCAGCTCCTGACTTCATTACAGCCTTGGTTCAAACATGGACAAAAGAGCTGAATTCCAGAGATGAGGCGAGAGGGACAGCCCTTGACATCAAGGCTGCTTTCGGCCGAGTGTGGCACCAAGAAACCCTAGTAAAACTGGAATTAGTGGATATCAGGGGCAAACTCTCTGCTGGTTGGAGTCATTCCTGACACATAGGAAGATGTTTGTTGCTGTTGGAGGTCAGTCATCTTTGCTCTAGGACATCTCTGCAGGAATTCCTCAGGGTAGTGTCCTAGGCCCAACCACCTTCAGCTGCTTCATCAATGACCTTCCCTCCATTGTAAGGTCAGAATGGGGATGTTCATCGATGACTGCACAGCGTTCAGCAACATTCATGACTCCTCAGATACTGAAGCTGTCCATGGCTTGGGCTGACGAGTGGCAAGTAATATTTGTTCCACACAAATGCCAGACTATGTCTCTTGTTGGTGATGGTCAATCTAACCACTGTCCCTTAACATTCAATTGGGTTACCATCACTGAATCCCCCACTATCAATATCCTGGGGTTATCATTGATCAGAAACTCAACTGAACTCACCACATAAACACAATGGCTACAAGAGCAGGCCAGAGGCTAGAAATATTGTGGCAAGTAACTTATCTTCTGACTCCCAAAAGCCTGGCCACAAGGCACAGTCAGAAGTGTGATGGAATACTCCCCACTTGCCTAAATGGATGCAGCCCCAACAATACTCAAGAAGCTTGACACCAGGACAAAGCAACCTGCTTGATTGGCACTATATCCACAAGCACCCACTCCCTCCACCACTGATGCTCAGTATCAGCAGTGTGTGCTATCGACATTTGCACTGCATTAACTCACCAAAGATCCTCAGACAACACCTTCCAAACCCACGACCTCTTCCATCTAGAAGGGCAGCACTTATATAGGAACACCACCACATTCAAGTTCCCTTCCAAGCCACTGACCATACTGACTCAAATATATGGCTGTTCCTTCACTGTCGCTGGGTCAAAATCCTGGAATTTCCTCTCTAATGCCATTGTGGGTCAACCGACAACAGGTGGACTGCAGCGGTTCAAGAAGGCAGCTCACCACCACCTCCTTAAGGGCAACTAGGGACAGGCAGTAAATGCTGGCCCAGCCAGCAATGCCCACATTCCACAAATGAATACATTTTTTTAAAAAAGGAAGGCAGTGCAGAGCCTTCTGGACCATGTGAGACCATGCAGTTGGTATCTGATGGCTCTAAGCAGTGTTTTGACAATCAAAGTTCATTGTCTGGTAAGATCATGATACTTTCTCATGTGTCTAACTTGAAATTCGTGAGCTGCCTATTGATATAAATGTTTGCATGCTGAAATGTTTGGTCTGGATCACTGATATCCCTTGGAAAACTTCTGCTTTATCCTTTACTGTCCTATTTTATTTATCTTTCTCTGCCAGTAGTTCTCCAGTCTTTTGCTTTTCTTGGCTCTGTAAGGCTTCAGTGCATATTCTGAAAGGAATCTATTTTCTCACAATATATACATTCATTTATATAAGCTGGACACTGTTTGTTTTAAGAGGTTTCTTTGCTTGACAGTATTGTGCCTTAGCTGGGGGCATGAAGAAAACTATTAAAACAAAACTGCATTTCTTTCTATATTTTCATGTTTAAGTTTTGTTCATTTTAAAAACATTGACAACATTGCTGGCCAAAGTTCATGTTTTCAGAACTTTCTGAAACCCCTACATTATATAGACATTTCAGTTAAAGCTGACAGAAAGGACTTGGTGTTATGGACCAGACCAAACCCTCCTCAAAATATATTAAGAAGATAGCCTTGATCCAATTTTTTTTTCTTATTTTAAAGGTAAGTGTAAGGTATTGCATTCCAGATGCAATTTAATTGGTCAAGCTTCTCAAATTTAACTTCTCAAATAAAACACATTTTATTTTTAAACTACAGTTAAAACACAGATAAAACAACAAAATAGAAAGAACTGGCCTAACTGTAACTCTATTGAAATGCTTAACAAAATAATATATATATTAACTAGTATTAATTAGCTGTTCCAACTCTGTCTCAACCTTTCTCCATAAGAAAAACAGGACAAACTATACTTATTAAAGCCATAGTATTGTCACATTTGGAGCCAAGCCATCTGATTCTCGTCAGCTCAGATCCATTTTGCTAAAATTGCTGCTAATGGTTTTAGTTACCTCATCATCTGTCAATGGAAACTCTGATGTGAGAGGTAAAGCTACAATCTTCACTTAATGACCTTCCACTGAGATATGTCATCAGCACCTGAAATGTCTGTCCTTGTCAGATGACTGAAACAGCAGCTCATTAAATTGCTTAAAAATACAGTTCTGGGATTCTAAATCAATTGCTGTTTGAATTTTCCAGGGGGAGAACTGGCTGAACCGATAGCCTGCCCTCAGACCCTCCATCTCTGGCTCCAAGTTGCTAGCTGGACAGAAGACAACTTTGCCTGCCTAACTCACTGAGGAAACTTTTATTGGACATTGACCTCCTGGAAATTGTAATTTACGCAAATTTTTAATTATTTAATACCCATGGATTTATCAATCTTGCAATTTGTAACCTAATTCCTCTGGTCATTCTTAATTTCTGACTGTATGTGTGCATGTTTGAGTGAAGCAATTCCCTGTGTTTTGAATGTTTTATTAAGAAATCCTATTTTTGATTTCATCTAAAAGGAGTTTGTTGTAAGTATTTATTTCAAAGGTTGGAAACTGAAACCCGTGGTTTAGGGAACATCCTTCAAACTACCTCAGTAAGGGAGAGGAATGAAAAGAGAAAGGAACAAATAAAACAATACCTTTTTGTTTCTGGCTTAAGATAGAAAATTAGATTATGATTTTCCTACATTTCCCACTTATCTGTGACAGTTGGTAAGGACCTTTTACTGTCTGGAAGCCTTCCTACCAACTGCATTGACATACTAAATGTGTCTTTTGTTGGTTTTTCCTCAAGAAATGAACAGATTCTGTAGCTCTCTTGTGGAAAGTTATAAATTCTCCTCTTAGGATTCATCTGGTTTGCTTCTACATCTCTGTTTCACTCACCATCTGAATGGCTTTCCCTAGAGTTAGGTCTCTTTCAGACAATGTGATAATGACTCCTCAATAATGCCTATAAAAATCTAGTCTTTCATGAATTCTGAATTTAGGACAATATTGTTGCATCTTTCCAAGCCTGAAGACTCCATTGATGAAATTGTCTCTGGAATCCTGAATCTTGCGCTTTCAAGAATGTTATTTATTCTGAGGTTAAAATAATTGTCAAAGCATTTCAATATCTCTTTGAATTTGTTGGTTTCATTTACATCTTGGTCAGCAAAACCATCAACTGCTATTCTTCAAATTGTGCACAGGAATGTATGTACTTGCTGTACATATGTATGTCTAGTTCAGAAGTACTCTATACTTCACAAGTTGTTTTCCTCAGGATGTCCAGTTTGTGTTCTACTTGACCCAACTCTGAAATTAAGTTTTCCTGGCAATTCTATTTCTGATGCCATAGCTTCATGTCTTTCACAACTTTTTATTCTGTTGCAATGGTAGCTTTTACACATTTTACAGCTGGATGGGGAGGAGGAGTTGCCCACCACTTTACAGCTGTAATGGAGGTTTTCCTGTACTTTAGTCTTGCTATGACTCCTGCTACATTCTCATTGTTTTCTAAAAACATTTGTGTGTTGATTCAAAGTTGCATACTTCTTTAAATTGCCCAACACATTCTGATTTAAGTAGCATGGCTAGCACTTTCCTCAGCTCTCTGCACCTCGAATATTTGGGTTTTCAGTCATTGCCCTCTTAGTTTTGTTTTTTGTAGTCGTGCCTTATAGTATTCACTTCATGACAGTGTCCAGTACCCAATTAGAGTTGCATTTTGTTTTTAAATTACTACCTTTTTAGCATGAGTTATATCATTGTTTGAGGTTTTATGTGTCATAATAGGGAGTTTTGGCTTTAATCTTCAATTTCTGGTTGGCTCAGCAGCTCAACTTGGATTCAGGACTGTTTCAGCACATGACAGCCTTGTGACGTAGGCTGGACTGAAGCAATGGAGTTGGAGGTTTCTTTTATTCCTGGATGTTTTCCCTCAGATTTGAAATGCTCTGTGTCATTCTTTGAAATTCGTCTTTTATGTCTAGTGTTTCCATGAGGTTGCCATCTTTACCAAACAGCAGTATCGGCTTGTCTTGAAATCTTCTGAGCCACCTGCATGTTTTTTTGTTTTTTTTCTTGAAGGCTGAAGTCTAATCTCTCTAATTTGACACCATTTAGAAATAGTGCTTGTCATAACTACTCACTAAGTTGGGCCAGTGGACCACCACTGTCACCATACCACAATGCACCATGTTGTGTGTAGTTTCCTTTACTGAAGTAGTCTGGTGTGAATAAGGATAGCCAGCTTTCTGATCTAACTAAAAGAGTCTTGTTAGGTAACCAAGAGGAAGTTTATTGCATTACTGTAACTATTTACAGATTACATGAACCGGATCTATGTTACTACAGAGACTGTTAGGTATATCCTAGCCTCAAGTCTGCCTCCTACAAGCTGACCCTTTCCTCTGACCAAGTCCCCATGACAATTTCACAGTGGGTGGTGCTTATTGCACTCTATCAAGCATTAAATCTTCCAGGCCCATTCACAACTCAATATAATACATCTAAACCGTTTCACATTATTAAATACTGTAACCACTAACTTCTTTTCAGAGCATATTATTGAACGATATTAAGGCAGTTAACTAAAAATGATTAGTTGCATCTGTTATTGTACAGCCATTTAATACGGTCAAATCTAGTTCCCCATACTTTTTTTCATAGTGGTGTTAATGTATTTAACATCCTCACTGAAATGCTGGGAGAATAGTTGGACATGACCATGCTTAGTATCCATCTGGAAACACTCTGCAAGTAATTTTTATCCTTAGCTGATGTTAATTGCAACATAGGATTGCATGAAAATGTAACAATGACTTCATGGATTGCTGTTATATTTGGGGAAACTTCTATCTCCTCAGAAGGCCAAATTTGTTTGACTTTAGTCAGCTTATTGTGAAAAGCATGGCCATAATTCATATAATGCTTTATCACAATTGTTAGGAAAACATCAAAGTGTTTGATGTATGATGATTTACTAGAAAATGCAACAACAATTTGTAAAGCTCAAAGAAACACTGATATTGCAGTTATAAATCTACATGAACATCAGAAGTAGCAGTCAACTCCTACATTTGAGATTCTTACATGCCAAAGAACAAATGAAACACAATCTTACAAAATAAATACTCAAATAGTTCACATTCTCCTACCGTTTATTTTTCTCATAATCTCCTCTTCTCAATTTTCAATCCTTTCAGGAAAACCTGAATTCTAGCTTTTGGAATCATTAATGTTTTCTATCATTTTAAAGCATTTTGTTTCTGGCCTTTCATAGTTGTTGTCTTTGTCTTGTTCATTTTGGAAGTGAATAAAAAGTACAACTGCCCTGATTATCTAAATAGCAATTCTAAAAGATGAATTATCAGACAAACATTTGGCAACACCTGAATATTTACAGGTTTGGGTCACAGATTTCACCTTTTAAACTTCTGAAATATTTTGTTCCGACATGAAGGAGAGGAAATCATATGAATGCAATTGTGCAGATATCGTTCAGAGGAATAGCACCCAAATCCATAAAAACCTCTAAAGTTTGTATGGTTTAAAAGGGTTGGGGGGAAAAGTCCAAATAATTATGGTTCAAGTAAAATCCTTCTCCTTATGGATATGGGAAGGGAGGGAATTGTAACTAAACAAAACATATTCTCCAAAATGCAAATGTTTTGTGAAACATCTATTGCCCAAAATATTTAATTTGTATGGCCTAACAGCTTTTTAGAAAAGCAGAAGGGAGACAGCATTCTTGGTGTAACTTATTGGATCTTAATAAAAAAGGAAATGAATAATCATACATTCCAGCCATATCATTGCAAACTTTAGAGCCCAATAAATTCAAAAGAGGCACCATGTATTGGAATTTCCTGAATCATGTCCCTGAAGTCCAATTTATTCTTTTTTAGGGGACCAACTCTTACTTAAAATGATTTGCTTCTTCTCAATGATTCCTGGAGAGGATTCCTCATCAATCCACATGCCTCCTGTGACCATCCATCCAACAATTGGCTAGCAGAAGTAACATTACAAATTGATGGGGAAGCAAAAAGGAGGAGGGTTACAGAGGTAAAAGTATTTGATTGGACATGGTCAATGTTTGCTTTCTCTGCGTAAAATCACTGTGCAAGGTTGCGTTTTCCTAGCCTAGAGGATGAGTGTTAGTGGGTTGGCCATAAGCACATTAGAACTGAGCCTCACTATGTTTTCATCAAGTGACAGTGCAGTGGTCAAATTCCAACATTCAGTGTTCAGGAGTAGAAAATTGGGATAATTATTTTCTCGAAGTGTTCTACAGCAAATGTAAAATCCTTGGTATCAAGCTGGCTGAGTAAGCTAATTCATCACAAACGAATCCAATGTCGAACCAGCCAGCAGAATCTTGAAATGACATGCACATACACGCAATGGACGGATAGTTATTGAAATATCTTACAGTGAAATCTTCTCTTCTGGGAATTTTATTGTATAATGTTGCTGTCCACTATTTCTTCCTCAACTCCTCTAGCTAATGACAGATGCTGCACAGATGCATATTACTTATCACCTCAAAATTATCTTAAGTTAGTTACAAGGTTCACTGCTCATTTATACTTGGCATCGGCTTGGATAGTAACAATTTGAAGGTAGGTAAAAACAAGGACTGCAGATGCTAGTAACAATTTGAAGACAGTCCCACTAACTGATGAGCAAGATAAGATCCAATATTCATATCAAGAATAAATCAGTAATTTAGAATCTTCCTGTTTTGATTACTGTATCGTTTATCACTGATTTACTGATTGCTTCTCCAACATATGTACTTAACAATGTACAGGAAGTAAATAGGATGGAAGTATATTCTAAATGTATGGAAGAGTCCTGAGTGCATTGTTAAACATCACATTGCAAATAATGAACACACTAAGTCGTTGTTTGACAGTGAATGAAATCCTTGGACCAAAGACTTTCTCCTCCTAATGCCTACCTCATTGAAAGAAAATCTACAAAGAGATAGTTTCAATACTTAGGACTAGGGTTAATTGTTCATTGTACAAAATAGGTTGTGTTCATTAATTAATGCAGGTGGGGCAAAGGTTATTCATCAAAGTTGCTGGAGTTGGAGAATTGAAATGGGTGGAACTAGGGTTATTTATGGCAACAGATATACACTATTGGGTTGTGATTACAGTATTTGGGACTGGGTTTGTGTTTGTGATAAACTGGGGCTAGATTTGTGATTTCAATAGGTTGGGTTGGTGTTACGATGAGAGAGTGTGTGGTGTTGGAAAAGCACAGCAGATCAGGCAGCCACTGAGTAGGAAAATTAACATTTCGGGCAAAATCCCTTCATCAGGAATAGGTTAGTGTTGATATTGTGATTGTATAGGGTTGACATTATGATTACAGGAGATTGAGGTTGGGGGTGTTGAATACAAGAGATTGGGTTTGAGGTAATGATTATAAATGATTGGGGTTGGAATTGTGATTACAGGAAATTGGGATATGTGACTATAGGAGATTTGTACTGGCATTGTGAGTAGAAGATTTGGGTTTGGGTTCTGATTACAGGAGATTTGGGGTTGTGGTTTCAGTAGGCTGGGTTGTGAATATAAGATATTCAGGTCTAGTTTCTGATTGGGTTGATTATTTGAGATTGGGGGTTGGGTTGTGATTATCAGAGGTTGAGATTAGGTTGATTATATGAGATTGGGGGTTGTGATTACAGGAGGTTGGACTTGGGTTGTGATTATAGTTAGGTGGAGTTGCTGTTGTGATTACAATAAGTAAGGATTGTGATTACAGTTCCTTGCTTAAATTAGATTGCAGTTGGGGTTGAATTTAAAGTCCATTGCGACTGGGAATCATTAACAACACTTTAGACTTTTGAAATCATTTTGCAAAGGTTTTTCAATTAAATTGTTAAGTAGCTTTTTCACATTGCCAGAATTGCATGCAGGATATATGAATGTTCATTCTATTTCCAAGGTCTGTGAACCCTGCAGACCCACCTGTCTATGAGGGACACACTCGCGACCCGCACTGGGTGACCGGGACCATCGCCTGTCCCTCGATCGAGGTCTGCTGTACTCATGCCGCTCCTCGGAGTAGCGTTCCTTGTCTGATGATGTGTGGTGATGGTGATGATGGTGATGTTTCCTATCTTTGGGTCTTCCTCGCTCACGATCCTTCTCCTTTGGAGGAAGGTCACCTGATTGTGTTGTGGTACTGAGGTCTGTTCCAAGCCCTATATCAATAAAAGCTGATCATTTAGGTAAAGAAAAAGAAATCAAAAAATGTTTAGAAAGAAGGACTTGCATTTTACAGTACCTACAGTTTCTCTCAGAATTGTTTGAACATATTTTACATAAAAGGAGTCATTGTGAAGTACAGTGACTGTTGGCATATTAAAAAAACCCATGTATTTTTATATGAATTTCCTAAGCCAGACTTGTCTCATTGTTTAATTTTCAAATACTGTGGAAAACCTGGCATGTTGCATAAATTAAAACAAAATCAGAGGATAGTGGATATTGCTATGTATAATCTGTTTCTGTGATCAGAAAACACAGAACATTAATTGAATACAAACTTGTGAAATAAACAATGGAGTTGATAGGAAAATAACTGATAATGTTGCAATGCCTGATTTTCAATGTAACACTGTGAAAGTTTGACATCCAGAATAGATTGATGTTTCCTTTTCAAAGGGAAAGTGATGAAAGTGCTGCTTTTTACAAAATTAAATGTTTGTCATTTGGTTGATATTTATGTGCTCTTCAAACTGCCTAATGAGGTAAAAACAATGACTGCAGATGCTGGAAACCAGATTCTGGATCAGTGGTGCTGGAAGAGCACAGCAGTTCAGGCAGCTTCCAACAAGCAGCGAAACTGCCTAATGATTCAGGCGTTCCACCCTGGTCTGGATAGATCCATCAGTATGAAAGCGTAATGGTGTAACCTTCAAAACTTTGAATGCAAGATGTTCAAATTGCAGATAGAATTCTCCGACAATGCCATCTGCAAATCTGAGATGGTAAACATGGTTCTCTTTGAATATGATCCTTGTATTTATGCAGGAGTCTATATGGTATTGATAAAACATTTCAGATTTGCTCCTCTTTCAAACCTGTATTCCTCAGCAGCATCATCCCCCATTACAAGAACCCTTAAAAACATTCTTATCCTCACAACTTGTGACATCTTTTTTCTCTTGGCAATTCTATGTGTAAGTTGTTCTCATTAGTTGCTGATCAGGCCTATGTGTAAGCATCAAAATTTTCCACAGTGGGTGCATGTTAAGGTATAGTCATTGCTGGGGGCAATTTGATCTATTATTTTCCTCAGTTTCTCTATGATGATGGCTCTTGCACCCCTGATGTGACTATCCCCAGTTAGGTAAACTTGGAACAACTCAGTTAATTCAATTTAGTGGTCTATATTCTTCTGATGATGCAGAACATCACTTTTCTCATAAACTGATTAGTTCATTGTGTGACATACTATTTATTCTGTAAATGAACATAACCAAATAAGAACAAGGAAAGAAAGCACAGGCAAACAACCCTCCCTCCAACCCCATAAAATGCAGACTACCAAACAAATGCTGCCTAAAACAATGAATGCACAGCTACGAGTTTTAGGATAGAGTATGCTGATATCTGTGAGGAAAGGACAAGGAACTTCAACATTTTAAGAGAAGTGGAGAACTACTTAATCAATTACACTCAATGTCTTTACCTTATCAGTACCACTTTTCCCAAAACCCTCCTTTTCTTGAGGACCATATTAAATTCTCTTGATCTTATACAATTTTGTTTCAAAGGTTTTCTTGATCAGTAATTCTCTGTATTATCCACTGATCTGTTTGTATTTTTCATTATTAAACAACATTCCTTGGCCTTTGACGATTTTGTCTTTATGTATAATTTGTTTAAGTCAACTGCATCAGCGTCACTTTGATTTACTTATCACTAGACTTTTGAAAGTCTAATTTCCAACATAAAAATTTCTCATCTATGTACAGGTGTATAGAAAAGACATTGATGAAGGTGTGACAAATAAAGAAAAATTATGGAATTTTATGGAATACAGCGAGTGGTTCCTTCTTGGGATCATTACATTACTCATATGAACAAAGATAGGCAAAGTATATTCTGTATCAGGCTATATTCCAAAATCTTCTGTATTTTTCTCTCCACTGTTTTTCTTTTCCTGCTTTTCCTCCTTTCCCAAGCAATATTGGGATTGGATTCTATGGTTGTCAGGTGTCATTTGGCTCTTCCTGAATGAGAATTCTTCACAGTGCATGTCAAAAGGTCATTAAATGCCAGGGGCAATCATATCCAGACCCAATCTTGTCATAAACCAAACACATATAACTTTGTCAACATGAAATTGTCAGAAGCTAAATTTCTGACTGTGTTACTAGCCTTCCCAGCTGAAAGACACTGAATTGTGGCTTTGATATTGCTCTGGCTAACTACAGCTAACTCAACACAGACCAAGGGTGGGCTGGAATCCTGCTGGATCTGTATATGGCTTAGCACTTCACTAATTGATTGCATCATCGCCTAATATACCTCCTGTAAATTTTAATATGGCTGGGGCATGAATTTTATTCCAATTGTACCTGATACATAATCCCTGATGTATCAATATATCAAATGTATAAGCTATTTCCGTCCAAGAATATTTTTCTACACTGTGGAAATTTTGCTGTTGCCTTCCAATTGAATACTAAAAGCTTACCTGTGTCAGCATCTGTATATCGGCTCTGCGACCTTTCAGAGGTCCTGTGACCCCTTTCCCTACGTCGATGGGATCTTTGTGATTCCTCTGGGATGACCCGCTCTAGCGAATAGTCATCTAGACGCATGCCTTTGGAGCGCTGATGACCCAATGTGGATGCTGATCTCTTAATTGGGCTTGTATCTTCAATAGTCTGTGACACCAAGGAAAATCCAGATTACTTAAAATAACCATACTGACATCATTAAAATGTAGAGTGAAGAGCACAGCATGTGAAAAGCAGTAGGATTGTGTAGAAATGCACAGCACTTGGGGGAATGCCTTATTATTTATTTGCCTGTTGAATCTACCTTTGCAATATCTTTGCATTGTCCTCCCTACAAAATCTTATTTACTGTCACCATGTTTTTAACCCACTCTTAAGTCAGATTTTTACAGTGTTAATTCCTATTCTGCATTTTTAAGGGATCTGCCTAAGTAAACCTGTCACACTAGAATTGCTTAAAAAAGCAAAATATTGTGGATGCTGGAAATCTGAAACAAACAGAGAATGCTGAAAAACCTCAGCAGCTCTGGCAGCATCTGTGAAGAGAGGAACACAGTTAATATTTTGAATCTGGTATGACTCCTCTTCAGACCTGCTGAGTTTCTCCAGCATTCTCTATGTTTGTAGTACGAAAATTACAACGTCCTTCCAGTGGTGGTGCTACTGTGCCTTGACACAGGCAGTCTTCATTATAAATGTGGACATAGTAATTTATTATGGCAGAATTGAGAGGAAGTGTGACAAATACGTAATATTATGAAGCATATTGAAAATATGTTAATATACATACACATAATTCTAATGCAGTTTATGTTACTTAGTGTATACATAGAAACACTGCACATATACCATCTGTACATATTAAGACTGTAATAAATGTTTAAATAATTGTAATATGTATACCACCTAGAAACAACTAACTGAATGCATACTCTACCTATAAATACAAGGTGCTTTGCACACAGGATACAAGATACCTATATGTACAGTACATAAACAAATTATAAATTGGTAAAATAAAAAAAGCAACAGTTTTAACCTAACTCACCAAGCAGCAATTCCAGAGCATCAGGTGGAAGGCTGTTCTACAGCACATTTGACACTGACTTCAGCAAAGTTTAAAAACAGGGTGCAGTATAAAATTAATGTTGCACATTATCCTGCCCATTTCCAGGTTAGGATACAATAGTCATCACAGTCTATATGTACATTAAAAGAATGATTATGCTAAGATTTTCTGTAAATATTAGAATTAACTTAGTGGAAAACATTTCAGTTTATCCTTTTCGACACATACCTTACACATATTGGTTACAGAAATATGATCTATTCATGCATTATATATATGCTAACCAAAATAAATACACTATAGAGTAGACATATACCTACATATATTATATGTATATAATATATGTAGGTATACATACATTTATATGTTAAAAAGTCTACAAATATTTATAAGTTATCCATACTTATTTTCATATATTATATATAGATACACAGTCTTTTAGTATATATGTTCTCCCAGTTCAGTACCACGAATGTCTTCTGTTCCCACTGCCCAAAAGTAATAGTGTTTTTGTGTTTCCAGTCCTTAATAATAGGAGTATTAGTGTGTTTGCAGTATCCAACACCTTAAGTGTTAGTGTGTTCCCACTGACCAGTAGAAATGTTAAAATGTTTGCATTGCCCAATAGCAGAAGAGCTAGTGCAATCCCACAGCTCACTGGTAAGAGTGCTGGTGTATTCCCACTGTTTAATAACAGGAGTGTTTGTGTGTTTCCATTGCTAAATGGAAAGAGTGTTAGTTGATCATTGCAGGACTGCTTTCCTCTCCGATTCTTACCTTTTCCTTTTAAGGTGCAGTAATATGATCATTGTATTTGTAAAAAGAACATCTGACACTGTTAGCTGTTTAAAAACCAATAGGGCCCCAAGTCAATAATCCCTTTTGAGTTTCATGATAGACTGGTATAAAGAGTGCAATATATTTGCATGGCTTCTTAAACATGAGAAATAGGGAATTAAACTGTGTAGACAGGTACCCTTATACCATGACAATAATGAAGGAGGAGATACAATTATGCAGGATTTGTATTTGCTGTTTTTGGATAGGTAACAAGAAAATGGATAACTGAGCAATTGAGTTCTCTATACATTTGTCATTTTGTCTATTACTTTTAGATTACAGGTAAATGTATTTTGCATTGTGTTTACCTTGGTGCAGGGAACATTGTTTGGAAACTGACACATACAATAGGTTCGATTTTTATCAGCTAGGGATGGAAGATGTGAGCTGTGATTGAATGCTTATCCAATAAGGCCTTTTGATGGTCAGGCCACAGGTGTATGAGCTGCCAATATTATCTGTTGGGTGGATGAGAAATTCAATGGACTATTTATTAAGTAGAGGCCTGTACCAAGGGCTTAATAGAGGGTTGGGTCAATCAAAGGGAGGAAAATTAATGGTAAGACACGTATATGCCTAAAAAGTCCCAAATGATTTTTTTGTGCTAAGATCTGTTTCCAATGATATCTTTAAGGAACATCCTTTCTGACTATTTCTAGCTGTGCATGCAGAATCATAGCACCAGGAAGGGTTCAGATTTAATAACTGGTCTAGAAGTCAAAGGTACCACACTGGATGACACTCAAATTGGCACCAGGAGTAACAATGACATCATAAATCCTCAATTTCAATTAAATAATGTGATTTTTGCCTATTTTGGCACATCTTGATATCAGTCTATTACAATCATGTAAATTAAATTTTGTTTCCTTCCTCAAACTTTTTTCTTCTATCAAAGCTATTTGTCAAACAGTTAAAATCTGTGCCACATGCTGGCACAGTGTTTTAAAAGTGTTTCATGCATTCTAGCAAGTCCTCAGGAACATGCAATCCTTCAGTTGATTCTTCAGTTGCCCACAATCTCCTGAAACAAAATTAAATCAAGCTTTAAAACACCTAATAGAATACAATGTCCTCGACATGCATGCTGTTGAAAGGGCCGTTCAGTTGTCTTTGTGTTTATGAAGGAATTACACAATAGAACCCTGACGATTTATTGAGTAAGTATGCTGTCTGGTGTGGTACTGAATCTTGAGACCAGGAAGGATCAAGACTCAGTAACTGGTCAGTAGTTATTTTAGCCAGTGAGGCTGCACAATTAACCACAGGTATGTGGCGCTTCCCAGGGTAAATGCAATGTTGAATAATGTTCTGCTCATTTCCCAGGGCAAAGGTGAGATGCTAACAGAACCTGTCTTGCAAAAGGATTTGTTAGTGGGTAATTTATGGAAACCAGAGGAGAGAGTTGTGGGTAGCCAAGTCCTAGTGCTACCTTTTATATGGAACACAATTTGCTGTTTTTGTGACTGCAGAGTGTCAATCCAGATCAACAAAATTGTGGGGGTGGGGGGGGAACTAAAAACTCATGATCTCCTGCCTGAATATGACACCTACCATCAAGGTTAAAATAACATCTTGTGCATTAATAACCACACACATAACAAGCATATCAGTTGTAAAAAAATTCCTGGAGAATAATTTCTGGAAATCAAGTTGGTTATGTAACATTAGAGATTTAAGGGCCATTCTTTTCATGAAGAAACCATTTGATAAATTTCATTCTTCTAAGAAGAGCTAGGTGATTCTTGTGTCAGATTTTTTGACATAATTAGACATTTTAAAGTAAGTTATATAATTTTGATTGATTTTTTCAATCAATTGTTTGAGGAAACATGGGTGATAACCTTTCACCAGTTTAGATTGCTTCTTGAACAACTGAACAGTCCCTTTAAGGGAGACACTAGCAAGTTCCACATTTGACAAAATGAAACTTAGAGACAGACAAGAGTAATCAAAACATAAGAGAAGAGAGACTAAGACAGGGTACATACACTGAGGTTATTTCCACGGTTCCGCACTTTTCTCCTCTGCTAACAGCCACAAGAGAGGGTGCATACCGAGATGGGTGGAAAGAAAACACGACAAATAGGGGACAGAGAGGGGAGGAGACAGGGCAAGGTGACAGGAAATGGTAGCAAGAACACCCCACATCCAAAAAAAGGGAGACATTAGAAACGCAAACAAGGCAGCAACAAGAATGTTCAGGGTATGGAATGACACAAACACAGACAATGATTTGTAAAAATAACATAGTTGGGTTTTAAAAAACAAAACAAATGAAAGAAGAGAAGAAAGGGAAAGAAGGAAAGAAGCACAAAGATATAACAGTTATACAATAAGCAGGTAGAAAGAGCAGAATAGAAAACACTTGGCTGCTTAATATTCATTAAAGAAAGGTGGTTAGGCCAGACCAACAGGATTTCTTCAAGATGAAAGTGTAATTGGTTTTGGGAGGGGTCAAAATGAATAAATATTTGAGAATTTGTGTTCCACAGTAAAGCAAGTCCTGCAGTTTAAAGAACAGAAGAATCTTTACTGTCCACTTGGCTGGATAATTTCCAATTATCTCATATATAATTTATTCTCCCTGATCTTTTTCTCTGTCAAATTGCTTTAGTTACCTCTTTCCACAGCATTGTCTTCTAACTCTTCCTCAACAGGCAGTTTGTTTCATGTAGCAAGAAACTGTAGGTTGTTAGAATCTGCATGTTATCTCACAAACCAGCCAGGATCTCACTGAATGTTACAGAGCAAGATCAAAGGGTTAATGACACCATTCTGTGCCTGGCATATGATATGCACTTAACTTGCCCAGTGGAAACAAAAGTCATTTAAGGTCAACATCTGTTTCATACTTTTTATTATTCTCTTTTGACATAATTGCCTTAATTCTCACTGATTGGGTTAAGTTAAAATTGGAACAGGTCAGGCAGCATCAAAGGAGAAGGAGAATCGACTTTTCGGGCATAAGCCCTTCTTCAGGAATTCATTCTTGAAGAAGGGCTTATGCCCGAAACGTCGATTCTCCTGCTCCTTTGATGCTGCCTGACCTGCTGCGCTTTTCCAGCAACACATTTTCAGTTCTGATCCCCAGCATCTGCAGTCCTCACTTTCTCTTAAGTTAAAATTGGGACAGCATGTCAGAATCGTATGCTGAACAGATGCAGGGATGCAGCATTACATTTTTTGTGTTAATATAAACATTCTCTTTCCATACTATAGATTTTCTGGGTAAGAATGACAAAATACCAACTAGTGCTGAATTGTGGATACTGGTGTGAAGTCATAGGCATTTAAAAAAACCTTTGAAACTTCAGCAAACAAACTTCAGCTACAGTTGCTACAGAAGACTCCTGTCATTAGAGTTGTACTGAACTCAGGTTTCAGAGGTGAAGTAAATTTTTAGCAGGAATACTGAATAATGAGACAACCCTGACTGATGTCTTCTTCCCTAATCTAGGGACTCTGTAATTACATTGCTTCCACCACTAGAATGAAATCACTAATGAAACACAATAGGGATTGACTCAGGTCGTCTTGGTCTATGTGGAATGGTACCAGATTAACCAGTTTATTTAGGAACAAAACCAAAGCTCAAATGTAGTTTACTTAATTTCTTAACAATGTATTTGCAGTCTATGTTCTGAACAAGTAGGTAGGAAACAAATCTGCTCCCCGTCTCTGCCACAAGTGTTCTTAAACAGGTAACTGGGCAGGAGTTATAGAACTATCCCACAGTGACAGATCCTTTCTTCACCACAATACATTGTAGAGGGTATGATTTTCATTCTGCCTGGTATTGTGCAGGTCCTATGTGCCCACATGTCTATACATACATTGATCACTGATTAGCTAACTGACCTGAGATTTGAAGCCCAGATCCTTTCATCATAAGATATCAAAAATACCCTCTTTATGCATAGATATACAGATAGGAATAGTATTTGTTGTAACCCCATATGATTAAAGATATTTGCTTTCTTTTGAACTTGTTTGTGGCCTTTGGAATTATACTGTGGCTAGAAATAGTTAAACTGTTCATTCACACGATGCTGTTGAGTTTGACACATCAGTGTAACAATTCACTGACTGTTGTTGAGATGTAGAATATGTGATTTATGCCTGTCAACTGAAGATTTTCCATACAATTTGCAAAAACAAACCCCAACAGTTGGCATCCAATATTTTAATAAGAATCTAATTTCTGATAGGAATGGGGAGGTTCAGTTACTGACACGTATTAAATCACCAATGCCAGAATGTGTGGCTAGAGACCCTACAAAAATCTTAAACTTTCCTTCAGAATTGGTGACAAACTCCCTTCCTAACAGTACTGTGGGTGTTCCTACACCCTAACAGTACTGTGGGTGTTCCTACACCCTAAGCACTGCAGCTGGGAGTTGAGGATGGGAAATAAATGCTGGCATAGCAAGTGACATCGACATCTCATGAACAAAAAGTATAATATTAAGAATAATGTTGACCTGGAGGAAAATCTGGACAATTGTTTTTATCTTTCTGCAGGACCACTGATTAAAGATATTGAGCATGACAAAGACAATAGAAAATTCAAGTTTCAATCTAAAATCCATGTATGATTCATACAGCACCTACTTCCATCTCCATAACATTATCTGTTTCTGTCTTTATCCGTTCCATGCACAGCTAAGCCTCATCCATCTCCAGACTGCTATTCTAATATTCCCTTGGTCAATCTCTGTTCCAGATTGTCACACCGGATCATCCTGCTAAGTTTATTCAAAGTGCTTTACACAATGTTGACAAAGTAACTTTTAACATTAAGCTTC
This sequence comes from Hemiscyllium ocellatum, assembly GCF_020745735.1. Taxonomy (NCBI): domain Eukaryota; kingdom Metazoa; phylum Chordata; class Chondrichthyes; order Orectolobiformes; family Hemiscylliidae; genus Hemiscyllium; species Hemiscyllium ocellatum. The sequence goes on along the minus strand of NC_083445.1, from coordinate 3,840,227 downwards.
TGTTAGTTAGGAAAATTGTCATTGCGAAAGTCATAAATAAAATTCTTTCTGGTCACCTCAAGCAGATCCATTCATCCAATTTATCTATTTAATTGTATCTTCATATTTGTTTTAATTAAGCTTGATGGTTATTCAAGGAGTTTCAACATATGTATAATAGCATCTTTTTGCAGAAGATAACTCTCATCACATGGATTATGAGTGTAATTTGATTCAAGTTTCAGAAGAAATTGAAATATTGATTGAGATGTACATTTCTTTGAGTTTTTCTCAGGAACAGGTACCACCCTCTGCTCATAAGGCTAGCAGCTTGATCCCTGTTTTTCAGATTTTACAATATTTCATATATAGATTGAGTCCTTAGTATCGATATTGAGCATCCACAGTGTTATGACAGAGACTGGTGGAGTACACTGTTGCTCTACTACTCCATTGGTCACAATGCATAATAAAAATACTTTTTCCAGTTGCTAAAGTGACTAATTAAATATCTTATTTGTATTCAGTTTTAAACAAGAAGAGCTATCAACCTTGTTTCTTAACGTACACGACTATTTGTTTATTTTTTATTCAAACAAAACATATTCAAAAATGATACAACAATTGGTTAATATATTCAGTCAATGATATGGAAGAATAATCTCTTTTCTTGTTAGATATCCCCAAAATGCACATGCAAACACACACAGACTCTCTCTCTCTCTCTCTCTCTCTCTCTCTCTCTCTCTCACACACACACACACACACACACACACACTCTTCTGGAAAAAAGCAAAAGAAAAATTCTCTGCAGGTATTGGCTTTCTGAGAAAACATAATGAATTATTCTTGAAAGCAAAATTGTGAAATGTAGAATGCTCTGGAGTTTGTTGCGCGGGCGTTCTATCATATGTGGTCACTATAATCATGCATGCTTGTATCTGAAATGCTGCAGACACAGCTTTAACAGTTATGCAGAGTGGTTGATGGAGAATCTGGAACTTGACGAGCCGGAGTTGGTGGTTTGGGGAGGGGTGGATGTGGTCACGATTTATATAACAGGACTCATCTATTAATCCAAAACAGAGATTAGGTGATTTCATTTTCTCTGAGAGTCATGAATCTTTGGAACTCTCTTCCTGGAAAGGTAGTAAGAGCAGAGGGTAAAAAGTGCAGAGTGGGTAGGAATGCAGATTTGAGATTATAATCAGATCCCCTATGATCTTATTGAATGGTGGAACAAACTCAAAGGGCTGAATGGCCTAACTTTGCTCTTAATTCATATGTTCATAAAAACACAATATCAAGATGTTTCTTTCATCACTCTTTTAAAAAAAAACAAACAGGTTTCATATTGAATGCAACTAAAGGGTCTTCTTTTCAGAAATAGGAGCAATCAGCTAGGCAGCTTGATCTAAGCAGGCTTTTCTCCAACTGAACAAGATAAAGCAAGCATACCGGCAAGCCAGTCACTATTCTAAACAGGCCCAGCATGGTCTATAACAAAGCAAGCAGATATCACCAGTCATGTGATTTCTAGGAAGCTTTGTTTGAAAAAACCTTCAATGTCCAATGTGACCTTTTAATGACTTTTTCTAAAAAAAACTTCCATGTGTTTCCACAAAACTAAAATAAATCAGTTCAAGTCCTCATTATTATTACTGGATGTTGTTAGGGCCTTTGCTGATTTTGTACTGTCTAGTGTCATCAGTTGTTTCTTAATATCATGTGGAATGAATCAAATTGGTTGAAGATTAGATGCTGAAGATTTCATGAGGAGATCAAGATGAACCATCTGTCTTTGGCTGAAGATGGATGCAAATGCTTTTCTCTTACATTGATATGTTGAGTTCTTCTATTGTCAAGGATGGTGATACTTGCAGAGCCTTCCCCTTCTGTTAGGTGTTTAATTGTTCACCAATTACCCTTGATTTGAGTCATTACTAGGTCAGTTCAGAGGCAAATGTAGTCAGAGCAGATAAGGTAGGCAGAATCTTCCCTAAGGACAGTGGTGAGCCAGATTGTTTTTTACTACAATTGTTACATGGTTGCCATTGGGCTAGCTTTAAATTTCAAATTTTTAATTAATTCAAATTTAACCACCTACTATGGTGGGATTCAAATCTATGTCCCCAGAACATCTGCTTGAGATTCTAGATTCCTAGACCATTGATGTTACCTTGAGGACAGTAACTTCAGTATGTCTCCTGGCTCCAATACAGTTGAAACATCATGAACAGAGTAGACACAGATGTTACTGGAAATGCTGAACATTCCCAGCATTTTCTGTTTACAGGCTACACTGTGCATTCCACCTATCACTATACAATTTAAGTAGGAAGTTAATACAGTGTTAAGCTTCTCATTCAAGTACATAATGTGCCTAAAGCATAGTTTTGGGCAGTAGCTGGAGGTATATGAAAATTAATCTGAACAAAGTTTCTGTTGGTTCTATTTTTGAGTGCAGAAGTCATCATGTGAAATTAGTGCTTCTCGTGGCTGTTGTGCAAAAACACATTGCACTGCATAGTTCAATTTTATTAGGGCAGAGCATGCTCTAACTGGTTAAATGACTATGAGCTGCACTAGGGAGTGTCACTATGCTCCTTTAATCAGGACTTTTCAAAACAGCATCTGTCCTGAAAGCTAATACTTCCAAATAAACCTGTTGGACTATAACCTGGTGTTGTGTGATTTTTAACTTTGTCCACCCCAGTCCAAAACCAGCACCTCCACATCATGGCCCTTAAATTTTGTAAATATGGATGTAAAGTATTCATCAGTGAGTAAAATAAAGAGCAGGATATGAAGGGGATTAATTAGAATAACAAATGTGACAGCAAGATCAAGAGAATTTCAGTGAAAAGAAAGTAGGGAAAAAAAAACAAGAAATAGGGCAAACGTATACAGATGGTAAAAGTAAAAGGGATAGGTACCTGAAGGAAAAAGGGGCTGACAGGAAAGCTTCAGAGTGAGAGAAGAGATCATTTCCTTCTTTTCAGCCCAGCTAAAAACAATTTTAATATAGTTTACAGGTTTCCTCTTTTAATATGAAGGACATTTTCATTTCTCAAATCTATCTGTCAACTTTACTTCTCAGAACAAATTATGTGTAGCTGGTCATGTGTAGTAAATATGCATCTGAACAGGCATAGTTAGAAAGTAGTTTGATTTAAGAATCATAACTATTATGATAGAATATGTCTGTCTCCTCTTCTGGAGTATATTTGAAGGGTCAATTATTTAACTGACTGACTTATCAAATTCAATTTTTATCATATATATTTTACTTTCAATTTTTTTTCTTATAGAAATCAATTTTCTTAATAAGGCCAAGCATCAGCATACAGTGATCATTTCCTATCAGAAGCACTGGTATTACTGTATCAATATATGATTGAATGTTTAGTTGGAAATATAATTTTAAGAGATGAAGAGTGCACAAGTTAGCAGTTGATCAATATATTTTAAAAATAAATGTTAGCACAATCTATAAGCTCTACCACTAAATGTCCATAGCTTAAACAAGCAAGATCCTTGCCAGAAACTACTTGCAGGATGTTATGGAACTAAGTGTATGATTTTAACCCACTCAAAGCCCATTCATTAACGCAGAATTAAAATTCAGCCAAAGTTTACATTTTCAGCTGGCAAATAACAAAACAGAATAAGCTCAATTTCTCACAAACCTCATGGTTAAAAAAAAGGTGTACTAATGCAAACCACTTATGCAGACAGTTTGTGCTTAGCTATGGTCATTAGGCAATATACATAATAGCTTTAATCAAAGTAATGAGAAATACAAAATCTTTTAGTTACATTGAATGAAAAGGCCTAGTCATTTTCAAAATGGATATGAAAGAATTTCAAAACATTGATGCAAGATTGTGACAGAATTGAGAGTTCATTGTGGTTTGTAATAACAAAGATATTGTCTTCAAGTTATTATCACCCCACATAATAGCTGTATTTTAAACTGAATATAGAGTATTTGGAGAAGAGGCAATCATGCTATATCTACATTTTCATGTACTGTTAAGAGTTAGAAGAATATCTCAGTTTGATATTTGGTTTTTACTCACATACCTGGTTTCAATCAAGAGGGTGCAGAGATCAAAAACTGGTTTTAGTATCTTTGACAGTAGGAAGTCAAAAATAACTTAGCCAGTTTCTACACACAATCACTGCCTAGTAATTCACTGTCAGTCAGTCAGTCTGAATTCTTGGGACTTCCAAAGGTGGAAGGGGTAGAATCAGTTGACTTAGTGATACTTGTAGAAATGTGTAAAGAATAAAGAACAGTGCGTCACAGGAATAGGCCCTTTGACCCAACACATGGTGCCTTTCAAAACTAAAAGCATTTACCCCATATGCAATCTGTATCCCTCTATTCATATGTCTTGTCAAAATGCCTCTTTAATGTTGCTAATATATCCGCTTCCACCACCCCCTCTGACAGCACGTTCCAGGTACTCACTACCCTCTGTGGAAAAGAAAATTGCCTCTCACATCCTCCTTGCAACCTACCCCCTTTTACCTTCAACTAATGTTCCCAAACAACTGACATTTCTACCCTCGGATAAAGGCCCCGACTATCCATTCTATTCATGTCTCTAATAGTTTTGTAAACTCCAGCAGGTCACCCCTCATCCTTCGACATTCAAGTGAAAGCAAGCCAAGTTTGTCCAATCTCTCCTCATAGCTAATAGCCTGAAAACCAGGCAACATCCTGGTAAACCATTTCTGTATCCTCTCCAAAGCCTCCACATCCTTCTGGTAGTGTGGCAACCAGAACTGTACACAATATTCCAAATGTGGTCTGACTAAATTTCTATACAGCTGCAAGCTGACTTGCCAATTTCTAACTCTATATCCTGACTGATAAAGGCATGCATGTCGTATGCGTCCTTGACCACCTTATCCACTTTCAAGGAACTGTGGACCTGTACCTCTGTATGCTGATGCTACTAAAGGTTTTACTATTAACTATTTACTTCCATGTGCATTAGATCTTCCAAAATGCATCACCTCACATTTGCCTAAACACCATCCACCATTTCTCCACCCAAGTCTCCAGCTTATCTATATCCTCCTCTCTATCCATAGCTTCCCCAAACTTTCTGTCATCTGCGAACTTACTAATCAGAACACCTAAACTTACATTTATAGATATTACAAACAACAGGGGTCCCAGTACTGATATGAACAGAATACTACTGGTCACAGATGTCCAGTCAGAAAAATAATGTTCCATTGCTATACTCTTTCTTTTGTGGCAGCTAGTTCTGTATACAACTTACCAGCTCACCATGGATCCCATGTGATTTCAACTTTTGTATCAACCTGCCATGAGAGACCTTGTCAAAGGTCTTGCCAATGTCCATATAGACAGCACCTACCAATCTGCCCTCATCTGTCATTTTTGTCACTTCCTCAAAAACTCAATCAAGATTGTGAGATATGACCATCCGTGCACAAAACCATGCTGGCTATTGCTGATAAATTCATGTTTTATCCAATGTGAGTAAATTCGATTCCTAAGGATCTTCTCAAATAATTTCCATATCACTGATGTAAGGTTCACCGGCCTGTAATTTCTTAGATTATCCCTGTTGCCCTTCTTAAACAAAGGAACAAAGTTGGCTATTCTCCAGTCCACTGGGACCTCTCTGTGACTAAAGAGGATACAAAGATTTCGTCCAAGGCCCTAGCAATTTCCTCACCTTCTTCCTTCAACATTCTGGGATAGATCCCATCAGGTCCTGGGGACCTATCCATCTTAATGCTTTTCAAAACACCTAACATCCCTTTTCTTTTGCACTGATATGCCCTAGAATTTCAACCTACCCTCCCAAGACTCACCATCCACCATAATCTTCTCCTTTGTGAGCATCAATTCAGTATTTGTTAAGGCCCTTACCCACTTCCTCCAGCTCCATGCATAAATTCACTTCTTTGTCTTTGAATCAAATTACCCTTTCTCTAGCTACCCTCTTGCTCCATATAATGCCTTGGGATTTTCATTAATCCTGTTAGTCAAAGGGATTTCATGCCTCTTTTTAGCTCATTTAATTTCTTGTTTGAATTCTTTCCTGCTATCTTTGTGTACTTTGAGGCATCTGTCTGTCTTCAGTTTCCTAAACCTTACATATGCCTCCTTTCTCTTTTCGAAAAAAAAGGATAATTGACTAAATTGACTAAACTAGCTAATTAAAAAAAAGTTTTCCCTAACACACCAAATCATCTAGAAACAAGCTCAATTCTGAAGATTTTTACAACCCAAGCATCAAACAGAAATTTAATGTAAAGTCTCAAAATAGAAAGTTACTCTATGTGAGTAGTGTACTCTGTTGGTTAATTTGACAAAGGCATACATAGCATTTATTTTAAAACAGTGCACAGAAAAATACAAACTCATTAATTCATTATTATCCCAAACAGAATATTTCTGAGTTCAATTAGTTTTGAGCATTTTCAGGAGTTGTGCAAAAGATAAGTAACTTTTAAACCACTGCTTCAAAATAGACATTATTGATCAATAATTTCTTAGTGAAATATCTGTTTTCACAATATTTTCAACAAATTTCTGTTTGAAGTATTGTGTCAATTTAACATCATCAGCAGCACTTGATTTGAAGATCGAGGGCCAACATCATGATAATAGCCTTCACTGTCTTAATTATGCTTAAAATCATAAAGACCCACTGTCAACCACCAAGAGGCAATTGTATGGCACAGACAATCAAAGGCATTGCTGCTGCATTAGTAAATGAGTTACTATCCCTTTCCAGGAATGCTTGAGTTATGGTGGACAACTTAAAAAAAATTGAAAACATGCAGATGAAAAAGCCCATAATTCATGTTAAAAACAATGATCTCCATTTAACTCTTTCAGTGCTGCATCACAAAGAATTAACATTTTCTTTGTTAGGAATCATGTTTGAAATCTCACCTTGTCTTTTCCTAAATCTAGCTTAATTGTTTAGGTTTTATTAAATGCTGTAAAATACAGGTTCTCTGATACAAATAGCTCTTTAACATAGACTCAGGCAAAGAATGTTCATTCCTTCACACAGACAGGACCTACTTGACAGCACACAAATGTTGTGCACAATGTGAGGGTTACACAACATTTTAAATAATCTTCAAGGACAAGATGCTCACATGATACCGTGAATGAAAGTCATGTCTTTGATAGTTACATGTTAAATGTCTCTTCATAAAACAGATTGCTGATTAACGCGGGGATTTCTAGTTTAAAACACAAATGTTTCTAATGTTAATTCCCCTTTAAACATTTTATTCATTACTAGTTTACCTTGTTTTAAAATAATTTTAAAATGTAATTCATTTGGGTGTGTTTATAATTTAATGATTTCCACTGTGATGCTTTTAGAGAAGAACTCCATCAAAGTATTGCCACTGGTTGCATTGAAAGAGTTAAAAGAATGGAACATGATACAGGATGCAGCAGAGTACATCTCACTGAGCTCACTTGGTTTTCTGCAGGTAGCCGTGGCATGGAGGCTGCTCGACTGTGGCCTTCCATCGGGAGGTAATGGTCGCTGTCCGAGTAGCCGTCCCTCCCCATTTCTTGCATCTCCACAGCCTGCAATACAAAGCCAAATTCGGGGGGGTATTAAAGGGGGAGGAAACGTCAGCCTTAGCTGGAACTGAGTGAGCTGGAAGGCTCCTCGTACTAGCTGCCATTCCTGAGCATAATTCTGTAAGGTGTAAACCCTGCTACATGCTCCATGAGTTGACATAAACAAACATCAAACAAAAGGGGACTTACTGAACTTGAAAGTTGCAGATACTGGAGAATTAAATTATACACTAAATGATCTTCTTTTCATTTTCATGATGTAGCCAACACTGGCAAGGGTAAACTTTTTGCCAATTTTCAGCTGACCTGAGATGTGTTTTGACAGTTTTCTTGAACTGCAGTGCTGTATAAAATGGTGATGGTTTTATGAGACTAACCATTCAGTCTCATAACTCGGATCTAGATTTTTACATTTTCATCAGCTTTGTAAATATTTTCCTCCTTTCTGTCCGCACGAGTATTTTCAGGTCAGGATAAGTGTAGCCTAAAATACTGATGCAATCAATGAAGGTTCATAGTACAGTACTATTGATTGAAAGATTAAGTTCTAAAGTGAAAGAGAATTAATTTTAATTATTTCTGTGAAGATCCTAATGTTTTAAAAGAAGTCAGAAAGTCATTTTTGAATAGAGAATGAATAAAACAGTATTTCAAATAAATCAACTGACTCCAGATAAATGAACAGCAAGCCATCTAGGCAGATAATTGCTAAGGTGTTTGATTTAAGTTTTACAAAGAGAGAGGGAGCAACAGGTTGAGAAACTGAAATCGATTCATTCTGAGACAAGCAGTTTTTAGAAGCAGAGGGCTGTTTTTCACTGTCCAAGCAATCAGGGCTGGTGAGAAATTACTAAGCTGCCCAGCAATAAGGTAACCAATGACACCAGGAAATGCAGACAGAAACATTCAGTAGATCAGTGAGTTAGCTTGTGGGTACAAGAGAGTGGAAACTGAAATGCTAAGCTAGTCAGAAGACTAGCCAGAAAACTGCTTGAAGCTCAGTATACGGAAATCTCAGAGTATTTACTCTCAAGGTACTTCAAAGTCAGTAAGAAGGAAGTGAAAGCTCCAGAAACCAATAACTGAACAAGAAGCTTTATGTGGAGGGAGGGGTAACTTTCCACTGAGATTTGAGTTTGCCAGAATAACTTGGGTGAAACCTTTCTGATATTCGTAATAAGACATCTTCAAATTGATCTTATCTTGTCGTAACACAGTTCATATGTTTTCCTTTTCTGTAATAATCTTTTATGCTCATTTTTAAGAAATAGATTGGAAGATTCTCGTGAATAGTTTCAATGCCTGACTTGCACAGCAAACAAAAAATAAAAATAAAATCTATGGTCCATCAAACCAGGTCATACTCAGTAATCCAAACTGCCCACTAAAATCATCAGCCAGGATCAAAACACAAAGTAATGTCAGAACATTGGATTCTAACCCCAGATTACTCATGATATGTCAAACTATTAAATATGACATTTTTTAATACGAGGAAATATAGTCAAATGATGACTGTAATTTCAGTGGCTGTCTGGAATGTTCCACCTTTAGATTGTCAGGGAAATTTCAAACTGAGGCACTTAAAAAGAAGAGATAAGGAAGGGTTGACACTTCCAATCCCTCAGAAGAAAGCCATCTCCTGTAGATTATGATCCAAACTGCAGACATGGTTATATTTTATTCTTCTAGGAGTATACACAAAAGGGTGAAGGACCAACTGCAATCCATGGTATACGTGTTTTAGCCGAAGATGTACCGGTGTGCTCTACTGTGCTGAGAATCACAGCTTGACATCAGCCATTAGACATTCCTGCATGGAGGATAAAGAAAGATCTTCTCTTTCTATGAGTCCTGACAGCCAGGCAAGCCGCTGAAGTAACCGTTGAGGAGGAAAAAGACTAAAGCCTGCCAGCAAACTATAGGGCCAGGAGTCCTGAAACCAATTGCTTCACTACTGACTTCAACTTTACTAGAATCATCCAAATTAACAACTACAACATTCCCACATCTTTTCTACAAAGAACCCAAAAGATAACATGTTAATTTTTTGAATTGTTATCGTGATACACAATTTCCATTTATAATTTGTGAGTAAGTTCATCAAGTTTAAATATATTTTCACACATTTAATAGCTCATATACTTATCTATTATTTAACTCAAGAAAGGTTAATGTGACTCCTTTTAAGATATATTTAGATTGGGAAAAAGTTTTAAAGAGGGAAGGGTTCCTTTTTAAATTAACCCTGTTAAGATCAACTGAGGAGGGGGTGAATTAAGAAATAGAGCCAGTTCATCCTTCCTTATGCGAAAGCATTCACGTTTGGGGGAATCCTGTCTGGAATTGTGACGGTCACTTGGTGATCGGTCATATTAATGTTCCCTCTACTGTAACACAAAAATGTTTTCTAATCTCTCCTGGGGCCACTTGGACATTTTCATTCTTCATTATGCATCATAAATGTTTAGGGAATTATGAATAGAACTGTAGCCAGTTAGCTAGGGGGCTAACCTGTAGATTCTATTAATGATAACAGCAAAAGGTTCAATCCCATCCTGGTTAAGGAAGATTCAGAATGTTCTTCCTCAAACCAGCCACAGTAAAAAAAGGCACCTTTTCATTATTCAATGAATAAGGCGGGCCTTTAGAAAGGATGGTCAGAGTCTTTTTCCCCAAGTTTGAAATATCAATTACTAGAGAAGAGTGTCTGGAATGAACTGCCAGAGGTGGTGGTAGAAGCAGATACAATACTAACGTTTAAGAGGTTTTTGGACAGATAAATGAATAGGCAGAGAATAGAGAGATATGGACCCCATACAGGCAAGGGGTTTTTTGGTTTGGAAAGGCATCATGTGTTGAAGGAGGCTTGTTGGGCTGATGGGCCTGTTTCTGAGCTGTACTATTCTTTACACTTTGTGATAAATTGCCTTTAAGGTTAAACATTTACCTTCTCACTAGCAATTTAAAATATTTCAGTATTGTCAAAATTGTCAGATGATTGGTTTCATGAGAAGAATTTATAAACAAGTGAGTGCTTATGGTTCTGTACTGGTGCGCAGACCCCAACGCCTGCTAAGCATCAAGACAGACGTCACTCTCTAGTATGGCAATACAGTTATTCAGTCATAGCACAGCTGGTAGTAAAAGTACTGCCCTTAGATTCTAACTGCAGTCATATTAACATTGAAATATAACAAGGATATTAGATTTCTAGAGTACCTCATCTCATTGTTGTAATATAAAAGTACCTCACAGAACAAACTGCTTTGGAATTTTATTTTAATATTCATTCCAGGGTTGAGCATGCTACTGGCTAGGCCAGCATTTATTGTCCATTCCAGAGGGGAGTTAAGAATCAACCACATTGTTGTGGGTCAGGAGTCACATGCAGGCCAGACCAGGTAAGGGTAGCAGTTTCCTTCCCTAAAGGACATTAGTAAACCAGATGGGTTTTTCCTTTCTGTTGGCAATGGGTTCATGGTCGTCATTAGATTCCTAATTCCAGATTTTTTTTTGAATTCAAATTCCAGCATCTGCCATGGTGAGATTCAAACCCAAGTCCCCAGAACGTTATACCTGAGTCCCTGGAATAACAGCCCAGCAATAATACCACTAGGCCGTTGCTTCCCCTTGTTGTCGAGACTGTGATGTTGAAAAAGCACAGCAGGTCAGGCAGCACCTGAGCAGCGGGAGAATCATGAAGAGCTTATGCCTGAAACGTTGATTCTCCTGCTCCTCAGATGCTGCCTGACCGGCTGTGCTTTTCCAGCACCACACTCTTGACTTTGTTCTCTAGCATCTGCAGTCCTCACTTTCTTCTCCCCTTGTTGTGTAAGCTTGTGTTCCTGTGTAAGATTCACAACATAGCTAACAAGGAAAACAATGGTAACTGAGGGATAAGTACACGTTAGAATTTAACTGAATAGTGTAAGCAGCACAGATACCACAAAAAATTGTGAGAACATAGTGAGATTAAATGTCTTGAAATCACAACAGGGTATGACTTATTCTTGTGATGTGAACTTATTTAGTAATTTTGGGATGAATTTCTTTGAGTTCTCCGTCTACTTTTGAATGGCAGCATCTTCATGGACATTCATTGAGAAACAATTTGCTGCTAATAGGGATTCCTTGGCCAATGTATATGAGATTGATATTGTAGTGATTGTAACCAGGTCAGTCAGCTGGACATCATAGATTAGAAGTTCCCTGAATGGGGCTATTAATGTGATCCAATGAGGGAGACTTGGCAGACATAAGATGACGAACGTCAGGGATACTGAGCTCCTGGAATGCCTGACTCAGTCAGACAGTGCTATTGTCAAAGGCTATGCACTTTAAAATAACAAGTGATTAATGATGGGATGCCACCCTCAGATGAATTATTTCAAATATATCACATGATGTTATTTATTTCATAGGATATAGTACAACATCATAATAGGCAGGTAAACTGTTTACAATGACGCAATTTCCATTATAAAGTGCACATAGGAGTGCACAAAGGACATGTAGATTTTTAATATATCATATCGGTATATTTTCATGCACCAATGACTTTCTATAAGAATCACATTTGCTGTCCCATTTATTTGTAATTCTTTGTATAAAAGAATATCATCTAGCTAACTATGAGCAACACAATGGGTAACCTGTCTGTAGTATATTAACATAGTATATATTGCATTTATGACACACTGCTGAAAAGACTGAAAGGCTAATCTATGGCACAGTGCTTTAATTTGCATGGAATGATTCATTGCTGTGTTCTTTTAGGTCATACACGCTGATTGTCACTCTTGTACCTTACCCATCCTCTCCCCTGTACTCAGCAAACCTAGTTGATGGTGGCAATGAACAAAATAAACTTACAGATTGTCAACTAAATGAATGCTATCCTGTCCAGCATTTTCGCCTCAAATAAAACCAGCATAAAACAGGCATCCTGTTGTTTGTATTAAATACTGTTCGCATTTGTCAACATAGTAACAATCACTGTATTTCAAAGTAAATCGCTTTAAGTGAAACACTTAGAGACATTCCAATTATATGTTACGAGGTGTTAAATAAATGCACTTCCTTTATATAAAGTACAAATATTCTGCAGAGTTTTAAAGACAATTTCTTCAAGACCTGTTTATTACAGAACTCGAACATCTAATTGCATAAACCGACAGTGTTTTAACAATGATGATGACGAATGAAATTTTAACTCTGAAATTGATAAACTCTCCCCATTTTGTATGACAGTCGTAGAAAGAATCCAGGATGATAGAAATCATACAGAATGCACAGCAATCACATTCCAGCTGTTGAATGACAATGCAGGGTTTGGATAACACTTAATTACTGTGTATCTCAGCTGAGCAATGGTTGTTACAGCTACATAAGAAGTGAAGAAGAATAAAGAAACAACTTGTTGAGAAAGTTATAAATATTTGTTGGACATTCAAAAGTTTCTGAGCTGAGTTTATTCATATTATTAAGACATGGTGAAATAGTGCAGGAGAACAGACACCTCATAGAGAGGTCTGGGTGAGTTTTCAGAAATAAGAGGACTGAGACCTACAGTCAAATATCCTCAACATAAGATAAAAATGCTAACAGCTATTTCAAAGAATCAGGAACACTCCATAAGAGCTTATGTATAACTATCTATATCCATTTAGATATGTTAAACACATTTTAAATTTTAATATGGAATAAAATGTTTAAATCTACTTTTAGAAGTTTAAAGCCTAAGCTATTACAGATGCTCAGTCATTATGAAGCAAGATAACTGACAGAATCTCCAGACTGTTGAACCTGACATACGGTTATAAATGATCCACAAGGAAAGAGGAACATGATATCATAGGCATGTACAGCTGTGGAAGCCAGTGTTTTCTGATTCTGCCAATAAAATGCATTTAAACTTTTGTTAATGTACCAGTCTCAAACTGTTAGATTTCAGTACAGGTGTGACCAGCAAATTTCCATCAGGATTGAAACACATTATTACAAAATTGTAATCATTCAACTGTTTTAATATCAAGTAATGAAACAGTGAGATGCGTTTTGCTGATTTATACCTGGGAGCTTGGTCGAGTGTCTTCTATTTCTTCTGACCGACCTCTTTCAGGACTCCAAGCCCCCGTCTTCTGAAACATTTTTTGAGCTCGGTCTGTGACCCAAGATTGACTTTCTTTCATAATCCCATCCTGTGCACTTTGGGAAGAGAAATTATATATTTAATAAGGACATTAATAAAGAAGAAGCTAGAATTCAATACTTGGCAGAATATAAGAGATGTCATCTAGTCAGTCACACACTAAAGAAGGGCATGGCTCAGACCTTCAAGTAACAGTTGTTTGCCCCTTCGGCAATACTAAAACTAACTGGGGATGAGATTCTTGTGTAATGGAAAGAGGGGTTGTATTTGTGCCTGAGGTTTTGCAGTATAACAAAGAGATGCAGGGAAAGAGGAACATTTCAGGGAAATTCCTGATTCATCTTGCATCTGGTGCTTTTAAAATATGAAGCTTCCCTGCATTCACTGACAATGATTATATCCTGTGGATTCATCAAAGTATGGGATATCAACATTGAACGCAGTAACATTCATGTTAGCTTTGCAACTAAAAAGAATATGGTCAGAGTCAAAATGTGTGGCGCTGGAAAAGCACAGCCGGTCGGGCAGCATTCAAGGAGCAAGACAGTCAATGTTTCGGGCATAAGCCCTTCATTAGGATCCCGGAACGTCAACTCTCCTGCTCCTTGGATGCGGCCTGACTGGCTGTGCTTTTCCAGCGTCACACTTTTTGACTCCGATCTCCAGCATCTGCAGTCCTCACTTTCTCCTAACTAAAAAGATTATAACAAAGTATTTTTTAAAATAGTGAAAATCTAAAAAAGCAGAAACACTGGAAATCATAGACAGGATGTCATGAAAAGACAAAAGGGTAATTGAAAAGGCTAATGGAATTTTGGTGCGTACAGTGATTGAATGAGATTCACAGGCTAAATGACTTTTTTTTTGTTTATTCCTTTCTTACTTTCTTAGGGAAAATCTGGGTGCTCTTGACACCCAGCACCTCTTGGTCTCTCTTCAGGGTTTTACCTATTCTTATGTCAAACCAATTGTTGCAAAGGTGTCAAAATGGCTTAGGGCACTGTGGAAGAACAGCAAACCTCACTTTTACTGCCTTCTCATAAAAGAACTATTTAAAAAAGGAAACCAGGGACAAAGTTGATCACAGGTACAAATTTCTTCTCTTCATTTTGTTTGTCTTCGTTCTTTCAAATATTATAGCTTTCTACTGAAACTTCGTTCTTCCACCTTTCTGCTCCCAAAATTGCCCTTGCCCCATTACTTGTATAATTCTTGCTGGTTTGGGACTTCTGGGCAATGACAGTTCTTTGCCATGTTGTCCAAGTGGCTAATCTTTGTGCATGAGAATGGACAGTATCAAAAGACTTGCTAACTGTTGGATGTTTGAGAAGCATTAACTGTGTCTTCACCTGACATGTACACTCAAATATTCACCTTCAACACTGGTGCACCATGGTTGCAGCACTATCATCTGCAAGATGCACTTTATATACTTAACCAGACTTCATCAGCATCATTCCAAATCCATAACTGAACAATGGCTCATCTCATCTTCTCAGGAGCAATTAGGGATAGGAATAAATGATGTCTTTGCCGGCAAGGTCACCACTCCATAAGTCAGTGAGGTCTCCATTCCATGAATGTGTTAAAAAATGCAATTTCAGTAGGGGGTTGTTGAACAGCAATCTGAAGATGAGACCTTGTCTGGTAAAAGCTCTGCCCACCTGGGGGAATTAAGGTTCAACAACAAAACTCTGCAAACCAAAACGTAAAATGGGCAATAGCCAATGTCATTTTGATTGAGATTCAGAGATCAGTCATCCAAACTGTCTTTCTGCCATTTTGATGGAAAGGTTTATTACTTCAGAATAAACTGTTGAGTGAAAATGGTATTTGAGCTGTTTGCAGCATGTCACCATTATGCTATAAAACAGTGCAACAGCTGGATTGTCTTCTGCAATGCTACAACCACAGTAGAAGCATATTACTTGGCATATGCAACAATGAAGTTAATGTCAGTGTTAAGCAATTATGTTGACAACACCTTAATGTTCATTCTGTAAACAGCTTTTGAGTAGCAGTCATTTTTAATCAACCCTGTAGGAGAACCTATCATTTTAATTTCTCACAAAAATTACTGTGAATCACAATCTTGTTCATTCAATAAAATAGTTCACTGCATTCTATTATTATGTATTATTAGATGAATTTCCCTACATTATATATTAATAATGCAACCAATCATTGCACTAAGTATGCAAAATACTTGAAGAAAAAACTGATAGCATGTGGAATTCTCTACTTTATGAGTGGTTGAGGTGAAAAATGTAAATTCACTTGAGGGAAACCTGCATGTTCACATGACAGAGAAAGAAACAGAAGCATATGCTTGTGGAAAAAGCCCAGCATGGAGCATAAAAACCAACATAGAGCAGATGAGCAGAATAACCTGTATCTACATTTTCGGCTACTGTTTAGGAGTATCCACTCCAGTTAATTCAATTGGAAAATTTTGAAATTGTTTCTTTTGTCAATGGACTGTGGGTGTCACTGGCTAGGCTAGCGTTTATTGTCCATCCATATTGCCTTAAGGACAGTTTACAGTCAATTACATTGCTGTGGCCTGGAGTCATATATTGGTCAGACCAGTTGCTGATGGCAGATTTTCTTTCCTAAGGGACATTAGTCAACAGGTGGCTGACAGTCATTGCATGAGGCCAGCTTTTTATTGAATTCAAATTTCACCATCTGCCACAATGAGATTTGCACCTATGTCCCCAGAAGGTGAGCCTTGGGTTTTGGATTAGTTCAGTGACATTATCACAATGCCATTGCCTTCCCTAAATTTGGATACAGTGCATCATCATCAACAGATACAATTGGACTCTCAAGTTCATCCAGGAAGTAGTAGTCACAGCCTCAACTAGCAACGCTGGGTATAAATGCAAATACTAACTAGATTTGAAATGATCGAGAGAAGAATTACATGGATTTGCAGAGAAAATTGTTTCATTTTGGGGGTGGTGCAGGTCTGGAACTGACTACCAAAGAGGATGGTGGGGGCAGAAACTCTCATCACATTTGAAAAAGACATTTGGGTATGTATTTGAAGTGTCGTGGCTTACTGTGGAGCAGGATCTGGAAAGTAGGATGAGGTGGGAAAGCACTTTTCAACTATCACAGACACAATGGTCTTCTTCTGTACCATAAATTTCCATGATGCTAACTAGGCCCTTGTGATTATATTACAATACTAACTAGGAACTGACTTTAAAAACCAGCTCAGAGATTCAGTATAAATTCAATCCAACTAGGTAAGGTCTACCAATACCAATGAGGAAATGAGAATTCAAATCACATCCCCAACTATCCGACCCAGGGACAATTCACAATGACTAATTGTGAAATGCACAGTCTTCTCTGTGGAGTCCCACTTCAGTAGGCTCATGAGAGGAACCTATTGGGAAGTGCAGGATGATGGGTAGAGTTTCCTTTCATATACTGATCAGTATGATTTTCAGAGATTCAGGTAAATAGAATCATAGAATCATAGTGTGGGAAACAGGCCATTTGGCCCAACAAGTCCACACCGTCCATCAATCAAGTCAAAGGTGATTGATTGGTGTCAGACCATCCCATCCTCCTAACTCAGAATAATTTTTAATTCAGTGGGATAAAGTGGAAAAAGAAACAGGAGTAAATTACAGATAAGAAAATCAAGAATTAAACATGTACTTCTGTGTATCATCCTGATCAATATTAAATCATTAATATAAACAGACAGTATTAGAGAAATTCAACAAGTCTGGCCATGTTAATGGAGAGAGAAACAGAATTAATGGAAGCTCTGAAGAAGTCATTTTCAGACTCGAAATGTGAACTAGGTTTCTCTCTCCAGGTGTTGAGTTTCTCGAGCAATTTCTGTTTTTATTTCAGATCTCCAGCGTCACAGTTCTTTGCTTTTGTAAGGCAGGAGATTGGCATAAAGTTAAAGTATTTGGATAACCAGATACAATTGGCCAAATAGCCTCGTTTTGTGTTTCTGTAATTAGCATTACACCAGTTTTGTTTTTGTAGAATTATTCTGAAGGGTCTTGGTCAAAGGTCTGTGCTTAATCCACTGATAGCTTTATTTCATACCATGCAATCATTGTAATATGTTAGATCTATGGAATTAGCTGCTTTATGTGAAAATTCATCAGCATTGGAACTTACAGGCCATTTCCAGATATGTGCTGGGGATCTGGTAAGGTATTCTGCCCTGGATCCATTTCCTGCGTAGGCGAAGGTGGCTCCATACGCTGAAACAGTAATGGCGTTCGATTCTGTGTGAGATATAACATGGCCTAGGGCTGGCATCAGACAGACTTATGGGAATGAAGATACAAGATTCAGAATGTTATGATGCCAAGCGAAGATTCATTTACCTCCCAGGTCACTCTTGATTCTGGAAAAGGGGGGTCATTTAACACTGTAACTCTGACAGAATTAATCTGCATTCCAGGTACCACAAATAAAAACATAAGAAATAGGAACAGAAGTGGGAAATTCAGCCCTTCAAGCTTGCTTTGCCATTCAACAAGATCATGCCTGATCTGATCCAGGCCTCAACTATTCTTTCGTGGCAGCTCAGCAGAGCTGTCAACTCCTTGATATTTCATTAGTCTGTCTACTTGCTCTTTAAATACTTTCAGTGATCTAGACTTCACAACTCTCTGGCTATTGAATTTCAAACATTTACTACCTTCTAGAAAAATAAATTCCTTTGAATCTCAGTTTTAAATGAGGGTTCCCTTATTCTGTCACTATGTCCCCTAATTCGAGAGTTCCCCACTAATGGAAACACCTTCTCAACATCGAGCCTGTTCAGCCCCCTCAGGGTCTTGTATTTTCAATAGATCACCCCTTATTCTTTTACACTCTAATGAATAAAGGTCTAACCTGTGTAACAATTCTTCATAAAGTCAACCCCTTCTTCCCGGGAATCTGCCCAGTGAACCTCTTTTGATCATCTCCAATGCCTGAATATTCTTTTTAAATATGAGGCCCAAAACTGTAGCAGTAAAAATACTGCTGTAAAAATTATTGTTGGTGCTGTAGTAAGCAGAAAACAGATTATGTATAGTTACAATATTTTCAAAATGGAATGGAAGATTAGAATTTTTATTTCAAGTTTATTGTAGCAAGTTTCAGGTGAGGAGGTGTGGGTGCTGTAGCAGGTTTCTGCATGTCCTAGACTAGGGAAGTAAAATACAATCAGACATGGTTTTTGCCAATGTCTATTCAGTGCTTCTACTTACAAAGTGTGCCTATGTGATGGATGACCGGTTCAATCTCAAAAATGATACAGTTGAATAGCCTCCTGGTACTTATCTCTTATATTTTTACATTAGCAAGGGCCATGTAGACAAGATTATCTGATGCTGCTCATTGAATCACGTTCTAAATGTGACTTGCTACTTTCAAGAAATTCAGAGAAACAAAAATCTCTCATTACATGACTAAGTTATAAACTTGCTCAATACATATTACAGCTTATGGTAATGAAATTGTCACCAGGTGAGATCACAGAAGCTTCAACAAACTTCAGAAAAATGCTCAGGTGCAATGGTGAAGCATGAGCCATGAGCACATCAAAGGTTTAGGTCTTTTATGCTCCTGATCTTCTCTTACAGCCGCAGAGAGGAGCTGGACATGTCAGACCTGTTTTCAAAGGGAGGGAAGGACACTTGTATTCACTGTTGTAAATGAAACAAACAAAATCAAACAATACTGCCAATCACTGATGCCACATGGCAGAGATGGACAAAGGAATTATGGGAAAATATATTCAAAAAAGGAACTTCTGTATTTCCTTCTGAAAATTTCAGCTACTGCAAAACAAAATTAACATCCCAAGGAAACAAGAACTATCTTTTCATTAAATTGAAAATAAAACAGATAAGTGTTAGACTATACTTCCAATTAGACTACAGCTCATATTTATATACCTTTAAAATAATAAAAACACCCCATGGTGATTCACAGGAACACTATAAAACAAAATTTGGCATAATATGACACCATGCTAAATAGGGAGACAGGTCAGGTTATCAACAGCTTGATCCAAGAGGGTGTTTTGAGGAGTGCCTTAAAGGAAATAAATGAGGTAAAAAGTTGGAGAGGTGTAGAGCAGGAATTCCCTTAGCAACTAACAGTACAGCCACCACAGGAAGAACATTGGGAATGGCCAGAAGGTCAGAATTAGGAGGGCTATGGAGCTGGAGGAGATGAGAAAGATAGGGAGGGTGGAAGTTATGGAAGGATTTAAATTCATAGATGAGAAGTTTGAAATTAAACCATTGCTTGATTGGGATGAATATAGATCACTGAACAACAATTGTGACAGGTAAATGGGACTTGATTTGAGTTAGTCATTGGGAACAGAGTTTTGGGAGAGAAAAGCATGGGAGACCAGTCAGGAATGCAATGGAATAATTAAATCAATAAATAACACAGGTATGAATGAGGATTTCAGCAGATGACCTCAAAGGGGGCAATGCCAGTATATGTTACAGGGTGGTGAAAACAAATGTCTTAGTGATGTTGTGAATGCGTGTCTGACATTCTCAGGGTCAAGTGTGATACTAAGTTTGTGAGCCGCTTGTGTTACTCTGAGACTATTGCCAGGGAAAACAATGGTGTTAGTAGCAACTGAATGGAGTTTGGAGTGGGGACCAAAAACACTAACTTGTCTTCTCAATATCAGATTGAAGAAAATTTCTATTCTTCCACTCTTGGATGTTGTTGGATCAGCAGTTTTGATATTTTAGTAGCAATAAAGGTGTCAAGGGAGATGAGAGGTCAGGCACAGCTGGGTGTCATCAAAATATATGTGAAAACTAACACCATGCTTTTGGATGATGCCATCAAGTAACACCATGTCAATGAGAAATATAAAAGGATTAAAAATAGATCTTTGGGGTAAATCAGAATTAATGATACAGAGACAAAAGCAGGAGCTATTTCAAGTAATATTCTGGCCATGAGGAGATAGTTAAGAGTTGAAACAGGTGATAGCTTCCCACTCTGTTGGACAATATTGGAGAGGCATTGCAGGGTCATGTGTCAATTATGTTAAAGCTGCAGGTAGTTTGAGAAGAAAGAACAGAGATTTTTACTTTTGTTACAGTCACACAGAAAATTCAACTCTGAGCTAGTAATGAAAACCAGATTGGAAGGATTCAAACATGAATTTTTAAAGGGATGCATACTGTTTTTCGTATACATGAACATACACATTAAAAGCAGGAGTTCATTCAGTCTTGAGAAACTGCTCTGCCAGTTGATAAGATCACGGTGAACCTGATCATGGACTCAACTCTACTTTTCTGTTTACCCTTTATTACTTTGACTCCTTTGTCTAATTCAGGCTTTAAAATATTCTATAAAACTGCGTGTACTGCATGCTGGAGAAGAGGATTTCACAGTCTAACATTCCCTGAGATAAAAAAATTCTCATGACTATCTAAAATGGGAGATCGTAATTTTTAAACTGTATCCCCTAGTCCTAGTTTCTTGCACAAAAGGAAACATCCTTTCACATCCACCCTGTAAAGACTTTGGAGGATGTTATATTTCAGTAAGATCACCTTTTATTCTTCTAAGCTCCGATGGACAACGGCCTAACTTGTCCAATCTTTCCTCATAAGATCACACTTCCATTCCAGGAATTAGTAAAGTGATTTTCTTTTCTGAACTGTTTTTAATGCAATTATATGCTTCCTTAAGTAAGGCGGCACAAATTGTAACAGTGTTCCAAATGTGGCACACCAGAACCCTGTACAATTTAATAAAGCTTCCCTAGTTCAATATTATATTCCCCTTGCAATAAATACCAACAAACCATTTGTCTTCCTAATCACTTGCTGTATCTGTTTCTTGTGATTCACAGACCAGGAGACCCAGATCCATCTGAACCAGAGTTCTGCAATCTCTCTCCATTTGAATAACATAATGTTTTTCCATTCTTCCCCCTAAAGTAGTCAAATTCACATTTGTCATCAGCTAAAGTTTTACTTTGGGATATAATAATGTATAAAAAGTAATTTAAAAATGTTAAACAATATCCAACAGAAGGTGTGTTGTCATGGTTTGATGTCCATGTTGAACTACATTGCAGTGTTCCTATACTCAGTTGGAAAAAGTAAGAACTAAAGGTCTCGTTGACTCTTTCATTCTCCTGTAGAGGAACACTCCCTTTTCCTAAAACCCCAATTTCACCCTTCCTATTAGGGAATGCAGAGTACCATTTCTAGAATAGAGTCCATTGGCAGGTCAGCACTCACTAGTACAGGATTTATAATGGTCAAACAAAGGGAAAATGGGGGAAACTAATCTGACACTCAGAAATTCTGCATGTATCCTTGAAGCTTATTATTCAGTTTAGACTATCAGAGACTCCACACAATTTTAACTAAAATTAAAGATTAAAAAAAATACATCTGTGCACATCTCATGGATTCAATGTTGAATGACCCTCCTAAGTAAATGAATGTCATCTGAACCAAAAGCATTGATTAGAAAAATGCAAAAAGAAATCATGCAGATAATTAACATCCTTCTGGTGATTTCAAGGCAAGATGCAGAAATGAAATCCAGGGTAAACCTTTCTCCAGCATTTTGGAAGACATTTAGAGACAGGATCGCATTTTATTGACCTGTGCAAGTTGGGAAAAGCAGAGAAAATCTACAAACTTTTCCAGTCTTGTCAATGTGGCAGAAAACGACTTGCCATCAAAGCTGGCCTCTCTTCTCCAAAGTCCCCTCAACAATCTGCAATTGGTACCTGGTGACGGCATCGACAGCCTGTACAAACACGCCTCCAACAGATGGACAACTTCGGTCAAAAATTCATGTTGATTTTTTTTCTTGAACAGTCCACTCCAAAACCAACTTAATTTTAAAGAAAATTGTTTAGCAAGTTCTAGTAATTTCAATCTTTTACAAACCATTTCTTCTTCACTTTTTCATGTCAGAATATGCCTAAGTGTTGTCAAGATTGAGTTACAATTAACCAAACATAGTATAATCCATTCTAGCCTTGCAATATCTTTAGCACAGGATACCTCTTTTAATGGGATTTGTTAAAGCAAATGGTACATGGCAAAGACTTGAAATAGTATTAGTTAAACTTATCCATCCTCTTACCCCATTTTTCTCTCCAAGGCACCAACTCATGCTAGGTGTTCTAACGTACCACTAGCATTTTAGCTCTTCTTCATTGTGTGAGCCCAGAAAGTAGATCAGCAGGCTAAATGTCCGTATAAGCATTCCACAATGCTAAAACCTTTTCTTATTGAATTCTGATACCTGGCCTTTCAACAGCAAGAATTGGAGTTGGGGGTGAGAATGCAGTGGTCTAACAGAACTTTTTCACCTGTAACCTAGGTGCGCTGGAAATAACAACAATCCATCAAAACTTCCAACTGAACTCACTTAGCTAAGATCAAATATAGATTATCATGGCCTGAGTGGCCAGAGAACCTGTTACTTAAGACCCACTTTTTGCACAAATTAGCACAAATGTGAAATATGACCAATTCAATCAATGGGATTTCTAATGTAGAATATGGTAACTATCTAAAAGAAATCTACACCAGGGTTTATCAATAAACACAAAAGAACAATTTATTTATTGTAACAAACTTATTCATAATAAGTGTCAAAAATGGACAATTAATTACTAATATATAAAAATTTAAACCATGACTAATTTAAATCCAAATGCATACATATTTAATCACAAATAGAATTAGAATTAGCTTTAGTGTCACACGTACTCATATGATTACAGTGAAGAGTTTACAAGTCGCCACTTACAGTGCCATCTGAGATACAAAGCTACCTAGGTACAGATTCTTAAACACAAATTCTTAGAGAAAGGAATTAGACAGGTAAAGACATAAGAAGTCCAGCAATAAATTAGAAAAATAGAGAAATAAGCATTCAGTGCTTCCAACTCAGACTGTGGCAGACTTCATCTCAAAGCTGGGAGTCCGAGTCTGGAAGCCAAGACTCTGAGACCACGCTGAGGCTCAGAGTCAGGTACACCTGAGGCTGGGAGTTTGAGTCCACGCTGACGCCAGGAGTTCAGGTCCACACTTAGGCAGAAAGTTTGTGTTCACGCTGAAGCCCGGAGATCAAGTCCATGCTGAGGCTGGAAGTTTGAGTCCACACTGAGGCCGGGAGTTTGTGTCCATGCTAAGGCTGGGAGTTTGAGTCCACACTGAGGCTGGGTGTTTGAGTCCACACTGAGGCCAGGAGTTCAAGTCCACGCTGAGGCTGGGTGTTCGAGTCCACACTGAGGCCGGGTGTTTGAATCCACAATGAGGCTGGGAGTCTGGGTCCACATTGAGGCCGGGTGTTTGAGTCCACACTGAGGCCGGGAGTTCGAGTCCACGCTGGGGCCAGGAGTTAGAGACCACACTGAGGCCGGGAGTTAGAGTCCACACTGAGGCCGGGAGTTAGAGTCCACACTGAGGTTGGGTGTTTGAGTCCACACTGAGGCTGGGTGTTCGAGTCCACACTGAGGCTGGGTGTTCACGTCCGCACATGAGGTCGGGAGTTTGAATCCACATTGAGGCCAGGTGTCAAGTCCATGCTGAGGCCAGGGTTTTGAGTCTGGGAGTTCAAATCCATACTAAGGCCAGCATGTTGAGTCCATGCTGAGGCTGGCATGTTGAGTCCATGCTGAAGCCGGGAGTTCAAGTCCACGTTGAGGCTGAGAGTGTGCACTGGCTTTCCCCATGGACATTGCCGATTTCATCCAGGGATGGAAGGTAAAAGGAAAAAGAAAAAAAGTTGCAAAGAGAGGGAGAGAAAAACAAAAAGATTCAGATGAAGTGGATGGACTCTGGCTTGGGAGTCCTACTCCACAGCCGTTATGGATGTATCAAGTAGAATAGATCAACCAGACAGACAAGATAGTTTTACAGGAATATTGTGGGTGGGAAACAGAGGTAAAATGAACAAAGTCTGTGGACCAACAGTCCAAACAATAAGGGGGAATGAGGTGGCTTACTCTCATTTATTTTAGGTTTTACATGTGATGATATTGCATCATTCTTGACAATAGTGAGTCTCAATTTGGTAGCCAGTCAGTTGGATCTGAATCCTGAGTTGAGTTAGAAGTTATCCTTTGCAAAGCCTTTAAGTATTATGGCATTTCAACTCTCCAGGATGAGAAAGAGAGAGAGGGAGCATGAACAAGACAGAGAGAGGAAGAGAGAGAGAGGAAGAGAGAGAGAGAAAGAGGGAGAGAAAGAGAGAGAGAGATGTAGCTTGATTATAGGCTTTTTAAGGTCTAGGGCCCACTGCTGGTTTCTTTTAGTTCTATGATAAAGCTGCTACTTAAAACCAATCTCTGAGATGCTGCTGAGCAGTTTTTGTTTTTCAACTCAAAGGTACCACATACCAGTTTATCTCACAAAGTAACAAAAACAGCTTTGGAAAATGTTGCACACATGCGTGTAACCGATGAGTGAACATCACAGTTCCACTTCTGCTTTGAGTGCTAAAATTAATTGGTTCTTTCTCTGCAACAAACAGTCCAAATCTCCATTTTCTAATTTATATTTCAAATAAAATATATGTAGTCCTTACACAATGCTTTTTACTGTATATTTTTCAATAGCATGCTAGTTAGTGCATTTTTCTAACTGTGATAGACGAATAAGACAGTTTATAGCATCATCATAAGAAGGTTCAATGATCTTGCTCTTTCTTGTAGCTTCACAGCAAGATGAAGCCATCATAAGATATTTCGTAAATAATGATACCTCAGTGGATTCTGTAGGTATTCTGTAGCAACATAACAAGATCAAGATTTATACATGGAGGAAGTAAGTGAAAAATCAAAATAGAAAAATCTCTGCCATTACCAAAAAGTTGTGAGCCATTTGCAGATCATAATAAAGCAGAAATGTGAAGAATTAACACCAAAGTTTTATAAAATATCACTTTTATAAACTAGGGGTTCCATGATTCTATGGATAGCACTGGTTTAAGAAGGCAATTTGCCACCAACTTCCCCAGAGCAAGGATAATAAACCAAGGCCTAGCTTTTGATGTCCACGTCCCATAACTGGAGAAATAAAGTTTGCCATGTATCCTGTTCATTGACAGAAGAATGTGGTGATTAAAAAAAACATTTGTTGCATGGCTTGACAACAGTTTGCAGCTTACATACTTGCTTGTTGCTTCAAAATAGAATGAAACTACAAATCCTTAGAGACACTCTTGAATTGTAAGAAGTTAGCGAAATGCCACACCGGGTACAATGATTCGAATGGGAGAAAATATCTGATGTGTTCTGTTTTACTTTGGCAAGACCTGAACAACAGATGTAGTTTAATTGAAAAGGTGGAAAGTGGTACATCAATAACAACCACAACTCCACCAGCAATACCTCAGTGACAAAATTAAATCAGAAATGCCCAGAAATCTGATGAAGGATGTGCTCATGCCAGAGGGTACTGCCTCAAAGCATGGCCAGTTTACATGCCACATAATCCCATTTTCAGATAGTACTGTGAACAGAGAGGATACCTCAATAAAGTGAATGATTTACTCTATTACTGTGAGAAATTATTCCAAGAATCCCCAGACTCTATACTGCAACAATTATACATTTGAACGACAAAGAATGTTAAAGCAGGGCAAGATTGTTGTCTGGTGGCTCGGTCTCTCAAAACCGTTGGAAAAGAGGAAATAAAAATTGCTTGTGATATTTATCATCAGGAAACAACAGAACTGTTGATTTCATGTTGCTCTCCGTCAGAACCATAGGAATGTCTTGGGACAGACCTCTTCAGATGGAAAAATGTTCTTAATTGTAGTATATCACTATTCCAGATGGATAGAAGTTAAGTATCTGCAGGGTCACACTTCTGAAACAGTCATTATATCACTGAAAGAGGTATTCCAACATGTTGAATCCGAGGCCTTGTAATCTCAATGGACTATAGCTTGTCCATGAGTATGTTAAAGAGTTTACATCATCGTAAATTTCAACATATTTACTGATAACCGAGATAGCCTCAAGCCAATGATGAAGCTCAAAGATGCCAGAGTACAACGAGAGTATTACTGAAAAATGATGACATTCAACTTGCACCATTTGAGCACTGTTCATCAAGCTCATTAAGGACAAATGGAAGAACAGACATCACATATTCGGATCTACCTCATTCAATCTAAAATAGCTTACCTCCATGTGATCTCCTCATGGGAAGAAGATTGACAACTCATGTCCCTATTCTCCCACATACATTCATGATATATCTACAATATGATGACTTATTAAAAGTGAGCAAGAATGAGGATGAGTTCAATTTCAGTGAGATTTAGAACTATTGCTGAAAATGTGTTGCTGGAAAAGCGCAGCAGGTCAGGCAGCATCCAAGGAGCAGGAGAGTCGACGTTTCAGGCATGAGCCTTCTTCAGGAATCTTCAGATTTAGAACTATGACAAACATCACAAAGCTTGCAACCTAGCAGGTCTTCAACTAAGAGTGCCAGTTTGGATTTGAGATCAAGCTCATTAAGGACAAATAGAAGAACAGACATCACATATTCAGATCTACCTCATTCAATCTAAAAATGGCACAGTAAGAAACAACACATGCGAACTCGCTTTTACATAGAAGCAACCTTCCACACAACTGAAGCAACCATCATAAGTCAACAGACTGGGAATGCTGAATTCCTTGACAGATCCAGTCTAATTGCTGAACCAGAGTCATCTATCAATTCTCCTTCTATCCAGCAGAGAAGAAACTGAGAATATACTTAGGTAGACCAGAGCAACAATCACAAATTAAAGCAAGAGACATGGAGGCAGATATAATATAATAGAAAATGTAGTTTAAGGGCTTTTGTCTGTCTGTGATTCACCAATGAGGCAATACACATCATCATAGGAAATGGTCTTGCTCTGCCATATGCTGTCTTGTAAGCAACCACACAAAGGATAAGATTGCTTCTTTCAAAGTACTTTAATATGGAACTATATTCTCCAGATTCATTTCTAAATCTTAAATGCTGCTTTTCAGATTTGGTAAAATTGACAACGTTTGAATTATGATGGGCCCTGGGATCACCATTTGTGAATGAACTGCTCCATGATACTGACCAAGGGAGATAGTCTGAACATGGTAGTCTAATGAGAGGGAATTAATAATGAAAACAAACTTTGAAAAATAAACTGTATATGGAGAACAGAGAAACAGATTGAGAGTTTAAAAGAAACACTTTATTTCCGTATCTTAGAAAATAGACTTTACATACAAATCTAATTATCAGAATAAACAATAACTATCACAAGGAATGTCCATTCTTTATTGACAAGGTTAGTCTACCTTCTTCAACACAATATATGAAGCAAAACAGAAAAATCTAAAAGAAGCTGTATCATTGTAGTTAGATGAAAGGTTCTTCTCCCTCTTCAGGTGACAGGATGACCTCAGCACAGTCAGTCAACATCACCTAGAGGAGCAAGCCAGTTGAGGACCACTATAGAGGCAGTTGGCATCACTGAGAGAAATAGGTGAGAAAAGGACCCTGTGACATGTAGTCAGAGACAAAGCTAGATTCATTGAAGCTGATTGGAATTGATGCCTGCACTATTATATAGGAAGGAGCTAGATTTTCATGAGTATCTCATGAGTTGTTAAAGTCTTTTTTATTCTTAAATCTTAACATAGTGTACAAATTGGTCGTAAGGTTAATAAAAACATAGAAAAGACAAAATAAGTAATGCCTTTCTATAATTCTCTAGAGTCAGGGAAGTTTCCATTGGACCAGAAAGGAGCACAAATATACTCTGTTCAAAAAAGGAGGATGGCAGAAAACAGGAAACTATAGGCCAATTAACTTGAGACTGTCTTGGGAAGGGACCAGAAGTTTATGTAAAAGAATTATAGTTGGACACTTAGAAAAACTCTTAGTTAGGAAAAATCAGCTTGGTTTCATTGAAGAGAAATCATGTTATTTGAAGGAGTAATTTGACTGTGGATAAAGGAGAGTCTGGAGGGGTACTATACTTGGATTTTCAGAAGGCATTTGATAAGATGTTACACCAATGGTTATTGTGGAAATGAAAAGCTCATGATATATGGAGTAACATACTGACAAAGTTAGAAGATTGGCTGGCTGACTGGCTGGCACAAACCAGACAGGATGCACACCTTCAGCAGCATTCCCTCTGATTTTTTTGCTGGCTGCATGGACCTCTGAGAATTGTACATGGCAGTAACTTCTGGAATCGGAAGTCAATGCTGCGATTGGCATGCTGATGTTGATCACCGTGTGTGGAAACTTGTGGCTGAGAGGGAACAGAAACTGAAATTGCTGGAAAAGCTCAGCAGGTCTGGCAGCATCTGTGAAGAGAAATCGAAGTTAACGTTTCAGGTCCAGTGACCCTTCCTCATAACTGACCCAAAACACTAACACTATGATTTTTCTTCATAGATGCTGCCAGACCTACTGAATTTATCCAGCTACTTATAAAGTGTTTCTGACTTACAGCTTCCATAGTTCTTTCAGTTTTTATTCAGCTGAAAGGGAATGTTGGTCTTCAGTATTATTGGTGGAATATTGTCTGGGTCCAATAGCCATTGCAGTATCCAATACACTCAGCCATTTCTTAACATAAACGTGCAGTGAACCAAGTTGGCTGAAGATTGGCATCTGAGATGCTGGGGGCCTCCAGAGGAGACAGAGATGCATCATCTGCCTGGCACTATTGGCTGAAGGTTGTTGCAAGTGCTTCAATCTTATCTTTGCACTGATGTGCTGGGCTTTTTGATAGGTTTTACAACAGTTCAATTGTTCAACTGTCATCAGGAGAACTTAAATTCCAGATTTTTATTGGTTTCAAATTCCACTGTTTGTCATAGTAAGATTCAAACTGAGTCCCCACAATATTACCTAGGACTCTGGATTATTGGTCTAATGACAATACTACGACCAATGCCATCATCTGACTCACAAAATGATAGGATGCTGGTACAGTACATAATCAAAAAGGCTAATGTGATGTTACCCTCTATCTAGAGAGGAATTTAACATAAAGGTAAGGATATTATCTTCAGTTGTGCAGGACATTTGTGAGATCACATTTCAAATATTGCATTCAGTTTTGGTCTTCTTTTTAAGGAAGAAAGCAAATGCATTGGAAACAGTTCAGAGTCTGATATCTGGAATGAATAGGTTTTGTTATGAAGATAAGTTAGACAAGAGTGGGCTTGTTCACACAGGAGATTAGAATAATGATGGGTGATTTAAATTGCAAAAGATTCTGCAAAGTGTTGGCAATACAAGGATATTTCTGCTTGTGAGCCAGTCCAAACAGTGGTGCACTGTGTAATAAAGTAGAAGTGGCCTTTTGAGGAGAAGGATGAGGAGAATTCTTTTCTCTGAGAGTTGTGAGACATTGGAACACACAGCCTCAAAAAGCTGAACTGGGAACGGGGAGGATGAGAACAGGAAGCCAGGAAGGGTTTGTAGTCTGGGAGTGGGCGGCCAAAGGCCAGGACTGGAAGCCAACCACCATTTTGCCAAAGTCAAGAGGGAGAACCAATCCTTTTGCCAATACTCGGAGGTAGAGTGGGGAATTGTTATTTAATTAATTATTTATAAGAACACTAATTATTTATATGAGTGTCCACAATTCTTGTGAGGATGGCTCTCAATTTTAGTTTCCCTCCCCCGAGACATAATCATCTCAGCTGAGGTCTTTTCACTCTGTCCCTAATTCTTCCTTACCCTCAGAACAATCCTTCCCTGGTATCTAGTCTCCTACTCTCAGACCTGATCCTTTCCTGTGACCTAATCTCTTAGCTATGGAACCAATCCTTCCATGAGACACACTCTCTCTTCAAAGCCCCAACAGTCCATCCTGAAGAACCAATATCCTCTAACCAGTGGACAATCTCCTTCCCAATCCCAGAACCAACCCTTTCATAATTTCTCCTCTCCTCATCCCAGTATGTTGTTATATGAAGAATACTGTGGCAGTAAAAACTGTCTGATCTAGCTTTGGTTTTGGCCTACTGGTCTCATGTTGTAGAGGTCTGATAAGCAACATCAATAGCTCCTGAATTTCTCAATTCCTATGCAGAGAACTAAATTTATGTGGCCAGGCAAACTAGGATTTCTCAAATTTACTTGTATGTGCCTCTATCTTCTTGTTCTGTTTTCTTCTTACTTGAGGGTAGATTTATTCCCACTCTAATCTATCAATTTCTGTCATTGTCATAAGCATCTCAATCAAACCAGCTAAGCACTTCTTCAGATAATTTCTAACCAGAATATAAGTTGTATTTTTTAAAAATATAGATGATAGCTGTCCATCTCACTATCACAGGATAATTGGGGTCTGAGTATGTTACAGATGCTTTATTCAAGTCTCAGTGACTCTGGTAATGTGTAACAAAAGGTTTGATAATTTCATATTTAATTGAAGTAATCTCTCTGATTTCTCTCCTTTATGCTGAAAGTTCCAGGCTATGCTTTTACCTCTGTTTAATTATGCTGTAGTGATTGCTCTTAAATAGTTATTTTTCAATCAGAATTTCAGCAGCCAGTGATGGCAAGATATTGATTGGGCAGCATATGATAATCAAGCCCCATTATCCTTATTCAAATGCCTAAAATAGTGTAATTTCGGAAGATTCTATGGACAATTACAGAAGGGAACTCTGACCTATTTGCCCCACCCTTTCAGCCTGACATAGAATTCAAGACAATTCATTTTGAGCAGAATGGAACTTTACTGTGCTGCCTAATCCAACACTACACAATGTATTCTGTTGTCATGTGGTTTATTGTGGGACGTTGCCATTGCTCTTGCCTATTCAATGGAGGTGGCCTTCCATCTTGTATGATTACGGTGCTGCGGTGGTCAATACTGTGTTAAGCATTGGCTTGTGTGGGTCAGTAGTCGCTGCTGCAGAAGGTGACAAGAAAGTGCATGATTTGCTGGCCTCTATCTTCTCTGGGCTCTCTCTTTTGTCAGCGAAGTTTTCATTTTGGCTTACTACTTCCAATGCCTCTTCAAACAGTTATCCTCCAAAGGTCAAGGCTATCTGACTATCTCCTAGTTGTCATTTTCAATGTCCCTCATCTTCATATCTCACTTATGGGTGTCCTTGTAGTGAATGCCCAGGAGGTTGTCGCCCAGTGGCCAATAGGCCATACAGAAAAACTTAGGGTATACAACTTTCATTTATCCGATATGTATTATAATTTGTGATGTTTGTGGGTAGCATTTAACATATCATACCAAGGGAGATAATTACAAAATTATTGTCCATTTTGTAATGGATACTTATTTCTTCTCCTTTTTCCTTCAGAATCCTTTGTATTCCATTGATTTGTTGCATTTTGTCATCCTTCATCTTCATTCTCTCCTCCAATACTTTCTTTTATTATTTCAACTCTCACTTGGCTGGTGAGCAATTCAAGAATGATTTTTTTCCTAATATTCTTCTCAGTAAACACTACTTGCCTAATTCTGCATATCCTCTAAAGCCTCACCATCCTTTCAGGGATAGCAACTCACATCCAATAAAGATATTTTTCCTGGTATGTTTGAAGAATACTTTACAGTCTTTTTAACGTTCTTTGTAATTATCTTACCCTCACTCTTTGCTTTCCTTACCCTGCCTTCTCTCCTTATTTTACCTGTATTCTGGATTATTTTATTTATTTAGAGAATGTGAACTTCACTGGTTGGGTCAACATTTACTGCCCACCTGTGGTTGTTGTTGGGAAGGTGGTGGTGAGCTGCCTTTCTTGAACCATACAGTCCATGTGGTATCAATAGATCTACAATGCCATCAGGCTTTGTTCTTTTTTTTGATGCACCAACATTGAAGGAACAGTGATATACTTCCAAGTCAGGATGGTGAGTGGCTTGCAATAGGGAACTTAGTGATGGTAGTGTTCCCATCTAATTGCAGCCCTTGTCCTTCTAAATGGTAGAAGGTGTGGGTTCAGAAGGAGCCTTGGTGAATTTCTGCAGTGCATCTTATAAATGGTACCCATCAGCAGTGGATGGAGTTAATGCTGAGGGTGTGGTGCAATCAAGCAGGCTGCTTTGTCCAGGTTGCTGTCAGCTTCTCGAGTGTTGTTGGAACTGCACTCATTCAGGCAAGTGGGAAATATTCCATCACACTCTTGACTTGTATCTTGTAGATGGTGGACAGATTCTGGTGAGTCAGGAGGTAAATTGCTTGTTGCAAGACTTGGTAAACTATAAACTGTTTTTGCATTTATTTTGCATTTATATAGCTAGTTTTGGTCAGTTTCTGGTCAATGGTAGCCCTCAGGATGTTGACAGTGTTAGATTCAGTGATGTTAGTGACATTGTGTGTTCAGGGCTGATGGTTAGATTCTTTCTTGTTGGAGATGGCCATTGCCTGGCACTTGTGTAGCATGACTGTTACTTGCGACTTTTCAGGCCAAGCTTGGATATCATCCAGGTTTTGTTGTATTTACATATGGACTGCTTCAGTCTCTGAGGAGTTGCAAGTGGCACTGGATATTTCTGCAATCAGTAGCAAATATCCCCATTTCTGACCTTATGGAAAGATAATTGATGAAGCAGCTGAAAATGGTTAGGCCATGACACTGAGGAACTTCTAAGCTTCTGTGATGCAGTAATAGAGACCTTCCCCCGGACTAGGAGACCTAGGTTCAAGTCCCACATGTTCCAGAGGTGTGTAATAAGTACTCTGAATAGGTTGATTAGAAAATATCTGCCAGAGGAACTCCTGCAGAACTGTCTTGGAACTGAGATAACTAACCTCCAACAATCACAACCATCTTTCTATGTGCTAGATTTGAATCTAGCAAGTGGAGTGTTTTTTCCCCGATTCCCATTGACTCTAATTTTGCTAGGACCTTTCATGCCACACTCAATCAAATGTGGTAATAATATTAAGAGAATAACTAGTTATGCTTTATTGACAGTTTAAAACCTATTTATCTATCTGCAATATTCTGAAATGTAGCTTTTTTAATGGGATATATTTATTTTGCAGTGGGATCCCACATTTTTCTCAGTTACTTGATCATTAATCACAATGTCTTTATCCCTGTAGGCACACGAACAAACTGTTTCAGAAAGGAATCTGAGTAGCAACTAATGACCAGAAATTTTACCTTCTCTATTTACACCCATCTATATTTCCAGCTTTGCCTTTTCTTTCCTATTTGCTCCTTCCTAGCTATAAAATTACTGAAACCTTACTGAAAATCAAGAAATGTGGATAGCCCACTAGATAGGTGGAGGGACAGGTAGTATTGAGGAGATGGGGAGGCTGCAGAAGACACTGTAGGAGGGTGGGCAAAGAAGTGACAGATGGAATACAATGTGGGAAAGTGTGAGTTCATCTAGTAGGAAGAATAGAGGCATAGACTATTTTCTAAATGGGGAGAAAATTCAGAAACCTGAAATGCAAAGGGACTTGGAGTCCTAATCCAGGATTCTCAATGCAATGTTCTCAATTTATTTTGAGAGGACTAGCATATAAAAACAGGGTTGTATTTCCAAGGCTTTATAAGGCTTTTGTCAGACCACATTTAGAGTAGTGTGAACAATTCTGGGCCCCATACCTCAGGAAGGATGTACTAGCCCTGGAGCGGGACCAGAGGTGGTTCACAAGAATGGTCCCAGGAATGAAAGTCTAAACATATGAGAAACATTTAAGGACCCTGGGTCTACACTCAATGGAATTTGGAAGGATGAAAGGAGATCTAATTGAAACTTAGAGAATACTGAATGGCCTGGACAGAGTGGATGTTGGGAAGATGTTTCCATTAGCAGGACAGATTAGCAACTGAGGGCACAGATTTAAAATAAAGGGAAGACCCTTTAGAACAGAGATGTGAAGAAATTTCTTCAGCCAGCCAGTGGTGAATCTTTGGAATTTATTGCCACAGAAGGTTGTCGAAGCCAGGTCATTGAGTATATTTAAGACAGAGACAGATAGTTTCTTGATAGTCAAGAGGATGAAAGGTTACGGGGAGAAGGTGGGAGAATGGGATTGAGAAAGTTATCAGCCATGATTGAATGGCAGAGCAAACTCAATGGGCCAAATGGCCTAATTTCTGCTTCTATGTCTTATGGTCTTATAGATGAAGAGTTGATGTGGGGATGTTATTCAGCTTGGTTTGGTATGTAGGAACCAGTATTTGGGACAGAATATGTAATCGAAATAATCAAGTGTTTAGTTGTGCACAACCACAATGAGAATGACATGTCTCCTACTCAACTCTAAGAAACAACTTCTTTCTCTTCATATCCTGTTTCACCTCATTGTTTATATTATGAGGAAAATCGCTCCTTTGAACTCACCTATATTACGAAAGTGTATAAAAAACAAATACTTGTATCATAAATAATATTGCTTAATTGACTGCTTATGAACAAAGTTAGGGCTTTGATCTACAGCCTAACTTGTAACCGCTGATCTAGGAGGTAATGGTTCAAGACCCAACTTCTCCAGAGATATTATAACAGGTTGATTCGAAAAATCCGTAACTGCCACAAGTATACTTTTTCAGAACGTAGATCCCTAAAGATTTTCTAAAGATTCCACTTTTAGAAAATAGCAATATGTTGTCTTACTGATAAAGTTTGTAAATTCACAACTATTCAAACTATAAGTTAGCATGTATCCTTGACATTTCAAACACTATGTCTTAAAGTGTCAAAACTTTGCAAAGAAAAGCCCTTCTATCATGAACTCTCAAGGGCAAAACTGGCAGTATCTAATGTACAGATCCCATTCACCAACATTTAGCCTCGAACTGACCACAGGATGTATCTAATAATACTACCTCCTCCACCCCCAAGTAGTGATCAAGTGCAGCTTCACCATACCAGCTAAACATTGCAACTATGTTCTGCCTCCTGACATCATAGGTGATGAACTACTTTACATACATGCTAGTATATTTACAATTTACATGGCCATTTGTTTTAATATACTTTTGGGTACAATTAACATTTTCTGGGTTGAATACGATTCTAAAACCTGATATATCTGGTTCTAGCATTGGCCATGGATAACAATATTAACATTACATGCCAGAATACTGAATTAATTGGTTCAGTGTCATGCATATGGATAATATAATATATTCAAAATAAAATAAAAGGGACCAGATGCACTTTAAAGCAGGGAAGAAATCAGCAAGAAGCACATAGGAAAACAAAAAAAAATTCAATACTCCTGAACAATGAATTGATTAAACAAAGATTGATACATTTTAATATCCAACAAGCTCAACCAAACTAAATAGCAAATTTCTCCCATCAAAAGGGGCATCGCTTTGCATAAAAGACATGGTAAACGCTTTCTAATTTTGTTGCTGGAATAGACAATTGTATTCTTCGGCTCCTCATATCCTCCAAAAAGCAATTATAATACAAATGGTTTTTTAAATTAACATTTTGTCACTTTTATCTATATATAAGTATAAAAATGTTAACAAGTTTTTAATGAAAAAGTGAAGAAACAGATATCCATAATTTTGGGGAACTCCAGTAAGAGTATTTGAAGGAGCAATCAAGCCTTGTTTCTCTTACTCTCAATAAATCTCAAGTTGCTGATGCTAATTGACTTGTGTTTTACTTTAGTATTTATCCAACAGAAAATAGTGCAACAGTGCTAAGAACAGCCCTTTCCAAACCTCCAGGCCCCAAAAATTCAAACAGGACAAATGGGCAAGAGAGAGGTATGTTCAGATGGAAACATACTTCATGAGGCTGCATGGGCTATACTGCTAGGACTTACCAGCCATGCATGACTCATGAGCCAAGGCTTGTATACCCCAGATTTGCTGAGATGCAAAAATAAGTAACTATGTTGGGAGATCAGTGCTGTTAAAAATATTTCAATCTCTATCGGTGACTTCTGAAGTGGAACAGCATGAATGGAAATGTGTAAAAAGCATACATCAAGCAAAATTGGAAGCACAGCAAATTAAGAAGAGCTGTTTGTCTTTCTCTGTATGATTCATTCTCAGTTTCTTTTTTTGAATAGTATGACATCATTTGCGATTCAATCACTTCTCTCCACTATGGTAGTACCTGCTCCTCACGGAGTAGCTGGAGCTTTTTGGCTTTGCTTTGTCGATAGTATTCCATGATCATCATAGCTGCGTAGATCTTGCCCACGGTAAGGTCAGTTGCTGTAGGCAGGAAGGTCAGAAGTCAAGAAGAGGATTTAGAAAACTGAAACAGAGAATTGTGGTTCAATTATCCAATCTCCCCTGGACGTGTCTTCTAAACATCTTGTAAATTTTCATTCATACTACTTTTGAATGCTCTGAAATCTGTTAACTTTCACATAGGCACAATGAGAAAGATGAAAACAATTGATGATTGATTTCACTCTCTCAACACATGATTTTCACTGAGAGTTATCCACAGGAACCAGCTGTATAGCCAAAGTTTATAACCATCTGTTTCTGAAGCACTTCATTTATAAAAAGTAAAATAGAATTTGAAAATAGAAGAGGACAATATTATTTTTGTAGCTAATGAGCTATGAAGAGAAGCTAAGTTTGACAGTGAGTTCTCTGATGACTAATGGTCAGTGAGGATTAAAGGATGGTGTCTGAACCCTGAATGAAAATAATGTTATCACGAATCTGGAATGATGATGATGAATGGAGTGCAGGAATCTTAAATAAACTTGCACTGAGTTGCTAGCTTTGGTGTCAAGTTTCAAATGTCAGAGGATAGCTGATTCTGCTGTAGATAAGAATTTTACAAATGTCAAACACTGGTTTTACAGTATAAATTAGCCACTAAGAAAGCAATTGAGCAAGTCCATATATCAAAAATGAGCAATAATACCAAAACCCATGTTTAACTGTGGTGTTAGAGTTAATCGGGGGGAGGAGATGAAATTAGAGAATTCAGATTATCATGCTCTTTCCCAATAATGTCACTCACTTGGTTCACATGTAGTATTGTAAGTGACATGACAGGAACCTGCCCTCCTGGTGGTATGCTATGAAAAGATATGAGATAGGCTGGGGATTTTCCTTGGAGCAGAGAGGTTGAAGAGGAACCTGACCGAAGTCTACAAATTATGAGAGGCATAGATAGGGTAGATTGGAAGGAATATTTCCCTTTAATGGAGGGTTCATTAATGAGGATGCATGGATTGAGGGTAAGGGGAGGGAGGTTTAGAGGGGATTTAAGAACTTTTTTCACTCAGAGGGTGGTGAATATCTGGAACTCACTGCCTAAAAAGGTGGTAAAGGCAGGAATGTCATAAAGTTTATGTAGTATTCGATGAGTACATGAAAACCCATAGGATACAAGGTAATGGGCCAAGTGGTGGGAAATGGGATTAGAGTAGATAGTAGGCTTGATGACCAGTGTGGGCTTGATGAGCTGAAAAACCTCTTTCTATGTTATAATACTCTATGACTCAATATGTAAAGAACTGATGACAAAGAAAATGGAAGTTATAATGAGATCTTCACTTACATTTGTGAGGCGTGACCAGTAGATCAATTGTCTTCTGTGAGAGGTTTGGCCAGATAGACATCATTTCTTTCCTCAATTCTCGGTCCATTTGATGTTTATCAGCCCCTCCTAAGAGATAAAATTGGTAGAACATTTGGGATAAATTTTAAAAAGGCTGCAATTATTGCAAAAATGTCTTTATGGGCAACCACAATGGAACAAGGCTTGCTGTGCCACATGCAGATAGTACAGCTGGAAAGTTTCCCTATATTATCTGGTTGTCTGCAACTGAGCAAAGCAGTCGTGGTATACAACTGAATTTTGTTTTACTGCCTGAAAGTAAGATGGAAACAGGTTTAATAAAGACAGTCAAGAGGGAATTATATGGTTATTTAAATAGAAACAATAAGCAGAGTTACTGGGAAAAGGCAGGAGAATACTTAGAGGTGCTGCTCAGCTTCTGCACCCTACACCAGTTTTGTGATTCTGAGATGAGAATACAATAGTTGATAATGTGAAATTATGTGGCAGTAAACCTTCATTTAAATGTCGGGGCACATCCATCTTTCACCTTTTAAATATTGTGAAATAATTATTCACAAGACTTATAAAAATCTTCACAATTTGTTTTTGTTCGTATATGGTGGTAGTAACTACACAGTAGCAGAGGCATGACAGTTAAATAAAACCCACACTATACCTTTTGCTATTTTGATATCCAAGGCTGTCCTAATAAGTGCCATAAGTGTGGAGTTGAAGTGCACGCTGTTGTCTTCAGCAACTGGTAAATCCATTCGCAGAAGCCTCTGTAGGGAATCAATCACAACGAACCTAGCCCAAAGCACTGTTTGCTGTTTGGCTGAGTTACCACAAATCACCTGTATGTTCCTTTCATTTTAATCTAAACATTGTCAAATAATTCATTCCATTCATGTACAAATATAAATACATTGGTCATCATTGCAATTTAACACGATGCACACAAATATTCCGTGGAACAACACACAATGCAATGGTCATTCCCAGTTCCACTTGAGGTACTAACATCCAGTTAACAAACACAAGAGATGCAGGTGCATGCAACATGCATAAGTACCCCACAGGACAAGCAGTGCAGTCAAGTTGACACAGAAGCTTCCAAGGAAAAGACACTGGATTTCATTCACAGCTACACTATAATAGGCTATTGCTTAAAATCTGCTCTCTCAATGCAATGGAGCATTATTCAAGGATAAGTAACAGCAGCATTCAGAGGTTCTTGAGTGAATTAGGAAGGAACAAGTATAGTGCATTTAATGCAATTAAAGCTGGAGACAATGAAATGATTTCAACATTATTTTTCCGAGAAGTGCAATGCCAGTAATAGGGCTGAAAGAAAGCGAAAGATACAGTAATTGAGAGAAGGTAGGCAAAGAAAGCATGAGATGGTTGGGTGGGGTTTGGGAAGGGAAATGAGACAGTGGGATAGCTGAAGCATGAGAGAGTTATTAGGAGAGCTGTCCAGAAAACAAGTTGTGCTTATATAAGGAAGAATAGAACTCATTTAATCCATATATGTTCTCAATCCAGGGTTGCGAAGTCTTCTACTTTGTTGAGTTAGTGACATATTTCTGTGGCTGTGTGCCTATGAACATGATGTTTGGACAGGAAACTATTGTTCCTCAGGTGGTCTCCATATGTCTATCAGTAGTTGCACTGGGTCCTCAGGAGTGTACCATTATTTCATTATTCGTAAAGGGTCTCAGCCAAGCTGATCTGGTTATTTGTCTTGTGAAGTGGAACACTCTGAAGGCACTCAAGTCCTGAACATGGTAGTGTTAACATTTAAATCAGGACTACAATCCCAAACAGCATTTTGACTGTGAAGACCACTCTCAGGAATGACTGAACTCAGTACAATGCAGAGTGACAAAAAGGACACAAGGTCCCATCAACAGGCAGCTCCTTATGTATATCAAGGATAGATCATTAGATTCTTCTTTGTTGAAGATGATCATTACCTGGTATTTGTGTGGTGTGAATGTTAGTAGCCAGTTATTAGTACAAATCTAGATATTTTCCAAGTTTTGCTGCATGTGGGTATGGCCTGCTTTAGTATCTTAGGAGTTGTGAACAGTACTGATCACTATACAATCATCAGTAAATATCCTCACTCCCTGACCTTATGATGGAGAGAATGTAATTGAGGAGGCAGCTGAAGGTTCTTGGGCCTGTGATGTTATACTGAAAACCGCAATGTTAGTTATGAGTAAATGGGTGCACTTTAGAGTTAACCAGTCAGAACCATATAGAACCTCAAAGAATGGCTTGGAAGGTTGGGGGGCATCAAGATTATTACAGTTGCATCCTTCCCAACAGCACAGAATTTTCCAGACAAGTAGTAGTGCTTGGAAGGACAGGAAATGTCAGAAAAGATAAAAGGACATCAAAAAATGCCCATGGATACAATAAGATAATCATAAAGGATAATGTAAACATGGGGAGATAAGAGGTTAAAGTTCACTGCTCCTTTATCTTTTTCACTTCTAAAAAGATTTCCAGACTCTGGTGGTGGCTGGGGTAAGGCGGAAGTTTGATCTGTATTTGATGACATTCTTTGAATGACAAGGCCAGCTCCTTTCAATGGGGAATTAGCTTTTGGAGGTTTTACAAGCTAGTTGATTTATGAATGTCTAATGCTGGATAATTTATTTTTTGCTATCTTTAGTTTTCTCGCTCACTCTAGATTTTCTTCAATTTTACAATCAGAGGTCTTTGTATGTAGGTGTTATTGAAGCCAAGGCATTTGTGATCTAAATGGCAGAGATATATAAATGATGAAATATTTAACCAATTAATCGATGGAGGGGAACTGCTTTTTGGTAGGGAACTCAATGAGTTGTGGGAAGTGCTGATTGTAACATTACAATAAATATCATATGTCAATACTGAGTTTTATGTTTATTTGAGACTGATGGAGCAAATTGTGGAATCATTAGAGACTTAATTAATTGTTTGATATTATTTAACTATGGAAACTTTCAAATACTCTACTAACTGAACTGCTTATTTTTGTGGTCATGTACAAAATCAACACATAAGGTATGGTACACAGTGTATTGGAAAGCTTAACAGTGAATGGGGAGGAAAAAGATTTAAACTTACACCATCCAGGGAAGATCAGGAAGGAAGGGACAGTTCTACTGGGGAAAGAAACAAGATCAGCCGCTACTGCTTATCAACCGACTTTTGAATTTGAACTATGGCCTTGAGAGGACAAAAGGTAGGAATGATCCCTGAGGGAGGGAGATTTAAACAGGGAATGCTGTCTCACACTTCTTAAACTACAGTACACGAAGTGGGGTAAACCAGATAAGATGCATGAAGAAACAGGGAGATCATACAGTGAAGGGGACTATTTATCTAATTACCTAAATACAGAAAAGCAATAAAAATTGCTTTTTAAAAATTTACAGTTAGAGCCATTGTCCCGCTCCTCTCAAATTCCATTTTAACACCTTCCTCAAAAACCTTTTCTCAATGTAGTAGGTTCAAATATTCCAAAGTACATATGTCACATCCTGACAGCCTGTGTCTGATGTCCACTTAATAAGTCCCATTCCTAATATCCTAAAGAATGTAAATCTACTTGCAGCCTTTCAAAGGGCAATCTAAACAGCACAGATGATATCTCAGCAACAGTAAGGCAGCATGACTTATTCCTAGGATTACCCAGTTGTAATACAAGTATTGACTGACATCCCTTATGTCATGTCTGGAATATCTAGGAGGAAGCAGTAAGAATTCAATTAAAAAATTCTACTGCTCCACATGATGAGGAACATCATGTGAATAGCAGTCAAACCTTATTTCCTGTCCAGCCAGCTAATATAAAATAGACTGGAACATTACCACAAACCAATTGTTGTTAGTTAGTGTCAAACTTCATGTCTGCATGGGATGGTCTAATGTTTTGGCAGTGTTGAAGTGGGTATCTGGAATAGCAAGAGACTCCCCACCCCAGTCGGTGAATAAGCCTGACAGGATCAAAATCTGGCACCTAAGTGGTGATCAGGAGCTTTCTGGGCCAACCAGGTCCCGAGGCAGAGATGTCCCACCCAAATTTAAGCTTCCGGCTAATCAATATTTGCACTTCTGACAGATCTCTTCCCAAACAAATAATCTGGAGAGGAACTAGGGAAATTGAATTTTGCAGACAACAAAGCAACCCTCAAGTGAAAAGCAGCCTGGCCTTGCAAGCCTGTCAGTCTAGACTTTAACCATCACATTCATCTTGATCCCCAAGCATCATGCAATCTATGGATTGTCAGGCATGCCTTTGTCTTTCTTTCCCTTTTATTCTGTATAATAATTAGATAAACAAAAACTTATCACCATTACCTTTCCTGCACTGTTTAAAACTAAAGTTGTTAGAGGTGGTTATGATCAAGAATGCACTGCTTGAGAATCGGTGGAAACACATTTAACATAGGGACATAACAACATAGGAATTAGGAGTGGTAGTAGGCAATTCAGCTCTTCGAGCTCACTCCACCATTTAACATGATCGTGGTTGAGGTTATTCTGGTTTCAATTCCAGTTTCCTGCCTGCTCCACGTAGCGTTTTATCCCACCTTTCATCAGAAACCTAACTAGTTTTTTTCTTTAATTTGTTGATTGATTCTGCCTCCACTACACTCTGGGGCAGAGTTCCATAGATTCACAACCCTCTGAAAGAAGTAGTTTCTCCTCATCTTAGTTCTGAACCTACCTCCTCTCACTCTATATCTATGACCTCTTGTCTGAGAGTGTCCCACAA
Source organism: Hemiscyllium ocellatum (assembly GCF_020745735.1). Taxonomy (NCBI): domain Eukaryota; kingdom Metazoa; phylum Chordata; class Chondrichthyes; order Orectolobiformes; family Hemiscylliidae; genus Hemiscyllium; species Hemiscyllium ocellatum. The sequence goes on along the minus strand of NC_083445.1, from coordinate 3,797,216 downwards.
GGGAGAATATCTGGTCAATGTTCACTTTATCAAACCATTTTATATACCTCAAAAAATTCCTCCCTCATTCTTCTGAACTCCAGTGAGTCCAAGTCCAAGCTATTCAACCACTCCTTTTATGGCAGCCCTTTCATCCCTTGAATAAATCTGGTGAACCTCCTCCAAACTATCTCCAGTGTCACCACATCCTTCCCCAAGTTAAGAAGATCAAAACTGGACAAGGGTACTGGATAAAAATGTTCAAGGCTTCAGGAAACTGTGGAGTGCGGGTCTGGCTGAGTTGATCTTGCAGAGAGCTGACACAGACATGGACCAACTGATCTTCTGTGGTGCTTCCATGTATCCAAAGTCCAAAAATGTACAGGTTAGATGGATTGGTCATGCTAAATTGCCCATAGTGTCCAGGGATGTGCAGACTGGGTGGATTAACCATGGGAAATTCAGGGTTACAGGGTTAGGGTAGGGGTTCAGTCGAGGTGGGATGCTCTTCAGAGGGTTAATGTGGACTTGATGGGCTGACTTGTCTGCTTCCACAAAGTAAGGCATTCTTTGATTTAAGATTTTTTACATAATTGAGTATTCTGACTGACAGAACATCAGGTATGCCATTTCAAGCTCTTCACTAGTTTTCCATATTTCACAGTGTAACTTAAGACTACTATCAATGTCTAGTTGTGAGCATATTGCTTGGGACCACAATCTCCATACTCCACTGCCCATCTTTCACAGTGTATTGTACATTACTATCTGTTCCTTGGTCTGTCACTCTATCCAACCCCTGTTTTCCCACAGAACATTCTTTCTGCAGTCTCACAGACTGAGACAGACCACTCCATCACTACCCATTTGAATCTCATTTCTAGTTTGTATCTTACCCTCAGTATCAAGACCATCTGTTTAAAGTCACCAATAATATCTTTAATACTCTTAATCTCTCCATAGATTTTGATACAACGAAACCTCCATTCTCAGTGACAAAATACTTCTCTTGTACTTGCATTATCACATTCATTTTTAGCTCCCCTTCAATTTCTGGTTTATATACTGCTGGTGATCAGATCCATTGCTCACCTTATCTGTGTGTTCACCTATCCAGCTATACTTTTTTTTCAAATGTGCTTTCTATCCAGCTGTTTCAAGAAGAAAGTTGAGGATGTTACACAATTTTCTTTGGATTAATAACAGCAAGATTAAATCTGCTCCATCAGAAACTGGTCACTGTTGCAAACTCAACCCTACCCACCCACTCTACTGCCAGTTGATCCTGAGGCTAAACCCAAAAATAGATTAAAGCGGTACTGGAAAAGCACAGCAGGTCAGGCAGCATCCGAGGAGCAGGAAAATCGATGATTCGGGCAAAAGCCCTTCATCAGGAATGAGGCCTCATTGCTGAAGAAGGACTTTTGCCCGAAATGTCGATTTTCCTGCTCCTCGGATGCTGCCTACTCTGCTGTGCTCTTCCAGCACCACTCTAAACTTGACTCTAATCTCAGTGGCATCTGCAGTACCCACTTTTGCCTAAACCCAAAAATGCACATCCTCAATATCCCAAATGAGCCCAAACTGAGCTTTGCACTCCACCTGGTTTTACTGTCATATGTTATCTCCTGTGCAATTGCTCATGTCCCTCTCTACTTCACCTTCCATGCTTCGGAAACTCTTCATTTTAAACTTCTCCAAAGAAAGACATTATTCATTCTGGATTATTAGAACAACACTCTGTAAAAATACACTTGGCCTGCGTTTTGTTATGATACCCTCATTCAAAGAGCTGTTTATAAATAAGTAAGATGCAATTCATATTGTAATTAAGTTAGTCATATTAGAAAGTCAGCAAATATATCCTTTGAGAAGTCTATTCTTCTAAGATTCATGGATATTCGATTTCAATTTATTTAGGTTCTCCTTTTAGAAAGCTGAACTGTATTAACTCAAATACCATGACCCTATACTTCTGAGTAGGGGTAGGCTCAGGGTGACACTTTGTGAATCATAGGATTAATTTGTTCAAGAAAAGTGCAGGGTATTGACATTGTCACCTCATCATCAATTGCAGCACTGAGATAGTTCACAAACACGACTTGTAGAAATGTGCTCAGCTTTCAAAGTGGTGACAAAATCAATGCCCAGTATTCTTGGTGTTGAGTGCTGAAATCATTAGTGGCACTGGTTAGCTGACGAATGAAGGATCCACAGGAATGGAAGGTAAAGCTATAAGATAGTATTTGCCTTTGTAAATACTCTTTCCATTGACCTATGAATCCAAGTTGAAAACACTCAGTGGCCTTCATATCCTCACCAACTAAAAAAGAAGTAGCTGTGGATTCCAAATCTGGTGATGTCCCAAAGCAGAGCAGGCCAGAGGCATAGAAAACATGGAGCAAGACGGGAGTGCCATGTGTGACAGGATCTGGGGCTGCAAGCAGCTATAATGACTATTAATACCACAAATGAAGCATCTGTATCTTATTTTAGTCAGTTTGTAGGAAAACATATAGATTTTAAAATGTAATATTGATTTTCACAGCCATTCTTTGTTATCTGTTAACTGAGCATGTATGTAACCTTGAGGTGAGAATTGGGCAAAAAAATGTTGAAACAGGGGGAAGAATAGGAAACAGAAAAGAGAGATTATCCATGGGCTGGAAAGAGAGGTTATGCATAGGCTGGAAAAAGGCAGTTGCATGTAAACTGGATTGTATGGAGAGGAGGTGGTGGGGCGGTGGAACCATGCCTCAGATGGGTGCACTGATATGCCAACATTTCAACTTTTAAGAAGGATTTCTGTTCTTCTCTGTGGGAAACACCCTGCCACAACCAAGCATGGGACAGGATAGCTCCCAACGTCACAACATAGATACTTTATTGTTTTGCAAGCAAAATATAATTGAAGTCAATCGTAGCACTAAATATGATACAACATAATATTTTTCTGGGAAGCCTCATTTAAAACCACAAAACAAATTTGGTGAAGACGTTGCAGTTCAGTGTTGGATTATCTCAAGGGCCCACATTTTGCTCACTTTCTGGTGATTTTCCTTTAATGTTGGCACATCTTTACATTGCAGCATGCATAATCGTGAGGGAAGAGAAAGAGGAAGAGAGAATAAACACAAATGATTAACCAGGTTTATTATGTAGGAATAAGGGACCAATACAGGTTAGAACTGCATTGACAGGAAAAAAATAGGTAAAAGGTGGAAAAGTTAGTAACAATTAAACGGTCAGAGGTGAATGTAAAAATCAGAACTATTTAATGCTTGAAAATTCTATTCTTCAACCTGAATACCTGAAGAGAAATTGAATTTGCCTTTTCTGAAACACAGAATAATCATGCAACCCACAGGAAGGGGAGTGTGCTTGTTGTAAAACAACTTTTCTATATTGAAATTTAAAAAATAATTTATTGACGCCAATCAAAATAATATTTTTGATCTGATTCAGGTTTCACCATGCTAAAGAAGGCTAGATTTAAATTCTGTTTTGCATTCAAAATACAAAAACATCAGTAGTAAAGTGAGTGATAGTTTGATGATGCATTTCTGTCCAACACTCAGACCTCACAGTTTCTCAGGATCTTACTTCTCCCAACTCTCTACAGGAGGGTTCCTCAGACCATCAGATGTGGAAACTCTCCAAATGCATGTAAGGCTTCTCTCATCACTAGTGAGATTTGATCACATTTTAAATGAAGATTCACTGTAGGGGAAATTTGCCATGCACACTAATCAGAAGAATTTAAGTACCTGTGCCTTTTGTTGTGATTCTATATGTAGCAAAAACCGAGTAATCTGTTTCAGGGAATTTTGATTGGTAACTTGAATATCAACGAGCTTAAAAGGACAATGTTCATGTTCCGTAAAGACCCAACAAGTAAATGCATAAGCTATTGTAATAATGAATCGCAAAGACCAGCAAGGTCTCAGGTTCCAGCTATAGTTTCTCAGACAGGATGGTGGTTAGATTCAGTATCCTTGATGTCCATTCAGTGATGAGTGTTGAACTATACATGTGTGAATATCAGCTGATGACAGGGTCAGATGACAATGGAATCTCTCACCACCTCATGGGTCAAATAGCTTGGCAATGTTTATTATTTAGCTTTACCTACAAAAATTACAAACCATTGGGGTGATAAGAGTTATTGTATTTGTGAAACCCATATTTAGGTATTAGTGCCGCAAAGAGAGATGAGAAATTTGAAGTAAGGGAATAAAGGACCTACATTCATTGTAATTAATTGCTGAAGTAGGATAAGTTGATTTTGGATAAAGCTAACTTGAGAGGTTACAGAATGGAATATCTTGTTGGGGGTGAGAAATGGGGATTACACATTTTAGTTTCTTCCTTAAAAGTAAATTCATTTCAAGGTCTATATCTAAGTTCATTTATTTGAATAGATGTGGATGGATGTGAATAAATTGAGGTCCAGTATGGACCATCAAATCTCAGACAAAGTGAAACCTTCCTCCTTTTCTCTTCCATGCAAATCCACACACCAGGTAATCAAAAAGGAAGACTGGCAGATTTGCCATTGGAGTCTATGCATTGTTTGTTAGTTCTCCTGATGCAGCAATGAACATCTGAAGCTGATCTGAAGGGAATGGAAGATGCAAACTATGAATAAAATCAAGAAAAAGAATTCAAGAGTGTCTGGTCCAGTGAAGTGTAGTGAATCTTTTTCTGATAGCATTATCTATAAATTCTAAAGGCAGACGAAGGGATTAAATGTAGCCTAATATCACAACTAAAAGCAAAATGTTTGCTCAATTTTAAAAATCATTTGTTGGATCAAACACTGCAAGGAGGCAGAAAAATAAATTTGCCACAATGGTTTTCAATTAAGAGAAAGTAATTGATTTAAAATAAATCCTCCTAAATGAAAGTAATGTCTGCTTTTTAGATAAATATTTCATCAACTAATAGGTAGATCGTATTTATTGTCAACCCTCTCAGACTCCTCCCACTTCTTTTGGACTGCACGATCCCTGAACCTAACAGTTCAAAGGTCACAGATTTTCTCCAACACACTGAACACTAAGGACACATTTCTACCTTATAAGCAACTCGCGCAGGGCATTTCTTCCCCAGGCCTAAGGGCGGAGACATGTGTCTCAACATCTCATACATATCAGTGTAACTGATGCGGCCACTTTGTAGCAGAAATGAGGCAAAAAGATGTATCCAAGACGAACGAAAACAAAAACGGAAGGAAACAAACAAAACAAAAAAAATTACAAGGTTATTCTTTATGGGTCTGTCAATTGCAGAAATTCACCCAATATCTATGCAATGTTTAAATATTGCATAGAAATACAGAGAACATTTTCTTTCCTCTGCCTGTTTTGAGGAGATGCCAGTCTTTGTCAATGCAGTTTCTGTCCCTAAAGTAATGAACACTAGTATACCCAAGATGCCGAGTGGTATTGATTACGACAAGCAGCAATGGCTGAGGTTGAGGTTGGTCAGTGCATTTCCATGCTATTTTCTCTAGGTGACTGCATTTTCCTGCACATTCTACTTCAAGAAATGCAAAAAAAGAGAAAGCACACTCATTCATTGATGCTTAGGTTGGTAGGTTAGTGGAAGTCAAACCTTGCAGGCCACCCTATGAGGACATTTCTTGCCTAAGCCCAGAGGGGGTGAGATAACACGCAATAAACTGTACATATCCTTATAATGAATTCGACCGCTGGAAAAAGAATACAATCAGTTAGTGAAAACAAGGCTTGAAGGTCAAAACACAGCAGAACTTCACAAATTAACATGTAGGAACTTAATTTAAAACTGTACAAAGCACAACATGTCAAAAGCACTCAGAATCTAATCAGCTGGTTTGTCATTGTTTAATGATCGTGTCAACACACATGTAAAATCCATCTTAAAAAGAGTTCTATCGTTTCAGTTCATAGCCAGAGTATAGATCAAGAATCTAAACACTTATGCAATCCTGGTTTCCTCTGATGTCAAGGCATTTATTAAGAGGTTTTTCAATGAATGTTTGTTAGCAGTTAAGCAACCCTCAGGATTAAAGGGTAGGATTTTCAGAGTAAGTCCAAGAATGGGACAGTTTCCAAGATTGAAGCCTATAGTTATTTCAGCAATTGGGCAGCTTATTGGCTGTCAACAGGATTTCTGATGGAGTTAGGAACCCTGGAGCTCCTGGCAAATTTAGTTAGTGCAAATTAAATTCCTCAATTGGCAGCAGGACGGTAAGGTCAAACTTGAGCCTTCCCACCCACAGCTTAATTAGGACAAAGTTAAAAATCACACAACACCAGGTTATAGTCCAACAGGTTTAATTGGAAGCACACTAGCTTTTGGAGCGACGTTCCTTCATCAGGTGATTGTGGAGGGTTCGATCGTAACACAGAATTTATAGCAAAAATTTGCAGTGTGATGTAACTGAAATTATACATTGAAAAATTGATTGTCTGTTAAGCCTTTCATCTGTTAGAATACAGTGATAGTTTCACTTCTTTCATGTGTAAATCACAAAACCCTTTATTTTAAAGTTGCATTTTCGGGTTAGCTGTTAACAATGGGTAATAGCTAGACAATATATTGAAGGTATTAGCCCCCTGTGTTCTCTGTCTATGACCTGATGTTTAAATTGATTCTAATCTAAAAAGTGAGATAACAGAGTTTTACATGAATGCATGCAGTTTTTGAGCAAAGTGCAATGTAACTCTGCAAGTACAAATTCACCCCACACAATATATGTGTGCATGTGGGTCTTTGTCTGTCTGTGTGTGTGTGACAGGAGGGTTCCCTTCCAGTTGGGGAACACTTCAGTGGTCCAAGACATTCAGCCTCGGACCTTCGGGTGACTATCCTCCAAGGTGGACTTCGGGACGGGCAGCAGAGGAAAGTGGCCAAGCAGAGGCTGATAGCTAAGTTCGGTACCCATAGGGAGGGCCTCAACTGGCACCTTGGGTTTATGTCACATTACAGGTGATCACCATTGCACTACACACACACACACAGATATTCCTACACACACACACAGTCTCACATACACACGGACACAGGTACACACAGATGCGCACACAGACACCCACAAACACCCTTATAGACACACACACTCCCACACTCACACATGCACCCCCTCACAGACTTAAGACACTCTGCACTCTCTGCACTCACTACACACACACACATACACACACACACAACCCCCACCCCAGACAGACACACACACACAGCAGACAAAGACCCACATGCACACATATATTTTGTGGGGTGAATTTGTACTTGCGGAGTTACATTGCACTTTGCTCAAAAACTGCATGCATTCATGTCGAACTCTGAGCTCAAAAACTGCATGAATTTATGTAAAACTCTGTTATCTCACTTTTTAGATTAGAATCAATCTAAACATCAGGTCATAGACAGAGAACACAGGGGGCTAACACCTTCAACACATTGTCTAGCTATCACCATTGTTAACAGCTAACCTGAGAATGCAATTTTAAAAAAGAGTTTTGTGATTTACACATGAAAGAAGTGAAACTATCACTGTATTCTAACAGATGAAAGGCTTAACAGACAATCATTTTATCAATGTATAATTTCAGTTATATCACACTGCAAATTTTTGCTATACATTCTGCTACGATCGAACCCTCCACAATCACCTGATGAAGGAGCGTCGCTCTGAAAGCTAGTGTGCTTCCAATTAAACCTGTTGGACTATAACCTGGTGTTGTGTGATTTTTAACTTTGTCCACCTGAGTCCAATACTGGCATCTCCAAATCATAATTAGGACAAGGTTGGGAAAATGACTGGTTACTAGTCTGTTACCACCGTGCCTAATGAAGTTCACTGGCTGTCTCCAGGCCCACCACCTCCAGGCTGGGAAGATTGTGCTCAAAGTCTTGACCCCATTTCTTGCTGGAAGAAAGTAAGGACTTCAGACGCTGGAGATCAGAGCTGAAAATGTGTTCCTGGAAAAGCGCAGCAGGTCAGACAGCATCCAAGAAGCAGGAGAATCGACGTTTCGGGCATGTGCCCTTCTTCAGGTATGATGTACTGCATTTATTGCATCCGCTGTACCTGATGTGGCCTCCTCTATATTGGGGAGACAGGCCGCCTACTTGCAGAACATTTCAGAGAACACCTCTGGGACACCCGGACCAACCAACCCAACCACCCCGTGGCTCAACACTTCAACTCCCCCTCCCACTCCACCAAGGACATGCAGGTCCTTGGACTCCTCCATCGCGAGACCATAGCAATACACGGCTGGAGGAAGAGCGCCTCATCTTCCGCCTAGGAACCCTCCAACCACAAGGGATGAACTCAGATTTCTCCAGTTTCCTCATTTCCCCTCCCCCCACCTTGTCTCAGCCCCAACCCTCGAACTCAGCACCGCCCTCCTAACCTGCAATCTCCTTCCTGACCTCTCTGCCCCCACCCCCACTCCGGCCTGTCACCCTCACCTTAACCTCCTTCCACCTATCACATTTCCAACGCCCCTCCCCCAAGATCCTCCTCCCTAAATTTTACCTTAGCCTGCTTGGCACACTCTCCTCATTCCTGAAGAAGGGCTCATGCCTGAAACATCGATTCTCCTGCTTCTTGGATGTTGCCTGACCTGCTGCGCTTTTCCAGCAACACATTTTCAGCCCATTTCTTGCTGTCTTTGTCCGGTTTCATATTTTGGATTAGATCGTAAAGCAAACTAAATATAAGTACAAATGACCCTGATGGGGTATAACATGCAGTTTCTATAAAGGAAAACTATATAGAGTCATTAAGCATGGAAACAGACCCTTCAGCCCAAATCATCCATGTTGACCAAGTTTCCCAAACTAAACTCGTCCCATTTGTCTGTGTTTGGTCTATTTGGCTCTAAAACCTTCCCATACATGTTCTTATCCAAATGTCTTTTAAATGTTGCAAAAAGAGGTAGGTTTTAAGGAACACCTTAAAAGGAGTGAGAAGGAGAGGGGATGAAGAGTTCTAGAGGAAATTCCAGAGATTAGGGCATAATTACCCATGCTTAAAAATGTGTTGCTGGTAAAGCACAACAGGTCAGGCAGCATCAAAGAAACAGGAGAATCGACATTTCGGGCATAAACCCTTCTTCAGGAAAGGCTTATGCCCGAAACATTGATTCTCCTGTTCCTTTGATGCTGCCTGGCCTGCTGCGCTTTTCCAGCAACACATTTTTAAGCTCTGATCTCCAGCATCTGCAGTCCTCACTTTCTCACAATTACCCATGCACAAAGTCATGTTGACTATCCCTAATCAGTCCTTGCCTTTCCTTGTATGTAAATCCTGTCCCTCAGAATCCCCTCCAATAACTTACCCAACTGACATCAGATTCACCAGTCTATAGTTCCCTGACTTTTCTTTGCCACCATTTTTAAAACATGGTAACTCACCCATGGCTATCAATGATACAAATATCTGAGTAACGAACTCAGCAATCACTTCCCTAGTTTCCCACAAAGTTCAAGGATATCCCTCATCAGTTCGTGGGGATTTACCCCCCTTTATGCATTTTAAGACATCCAGCATCACCACCTCCGTAATATGGAGACTTTTAAAAATATCACTACTGATTTCTCCAAGTTTTCTAGCTTCCAAGTCCTTCTCCATAGTAAATAGTGAGTTAAAGTACTTGTTTAGTGTCTCACCTATATCCTGCAGTTCTGCACATAGTCTTGTTGATCTTTAAAGGGCCCTATTCTCTCCCTAGTGATCTATTTGGATTTTCAAAAGGCCTTTCACAAGGCGCTACACAGGAAGCTGCTAAATAAGATGAGAGCCCATGGTACTAAGGGCAAGGTACTGGCATGGATAGAAGATTGGCTGACTGACAGAAGGCAGAGAGTAAGGATAAAGGATAGTGGCCAGTGACTGATGGAGTTCTGTAGGGATCTGTGTTGGGACCACAACTATTCACATTATACATATAAGGTCTGGAAGAAGGCACTGAAGACACTGTTGCTAGGTTTGCAGATTACCCAAGATAGCTAGAGGCACAGATAGTGTTAACTAAGTGGGGAGGCTGCTGAAGGACTTGGAAATGCCAGGCAACTGACAAAGAAGTGGCAGACGGAATACAATGTGGGGAAGTGTGAGATTGTACACTTTTGTAGGAAGAATAAAGGCTAGACTATTTTCTAACAGGAAAAGACTTTGGAAATCTAAAGCATAAAGGGACTTGAGCATCCCAGTTCAGAATTCTCTTAAGGTTAACATGCAGGTTCAGTTGGTGGTTAGAAAGCAAAACAATGTCAGCAATCATTTTAAGAGGGCTAGAATACAACAGCAGAGATGTACTATTGAGACTGTACAAGGCTCTGGTCACACTGCATTTGGAATATTGTGAGCAGTTTTGGACCCTATATCTAAGGAAGATGTTGGAGGGGACCCAGAGGAGATCCACAAGAATGATCCTGGGAACGAAGGCTTGTCATATGAGAAACAGTGGAGGACTATGGGTCAGTACTCAATGGAGTTTAGAAGGAAGAGGGGTATCTGATTAAATGTTACAGAATACTACTGACACCCTGATAAAGTGGACATGGAGATGTTTCCACAAATAGGAGAGCCTACGACCCTAGGCTCCGAGTGAAGGGGTGAAGCTTTAGAACTGAGATGAGGAGGAATTTCTTCAGCCAGAGGATGGTGAATCTGTGGAACTCATTGCAGCAGAGGGCTGTGGAAGCCTCGTCATTGAATGTATTTAAGACAGAGATAGATAGGTTATTGATTAGTCAGGGGATCAATGGGAAGAGGGCAGGAGAATGGGGTTGAGAAATGTATTGGCAGAACAGATGGGTTGAATGGGCTAACTTCCTCCTACATTTATGGCCTTATCATCTGCTGCTTTGCCACAGCACCTCTGGAACTTTGCTCCCATATACTACGAGGTTCTCTCTTGTTGGGGGTAGAGAAAATCGTGTCGATAGCTATTGTGCCTCATAAATGAATTGCAATTTTGGAAAATGAATCAGGATTCCAACATGGCAAAACTCTATCCCAAACAGGAGAATCTTGGAGTTGGTTTTGGTCAAGTGTTGGAATCAAAAGTTGGATGTTGCTTTATTAGCAACTGTGGTTCACAGATTTTCTGGAGAAATCAAATACCAAGCCAAACTAATCTGTTAGTCAAAAATAATGTGATAATAGTTTTATATTTAATAATCATTTTGTTTGAAGAAGAACATAGCTGCCATTTAAAATCTTAGATGAGCAATACAATCTGGTGATTTCCACCTAATCATAAATCTGTAGACATTCTGATACTCTACCTTACACTGCTAGAAAAATAGTCTCAGAGCAGCTATTTTGTTTGGCACTGCTTCTGCTGTTAGAACAGAAAGCTTTTCTTCCATGACCAGGTAACACCAGCCACTAATCACTGCCCTGTCCAGAACATAACGGAATCCATGCTTTATGACATTACACTCAAAGATCTATATAAAATTATTCACCTCCGTTGGAGTTTCTTAACTGCATGTAATGCTATTTGGACACACAGACCAAAGATCATGAAGTGTGGATTCTTTGTTCCACTGGCATCAGGTCATTACAAATAGAAAGGAAAATTAAGGATGGATAGGAAACGATTTACACTATGCCCATAGAATGATTGTGTGGGTTATATTATGCTGAGGAATTCCTTTGTCTGTTGGCTCCGTCTTCCCATCAGCCCACTCTCCTCCAATGAGAGTTCATTCGACTGCTCCAGCTTCCCTCCATCATTATTGCCACCTCCTGGTGGAGGTCCTGAAGAACTGCTCTTTCACATGAGGAAATGGGGGAGGAATACAGATTTGATTTTTCTCAGCTTACACTTCATTATAAAGACTTCTGCAGGGAATTTTGGACTTCCTCCTGGCGATGGAGTAGGCTCTGCGGTGAGGAATCTTCATTGCTGTCATTTTTTAGTCATAAACCTGTGGCTCACCAGGATGCGATGCCCAATGTCATCATCAACTTTACTGAAAGTTGTCAGATACTTGGTGAGAGTAGAGACAAGTTCTGTACTTTGGGTCTCCTCTAACTTGCCAAAGTCCATCTTTGAAATGAGCTTAGAGATGTCTCCTCCAGTCCATGACAATCACTGGTTAAGGATACCTACAGGTATCCTTGTTTGGAGGTAAACATCTTTAACCATAAGACCATAGAATAAAGGAGCAGAATTACGTCAATCAGCCCATCAAGTCTGCTCTGCCATTTGATCATGACTGTTTTTCAAACTCATTCTCCTGCCTTCATCTCATCATGTTTGATCCTCGTATTGATCAAGAACCTATTTATCTCTGTCTTAAATTAACTAACTGACTTGATTTCCAGATTCACCACCCTCTGGCTGAATAAGTTCCTTCTCATCTCAGTTCTAAAGGGTCATCTCTTCACTCTGAAGTTGATCTGAGGTCCTAGTCTCTTCTCCACGTAAACTCTATCCAGGCCTCTCAGTATCCTGTAAGTTTCAATGAGATTCTCCCTCATTCTTTTAAACTCTGAGTACAGACCCAGAATCTTCAACCACTCCTCATATGTCAAGTCCCTCAATCCCAGGATCATTTTGTAGCTGAAACTGGCAATCAACATGGGTGCCTACCCCTTTCTCCCACAGTGACAAGGACGCCTCTCAGGGTTATGCCAAGAACTGAAATGAGTTGGCATTTCTACTATATGTGACATATGATACTCTAGCAAGGCCTGATATTGAGCAGTTAGAGATGGCTGGAATGAGCCTCAAGAAATGATGGTATGGACAGGAAAAATGACAGTTCAATTCCTTCCACTCAGTCCTAGGTTTCTGTACAGATTGATGCACCTAGAGCACATAGAACACAGTCAAAGTCTCCTATGCACCATTGGCTGATCTTGTAATGTGTTGCTAATAGCCGATACAATACTTGCTTTCCAAAGACACCCAGCTGTATCAAACAATATTTGACCCCAATGTTATGGTTATTCTCACATTCTTGCTTTCCAAATATGCATCAATGGAGTTATGACCTACTAGAAACCATAGAGTAGGAAAAGTGGGAATGAGACCAGATAGGGAAAGCTTGATGTAACCAATACAGGAGATATCTGACCCCTGTGAAGCAAAGACCTGGAGAAGGAAAAAGAAGTCAATCAGCTCACACTCCTTAGCCAGATGCTCATGCAAAAACTGGTGAATAATGGTGACATCTCCTCTCCTGCCTCAATGAGGCACAAAACTTCTACCTTGCCAAATTGTATGCTCATTGTAAGGCATGTTCATATCGCTCTACATCAGAGTGAACATCTTTCTGAAGGAACCTCATGCTCCCACCTGGCTATTGTTGGAAGGCCCAACCAGTTTAATGCCTGGGGAGAAAGAAAGGCTGTCACACAGGATGGAAGTTCTGTGCCTGATGACAAAAGTGGCTGTGGTTATTAATGGCAGTGCCATTTGAAGTGCTATTATAAATCCTAATTCCAACACCTCATTGGAACATCCTGAGGGCAATATCAACCACAAGATTTACCAGGCAGATACAACAGCCAGGACTGCATCTGTTTCCCCCTGCCTCTTCAGCTTGAGGTCTACATTCTGTTGACTGTGCCAGATATATAACTTGTGATTTAAGTAGAGGGATGGTCCAAAGATCATGAAGCAGGGCATCTTTATTCCACTGGAATCAATTTTTTTGATTCATGAATGGAATGTGAGCATTACTGACTGGGCCAGCATTTATTGCCCATTCCTCAATGACCTTGAGAAGATGGTAGGTGAGCTGCCTTCTTGAACTGCAGCAGTCCATTTGGTATAGGTAGACGAACAATGGTAGTAGGAAAAGAGTTTCAGGATTTTGGTCCAGCAAAACTGAAGGAACTGAAGGGTATATGCTCAAGTCAGGTTGATGAGTGGTTTGGAGTTGAAATTGCAGCTGGTGGTGTTCCAATATATCTGCTGCCCTTGTCCTTCCAGATAGTAGCATTGCTGAGTTTGGAAGGAGCTTTGGTGGATTTTGGCACTAAGCATTGTGGTGGAGGGAGTGGATATTTGTGGAGATGGCATCAATCAAGTGGATTATTTTGTCCTAAATGGTGTCAAACTTCTCGTTTGGAGTACATTCAACTAGGCAAGTGGGAAGTATTCCATCACACTCCTGACTTGTGCTTTGTAGGTGGTGGACAGGCCTTTCCGAGTGAGCAAGTGAGGTTCTTGCAAAATTCATAGCATCTGACCTGCTCTTGTCACCACAATACTTATACTGGTCCAGTTCAGTTCTCTATTCCTGATGAAGGGCTTTTGCCTGAAACGTCGATTTTCCTGCTCCTCGGATGCTGCCTGCACCACTCTCTGATCTAAACTTTGGTTTCCAGCATCTGCAGTCCTCACTTTTGCCTGGTCCAGTTCAGTGCCTAGTCAGTGGTAAACCCCAGGATATTGATAGTGGGCGATTCAGTGATGGCCATTGAATGTCAAGGGACGAGGGTTGCATTTTCTCTTTTTGAAGAAGGGCATTGCTTGGCATTTGTGTGGCCTGAATGTTACTTTTCACTTGTCAGCCTAAATCTAAATATTATTCCAGGTTGCACTGCATTTAGGCATGGGCTGCTTCAGTATTTGAAGACTTGTGAAAGATGCTGAACATTGTACAGTCATCAGTGAACAGTCTCACTTCTGATCTTATGATGGAGGGAAGCTCATTAATGAAGCAGCTGAAATTGGTTGGATCAAGATCACTTCCCTGGAGAACTCCTACAGAGATGTTCTAGAGCTGAGCATACTGATCTCCAAAAGCCACAACTATTTTCCTGTGTGTTAGGTGTAACTCCAGTTCGTGAATTATGACATCTTCCAACACATTACTGATGATCGAGAATAGACTGATGGCGTGGTAATTGGTTTTGGTTTTCTTTGAACATGAAATACCAGAACAATATTCCATATAGTTGGGTAGTTGCCAGTGTTGTAGCTGTACTGGAATAGCTTGGCTAGGGATGTGGCAAGCTCTTTATCACAAGTCTTCAGTATTACTACTGAAATTTTGACAGGGCATAAAGCCCTTGCAATATTCACTGCCTTCCTCTTTTTGATGTCACATGGAGTGAATTGAATGGGCTAAAGACTGACATCTGTGATGCTGGGGAGGCTGAGGTGGATCATCTACTTAGCACTTCTGGCAGAAGGTTATAGCGAATGCTTCAGTCTTATCTTTTGGGATAAGGGATTTGAGGATGGGGATGTTCATGGAGACTCTTTCTTCAGTGTGTTGTGTAATTGTCCATCACCATTCATGGATAGATTGCCAGGACTGCAGAGCTTAGATCTGATCCATTAGTTGTGAGATTGCTTAGCTCTGTCTATCACATGCTACTTATGATGTTGCACTGTTTTATAGCTTCATTCGGGTGACAACTCATTTTTAGAAATGCCTGATGCAGCTCCTGGCATGTCTTCTTGCACTCTTCATTGAGCTAGGGTTGATTCCCTGGCTTGATGGTAATGGTCAAATGTAGGATATGCCAGGCCATGAAGTTGCAGATTGTGTTGGAATATAAGTCGGCTGCTGCTGCTGATAGCCCTTAGCACTTCTTGTATAGCCAGCCTAGATGTATTCAAAGTCTATTTCATTTAGCATGGTGATACAACACATTGGAAGGTATTCTCAATATTCTCAATGTGAAAATGGGATTTCATCTCCACAGGTACTGTGTGGTGATCACTCTTAGAGAAACCCTCATAATTTTTCTTTTATTTTTCTCTTTTTTTGGTTTGGAACTGAGAGTTGAAGTTAACAGTTGAATGTTGAGCAGCAGTTTGCTTCAAAAGGAGAAGAAAACAAGGTCAGATGTTTACTGTTGGGAACTAGTTTTGTAGATAATGCATAAAAACTGAAAGGACTGCAGATGCTCAGTTCTGAGGAAGCATCAGTGGACCCGAAATGTTAACTTTGATTTCTCTCCACAGATGCTGCCAGACCTGCTAATGTTTTCCAACAATTTCTGTTTTTATTGTAGATAATGGGACCTAATTGCTGCTCTAAGGACACTATAGATGAATCATCACCAAGAGCTTGCTATGTCCAATGGGCTGGCAGCTCGTTGGATATTGAATTGTCAATTAAGGGGGGACTGGTGCTAACCAACCAAACACAGAAAATATTGATTAGAAAGAGAAAAAAAAAGATTCTGACTAGGTTTAAACAGGAGCAGCATGATTTTTGGAAGCTCTGGAGACGGCTATTTTCTGCTATGTCTTTCTAGTTTTCTATTGCGTTATCAAATAGTTGAATGTTATCAGAAAAGAATTCCAGTCTGTAGGAAATAGGTGAATATTTTTCAACTGAAGCCGTTTGCATTCATCAGTGAGTTTGAATTCAACCAAGATACATAGTTCTATTTCCCTGTGAACCAGGCATTTTTCACCAATTTCATGAAATCTGATATTTGTAGCGATTGGAACAAAGTCAGCCAGGTGGACCTCACAGAACATTGAGGCTGCTAACCTAGTCCAATCTTGGAGTTCTGGCTGACAGATTAAACAGGAGTGTCAGGGCTTCTGTTCATTTTAAGAGCCAGCTCTGAACTAGCAGGGTCAGTATCATGTACTATGCATGTGTAAACCATCAGGAAAATATAAATGCCAGATACATCAGCCGCACCCACAAGGTAGAGCAAAACATCACCCAACCAAAACGTAACATCATCCATGTTCTCAGAACCAATCACAACATTGTTATCAAACCAGCAGATAAAGGAGGAGCCATCGTCATTCAGAATAAAACAGATAACTGCTAGGAAGTGTACCGACAACTGAACAACCAGGAATACTGCAGGCAACTACCGGCTAATCCGACCAAACAGCACACTCAGGAATTGAACACGTTGATCAGGACTTTGGATCCAGTGCTTGAGAGTTCCCTACACGCTCTCATGCCACATACTTCTCATGTAGGCGACTTCTACTGCCTTCCAAAGATACACAAAGCCAACACACTAGGATGTCCCATTGTATCAGACAATGGGACCCTGTGTGAGAACCTCTCAGGCTACGTCAAAAGGCATCTTGAAACCCATTGTACAGGGGACCCCCAGCTTCTGTCGCAACACTACAGATTTCTTAGAGAAACTCAGCATTCACGGACCAGTTGAACCGGGAATATTCCTCATCACAATGCACTCTACACCAGCATCCCCCACAATGATGGCATCGCGGCAACAGCCTCAGTATTCAACACCAACAACCGCCAATCTCTGAGCACTGTCCTACACCATCCGCTTTATCCTCAACCTCAACATTTTCACCTTTAACAAACAGTTCTTCATCCAGACACACGGAACAGCCATGGGAACCAAATTTGCACCCCAATATACCAGCATTTTCATGCACAGGTTTGAACAAGACTTCTTCTCTACACAGGACCTCCAATCAACATTACACACCAGGTACATTGACAACATTTTCTTCCTCTGGACCTATGGTGAGGGGTCACTGAAAAAACTACGCAGTGATATCAATGAGTTTCAACCCACGATCAAAGTCACCATGGACTACTCTCAACTATCTGTCTCATTCTTGGACACATGTATTTCAATCAAGGATGGACACCTCAGCACCTCACTCTACCACAAACCCACAGACAACCTCACAATGCTACACTTCTCCAGCTTCCACTCGAAACATATTAAAACAGCCATCCACAATGGACAATCCCTACACATACACAAGATCTGTTCAGATGAGGAGGAACGTGCTGCAACCGACAGGGTATCCTTCCTAGTAGCTGAAAAACTATGCCATGTTCTTCGTAGCCTGTAACACATTATCAATGAGGACGAGCACCTCGCCAAGACCTTCCCCACGCCTCCACTTCTCACCTTTAAACAACCACCAAACCTTAAACAGATCATTGGTCATAGCAAACTGCCCGGCTCTCAGGACAACACCATATAACCTTGTCATGGTAGATGCTGCAAGATGTGTCAGAGTATCAACATGGATACTACCATTACGTGTGGGGATACTTCCCACCATGTACATGGCAGATACTCATGCGACTCAGCCAACGTTGTCTATCTCATACCCTGCAGGCAAGGATGCCCTGAGGCATAGTACATTGACGAGACCGAGCAGAGGCTTCAGCAATGGATGAATGGATTCTGCACAACAATCAACAGACAGGATTTTTCCCATCTGGTCGGAGAACACTTCAGTGGTCCAGGACATTCGACCTCGGACCTTCGGGTGACTGTCCTCCAAGGCAGACTTCGGGACAAGCAACAACGCAAAGTGGCCAAACAGAGGCTGATAGCCAAGTTTGGTACCCACGGGGATGGCCTCAAATGGGACCTTGGGTTCATATCACACTACAGGTGACCCTACTGCACTACATAAATACACGGACACACACATACACATTCACTCCTACACACACACACTCATACTCCTACAGACCCATACACTCATGCAGACCCTCTATCATACGCTCACATGTACACTCATATATACACTCCCACATACTTACGTACACACGCACCTTCTCATAAACTTATACCCCTTTACACTCACACTCACACTCACATACATACACACACTCTCTCACAGACACTCATAACCCCCCCACATCCCCACAAGCACATACATGTTTGTGGGGTGAATTTGTACTTGCAGAATTACATTTTATTTTGCTCAAAAACTGCATGTAAGATTCTGTAAATCTACTTTTTAGATTAGAATCAGTTTGAATATTGTGGCACAGACAGCCTCACATAGGGCACCCCACACCTTCAATACATAATCTGGGCCGACATGACATCAATTTAGCTTAGATTAGTTACAGTGTGGAAACAGGCCATTCAGCCCAACAAGTCCACACCAATCCGCCGAAGAGCAACCCACCCAGACCCATTCTCCTACATTTACCCCTTCACCTAACACTAGGGGTAATTTAGCATGGCCAATTCACCTAACCTGCACATTTTTGGACTGTGGGAGGAAACCAGAGCACCCAGAGGAAACCCACACAGACAGGGGGGGAATGTGCAAACTCCACACAGTCGCCTGAGGCAGGAATTGAACCCGGCTCTTTGGCGCTATGAGGCAGCAGTGCTAACCACTGTGCTACCGTGCCGCCCATAAAGTTCACTTGAGAACGTAACTTTAAAAAAAGTTCTGCGATTTACATATGAAAGAACTGAAACCAACATGGCCATTCTAAAAGATGATAGATTTAACAAACAATCCAGGTCTTTTTCAATTTATAACATCAGTTACATCACACTGTAAACTTTAGCTATAAATTCTGTAGATATTAATTAGATTACCTTATTGTTTAACTGTGTTCTGTTAAAATTACACTATTTAATAAAAAATTGTTAATTTTTGTTTATGTTATAAACGTGGTGTCTAAAATCTGCATTCGTAAAGTCTGGTTAGGAACAACTGGACAATTTTGTGGGACATTGAATGTTTTAATGTCACTGTGTTGTGAGGCTGATTGGTTGGCTTGTTATCCCTGTGTCATAACACTGTTACTGATACTGCCAATGGACACATGCATCTGTGAGGCTGATCGATCAGGACAAGACCAAGTTTGTTTTTCCTTCTTGTCAGTTCCTTCACTACCTGCAGCATCGCAACTATATCCCAAAGGAGTCAACCAGCTTGGCCAGTACCGATGCTGTTGAGCCATTCTTGGTGGTGGATACTCTGAGTAGAGTACACTTGGTGCCCTTGCCACCCTCAGGCCTTCCTCTAACAGGTGATCAAACATGGAGGAGATCTGATCTTCAGCCGAGAATGGGGCAGTATGTGGTAATCTGCAAGAGGTTTCCTTTCCTATGTGTGACCTGATGCCACGAGGTCAAAAATCAAGTGACATCAGATTATAGTCCAACAGGTTTATCTAACCTGCAAGTTTTCAGAGTGCTGCTCCTTTGTCAGATGTGGTATGATGCCATGAGATTTCATGGAGTCCACAGTCAATGTCCAGGATTCCAAGGGCAGCTCTCTTTCAACTGTAAACCAGTGCACTTCACCTCTGCTCAGTCTGTCTTAATGGTAGGACAGGACATATCCAGGTACAGTGATGGTGTTATCAAGGATGTTGCCTGTAAAGTAGGATTCCCTGAATATACGCTCATGTGCTTTGTGAAACAGCTCTCCCAATTTTGTCACTGGTGCCCAGATGTTAGTGAGGAGGAGTTTACAGTTTTGTTAGGGCTACGTTTGCCATTGTTGCTTACTATTCCTTATTCGATGATATATGGTCCATTTGGTTTAATTCATTTCTTCCTTTCTAGTGGCTGACAAAGCTGAATGGCTTACTAGGCCAGTGTAGAGGTCAGTTAAGAATCAACCACATGGCTGTAGGTCTGTCAACAGTCATACAGAGTCACAGTCATATAGCATGGAAACAGACCCTTTTGGTGTAATCAGTCCACGCCGACCACATTCCCAAACCAAACTAGTCCCACCTGCCTGCATTTGGCTGATATCCTTCCAAACATTTCCTATTCATGAACTTATCCAAATGTCTTTTAAATGTTCTAACAGTATCTGCACCCACCACCTTCTCTTGTAGTTCATTATGCACACAAACCACTCTGTGTAAAGAAGTTGCTCCTCATGTCCTTTTTAAATCTTTTTGCTCTCACCTTAAAAGTCTGCCCTCTAGTTTTGAACTTCCCCATTCTAGGGAAAAGATGCTTGCCGTTCACTTTACATATGCCCCTCATGATTTTATGATCCTCAATAAGATGACCACTCAACCTCAGGTAAAAATGGCAGTTTCCTTCCCTAAAGGACATCAGTGAACTAAATGAGTTTTTATGACAACCAACATTGGTTTTATGGTCATCTTTAGAAATCCAACGGTTCAACTGAAACTGTGTAGTCCTGCCACATTCAGGCATGAATGTGGATGGACAATTAAATAACTCACTGGCTCCACAAATAACCCCATCTTTAATGATGGAAGAGCCCAATCTTCAGCCATAAGCATGGATTGGACGACCCATCTCAGTCTCTTTCCGTGATCCCCAGCATTAACAGTATCAGTTTTCAACCAATATGATTCACTGTATATCAAGGAACACTGGATACCACATAGCCTATGGACCTTTACAACATTCCGGCCATAGTACTGAAAACTTGTGCTCCAAAACTTCCTAATGCCCAAGCCAAGCTGTTCCAGTACAGTTACAACACTGGCATTTAGCTAACAATGTGGAAAAGTGCATAAGCATTTCCTGTACACTAAAAGCAAGAGAAATCCAACCTGGCCAATTATCTACTTTTAGTCATGAATAAAGTGGTGGAAGGTGTCATCAGTAGTGCTATCAAGCACCTACTCAGCAATAATTTTCACAGTGATGTCCAGTTTAGGTTCTGCCAGGTCTACTCAGTTCTTGATCTCATGACAGTCTCGGTTCAAACATGGACAGAAGAGCTGAATTCCAAATGTGAGATGAGAATGACACCCCTTAACACCAAGGCTGCATTCGACTGACTGTAGCATTAAGAAGTCCTAGCAAAATTGGAATCAATGGGAATCAGCACAAACTCTCCACTGGTTGCAGTCAGACTTGAATCATAAGAAGATTGTTGTGGTTGCTGGAAGTTGGTCATCCCAACTCCATCTCTGCAGGAGTTCCTCATGGTAGGGTCCCTGGCCTATCTTCAACTACTTCACCAATGACCTTCCCTCCTTTATAAGGTCAGAAGTGGGGATGCTTTGTAATGATTACACAATGTTCAGCACCGTTTATGACTCCTCAGATACTGTAACAAGAAATGTAACAAGACCTGGATAGTATCCAGGCTTAGCCTGACAAATTGCAAGTAACGTTTGCACCACACAGATGCCAGGCAATGATCATCTCCGATAAGAGACAATCTAACTACCACCCCTTGACCTTGACTGGTATTACCATCACTGAATCTCCCATTATCAACATCTTGGGGGTTATCGTTGACCAGAAACTCAATTGGATTCACCACATAAACATAGTGGCGACAAGAGCAGGTCACAGGGTAGGAATACTCTGGTGAATAATTCACCTCCTGACTCCCCAAGGCCTGTCCATCATCTACATGGCACAAGTTAGAAGTGTGATGAAATATTCACCACTTGCCTATATGCAGCTACAACAATATTCAAAAAGCTTGATACTATACAGGATAAAGCAGCTCGCTTGATTGGCAACACTAGCATCCACTCCCTCCACCAGTGATTCTCAGTGGCAGCAGTGCGCACCATCTACCAGATGCATTCAGAAATTCACCAAAACTCCTTAGACAGCACCTTCCAAATGCATGACTACCTCCATCTATAAGAATGAGGGCAACAGATACACGACAATACCACCACCTGTAAGTTCCCTTCTGCACCACTCAACATCCTGACTGAGAAATATATCACTAATTCTTCACTGTCAAAATCCTGGAATTTCATCGCATGAACATTGTGGGTCAACCTACAGCACATGGACTACAGAGGTTTCTGGAGGCAGCTCACCACCACCTTCTCAGGGGCAACCACAGATGGTCAATAAATGCTAGCTGGTTTACAATGCTCACATTACATGAGTAAAAATAAAAATATGCTCTAGAATTCAAATTCCACAATCTGCTGTGGTGGGATTTGAATCCAGGTCCCCTGAATATTGTCTGGGTGTCTAGATTACTAGTCCAATGGACAATACCACTAGACAATCAACTTCCCCCTTGCCATTATTACAAACAGGAAAGGAAATTGAGGATGAACAAGGAACGATATACACTATGCTCACAGAACGATCATGTGGTACTTGTATTGTTGGACAGATCTCAGGAAGGCACTAAGACAGCTAGATGACATCACAACATATAATGCTCCAGTATAAAATATCTCCATCTTATTCTCTGTGTGGTCAATGAGTCGATATGTGACAGCCAGTCAACATTGTAATATAAGCATGTAACCCAAACTGTATGCAAGTCTGAAATGTCACATTAGTGTACACAGTTAACTGTTAATGAACTTCCATATGTGTGTCTCAATTTCAAACCTAAGTCTCCGTGCTACATAGTCTCACATATGTAAAGCCTTATCTTATTAGTACAGAAATGCAAGATTGAGCAAGTAGGGGAACAGCTCCTTTCAAAATTACATGTAAAACAGAACAACAAAAAGTCATTGAAAAAAATGCAGCCGTCAGACACCAGAATTACCTAACTCACTGCCAGAGGAAATAATGGGGCGATTCAATCCTTTGTTCCATAAATTTATAATGCTTTGAACATATGGATCAGAGTTCAGGCACCAGACTCAGTTGTTCTTTCCTCTTTTATTGTCTAAATCAGTGGGTGTAGTCAGCTCCTGGCAGGTTTCCCAAAGAGGGAAGCTTTATCCTGGCTGATGGATAGACAGTGATAAATAGAAGCTGATGAATAAGCTTGTGAGCTCCTGAGGAGTCCACAGATGTATTCACAACAGTCACTGATGTTCCTGGAAGAAATGTAGCAGTTGAAGTGCTCAACATATCATTTGAAGACAGGTAACAAAATCCAAAAACTTTCCTACTAACTTTTAATTGACTTTTAATTGTTGCCCTGAAACCTATCTGACCTCACAAAAGCCCTATAATTTCCAACAGTTCAGTGATTGAAAAGGAAGAGATTAATTCTACAGCCATATTATCCTTAAAATGTCAATGCAGGTGATGTGTCTTTTAGCAAATTATGCTCTTTTAGTTACTCAAAATGCTCTTTTTTTAGGTAAGGCCAGTTTCCCTTAGGAAAATACCTCTGCCGCATGCTAATAATGGTGTAGCATCTCATCTGTGTGACTACTAACACAATATTGTTTTATCATGTCAAAAGAAGTGTGTACTTCAGAAATTAGATAGTCATAGACTTTGGAAAGAGACTAATTTTCAAGGTTTATATTGACCATTGCATTCTACCTAATCAATAACATCATCAGTTGCCACATCCACAGAGATTCAAAAAGGCAACATTATGATATCACTCTCTGAACAGTCAAGGCTTCATCTTGTTTCAAAGTTTGGTTCATGTCATAATACAGGTATAAAATAAGGTAAATTGAATTTCATTCAAGTTCAGCAATAGATGGATTGTACAGAGTTTTTTTTTCTAGAGAGAAGCAAACAAACCAGCCAATCAGATATTTAAAGTTGCAGAGTATGGTAAAGCCAAGATTCAACTTGCAGAACTGACTGAACCTGTTACTAATGCTGTAGTTCCTTGACAAATGTGCCTGATAACATGCCAACAGAAAGGAAGTGTGCTTCATACTCACTTATCATTGCTATAAATAGACTGTTATGGAATTTGTAGGTGGGATGGGAGGGTTAATGATTTTTGCAGGTATGAATATACTGTGGGGCAATGTGCTTGAAGGGTTTATGACACTTTCTCACTTCAATTTTTACTTGTTCCTATGGATGTTCTTTCTACTTAGTTTAATTTCTTTATTCGTAGGCAACCTCCCTTCCTGACGTAACTCTTGCAAACGACTCTTTCAAAGAATCTAAGTAAAGCAAGTGTTACTGCTGCTACAAATAGGTAGGGATTTTATGGAGGACAGGCAACATAGCCACAAGCTGAAAAGTTGGATATAAACTGAATTTGGCCATTTTTAGAGCCCTGATTTGGATTTTAAGTCCGTAGACATTTAAATATCTGGTGTCAGATTTTCTGTTCCTTTAAAAATTAAACTCTCAATCCCCAAGAGCTACCAGTCAATGAGAGGATCTTAGGCTCCAGTAGCACTATCTGGAATGCCAGTTAGGCTGGCAATAAACCCAGCCTGGAGCAGCAGCATGGGCCCTGCTGTGAATCCAAGGTTAGAGGGATTGGAGTTGACAGAGTCAATCATACAGACTCTGAGTGAGAGAAGGAGTAGTTTGTGAAGGTGGGATTTTATTACTATGGGACGATCCTTGTCACTGAGGTAGTGGGGGCTGGGGGGTGGGGGAGCAAGTCCTTACTGAGCAAAAAGTTGCACAATCAGAAGGGCACACAACTGCTGAACTCACAAGGACATTGGTGTATGGCTGGTGGCCTCCCACATGGTGGAAGACCCACATTCTGTTGCAAAAATACAAGCAACAATGGCAGAAAGAAGCCCTTAATGGCCACTTAAGAGCCTCTGTTAGCCCCTGGGCAGTAGGGCTGTCCACTCACTATTTCCTCCACTGTTGATAAAAGGGCAGTGGTAGTGGGAAAGCAAGAGGCACCTCAGTCCCGAATCTGATAGCTTGGTTCTACATCACCCTCCCAGTATGCTTAAAGTCCTAGTCATGACTTAACAGCTTCATCCCTTGCACTACCAAAGATAGAAAGGAAAGATACAAAAGAAAGATTGGCTTTGGCCCATAAGTCATCTTTGCTGAGGTGAAATCCAGAAATACTGAATGTCCCATTAACACTCCTTGGTTTGGTCCTTCCTCATGTATATCGAGGTAGTGAGTACAAACAGAGAAAAGTGATATATATTATGACTGAACCTATTGCTATGTAAATTTTCTATCCAGGCTCCTATTGCCAACTTGACGAAAGTTCGGGACAGAACCATAATTGAGTTTAGCCCCTTTCTTAAAAACAGATTAATTAGATAACTTTATAATATCTTGGAACCAGGTCAGACTTAACAATACAATGCAACTTTAAATTTTGCAGAATGAAGTTGAGATCAGGCATGTATTTTCATTACGAAACTTGTTCTAAACATTTTTTAAGCTGTCACAATTTTATACAACAACCACTTTACTGAACAATAATTGCATCACGGCTGACAAAACTAATAGGATTCACACATAACATCAGATACTGGTGGGACAAGGCTATGATATTCACGAGGACATCATTAATTCAAGCAGCACAAAAAAAGTTGAGGATGTTGGAAATTATTTTAATACAGTTTTGTGACTAGTGGCAAAGGTGGCGGGGAGGGCTATTATATCTGAGGCAGTGTGGAACAAAAAACATTTCATAACATTGATTAAAATGATTCATGTAATGTTCAATGTCTTTTCCCATCAACTCACGTACTAGTAATTCAAAGTATTCCAATATATTCAAGGACCAACTCCTTCCTATTCCCTTAGTGCTTAGCTTCTACCTAGAGAGAGACTTCTTCCACAAGAAGGAGATTAACTAAATAACATTTTCTAAGAGGAGTTACCGTGGGAAGCTGACCAGAATCCAATCCATGTCAGGGTAAGATAGAAGTGGCCATGGTAACCTAGATTTCATTTTATAAGCCAGGAAATTAGATAAATAAGGACAGGGAACTAAATGGTTCCAAAATACATACATGAAAAGACATTGCTGCAGAGCCACTAACAGAAAACTAATCTCAAAATTGGAGGATTTCTAATCAGCCTATTTTTGTTCAGATATTTCTGGAATACTGTATTTTGTAAAATGACCAGCTTTACAGTATTCCCTAAAATGTTCACCTTTTCTAGATGTGAGGAGACCATCATAGTCCTTCCTTTCAATCAGGAAGACAATGAGGTAACTTCCTGCACACCATTAGTTACTGTCGAGACAGATGCTCTTTTGGGGCTAGCAATGATGGTAATCAGTTACACAGAATTTCATTCAGGACTTCAGCAACAAGTCCTAGGCACTAACTCAAAGAAAACAAACGGCGATGATTGATCTAAGATGTTCTGGGATAATGCTTCTCTCATTTATCTTGTTGCAAGTGAATGCTGACAGGTGAGAGGTCTTTAGAAAATTTATAAAATGTTAGCTAAGTAGCTTGCAGTTCATTCCTTTGAACTTGTCACAGAGTAAATACCCTCTCCACTCACACATCATAAATGGAGCTAGTAAGAGCTCCAAAACTCATAGTAAAAGGATTATTAAATTTTATTGACCAACAATACCAACTATAACTCATAGTCTTGTCCATATCTTTTCCATATTTTGACTTCTGGGTATTTTTATTCTTGTTATAATGCTGTAACTACTTGGAATTGTTCTGCCCGTGAGGATCTGTATACTTGCTAGGAATATACAATTCATTCAGACGTGACAGAAATTACACCATTTCTGTTAATAATCATTTTCCGTATATACTGAAAATTTAATCAAATACATATTACCTATGTTAAAGGCATGAAGGTGGATGAACTGGAATTGCAAATAATGATTGAAAAAGGAGGAAACTTTAGCAACATCATTGATGTCCACTCATTATGATGCAGTGGCATTCAAACAAGTGCCTGATAAAATGGGGCCCAGACAATTGTCAGTTTAAGTCTAATAAAACACTTTAATCTTTTTGAAACCAATTTAGTGCCTCGCTATAGCTAAGTAAATAGGGAAGGATTATTTTAAATATAATTTCAAAATGATTACAGATTCTTCAAAGCCCAGTGGGAAGTATATGATTGCACCCTGTTGCACAGTGCATGCAGACACCTGTATGGGGAATTTGGGTTTGGAAGCCAGAAATTCTCATTCAGATTGAGTGGTCATTGTAAAGGTTCTCGATAGATGGTGAAGATGTGTCTACAAATGTTAAATTAATGACCTCTAGACGGGGCTATATGATAGTATGACCATTTGTTGGCATCTTGCTGAAGCCACTCATCCAGTTCTTCTCCACTGGATCTGAACTTGGATACTTGGCTGACTCATACAAACCTGTCATTAACCATCTGAGCAAAATGTAAAGAACTGAAAATGAACACTTTAACTGTAATTTTAATCTTAGCATTAAGTTCATAGTTAAGTTCTCATTTCTAATTCCCTCAAATTTCACACTGTTGTCCAGAACTTTAATGAGGAAAGCATGATAGGGGTAGGTGCTTACCGGGCAGCTGGATCATACTCAGCCCAGACCCTGACGTACTCATCCAGGTGATGGGGTCCAAGGATTGAAGAGTCCCGCGTCAGATACTCAAAGTTGTCCATGATGACAGCAACAAAAAGGTTCAGCATCTGTTATATAAAAAGGAAAGAAGCATAAACCCAATATGCTGTATTAAGTAACTATGAATTTAAATTATATAACAGATAATTGAAAGAGTTAAGGTCCCAGTTCTGTGACACAAAGGTAGAATACAGAATATAGAATTCACCAAGTACCAAATGAGTAATCACATCAGAACATGATAGTATAATCAGAATGTAAGGCAGCAGAAAATGCACATGAAGTATAATTGAATCCTATTTCTTGTTTTGGGGTCATCTATAATTTACTACAGTTTACCTTGGAATCTGCACCCATTAAATTTCCCAAGGGAAGCAGAATATTTTCTTATTCCCAGTGATATGAAACAACTCCAGAATATTCATCCACCCTCATTTCACAATATTACAGTCACACAGAATGGCCACGATATAGAAAGAGATCATTTGGCCTGTCTTATCTGTGCTAGCTCTCCATAAGAATAGTTTGCTTCGTGCCACTCTCCTGCACCTTCTTATAGCTCTACACATTCTTCCTTCTCAGGTAGTTACCTTTATTACTCAACTAACTAATGGCTAAGCACGAATTGTGTCAGTAGGGGAAGGAAGAGAAAAAAATATACATGGAAAATTTTGGTAATGCATGTTAGGATCAGAGGTATCAAAAAGGAACAAGTATAAAAATCTATTACATGCTTCTTTCTGAGATTAAAACTTTCTAAACTGATTTCAAGTGCAATACTTGAAGCCTGCAGAATAAAATTAGAATTCAATGCTACAACTAACAGCTAGTGTTTAGCTCAGGTCCAAGGAATAAAAGGGCTGCATACATGCCCCAAGCTACACCAGCAGTGACAAATATGAAACTTATTAGGAACCATGGAAAACATTTTAGAACATCAGTACTGACATAAATTTTAATCATAAAAAGCACACTTTGGCAAACAAGGGATTAATAATAAAACAGCTAGAAATATATAATATCCTGTTAAAGATACTAATTAGTCTCTTACGCTTAATGATTCTAAATCAAAACACAGAGGCTGAAATCATCCAACCAGCATTGAATCAGGGGATCAAATAATTGCGCATTTTCCTGGTTATGTTTAAAAGGAGATCACTTCCAATGCAGCAGCATCCTGATGAACTTGTTCAATACAGAAACCCATACATAGAGCATAAACTGCCATTTAGTAAGTTTAAATGTCCAGAGGGAATGTATGTTTGTGCTAATGAATGAATGAATGTTAGTGAATGGGTGGGTTTGTGAACTAAGTGGGTGGGTTGGGAGGTGAGTAGGATGATGGTTGGTGAGGTAGTAGGTGGGTGAGTTGGGACGGGCATTAGTCTGGTCAGTTCCGGAAGATGTGAGTGCAGCTAATCAGAGTCTGCATCTCACCATGTGGTAGGTTTGTTGTCACTGTTCTCTACAGACATCGACAGGGCATGCTTGATCTAGTGTGGTAGAGAACAGACACTGGTCTCATTTGAAGATGCTCTTGTACAGAATAAGTAGGAGTTTATTTCATGTTAGCAATTATTTGAAGTTACGATGATGTGAGAGACACTATTAGAGAGATTATGAGGACATGGATAAATCCCAATCACCAAGGTATATCCTCCGCAAGTCCATATGACACCATCGTAGTGAATAATGCTTATAGCAATCCTTAATTCATAGAATGAAACAGGCCTTTCAGCCCAAGTCCACACTGACTCTCCGAAGTCCAGCCCACCCAGACCCACCCCCTACCCTATCCGTGTAGCCCTGCATTTTCCATGGCTAATCCACCTTACTGACATATCCTTGGACACGAGAGGCAATTTAACATGGTCAATCTACTTAACCCACACATCTATGGACTGTGGGAGGAAACTAAAGCATCTGGAAGAAACCCACACAGACATGGGGAGAATGTGCAAACTCCACAGTCTGAGGCTGGAATTGAACCCAAGTCCCATGTGCTGTGAGGTGGCAGTGCTAATCACTGAACCACCATGCCACCCCAAATAACATTAACTCTTTAAGACATTTCTTCAAAGCTTTTTCTCCATTATTATTATAACTTTGTGCTTATAATTAAGTTTACCATTCCTGACAGTCACCAAGTCTCTGACTTTACAAATCCAGGCAACTTGAAGGTTCCACTATTCTCCTGGAATGTGTTCTCTCTGGACTTGGAAGACTTGTTGTTTGAGAGATAAAATCCTGGTGTCTTTTATGCTTTTCCTGGCAGTCTGAGACCTTTAATACTGCATGAACTTTAAACTCTTGGGACTTCCTTCACAG
Source organism: Hemiscyllium ocellatum (assembly GCF_020745735.1). Lineage (NCBI taxonomy): Eukaryota > Metazoa > Chordata > Chondrichthyes > Orectolobiformes > Hemiscylliidae > Hemiscyllium > Hemiscyllium ocellatum. The sequence goes on along the minus strand of NC_083445.1, from coordinate 3,767,042 downwards.
ATGACATTGTCCCTACTGAAATAGTCAATTGCTTCTTTACAGAATGCTGAATCTCTGAAGTAGGTCATTTCTTCCTTACATTTTCTTGAATCATTAGACATCGGTCATTCTCTTCTCAGTGATGGTTTCTATAGAGATCCATGCATCACATTTTCAATCTCTGTCACAGATATTTATTCTCAATCTACCTGTGGATCTTTGATGAACTAAATGGACTCTTTACTTCAATCTTTTGATTCATTTGGATATTCTCATTTGTTGCTGAAACCAGTTATGTTCCTTTCTCAGTTTCGCTGTTTGAGGATTGATTCTTGCATGACAATGATTGCTGTCACTGTGACTGAAGATTCTTCCCGGAAAGATAAGGTCGCCAAATGTTCTGCTTGGACTTGTCACTTCTGAGCAATCCAGGTAGCTAACATCTGACTTAAATCTTTCATAACTACTTGTTCACCAAACGGTGTTGCATACTGAATAATATCAGTTCAGATTGTCAATTGGCTTAAGTGAGGTATACTGCTCATTGATTATCTCATTGCTTGTCTGAATTCTTTTCAGTTTTGACAGCAGTGGAAAACATTTAAGTCAAACCAGTATAGTCCCATCTCATTAACAACATAATTTTTAAAATCCTAACAAAGTTACTCTCAATTGCTTCTGATTTCGGTTTGGATTCTGCCATGAGGACAGAGAATCCAATGAAATATTCGACCAATCACTTCTTGACTTTAGCCTGGTAAACTTTTTCCAGAATTTGAAGATAACTGAGGTCAAGGTATGCCTTTATTCTCAAGTGAGTGAGAATTCTTGAATTGAATTGAATTTAATTGGATTTATTATCATGTGTGCCATGGCACAGTGAGAAGCTTGGGCTTGCGAGCGATACAGGCAGATCACATGACTAAATAGCATAGATAAGTTAATAATAGATAAACAACAGCAAACCAAAAATACAGGTAAACCAAAAGTTGGCAAGGGTATTCGCCGTCATGCTAAACTTCCTCAGCTGCCTGAGGAAGAAGAGACGTTGTTGGGCCTTTGTAACCAGTGAATCCACATGTAGAGTCCAAGAAAGCTTGTTGTGGATGACCACTCCCAGGAGCTTGACACTCCCCACTCATTCCACCTCTGTGCTGTTAATGTGTAGGGGGGCATGAGTAACATCCCACCGAAAGTCAATAATGAGTTCCTTGGTTTTGCCGGTTTTGAGAGCTAGGTTGTTCTCGGTGCGTGACTTTTACAGGTCTTCCACCTCCAGTTTGTAGTCTGTTTCATTGCCATCTGAGGTTCGACCGGCTGTGGTGGTGTCATCAGCGAGCTTGTAAATGGCATGAGTTTGGTATTTGGCGATGCTGTCATGGGTATACAGCGAGTACAGTATGGGGCTGAGTATACACCCCTGGGGGGCTCCAGTGTTGAGTGTTAGTGAGGGTGAAATATTGTCCCCAATCTTCACTGATTGTGGCCTGTGGGTCAGAATGTGAAGTAAATGCAGGTTTTCTGCGATTTGGCATCTTCTAATTTGGAGAGCTGCTTGTAGCATATTAAACCAGTTTATTAACTTGTTTAGCTTATGGTTTGATATCTAGCTTGAAAACTGTTCTGTATGTTAAGAATTGTTTTCTTCAAGATAACCAATTCTAAATTTCCAGTTAGATTTAATTTCAGATATGGACTTTCTGAAAATATGAAGGCTTGTCTTCTGAATGTGATTATTTATTTTCCTTGCTTAAAAGGTTTTTATTTTGCAGTAACAGCAAATCTGCTGTTCTCTGCTGCTATTCTGAAGGGCTTTCCTGTGCATTGTGGCTAAAATGGAAGATTCCCTCCTTCTCATAAAATGGACTTCTACTTTCTTGTGGCTTGACTTGGATAAATACTACTATTCATAGCCTTAATAAATTAATTCCTGTTTCCTTAATGGCTTTGCTGAATGAATTCTGCTTCCTGTGGCATTCATAAGTGATGCTGAATTTAGCTTCTGCTAGTTGAAGCTTTAAGAGATGAACCTTGCTCTTTTAATAGTTTTTTTCTGGATGATTCCTGCTTTTTGCATGTTCAATACTGATTCCCAGGTTTTTCTGGTTGGTTTTGCTCCCCACAGTTTAAATAGATGTTTCCTGCTTTCAAAATGTTTTAAATAAAGGATCGTCTACCTATTCTGTAATCTTAATAAAGTCTCCTATCTTTACTCTTTCATTAGGCCAGGGATGTTTAGGTTTCTAATCTGTCCCTTTGTTATTTTAATTTTGGCTTTGTGATGTTGCCAGGTTTACAGTATCAGTTTAAACTGCTTTTGTGGCCCTTGATTTCCTTCACCACAGCCATGCCTTGGAGATCCACTTGCTATCACAGTGGCGCTCGATCAATGTAACATTTCCTTACATTTGGCTTTTCTGAACTACAAGACTCATTGTTTTTTAGAAGCTTACTGTTGTCCACCAGATTTTAACTTTACTCAAAGAGCCTCTGATGTCCATTCATTCTTCAGCTGAAACCTGATTCAAGACTGCTCCTACAAACCACTGCCATGCTATTCACTTTATATCTGCTTTTGGAGTAATTGATCCTCCTTCTCTATGAAGTGCCTAACACTCCTGCTGAAGACTCTCTCTTACCAGAAATATCAAAATATTTTTACCATTTGTATGGATTCTTCCTTGCTGAATTTTACCACGATTCTTCTGTAAGGTTCTAAAAGTTTCAGCTCTTTCCTCCTGCTCACTTTCTGCGTGAGGAGGTGATTTAAAGTAGAACCTAAGATGCTGAAAATTTCATACTCCACTCCTGCCAGCATATTGTATACACAGCTAATCCAAGCTTGCATGTCAACACATTGAAGAGTAGCTGCCACCATCCTCTTTGTGTGTAGGGATCTGCAAGGTCTCCTTGCGTGAGCATGGTAGATGAAAAACACTTCCAGTCTAACCAGAAGAAGCTCTTATAGTGAACAAGTAGCAAACAGCTATTGTTACATTGATGTGATAGACTAATTCCAGACACAATGAGAAGGCTCTTAATAAGATCTTAGAGGCCTAAGGTGTTGCTCTTACAAGTCTATTTGACATCATCATAATGGATGATGCCAATGGCACTCCTCAGTATTAACTGTTTTCAGAGTCATATGTAACAGAAGGGCAATCAGGTTGGGTTGGGAAGGTACTCAAGTGATTGGGACTAGTATGGTCAGAAAGAGCAGCTGAGACAGTTCAGGGCGGCAGTTGTGAAGTTTGAGTGGGAAGACGGGTCAGAGCTGAAAGGGAATTAGAATATCATTTTTCTGACTAACATTTCCTGGATAACTATTAAGGCAGGTACCGCACAGCAAAGTTTCTGACTCAGAGTCGACACTATTGTGGAGGGCCCAAGAGAATGGAAGAATTGCCTCTTGGATGTTCAAACATCCTGGGCATTCCATTGAGATAAGCAAACCAGTATTACTGCACGTTATAGAGGTGTGTGTTCAGTCTCTGATGGTCCAAAGACTGGATTCTACATATATCCAACAGTTTCTTTTTTCTTTTATTAAACATTGGACTGTCAAGAAACAGGATGCATTCAAGACTTACCAGAAAGGAACAGAGGAAAATAAAGGAGACGAAGTAGAAATAGGCAATCTCATTGCCACACTCATTTCCACTGATGCCAGATCGTCGATCACAAGGTTTGCCGCCCAAGCATGATAACATGATGCTATGCCACGCTTCCCCTGTTGCACTCCTGAAATACAGAGTCTTGTTAAGGATTGATTGCAGTCCAGAAAGATGGATGAAACTTAATTTGGAGTTCACAATCCGGATGAAACTTAATTTGGAGTTCACAATATTTCCTTAGTAACCTATCTGAAAGACTTCAAGTTTATAAAAGCACCAGCACAGATAATTCCCGATGCTACAACAAAACTGACAATGTAAAATTCAAAGCCTGTTCTAGACCTCATTGCATCAGAGATTCCTCTCTTCAAATGTATGCTAGAAATGACCAGTGGATTTACAAACCCACTCTGAGTTCATCTTTGTGATGGTTCAGTAGATCTGTGCAATGTAGCCTTACTATTGTTAAGCAGGACAGCAGGAAGGGGTACGAGAGATAATGGAAGTCTCATTGCCTAATAGCATTGGAAACAAACACTGGAATTGCCAATATTCCATCTCCTGATCACTATTAATTGATTCCTACTGAAAAATTTGAGTCTACATGGCAGGTGAAGACAAAGTTGGAGTTGGCTGTGGTATCTTCTATACTATGATAGGCTCCTGTCAATCACTGATGAACGGCTCCTGCCTGAAACGTCGTTTCACCTACTCCTCAGATGCTACCTAACTTGCTGTGTTTTTCCAGCACCACTCTAATCTTGACTCTAATCTCCAGCATCTGCAGTCCTTATTTTCGCCCTGTCCTATCAATCATTGCCTGGGTTCGGTAAAGAGAGATACTGGAGAAGTGCTTGGTACCTTTGGAAATTGTACTCCAGCAAACATTAGGAGCAAGTAAGAGACAAATAAAGTTGACATTATTTACCGGAAAAGAAGCATCAGAGCTTGGAAGAATGTTCTGAAGTTGTTGTGGTGATTAATTTCACTCTCTTCATCATCATCATCAACTGCAATATTTCCAAATACCTGGAAAATCAAAAAAGCTGAGAGAGGCACTTTGGAAATCCAAGTACACCGCATCTATAGGTTCTTCATTTATCTTTTAATAAACCATGACAATTCTACTTGAGTGCATCATGATATTTTAATGAATGTTGTTAAAGTGGAAAGGGTGCACAAAAGATCTACAAGGATGTTACGAAGGCTGGATGGTTTGATTTATAAGGACAGACTGGATAGGCTGGGACTTCTTTCCCTGGAGTGTAGGAGGCTGATGGATGACCTTATAGAGGTTTATAAAATCGTGAAGGGCATAGATAGGGTGAATAGCCAAGATCTTTTCCCCAGGATAGGGAGTCCAAAATGAGAGAGCATAGGGGACAGGAAAAAACTTTAAAACGGCCCGGAGGGGCAACGTTTTCACACACAGAGTGATGAGTATATGGAATGAGCTGTCAGAGGAAGCAGCAGAGGTGAATACAATTACAACTTTAAAAGACATTTAGACAGCTACATGATTAGGAGAGGTTTGGAGAGATATGGGCCAAATGTATGCAAATTGAACTAGTTCAGTTTAGGAAACACGGTTGACATGGATGGGTAGGCCGAAGGGTCTGTTTCCATACTGACTCTTTAACTTTATATCCTCCTTACAAGTAGGTTATAGCATTCCCTTTATGGCAGGTGTTAGACTAACCGGCCTATAATTTCTGTTTGTTTTCCTCTTTTCTTGAACAAAGAAGTTATGTTTGTTATTTTCTAATCTCTTAGGACCTCACAAGAACCTAGGAAATGTTGGAAAATTGTAATCCATGCATTTGATATCTCTGCAGCCACTCGTTTTAAGATCACCAGAAAAATGTCTATTAGGTCCTGGGAATTTATCAGCCTTTAGTTCTAATAATTTTTTTCAGCACCTTTCTCTGGTGATTGCAATTTTTTTCAATTCAGCCTGTTCTTTTCACTTCTTGATTGCAAGTATTTTTGAAATGTTATTCAGAGCTTCTACAGTAAGGGAGACACAAGATATCTGTTCAAAGCCTGTTATTTCCTTATGGCCCATTATTCAGTCCCCAGACTTACTCTAGAGAGGACTAATATTCAGTTTAGTTTCCTTTTTCCTTTTTGAATAGTCATAGAAACTCTACTATCTATTTTTGTATGTCTAGCTAAGTTCTCCTTAGTCAAATTTCACCCTCTTTTTTCATTAATCTTTGCCATTTTTATACATCTGTTCAATCTTCTGACCTACCACTCAAATTCACAGAAGTGCACATTTTGCCTTTCAATCTGATACCATCTTTAACTTTCTCAGTTAGCCACAAATGGAATATCCTTCTCCTAGAGTCTTGCTTTCTCACCAGTCTGCAGCTTTGCCGGGAGTAATGAAATATCTCCTTAGACATCTGCCAATGCATACTATTACTTTCACCAGCTCGTTCTTCATTACCTTGTAATTATTATTTAAGTATAAAACACCGGTCTTAGCCACACTTTTCTCTTCCATAAACTGAAATTCAATCATGTTAGGATCACTGTTACCTGAGGGTTCCTTTGCTATGAGGTTTTTAATTAATCCTATCGCACTGCAAATTTTTAGATCTAGAATAGCTGACTCTTTGGTTGACTTGAAGATGTCTGCTCTACGAAACTGTCTCAAAAGCTGTCAATGAGCTCAACTCAATTTTTGTTTTGGTTTTGGCACAATTTCTTTAACCCATTTTTATTTATTTATAAGCATTTGCTTGCAGTTTATCCTATGATACAAGGAGATGTAACATCTCAGAGGAACCTACTGAAAATATGAAAACTCTAAATAAGTTATTCTAAGTCAATCATCATTCTTAATTTTTTTTTATTTCTAAATATATTAGCCTGTAGGGCCTACTGGATGGGCAATTGAATTAATGCTATATATGTGTATGATGCAGCCCTCCACTTAATTCTTCCTAAGATAAATGCATTTTGCTCTGTTAAACTGAATTCAGTTTTGCAAACGTACAAATTAGGAACAGGTAGCGGCTAGTAGGCTCCTGAAATCTGGTCTGCCATTCAATAAGGACATGGCTGATCTGAATGTGTCCTCAACTCTACATTTCTGTCAACTTCTGGACTTTTCTTGCATCTAACGTGCCATTTTCGTCAGCTCACTGTCATAAATCTCATTCCTAGAAATTGCTGTAATATGGTACATAAAACTCAAAAGCGATAGAACAAATACATTCACGTTTTGGTCAGAATTCTTTGGTGTATTTTATTAGAAACATTCGAGAAATACTGAAGCAAAGTATTTATTATCAAATGCCTTACTAAAATCCATGTACACCACATCCACTGCTCTGCCTTCATCAACATGTTTTGTCACATCCTCAAATAATTTAATAAGGTTTGTTTGGCATGACCTGCCCCTCATAAAGCCATACTGATTAACTCTAATCAAATTATGATTTTTCAAGCAATCATGAAATCTGTCTCTCAGAATCCTCTCCAATACTTTGCATATCACAGCCATAAGACTGACTGGTCTGTAATTCCCAAGATTATCCCTATTCCCTTTCTTGAACAAATGAATAACATTTACCACCTTCCAATCACCTGGCACTACTCCAGTGGACAGTGAGGATGCAAAGCTGCTGCACCTTTGGTGATGAATCTCTTCCCTCTCTTCCTGTAGTAACCTCGGGTGTATCCCATCTGGCCAAGGGGGATTTATCTATCCTTGTGTTTTCAAAATTTTCAATACATCCTCCTTCCTAACACCAACCAGTTCTAGCATATCAGTCTGTTTCATGCTATCCTCACAAACAACAAGGTCCCTCTCACCAGTGAATACTGAAGCAAAGTATTCATTAAGGACCTCCCCTACTTCCTCCATGCGCAAGTTCCCTCCACTATCCATAGTTGGCCCTACCCTCACTCTGGCCATCCTCTTGTTCCTCATATAAGTGTAGACTGTCTTAGGGTTTTCCTTAATCCTACTTGCTAAAGATTTTTCATGCCCTTTTCTAGCTCTCCTAAGTCCGTTCTTCAGTTCCTTCCTGGCTACCTTGTAACCCTCTTAAGCCCTGTCTGATCTTGCCTCCTTAATGTTAAGTCAACTTCCTTCTTCCTATTGACTAGGTGTTCCACATCGCTTGTCATCCAGGATTCTTTCAACCTACCTCCCTTCCTTGCCTCAGTGGTACAAACATATCCAGCACTATCAGCAGATGCTTTCTAAACAACCTCCACATTTATGTTGTGCATTTCTCTGAGAACATCTGTTCCAAATCTAGGCACCCAAGTTCCTGCCTAATAGCATTCCAATTCCCTCTCCCCCAATTAAATACTTTCCCATATCTTCTGCCCCTATCCCTCTCCATGAGTATAGTAATGGTCAGGAGGTTATGATCACTATCACCAAAATGATCTCCCACCGAGAGACTTGACACTTGGCATGGTTTGTTACCAAGCACCAAATCCAAAATGGCTTCCCGTTTACTCAGCCTATCTACATATTGTATCAGGAACTCTTCCTGGACACACCTGACAAAAACTGATCCATTCATACTACTTGAACTAAGGATGTTCCAATCAATATTAGGGAAGTTATAGTTACCCATGACAACAGCCCTGTTACTTCTGCACATTTCCAAAATCTGCCTCCCAGTCTTCTCCTGCATGTCTCTGTTGCTACTGGGGGGATCTGTAGAAACCTCCCAATAAAGTGACCGCACCTTTTCTGTTTCTGACTTCCACCCATACTGACTCTGTAGACAAACCCTACTCGGCAATCTCCCTTTCTGCAACTGTGATTAGCAATGCCATTCCTTTACCTCTTTTACCTTCCACACATTCCTTTTGAAACATCTAAACCCTGGAACATCCAACATCAGAATTCCAAGTACTCTTCCATGCTCTGAGTTTGTCACTCTTATTCTTGATACTTCTTGCATTAAAATAGACACACTTAAACCCAACACACTGACTGCATCTTTTCCTTATCAAGTGCCTATCCCACCTTACAGACTCTCTGCACACTGTATCGGGCTGTTCACGACTTACTCTATCATCTGAGCTGTAGCTCAGGTTCCCACTCCTGTGCCAATCTAGTTTAAACCCTCCTGAAGAGCTCTAGCAAACCTCCCCCTCAAGATATTGGTGCTCCTCCAGTTTAGGTGTAACCTGTCCTTCTTGTACTTGTCCCACCTTCCCCAGAAGGTATCCCAATGATCCACGTATCTGAAGCCCTCCCTCCTACACCAGTCCTGCTACTCAAAGTAGTTGGCACCTTGGCAGATGCTTATTCTCCAGTTTGTACATTCTATGGTGAATGATTCACATGTTGGATTTGTTTAGGAAGGTTTTCAGGGTATTCTTGTAGCAATCCCTGACCATTGCAGAGTCAGAGTGGAGCACTTGATTAGGGAGTCTTGTGTTGGGCATATGGACAATGTGGCCTGGCCATCGCAGCAGGTTGTGTGTGACCAGTGTCTTGATACTGGGGATATTGGCCTAGGGGAGGATATTTATGCTAGTCCACCTATTTTTCCAATGGATTTACAGGAATTTGCAAAGGCAGCACTGGGGATACCTCTCGAGGGATTTGAGGGTCTGCTGTACATAGTCCATGTTTTTGGAAGGTCGGCAGCACAGCTGATCAGCAGACCATGAGCTTGATACCAAGGTTTGAAGTCTTTGTTTCTCAGGTGCCCAAAGGATGCATTCACATTGGAGCCAATGTTGCATTTCATTGTCAATATCTGCTCACACTGATAGGAGGCTCCTGAGTTTGGGAGCATTGTCCAAAGACTTACCGTAGAATTTTATAGCCTGGGGTAGAGTTGTGTGGCAGAAATAGTTTGGGAATGCACCTTTCTTTTCTGGATCTGAGGCCCATTTCTTCATATGTCTCAGTAAAAGTTTCAACAATGGCTTGCAGCTCAGCCTCTGAGTGTTTGCACATGTAGGCATCATCTGTGTACTGCAGCTCGATGATGTGTTGGGATTCTGGCCTGTAGGGTGTTGAAGATTGAACAGCTTCCCAACCTCTCTGTAGGTTAGCTCCACTGCACATGGAGCTTCATGAAGGTGTGGTGCAGTGCTTCAGTATTGAGGAAGATGGAGAACAGCAGTGGTGCAATGACAGAGCAACTGCTTGACCCCAGTCTATTGTGTCTGTGGTGGATCCACTGGTGAGGATCACAGTTTGTGTGTCATTGTGAAACAGGTGGAGAATGGTGAACAATTTCTGTAGGCAGCTGAATTTAAGGAGGATACTCCATAATCCTTCACAATTGACAGAATTGAACGCCTTTGTGAGGTCAAAGGCCATGTAGTAGAAGTTGGTCCTGTTCTCTGAATATGTCTTGATTTGTCACACATTGTAAATCTTGATGGATGTGCCTCCTCACAGGCAGAGCCATGTTGTGACTCAGTAAGGAGCTTTTAAGACATTGGGAGGAGGTGGTTGAGGAGCATTCTCACAATGACTGTTCTCATGATAGATAAAGTCAGAAGTCACATGTCACCAGAGTATAGTCCAACAAATATACTTGAAATCACAAGCTTTAGGAGCATTGCTCCTTTATTAAATGAAGAGCCCATCAGAAGAAGGAGCAGTGTTTGAAACCTTGTGTTTTCAAATAAACCTGTTGGACTATAACCTGGTGTTGCATGACTGTATCCACCCAGGTCAACACATCATGGTTTTCTCATGGTGGATATTAGGGAAATCCCTCTGTAATTTTCACAGTCAGACCTATCTCCTTTCTTGAAGGCAGTCCCAAAAACACAACTGTTTCCTTCCAGTCAAGGGGGATGAATGTGGATTCATGTCAAGAGTGCCTGTCTGCCGTATTTTAGTACTTCAGCAGGGAATCCAGAGGCCTTGTTGTTTCTCAGTTGTTGGGTGGTTTCTTTAACCTCACAGTGGGTTCGAGGTGCACAGAGCTGGTGATGGGCAGTGTGCTGTGGGATGAGATTGAAAACATTTGCACTGAAGGCTGATTTAGGTTGAGGGGTCCTCAAAGTGATGTCAAATAGGCATTGATGAAGAACTCCCTGTTTTTGCCTCTTGCTAGAGTAGGTCTCTGGATACTCAGACCATCAATGGCTTTGATTGTGCTGAAGAAGCCACACACATATCATGGGTGTCATTGAGTTGCATTTGCTCTTTCCACCACCATCTATTCTCTAGGTCACCCTTCTTTGTCGCATCTCGGCCTTCAATTGCTTGTAGGCTTGTTTCCTCTTGCTCCAGTTTTGGTGGAGCTACCATTTCAGGAATGCCTTTCATGTGTGATCTAGGAGATCCTGGATCACCTTATTGTTCTCATGGAACCAGTCTTGGTGCTTCCTGATCAAGGGGCCAAGCGTCTCTATGAAGGTGCTGACTATGACAGCTTTTAGGGTGGACCAAGCACTATGAGCACTCTGAGGCTCAATGTTGGTCATTGCTAGATTAGCTGTGAGGCACTACTTGAGTACGCCTTTTCTCTCAGGGTCTTTTAATCTAACATTGAGTCTCCTGTGGCACAGATTTGACTTCCACTCTCAGGCTAGGTTGATGGAAATGGTAGAGTCGAATAGTTGCTGATTGACACAGACCATTGCAATTCCTTGCTTGACTGATGATGTAGTTTATTAGGTGTTAATGTTTGGAACAGGAATGTTGCCATGATGTGGTCCACGTTGGCACCAACGATATAGGTAGGAAGAAGGGTGAGGATGTCAGACAGGCTTTCAGGGAGCTAGGTTGGAAGCTCAGAGTTAGAACAAACAGAGTTGTAGTCTCTGGTTTGTTACCCGTGCCACGTGATAGAGAGTCGAGGAATAGGGAGAGAGAGCAGTTAAATGCGTGGCTACAGGGATGGTGCAGGAGGGAGGGATTCCGGTTTCTGGACAACTGGGGTCCTTTCTGGGGAAGGTGGGACCTCTATAAAAAGGATGGGCTACACCTGAACCTGAGGGGCACCAGTATCCTTGGGGGGAGGTTTGCTAGTGCTCTTTGGGAGGGTTTAAACTAACTCCGTGGGGGCATGGGAACCAGGACTGTAGCTTTAGGGTACAGGACCTTGAGTGTAGGGAGGTTAGGAATAATGCAGTGATCTCTAAGGAGGGTGCCTGTAACCAGAAGGGTGGATTGAAGTGTGTATACTTCAATGCCAGAAGTATAAGGAATAAGGTAGGTGAACTTGCAGCGTGGGTTGGTACCTGGGACTTCGATGTTGTGGCCATTACAGACACGTGGGTAGAACAGGGACAAGAATGGCTGTTGCACGTTCCAGGGTTCAAATGTTTTAGTAGGATCAGACATGGGGGTAAAAAAGGGGGAGGCGTGGCATTACTTGTCAAAGATAGTATCACAGCAGTGGAATGGACGATGGAAGAGGACTTGCCATCTGAGGTAGTTTGGGCTGAGGTTAGAAATAGGAAAGGTGAGGTCACCCTGTTAGGTGTTTTCTACAGGCCTCCTAATAGTCCTAGAGAAGTAGAGGATAATATTGCGAGGATGATTCAGGAAAAGAGTGAAGGTAGCAGGGTGGTTGTTATGGGGGACTTTAACTTCCCAGATATTGACTGGGAGAGCTATAGCTTGAGTTCATTAGATGGGTCGGTGTTTGTACAATGTGTGCAGGAGGGTTTCCTGACACAATATGTCGACAGGCCAACAAGAGGGGAGGCTATATTGGATTTGGTTCTAGGTAATGAACCAGGCCAGGTGTTAGACTTGGAGGTAGGTGAGCACTTCGGGGACAGTGACCACAACTCGGTGACTTTTACTTTAGTGATGGAGAGGGATAATCGTGCGCCGCAGGGCAAGAGTTATAGCTGGGGGCAGGGAAATTATGATGCAGTGAGGCATGACTTAGGATGTGTGGATTGGAAAAACAGGCTTCAAGAGAAGAACACTAATGAGATGTGGGGATTGTTCAAGGAGCAGCTACTGCGTGTCCTCGATAGGTATGTACCAGTCAGGCATGGTGTAAAGGGCCTTGTGAGGCAGCCGTGGTTTAGTAAGGAATTGGAGTCCCTTGTGAAAGGGAAGAAGGCGGCATATGTAAAGATGAGGCGTGAAGGTTCAGTAGGGGCGATTGAGAGTTATAAGGTAGCCAGGAAGGAGCTAAAGAGGGAGCTAAGAGAAGCGAGAAGGGGACATGAAAAGTCTTTAGCTGGTAGGATTAGGGAAAACCCAAAGGCTTTCTATAGGTATGTCAAGAATAAAAGGATGACTAGGGTAGGTATCGGTCCAGTCAAGGATAGTAGTGGGAAGTTGTGTGTGGAGGCGGAGGAGATTGGAGAGACATTAAATCAGTACTTTTCATCAGTATTCACTCAGGAACAGGACACTGTTGCTGATGTGAATATGGAATCACAAATAATTAGAATGGATGCCCTGGAAATATTCAGAGAAGAGGTTTTGGGAATATTGGAAAGGATGAATATAGATAAGTCTCCTGGACCTGATGGCATTTACCCCAGGATCCTATGGGAAGCTAGGGAGGAGATAGCAGAGCCATTGGCCTGGATTTTTATGTCGTCATTGTCAACGGGAATAGTACCAGAGGACTGGAGGATAGCGAATGTGGTCCCATTGTTCAAGAAAGGGAGTAGGGATAGCCCTAGTAACTATAGGCCAGTGAGTCTGACTTCAGTGGTGGGCAAAGTCTTAGAGAGAATGGTAAGGGATAAGATTTATGAACATCTGGGTAGGAATAACGTGATCAGGGATAGCCAGCATGGTTTTGTGAAGGGCAGGTCGTGCCTCACAAACCTTATTGAGTTCTTTGAGAAGGTGACTAAGGAAGTGGACGAGGGTAAAGCAGTAGATGTTGTGTATATGGATTTTAGTAAGGCGTTCGATAAGGCTAATGCTAAAACTACGGAGGTATGGCATTGAGGATACATTAGAGGTTTGGATTAGGAATTGGCTGGCTGGAAGGAGACAGAGGGTAGTAGTTGATGGATTATGTTCATCTTGGAGCGCAGTTACTAGCGGTGTACCACAAGGATCTGTTTTGGGACCATTGCTTTTTGTTATCTTTATAAATGATCTAGAGGAAGGACTTGAAAGCTGGGTAAGCAAATTTGCGGATGACACAAAAGTCGGTGGAGTTGTGGATAGTGAGGAAGGAAGTGGTAGGTTACAGCGGGATATAGATAAGTTGCAGAGCTGGGCAGAAATGTGGCAAATGGAATTCAATGTAGCTAAGTGCGAAGTCGTTCACTTTGGTAGGAATAACAAGATGATGGATTACTGGGCTAATGGTAGGCTACTTGGTAGTGTGGATGAGCAGAGGGATCTTGGTGTCCATGTACACAGATCTCTGAAAGTTGCCACCCAGGTAAATAGTGCTGTGAGGAAGGCATATGGTGTACTGGGCTTTATTGGCAGAGGAATTGAGTTCCGGAGTCCTGAGGTCATGTTGCAGTTGTATAGGACTCTGGTGAGGCCTCATCTGGAGTATTGTGTGCAGTTTTGGTCGCCATACTATAGGAAGGATGTGGAAGCTTTAGAACGAGTGCAGAGGAGGTTTACCAGGATGTTGCCTGGAATGGTAGGAAAATCTTATGAGGAAAGGCTGAGGCACTTGGGGCTGTTCTCATTGGAGAAGAGAAGGTTTAGGGGAGATCTGATAGAAGTGTATAAGATGATTAGGGGTTTAGATAGGGTAGATACTAAGAACCTTTTACCGCTAATGGAGTCAGGTGTTACTAGGGGACATAGCTTTAAATTAAGGGGTGGTAGGTATAGGACAGATGTTAGGGGTAGATTCTTCACACAGCGGGTTGTGAGTTCATGGAATGCCCTGCCCGTATCAGTGGTGAACTCTCCTTCTTTATGGTCATTTAAGCGGGCATTGGATAGGCATTTGGAAGTTATTGGGCTAGTATAGGTTAGGTAGGATTCGGTCGGCGCAACATCAAGGGCCGAAGGGCCTGTACTGCGCTGTATCCTTCTATGTTCTATGTTCTATGTCTTCTGCTTGTCCTTCTGGTGGAACAGAATGTTTGTTATGATGAGGTTACATTTTAGGCACTTGGCCAGGACGTGGACTCTGTTGGAGCTTGTTTTTCTTACAACTACCTTGCCAAAAATGCCTTTCCAAAGGTTTGTGTCCCTCCCGACTCTTACATTGAAGGTGCTCAGGAGAATCAACTTGTCTCCCTTCATCACCTGAGATAGTAATTGGTCAAAGATGGTGTGGAATGCCTTTTTTGCCACGTCCATTGCATCTAGGGCCAGGATTAAGCACAGATGACTGTGACATATTGCTTTTCACTGATCACAGTGAGCCACAGGGTCACGAGACGTTCATGTACCCCACAAGGAAATTCAGTGAAGCATGTGACCATTTCATTTCTTATGATGAAGCTGACCTCATAGAGATGGTGTTCTTCTTCTGGGGGGTTTGCTATTCTCGAAGAAGGTGTAACCATCTCCTTGTTCCTTAAGCTGGTCTTCTCCTGTTAGTCACGTCTCGTCCAGGCCAGTGATACCGATATAGCAGTTCCCGAGTTCCTGAGCTATGTTAGCAGTGCGATGTTTACATTGGGGTTGTCCATAAGGGTCCTGACATTGCAAGTCCTAAAATTTATTTGGGTGGGGTTGGTGAAAGGAGGTGAAAGAAGATGATTCTTTCAATGTGGGATGGTTGTTACTGACCAACAACCACAATCCAAGCAGAGTCTGGTCTTGACAGAGTGGCAGGGAAAATCTGCAATGACTGGAGACCTGGCTCTGCAATAAGGTGATAGGGTATGTGCGCTAACGAACATTTATCTTCCACTAATTACCGAATGCCACCATGATGGAGTAGGAGGCAAAGACCATGACTGTGGCGACATGACAACGATTTTGTGTTGGACAGCTATCTGAACCAGAGGTCAGGGCACAGTCCCAGGCTGCTCACCACCTGAAATCCTGTGGCAACAGATTAAGGATCAAGTCAAAATGGTGCAAAATGAGCTGGGAAAGCCTGGCCTGGTGGAGGTCAGAGATGTGATTGCTGGGGATTTGCCTTGAGCCAACCTTGGCTGACCTGATTGGATTTTAAAGTCGTTATTTGAATATATCTGAGATGGATAGATTCTTTAAATTCGTAACATTAAGGTTACAGATCAGACGTTACCTCATTGAATGGCAGAATGGGCTAAAGGGACTTGAGGAGTAATAGGGTACTGTTTAAAATTTTCTGTTCGTAAGTACAGTGTGATTTGCTGTTAAGATAGCAGCAAAGTAGGATGCTCCAGTCGGAGCTCCTCTGCTCCACCTATTCTCTTCTTTTTTCTCTTTTCTTGAGTGTTCTTTTTTGAAATTTAACTTGGAGGGGAATGGATGAGGTGACTCCTGGATCAGAGGTTGATGTGGGAGGTGAGTCCCGGACTGAAGGTCGTCACAGGGAGGCAAGGCCCTTGCAGACGGGAGGTGAGGCCTCAGGTCTTGAAGCCCAGTGTGGTGCGGAGATTTGGCCTGATGTAGTCTGGAGGCTAGGGACCAGCACAGATTGGGGCAAAAGGGCTGTAAATAGGTCACATTTTTTTCTCTTTATCCTTATGCTGGGATTTTATTTATTATTCTTTCAATTGTATCAAACACTTTAAATATCTGTGCCTAGGTATCTTGTACGTAAGGTGGCGCCATAAGCGGTGACATTGCAAACTTTTTGCTGCACTCATTCGAGTACACGCAACAATAAAGCTAATTCAATTCAACTGATATTCTTCTAAATTTTAGAATTGTTGATCTGAAAATAAACATGCCTTGTTGGAATTTCCAGTCTCTATGTGCAACTGCTGTGAGTTCACTGACAGGCAGCAATCTAAACTGGTGTTTTGCAGCAACACTGATCCTTGGGTGCTCCTGCTCAATTTCAGAAAATATCTTTCATTTGAACTGCAGAAGTAGAGGTGGGGACTTATTTTAGAGTTATTTAATCTTGTGCATCAATCAGAAAATTTTAGAAAGATTTCTGAAAGTTTTGGACATTTAATTATAATGAGAAAATAAATTCTCTCTCACCTGCATGCCAATTATGGCATAAATGAAGAACAACATTGCGATCAGGAGACAGACATAAGGTAACGCCTGAAAAATAGAATCAATTACCCATTCCATTCAATTCTCTAAATATCTCAAAAATCAAGCATTATCCATCTCTCGAACAAAATATTTGAAGTTTCACAAACATACTGACTAATTTGTTTCCATCTTGATGCTGAAAACTATCAGGTGAAATCACATGCTAATATTCTGATATTGGGAATGGAACACCTTTAATACTGGCCACATATTTACCAAGTTGTGCCTTTCGGGTGGGGTTCTTGACATTTCCAAGATAAAGGCTGGCTTGATAGGCAGCGAGCCTGATAAATGGGAAAACCTGTGGAAGAGATGGCTAGAGGATCACAAGGAGAAGTGATCATGGGGTGGCCTGTTGGTGTAGTTAGGAGATCATGCTGGAATTTGTGGGTACAGACTTTTGGAGTGTCGTTGGTGGAAGAGATCACAAGGAGGATTGAGGATTATGGAGGTATGAATTAGAGGAGGGAGTTCATAAGATAACTTGTTAGGCCTGGAGAAAATGTTTCTTCAGGGCTGCAAATGGACTTAATTGATGGAGTCAGCCCTTCATACCTTATATTTTACCCGTTCCATTTCCAGAGGCAAGGGAACCTGACAGACAATAGTTAAGAATAGATAGAAGTTCTGCTAAGGTGGATATAACTTGCCTCCTGGGTGCAGGTTGGTCACCTACCACCTTTTCCTCCTTTAAAACCCAAAATGGCTGATTTGAGCTGGTTTGGATTTGGATTAAGATTCCTTTTAAAAAAAATTGTATCATTTATTTTCCCATCCAACTCATATTTGTCCATTTTAGAATTTAAAATTACTCTGCGATGTTAGGGCCTAGTTTTTCCAAATAAGATGCAATGATTGCATACAGAGTTAAAGGTCATTCTACTCCAACGCAAGCTCAAAATATGCCTCCCATCAAGGGCACTTGTGTGGCATTTCTCTCCAGTGACTATCCAAGGAATAGTCTGAAGAACATAACTTTCTGCATGTACTTTTTGAGGTGAACTTCTATCCAGTCAGATTGAGACCGTTCAACCATTGAGTTCTAAATTCGAAGCAAACTTTCATTTTTTCAGCTTGTAATGGATTTGAACCTAGTTCCTGAAAAGGGAAAAAAAAAGTGTCTAATCTACTATGATGCCTAGTTCCTTCACCAACATATATTTAATATTTGAGGGACTGACATGAAAACAGAACTGTTATGCGTCTCACCTTAAAAGACTGGACAAATGTCCACAGTAAGATACGGATGGTGTAACCCTGTCTCAGAAGCTTGATAAGTCGAGCAGCACGGAATAGCCTTAGAAAGCTCAGGTTGATAATATTTTTCTACAAAAGTGAGATCAATGGACAAATAGGATAGTTAAAGATGAACGCCTGCTCCTTCCTTAGTTGCATTTGACAAAAATGGCACTTAAAAAGACTCCCAAAAAACAAGTCTAGCCATCATCCAATCATGGAAGAGAATGGGTTTATTTGTCAAAATATATATAAACTATATGTATATATATTTATAACACAACCAAATGCACTGTTCTTGGATATAGGAAGCTATAATGCGGAGTCTACTTGCATGTAAATGCATGACATTTTCAGAGTTTGCGAATATGCACAGTTTACAGAACACTCTGCAGAGATGAAACAATTTAAAATGATGATTTACATGTGTAGACTCCACTAAGCATGCACAGGCACCAACTGCAAAAAGCAAAAAATGTAGTTGTAGTCCTTGGTAAGAACTGTGGGACAATAATTGGTGCTCTTGAAACACATGCAGCAAATGTACATTTCATTAATGCAAGAGCTTGACTTCATCAATGGTATGAAACCAGTTATCAAATACCCACAGAATGACAAAGTCAAACAAAAGGTGGGAACACGTAAAATATATATGATCAAAATAAAGCCTTCAATCTAACCAGTGGCTCTTTGTTTACATGTCTTTCTTTTTGTGTTTTTTAAAATTTTGGTCTTACCTAGGATCGTGAATATGTTATTATCCAGCCATTATATTGTTTCTTTATGGAGATTGTCTAGTCAAACCCTTTAGCAAACAGTAAAGAAAGGAAAAAGCAGCGAGACTATAATTCTTGGGCAGAAACATTCTCGTGGTCTGGTCAACAGGATATATAGTGCTAAAGGATGATGCAGTAACTTATTGGCCAGGGCCCACTCCACTGTTGTGACAGATTTTGTAACCAAGGAAAGGATTTCACACTGGGCAGATGATAACATCATTGAGTACTGGTTTCTTATGAGCGAGATCTTCAACATCATTATGGATCAGATTCAACTCAAATCTTAAAAGATGAAAACATTAATCCATTACTCAAGTTACCCATTCTACCTGTGAAATTTTGTGGTGCATTTTCAGAACCCACGGCCAAGTCCTTTTGGTTATAATGTAAGTCTATTGCTTTTCGTGACCTGATTATTGAAAGAAGGACTTGGTGATAGGGGAGATGGCATTGACATTGAAAGGTAAGTTTGAGAGATGGAAAGTGGATTTTAGAAAGGAGGAGCTGAATCAAAAATGTGATTGAGAAGCATCCTATAGAGCATGATGATCCCTGAAGGACTACAACTTCGTTGTTGAGTAAAAAGGTATTTAATGGATGATATAAAAATATATATTCTGGAGCTTTATTGGTTGTTTTTGAGGACAAAGTGAAATATTGCTGAACCTTCCTCTGTAAATTTAATAAACTTTAATGAGACTTCACTATGCAGAAGATAAAACAAAAATGCCACAACCTTGTTGCACTAAATGAACTTTTTATCATTACTAAGTAAATAACTAAGGGAACCAATTTTTGAGGTTTTGCAAGGGAGCATTAAGGTAAATGAAGAGGAGGCTGGAGGGCACAACAAAATCCGAAGCCATGCCAAAAATCACAGTGCAAGAACGCAACAGCAATTCACAATTCAGTGCTATACATGCAAAGGGTACTTAGTTTGTGTATGCATTAGGCTCAAAAAAATTACAAACCAACCGTGGTCTATATGTAGATGTTGTTGATGGATGATTGTAATTGGATTGCATTGGGATTGATTTGCAACCAGTTTTAAAATTAGTTGGCATGGACACACAGACGGATACATGGATGGACACATGAATTTCATAGTGCATTTTGATTGGATGAATTATTTCAGGAGGCGTTGTGCCAAAAAAGCACAGATTAAAGACAGCATGTGAAAAGACAAAACAAGAAATACATCAATCATTATCGGCAGTAATTTTTCTTTTAACGGCAATGATCTATATCAAAGTACAACAGTGATAGACTGGTTCAGCCAGGAATGGTGCACTCTAGCTGTACATTCCGATCAGGAAAGTGCAATGAATATATAAGTGAATATACACAACTTATGGCTTGCACTTTGCTTCTTTGTTTTTGCATTTGTCATCATTATTTTCATCGGCAGCTTGCAATGTAACTATACAAAAAGTGCCCATTTGCAGTGATGTTAAGGATTTTCTTAGTTCTTGTTATAATTTGGATTAGAAAAATGGGCTGGATTTTGCAAGGAGTAGCAATCTCACAGAATGCCACTCCACCCTTTCTTTTTTTAATGAACAGAAGACTCCAATTAGGGCTTCTTCAGAAACGTGGAGCTGTAATTCCATTCTGACAGTTCTGTTACAGTGCAGAAATACTGGGGAAAGGCAAACTATATCCCCTTTTCATAGCAGTCAGCTATCATACTCTGAAATGTAAAGGTCCAGAATCACAAGCAATCACTTTGACAGCTGCTGTCAAATCCAAAATACGTAATGCAAGTGTCAGATTAGGGTCCTAGGAGGGTAGGGTGCTAAATGGGTCAGGCTGCTAGGGTGTTAGGTAGGGATAGGATGCAAGGTCGGTAGGAGGTAAGATATTGGGGACAGGATGCAATGCATGTAGAATGCCAACTTGGCAGGGATTGGAGTGCCAGGGGGATACAGGCAGGTAGGTAAGGGGTAGATTATCAGGAGGGTAGCATGCCGAATTAGTGGGGTGCCAGGATGCAAGGTAGAAAGGTGGGGCAGGTGATGTTTGGGGTAGGTAGATGTGGGTTGGAGAGGGAGGGGGAGAGTGGATGTCAGTCTGGCAGCAGGGGACCTGAACGGGAAGAGATTGGTAGCAGACTGGGTCTGGAGCGGGTCCAGAGTGGAGGAAGGGGCCATTGGGTCCATGTGGGATGCAAAAGGTGTCAGGTTGTGGGGACAGGGGAGAGAGGGCGGTGTTAGGTCCGAGTCTGAGGTCAGTGCCTGGGGTAGATATAGTTTTTTTTATTATTCATTCATTGCTGGCTAGGCCAGAATTTATTGTCTATTCCTAAATTAAATGTTGGTGATGCATGTGCTCAGTACAGGGTCAGTTAAATACTTAACTCAGTAAATAGACTATCTATTTAATAGTCTAACTTTTTCTGAATAACTATTATTTTCTCTGGACCCTTCTGAAATTTCTGATTTAAATGGAGATTTTCAGAGGGTTCCAAGTACAGGGGTATTGCATGGCAGTATTTTAAATTTCCTGAGCAATTTTTCAGAGTCTGCTACAATGGGGATTCCACAGGGTCCTCATGTTCAACTCATGTATATGCTGGAATAACAACTGCTTGGACATCAAAAAGTCCCAGGCCAGCAGGTAAACAAATTCCAACTAATAGGAGTGAAACAAAAAGGGCTCAAAAATGATGTTAAGAGGGTACTGGCAATATTTCAAGGGAGGTGATAAAACAATTGGATTGTTTTGGAAGTCCAGCATACTATTGTGCCTGATAATACAGAGATCGTTAATAAACATTTGGTTTAGGTCCTAACACCCACTCTATTACAGCAAACTAATTCCCGTTGTAGTTCCTGGTTTCTGCACAACACCCAAGTGGTTGGACCAATCTTTCACTATTCAACAACAAGCAGGCATCCAGCAAAATATCCAAATTGGATTTTTTCCATCCACCACTTTTATGTGCAGAACAATAATAATTGAACAGAAGTTTGGCAAACACCATCTTTGTATCTACAAACCAAAGATAAAAACACCACAAGGCTATTTAAACACAATATCATTCTAAGACAATTATTATATAGTTCTTCACTCTCCCAAATATTTTTCCATTAAGGCACTAACTCTTTATGTTTAAGTCTTTCACCTGTAAGCTATAAGAGTATGATGGAAAGAAAATGAGAATAGCTAAAGTGTTTTGATCTAGAACAGTACATAACAGCGCTCTCTGTTTCTGCCATTCTCCTGTTAAACAGAACCAGGCAAGTTTACTTCTTCCTCTTATAAAATATATTATTTTTCAAAGTTCGATAGAAATCAAAGTTTGAAAAGGGATCAATTGTACTTTTCTTGGATAATAAAAAATACTAGTCCATGTGATCTAGTGTCATTTGATCTTGAAACAGTATCAACAGAAAGAAAGCTAAGCTATTAATATTAAGTTGCTAGACATAAAGGACAGCTGCAGGCATGAATGAAAACCACAAGAAGAAGAGTTGGAAGGTTAAGATGATCAGCACACAGATGCTGGCAAAAAGGAACACAGAGACACAAGAAAAGCAGCATGGAGATTTCTTCTGAGGAGATGTAGTAAATCACTCACGGGAAAACATTTGGCTTAGCAGAAAAGGAGACAGAAGTTCTTCTCAAGTGAGCTAAAGAGTTCTAAATCATGAAAAGCTGCGTGAATAATCTGGTGATACCTATTTCTCTCAGAGGTGGGCAAACCATGAACCAGATAATCAGCTGTGCAATACATTGCATTGTATAGCCATATTTCATTTCTGTTGCTCACACCAGCATACCACAGCGTTTTTCTCAGGAAATGTTTTGCCAATTTGTTCTGATTGGTTTGTGCTGGACTGTCATAATAAAGAGAAAAAAAAAACCTGAATGATCTACATCCAAAACTGTGAAGGGTAAAGTTGGATTTAATTGTACGGTTCTGTGCATTTCTATCTGGTCTCTGATCACATTTCAATCTCTTTAAATGAAACAGCTACAAAAACTTGTTGGGTGCATCCTTTCCTATACCAAGTCCTGTACATCCATCATTTCTATCATTGCTAACCTGAATAAAGCCTTAGTCCTCTAATGCCTCCAACTCAAGATACTTGATTTTGTGTTTAATTTCTTCTGTGGTCTCTCTTCTCCCTAATGCAATGCCAACTCATCAAATTTTGTGGTTTTAATTCTGGTCTCTAGCTCATTCCATCTGTCCTTTTGCCCACCACCCCTTGCCTTACAGTACCTCAATTCTACATTCTGTGACTTTCTTCATAAAATATGGAATTGATTGCAAAGAATTATCAATTTTATCCTGCATCACTGCTCTCTCCCCATAACCCTAGCTGTTGGGAAGGGAGTTCCAGGATTTTGACCCAGTAACAATGAAGGATTATTAATATAGTACCAAGTCAGGATGGTGTGTCGCTTAGAGGGAAATTTGCAGGTTGTGACGTTTGCAATTGTCTGTGAGGTGCTCAAGGTCATCTGTTTGGAAGGTGTTGTTAAAGGAGCCTTAGTCTGGGGACATGAGCTCAAATCCCACATGGCAGTTGGTTAGAATTTTAAATCAATTAATAAATGTGGAATTGAAACTTAATCATGGTCAGTAATGGTGACTTCCCTATTGGCCCTCACAAGGGTATCATAGTAATTATATGATAATAAACAACAGCAATGGAGGATTCAGCAATGATAATGCCATCATATATCAAAGGGAGACGGTTGGATTCTTTCTTGTGGAAGATGGTTGTTGCCTGGCACTTGGGTAGGATAAACATTACCTATCAATTATTAGCTCAAGCTTGAATATGTTCAGGTTTTACCACGTATAGAGTCGGAATGCTACAGTTTCTGAGGAGTAACAAATGTTGCTGAACATTAATGTTCCCATTTACAACCTTATTACTGATGGAAGGTCATTGATAAAGCAGCCAAAGATTATTGGATCTAGATGTTACCCTGAGGAACTCCTGCAGTGAAGTTCTCAGACTGAGATGATGTCCTTCAACAACCTTAACCACCTTCCTCCGTGCCGGATAGTACTCTAATCAGTGACGATGTTCCCTCTTCATTTCTATTTATGTTAGTTTTATTGGTGTTCCTTAATGCCACACTATTTCAAATGCTACCTGGATATCCAGGGCAGTCACTTTCACCTCATGACTTCAGTGCTTCAGTTAATGTTTGGACCAAAGCTGTAATGAGGTGAATAGCTGAGTGGTCCTGGTGGTACCCAAACTGAGTTTCAGTGAGCAGATTATTGCTGAGTACATGCCACTTAATAACACTGTCATTGACCTTTTCAATCACTTTGCAAATAATCAAGAATAGAGTGATGTGGCAGAAATTGACTGGTTTGGACTTTTTGTCAACAAGATACATTTGGGCAATTTTCCATATTGCCAGGCACATGCCAATGAAATGGCTTGGCTAGTGACATGCCTAATTCTGGACCATATGTCTTTAGTAAATATGCCAGAATGTTTTCAAGATCCATAGCCTTTGCAGAATCTAATACCTTCAGCTGTTTCTGGACATCATTTGGCGTGAATTAAATTGCCAGGCACATCAATAGAAGATTGACAGAAATTATCCACTTGGCACTTCTGGCTTAAGATGTTTCCAATGCCTTGTCTTTTGCACTGATGTGCTGGGCCCCTTCATCATTTAGAATGGGGATATTTGTGAACCCTCCTCCATTGATAGTAGCTTAAATGTCCATCACCATTTAAGACTGGATGTGACAAGACTGCAGAGCTTGGATCAGATTCTGCTAGTTGGGCATTCCTTAGCTTTGTCTATTGCAGCTGTTTCCATAGTTTGACATGCATGTATTTCTGTGTTTTAGCTTCATTATATTGATTTCTCATTTTTATGTATGCTTGGTACAAGTCTTAGAACGTCTTATTGTACTCTTCATTGTACCAGGGTTGATCCCCAGCTTGATTGCAATGCCAAATCCTCTATTCCTCATTTTTGTGATTAAATTCTGAGCCTCAGTCAAAAACAGAAATAGAGATACATGGGAAATGGGGCTATAAGGATTGATGTTATGAGGTTGGGACACAGATATATTAAATGTAGAGAAAAAACATCTGACTGCACTGTACTTGATCAGGATATAATTGATACTGACACAGCGTACTTGAGTTACATTTTTCCTTCCTCAGAGCTAATATACCTTACTTCATCAACCTTATGATATCACCAAAAAAAATCATTTCACTCTGTTTTAGATATTTGTTTTCTTTAAAAGTGTTTTGCTACTAATGTATAGTTTTGAAAAAAAGTTAAATAAGATGTAGTCACAAATAAAATAAAATAGAAATGATTACAAAATTCTGATGTGGAATCGAGCCTTTCCTGTCAGAATGTTCAAGCCATGGAACCCTCTCCTGACAGATAAGACAGGTTGATCTCTGAAACATTTTTAAAATGTGATTATGTGCCATGATGTGACCAGAACTACACAATAGGAACATATGGAATTGCTTCAGGAAGACCTCAGGAATTATCACAACATTAGTGCGTCAGAAACAATCTGTCTCTTTCTTATCAAGACAGAAATTAAATTATTATTTATTAACTGCTACATCTAAAATGTTTAACATGAACATTTTTAAATATGTACTTACCCAAAATTCTGTCACTAATATATCAGTGACACTGCCCAGGACCGTGACAAAATCAAATACATTCCAAGCATCCTGAAAATAGTTCTGGAAAGCAAAAGGCAACACCATTAAAAATGTTAAATTCTGAAGTGATTTTCTCCCTCTTCCTGAGTGTGCCACCTTATATTGAGTTTTTGGTAACGCTAGTCCACCGGTGTATTCCATACTAATTCTTTATGTGTTAGCTCAGCATCAATTAGTCACACAATCATAGTCATAGAGCTGTACAGCACAGAAACAGACCCTTCAGTTCAACTCGTTCATGCCAACCAGATATCCTAAACTAATTTAGTCCCATTTGTCAGCGTTTGGCCCATATCCCTCTAAACCCTTCCTTATGCATATACCCATCCAAATGCCTTTTAAATGCTGTAATTGTACTAGCCTCCACCACTTTCTCTGGCAGCTCATTCCATACACCACCCTCTGCATGAAAAGTTGCCCCTTAGGTCCTTTTAAATTTTTCTCCTCTCACCCTAAACCTATGTCCTGTAGTTCTGGACTCCCTCAACCTAGGGAAAGGACCTTATTCGTATCCCTTATGATTTTATAAACCTTTACAAGATCACCCCTCAGCCTCCAATGCTCCAGGGAAAACATCCCGAACCTATTCAGCCTCACTCAAATCCTCCAAAGCCTGGCAACATCCTTGTAAATCTTTTCTGAACCCTCCCAATTACTGCAAAATTATTGGGACTATAAGTATTTGTAGCAAGGCTAGATTTATCTCCAAGCAGACATCCATAAGCACACTTTACATCATAAATCACTGATCAGGAATGAGAGTCTTGAATGATTTTTCTCTCCACTTTGATGGCCACTGTTGCTGCAGCCAAATGAAGTACATCAAGTGCTACCTTGAGTCAACTCACAGGATCACAAGAGGAATACTACAATGGCTGCAATTTTCTTGAGCTGGGTAGGAATACAAGAAATTAATTGCTTTTCCATTCACAGTCACTATCCAGTATTAATAGCTGGGAAGTGCATGCATTTATACATTGAGGACAAGGTTGTGTCCACACACTTGAAAGTTCTTCTAACACTTACGTCTACTCACATATCAAAAATAGCCACTTAGTTAAGCAGTGGAAGGTTTCCTGCACCTGTGGAACTGTAACCTGCAAGAGTCAATGCTTTCAGAAAGAGAGGGAGCAGGACAAAATTTAGGGGAAAAAATGTATAATAATAAGCCCATGCCATATACTCACCAAAATTCCAAAGGCAATAATTTTCAGGATACATTCGCATGAGAACAAAATGGTGAACACCATATTGAGATACTTTAGAACATCGTCATAAGATTGTGGCTGATCAGAAAACTAAACCAAGAAAAAGAAAATTTACTTATTAACAAAAGCAAAATACTGTAAATGCTGGAAATTTGAAATAAAAGAAAGAAATACTGGAGAAGTTCAGCAGGTCTGTCAGCATCTTTGGATCGAGAAACTGAGTTAAAGTTTCAAGTCTAATATTACTTTTCTTAAGAACTGGAGGTTGGATCAGATTTGAAATATCAGCTATTTCTCTCCACAGTTGCTGCCAGATTTGCTGAGATTCCCCAACATTTTTTCTTTTAATTTACTTATTAATGTTGTGCTTCTACAATATTGGCAATGGAGGCAAAAGAGAAAGATCATTAAGGAATGTTAATTGGAAGACGATGGTATAAGTGAACTTATTCCATTTTTCAGGTTATCACTGCCGAATCAACTGGTTATTAAAGCTTTCACAATAAACATTTACAGCACAAAGGAAGCCATTAAACTCATTGCATCAGTACTCATTCTTCACTTGGACAATGTAAAATGAATCCAAGTGACCTGTATCTTTCTGAGTGTTATTTTTTTTCCAATACAAATATTTATCCACATTGTCTTAAAAATGCTTGTATTGTTCTTAAATCTCTACATTATGATAAAACATCTCATGCTCAGGCAATTCTGTAGAAATCAAATATTTTCTGACCTTGCCCCTCACATAGTTTTGAACTTTTAATTACTGACTTCTCAGCAATAAAAATAGGACACAGAACATACAACATTACAGTACAGGTCCTTCATCCCTCAGTGTTGTACCAACCCGTGAAACCAATCTGAAGCTCATCCAACCTACATTATCACCCAAATGCTTATCCAATGACCATTTAACTGCCCTTAAAGTTGGCGAGTCTACTACTTTTGCAGGCAGGGCATTCCATACCCTTACTATTCTCTGAGTAAAGAACCACCACCCTTTGTCTTCTTTCAGCTAGCGAATTTCTGACCCAAACCGCTAAATCACCCTCAATCCCTTGCCTCTGTATTTTCTGCAATAGCCTACCGTGGGGAACCTTATTAAACGCCTTCCTGAAATCCATGTACACCACATCAACTGCTTTACCTTCATCCACCTGTTTGGTCACCTTCTCAAAGAACCCAATAAGGTTTTTGAGGCATGGCCTACCTTTCACAAAACCATGTTGTCTATCCCTAAATCAACTTATTCCTTTCTAGATGATTATAAATCCTACCTCTTGTAACTCTTTCCAACACTTTACCCACAACCGAAGTAAGGCTCCCTGGTCTACCATTACCAGCATAGTCTCGACTCCGCTTCTTGAACAGGGGGACAATATTTGCTATCCTCTAGTTTTCTGGCACTGTTCCTATAGATAGTGATTACATAAAGATCAAAGCCAAAGGCTTTACAATCTCCTCCTTAGCTTCCCAGAGATAGTCTTTTCTTAGAGATACTTCTTGTCTAGTGCAAACAGGGAATTGATTAGCGACCAAGCGAATTCTCTGTATAAAGACATCTCTATTGAACACAGTCCTATTAGCTATTGGAATCTATAATCTGTAACATTATTTGTAAACCTGTGCAGGTCCACTGAGAGGGAAAGAGAGAGAGAGAGAGAGAGTGTGTGTGTGTGTGTGTGTGTGTCTGTAAAATGTTGGGAGACCTCGTACAGAGAGTCAAAAGTGTGGAGGATGCTCAGTCTTTACCCAAGTTAAAGAGAAAGACACAGATAGGCAAAGAGACACAGTCATACAGCTGTACAGCACGGAAACACACCTTTTGGTCAAACTCATCCATATTCAAAATTAATCAAGTCCCGTTTGATAGCATTTATTTCACTAAACCCTTCCTCTTCATATACCCATCCAGATGTCTTTTAAATGCTGTAGTTGTACCATCTTCTACCACTTCCTCTGGCAGCTCATTCTGTACATGCACCATTCTCTGCATGAAGAAGTTGCCCCTTAGGTCTCTTTTAAATCTTTCCCCTCTCACCTTAAACCTCTGCCTTCTTTAAACCCCTACCTTGGGACTAAGACCTTGGCTATTCATCTTATCCATGTCCCTCATGAATATATAAACTTCTTTAACTTCGATATGATTATTTACAGAACAGTCGGCCAGCAAACAACATCAGGGAATGTAATGTAGCTTAGCTCACTGAATTCATCACAGTGACTAGTGATTGATCAAGTTGCATGTATGGAACTGTCCAGTCGTTTTAGAGCTATACAGCACAGAAAAGGCCCTTCAGCCCATTGAGGCTGTGCTGACCATTCTCTACCAATCCCAGTCAGGATGTTGCATTGTGGAATACACACTGCCCTTTTTATCCAGTATTAATTTGTGTACAAAGTGTAGAGCGTTGCGAATGTGTAGTCAGTGCCTCCATGCTCACTTGCCTTTCTTCATGTGAAATAAATTGAATTGTAAGTGCAGAATTTTTATTCATACCAATGCATAATATGCACAGAGGTAGAGTTTTTTTTTAACAATGGAATTAAAGATACATGCATTTAAAATAAGCTAGACTAGGAGACTGAACAATGATTACTAATATCTTTAATTGAATCAATGGATTTCCATCTACATTATTCTCTAAGACAGCTATTGGCTGAAGTAGAAATCACAATATACAAGTTGCTACTCTTCAGCTTCATTGCCAAATAGATAAAATGCAATAAGTACTGAAACATATAAAGGAATATATGAAATGGGATCATCATAGGGTGGACTGGAATTATGTTAAGCTGTGTTTTTTAAAAAATTCATTCACAGGTTGTGGACATTGTTGGTATTTTTTACCCATCCCAGTACAATTGAGTGGCTTACTAGTCGTTCCAGAGAACAGTTAAAAGTCAACTAAACTGGTCACATATTATGTTGTATTAGCAGCTTTTTAAGATTTGTTCATGGCTCATCCTTAATTATTAATGAATTGAATTTACCCATAGCTAAGAGGGTAAAGGGGAGATCAATGAAACCCTGTTTAGAGGTGACATTCTTCAGTATTGATAGTTGGTTGGAGAAGTGTGGCAGCAACACAGCAAGGGGCAATAATGCCAAAACACAAATGGTTAAAAGCTGAATGGAGAGACAGAAAATCAAAATTTGGAAATCTGCTTACTGACCTTCATCATTAGCACCACAGTATTGAGTGCAATCATAGCCATAATGGTGTACTCAAATGGGGGTGACACCACAAATTGCCACATTTTGTACTGAAAAGTTTGTTTGTTCTGTGGCATATGACGTGTCAAGGGCTTGGCACTGATAGCAAAGTCTATGCATGCTCTCTGCAAGAGACAAGATCATAAAGGTCAATTCAACAAAACAAACTCAAAATTGAATACATAAAAACAAAATACTTATTTTCTCTCTGAGCAATTATTCTCATCAGCCATACAGATTAGTTGCTATCCCCATTGCAGTCTCTATTGAGCTCTCTATGAACAATTCAGTACATATTTTCTGCTAACAAGGATCTGAATTGAGATTGTCCCAAATTTATCAAAGTAAGAAGTTTACATGAGCAACATACGTACAATCATACAAATTAGGAGCATAAATACTCCATTCAGCCCCTTAAGCATGCATCACCATTCAATAAAGTCATGGCTGACTGCTTATGTTTGACTTTAATATTTCCAGCTATCACACTCCTATTCTCATCTTTAAATCACTGTTTAGCAATAATCTATCTACCTCTGCTGGGGAAATTATCAATGACTCCTCCCCAAATGCCTTCTGATAGAGATTTCCAAAGTCATACAATTCTCTGAGAGAAACAAGTTCTCTTCATCTCTATCCAAAAAGGATGACTCAGAATTTTTAAAGTGCCCCAAGTTCTTGTCTCACCCGCAAGGCGAAGCATCATTTTTACATTCACCTTGACAAGATTTTTCAGGATCTTACACTCTTAAATCAAGTCACTCCTCATTCTTCTAAACTCCAGTGAAAACAAGTCTAATCTGACTTTTCCTCAAAAAATAACTTGCTTATTCCAGGCATCAATCTAGTAAACTTTCTCTGAACTACCTGCAATGTATTTACATCTTTCCAAACTGTACAAGTTATTTGAGACCTTTTCTGACCAATGCCCTACAGAACTGAAGCAAATCATTCTTACTTTTAAGTTCAATTCTTTCATAATAATAGTGAGCATTCCACTAGGCCTCTGAATTACTTGTGTGCATGCATACTAACTTTTAGTGATTCATGCAGTTGAACACCTAGATCTCTTTGCATTTTGGAATTCTCCAGTCTTTCTTCATTCAAGAAATACTCTATTTTTTATTCTTCTTGCCAAAGTGAACAACTTCATATTTTCCCATGTTATCCTCCATCTGCCACATTGTTGTCCATTCATTCAATCTACTTTCATTGTTTTGCAACTTCCTTATGTACTCTTAACAACAGAACTATCTATCTCAGTGCCATATGAAAATTTAGTCACAATGTCCTTGCTCCCCCTTAACCAAGTTATTGGTATAAAATGTATAAAAAGGAGGCACCAGACTCCCACAGGACTCTTCGTGTCACAACCAATCAATTAGAGAAAAATTCACTTAAGTATAATCTATATTTTTAACAGTCAATTAATCTTTTATTTATGTTAATATGTTACCTACCCACTACACCATAAGCTCCTACGTAGTGCAATAACCTTTTATGTGGCATATTCTAAAATGCCTTCTGGAAATCCAAATTTAGTATGTATACAAGCATCCCATTATCGACAGCCCATGTTATTCTTTCAAGAACTCAAATACATTTGTCAGGCGTGATTACCCTTTCACAAAATCATGCTGACTCTTCCCGATTATTTAAATGCAACAAGTCAGCTACTTGGAATCAACTAAGACTACATATATCTTTCTAACACATGCTATCAAAAACAATAGCAACATAATCTGATATTTATTATGAAGTCAGACTTATCTGTGTTACCCATCTTCCATTTAATTGACAT
Source organism: Hemiscyllium ocellatum (assembly GCF_020745735.1). Taxonomy (NCBI): domain Eukaryota; kingdom Metazoa; phylum Chordata; class Chondrichthyes; order Orectolobiformes; family Hemiscylliidae; genus Hemiscyllium; species Hemiscyllium ocellatum. Next base: position 3,735,456 of record NC_083445.1, on the reverse strand, counting down.
TTTAAAGAATATGAAGGGAACTGACAAGCTTGCATGGAACAACTTGTTAATTGTGGTGAGGAGTTCAAATATCAGAGTACACAAGGTAAAGATCGGGAAATTTACTTGCATTAACATTCCTCCATTTGATAAACAAAAACAATTAATTTGAAACAAAAGGTGCTACATGTTTTACAGAAGGACATAGGGACTTGAAACTGAAGTATACTGGAAATTAAGAAATGTGTCCATGAAAAACAGTAAGGAACAGCACATATGGACTTGCAATTTATTAAGTGGAGCAGGCTGATTGAACCCCAATGACCAACTCCTAATTCAAAACTATCTTATGTGCATTGCATACAAACTTAACTCCAAGAGGCACAAGAACAATTCTGATGTAAAACAGCAGCCAGTAACTTAACCCAACTCCAATATTTAACACAAACATTACTGTGTCTACAATCAAGGGCTGGCTGAGATGCTGTGGAGAAAGTCAATCTCAGGCTTCAGATTGAATTGAATCCTTCAATATCATCTGTATTTCATACACAAGACATAGACCAAAATAAAAGTTGCCACTTCAAATAAAATTCCAGTATCTCTCACATAATCTTCAACTACATTCCAATATTTTAGCATATTTCCTTGTGGAGGCAGCGGGGGGGGGGAGGAGAGACTAAATTTACATTCAGCAAAATGTTTGATTTCGGTGCAGTGCCCCAATGTCACAATCACCTTCCACCTTTGCCCACCTATCGGCATCCCACCTACCTTTTCCCATGGTGACCCTATGGAATTCATTGCCACATAAGGCTATCAGTATATTTAGGACTGAGATTGATAGGTTCTTGATTATCAAAGGGAATCAAAGGTTATGGGGAGAAAGTGGGAGAATGGGGTTGAGAAACTTATCAGAGCTGAAAATGTGTTGCTGGAAAAGAACAGCAGGTCAGGCAGCATCCAAGGAGCAGGAGAATCAACATTTCGGGCATGAGCCCTTCTTCAGGAATGAGGAAAGTACTTTCCTCATTCCTGAAGAAGGGCTCATGCCCGAAACGTCGATTCTCCTGTTTCTTGGATGCTGCTTGACCTGCTGTTCTTTTCCAGCAACACATTATCAGCTTTGATCTCCAGCATCTGCAGTCCTCTCTTTCTCCTCCTTGAGAAATTTATCAGCCATGATTAAATGGCAAAGCAGACTTGATGGGCTGAATGGTCTAAGTTCTGCTCCTATGCCTTATGGTTAGTAGCAAGAATTTCCAAATTAGGAACGGAGTATGTTCGGTGCAAATTAAAGATCCTTTCACCATACCCCAATAATGACAGCAGAAGCTGAACTACTCAGTTTGGGATTTCTTTCTTTCTCTGTTACAATGTCCACCATTTGTAAGGAAACATTAGTTTTTTTTGTCTCACATAATTAATTCCTGACCACGCATTAGTTGGCCTAGTTTGCCATTTGACCTACAACACAAACCTCATTTTTTTCCAGACTGTAGTCCTCCATCATTTTATCCCCCTGTTCTTGGAAAGTGATGATGATCAAGGCCACAAAGATATTAACAAAGAAGAAAGGGAAGACAACAAAGTAGACAACATAAAAAATAGACATCTCCATCCTATAGCCAGGGCTGGGTCCTTGATTCTCATAGGTAGCATCTACTGAATGTTTCAGTACGCTGTGAAAGAAAAACAAAAACTCATCATCAGAAGTAGAACTAAGTAGGTGCTTTTTACTCTCCATTTATGTAATCATGCACTGTCCTGAAATTAACTGAGGAAGTTGTAACATATTACTTCAATATGGAACATTCCATTGAATTGTAGAAAGTAATTTGGATTAGACTTTAGATTAGATTAGATTACTTACAATGTGGAAACAGGCCCTTTGGCCCAACAAGTCCACACCGACCCGCCGAAGCGCAACCCACCCATACCCCTACATTTACCCCTTACCTAACACTACGAGCAATTTAGCATGGCCAATTCACCTAACCCGCACATCTTTGGACTGTGGGAGGAAACCGGAGCACCCGGAGGAAACCCACGCAAACACGGGGAGAGCGTGCAAACTCCACACAGTCAGTCGCCTGAGTCGGGAAATGAACCCGGGTCTCAGGCGCTGTGAGGCAGCAGTGCTAACCACTGTGGTTCTCAGAGCTGGATAGAGAAGATAGAGAGAAACTGTTCCCACTCATAAAAGGAACAAGAACTAGAGGATGTAGATTTAAAGTGATTGCAAAACAAGCAAGGGTAGAGTGAGGGAAAAGCTATTTATGCAATGAGTACTTTGGGTATGGAATGCACTGCCCGGAAATGTGGAGGACGTAGGTTCAATTGAAACTCATGAGGGCATTGGATAGCTATTTAGATAAAATAATGTACAAGGGTCTGGGGAAAAAGCAGGAGATTTGCACTAGGTAGTGATGCTCTTTTAACGAGTTGGTGCAAGCACAATGGGCCAAACGGCCTTTTTCTGTGATGTAACAATTCTGGGTGTACTTTTGCTCACTGAGCTGGAAGGTTCATTTTCAGATATTTCATCACCACACTAGGTAACATCGTCATTGTGCCTCTGGTTGAATCACTGGTGGGATGGCTGGCTTTCTATTTATGCGTTTAGGTTTCTTTGGGCTGGTGATGTCATTTCTTGTGGTGGCATCATTTTCTGCGGTGATGTCATTTCCTGTTCTTGGAATCACATCACCAACCCAAAGAAACCTAAACACATAAACAAAAAGCTGGCCATGTCACCAGTGCTTCAACCAGAGGTTCACTGATGATGTTACCTAGAATGGTAAACAAACCTTCCCGCTCAGCGAGCAAACGTACATCCAGAACCTCAACTTGAACTACAAATCTCCTCAAAACTTGTAACAATTCTGCAATACCCTTTTTAAGGGAAGAATAGTAAATCAATGTGAAGGATGTCAATGGTGGGATATGGTTCTTAGATTTTTGATATAATGCTTGTGCGCAAGTATCTTAAAGTCACATGAATTAGCTGCAAAGTAAAGCTCTCTTCATAGATATTCATGCATTTATCAAACACACTTTTTGGCAGGTACAACAAAGCAAGATACAGGTAAATTCAATCTACTGTACCTCAATAAGACAATTAAATCCTAACTTTAAAACAGTCCACCCACGTATCTATGGTTACATTTCTTTTATTAGTTACACTTTTAGTATTGTCAAGTGGTTGCCAAATTCAATTACCGACCTCCTGAGACTATCTGAAGCTGCATCCTGCCCCATTTGAACAACTTCTTTAAAAAAAAACCCTCCTGTTATGCAGTTCTAGTGCCAACAATATTAACATGGGAGTTAGGTAAGATGAGCACCGCATTTAAAAGTTGTCCTATACCCTCATTCACAAAATAGTTCCAAAGATATCATTTTGTTATCAGGTAATTGGTGCCTTTCTCAGGCCACTGATTTGAACTCTACCAGTTTTGTATAAACACAATGATGAGAAAACAACCAGAATTACTAGTAAGACTGATTTGTACCAATAGAAGATCCTAAATAGATATTTCAGCCTTCTGAACCAGTTGGTTGACAGGGTCATTTTGGGCTACCCGATATTAGAGAATAGTATCATATACTCTACACATTTCTCTTTTAAAGTCTAACAATAGATTCTAAAATCCAACTTGCAGGAATGTAGAAACTTGTGGCTAAAAATTCCATTAAAGTCTCAAGCTGAAATCATATTACTGCTACCATGGCACACCAGAGTGCTGCTATTGAACTATGTTTCCCAGTTAGTTTTCTTCCACCCATGAAACCATTGTTATTTGTTTGTCTGTGTCTGTGTATGTAGAGGTTTAACAGTTAGGTAAATTCTGAACTTTGTGTGTTTTTATTAAATCATTAATTTTTGTAGCAAATCCAGGAGTAGTGGGTTGTGACACAGTTTGGATAAATGTCCAGACGCGCATTTCTGCATTACAAATGTCTACTGCTATTCACTAATCAAGGCAATAGTAAAATACTTAGTGAGTAAACAACTCTGCTTTCTATTTCATCATTTTACCAAAAATGCACAGTCAGGTCACAAGTGTACGCTGTTCAAATGTGTATTACCTGTTCAATGATGGCCCATATTCAGATTCATATATAATGCATAATGTACTAGACAATTTTGATGTAGACAATATGTAGGCTAGTTATTTGATTATATGGAACATCATATTCGATCTTAATACTTTTTTCCTCTCTCATATACATACAATAGAAACACTAGATTTTAATGAAATTTCATAAAATATTAAACTGATAGGTAAAATAAACAAAAGGTTGACTGTAGTTGTGTTTAACAATAAAACATACTCTGGCCAGCCCTCTCCAGTTGACACAGTGAAGAGAGTCAGTAGAGCCCAGAGCACATTATCGTAATGGAACTCATATCGTTTCCACTCCCGCTTCTGTGCCTTAATATCACTTTCCTTCATGTAGACCAAGTACTGTCCTCTGAAACAGAAAAGGGAAAAGAAAATTAAAACATAGATTTGTATTTGTATATCTCCTTAAAAATCTCAGAAAAAAGTTCAAAGTATTTCAAAAACAAAAATTACTTTGGAATGCCATTTCCAATGTTACATAGGTTAATGCCATGCATCATCAGATACCACTTTTGGGCCACTGTCTATGTGGAGTTGGTACATTCTCTCAAACACTACACTAATTTCTAAGCTTAGATTTGGGTTTAAGTCTGGAATATAGGATAGTCACACAGCCTTCTGAGTCAGACAAGAGTGCACCAACTGAGCCAAGCTGACCTCAGATAAAAGTACTTGCAAAACTTCATTTATCTCCTTCCAGTTGTGTGAAACTTTCCTTCCTGTATTCTCCAATAGCCTTCAGGCAGTCATGCAAAGGCAAATTACTGCAGATGTTGAAAATGTGAAATAATAACTTGCTAAAAACGTTCGGCATGCAATAGCAGCATCCAAACTGGGAGTGCATTAAATGGTGGAATATTTGCACATTTTGAGTGGCAATGGTGAGAAACTTGTGAAATTATAGTGAGAATGAAAACGTTCAGATTCCCAAAGGAGAAAACAAATTGAATTTTCCACTTAAGGTTCAAGTGGGGTGTTCTGATTCTCACTAATGAGCTGCAATACCTTATTTTTATTAATTTGTGTTTCCTCATTTGCCCTCCTTCATCAAGAAACTAGAAGACACGAACTGCTGATATGCAAGTTAGAGAAATTACCTGATGCCATAGCTCACCATTTGGTTCTCTGGACCTTCATCTAGCTCCACCATCACCACTACTTCCCTGTATGCTCTGTGATGTTTTATCCTTCTTCCATCCAAGGGATATCACCAAATCATTAGTCTCACCATATCATCATCATGGTTGATCTCATAACAACTCACACACCTCTTCAGCCTTTCAGGACATCACTTCGTTGCTCAGTGACAGTTATGCCTTGCATGCTCCTGCAGGTTGCTTTGTGCACATGGACATGTGCACCTTATGTATCAATACAGGACGGATCTAATGATTCTTCGCACTCACTAACTTTGCACTGACTTGGAGGCTTTCAGATTCTCTGGCTTGCATTGATTTTTTTTTGTACACAGGCTCCTCAGCCATGACTAACAGGTCGCCAGCCTTTCTGGCTAGCACTGCTGTTTAACAGAAGCAGGGACAGATAGTTTGTCATGTTTCAGAACACTGAACAGTCAATGAGGAATATGATGATGGACAGGGGTGGAGGTGGGGTGCAGGTGGGGTGTGATGGTGGACGGGTTGGAAGGGTTGAAGAATTATCATTACTCTCAGGCTCATGAGGACGCAAACTCACAATCTTGCTATGTTTGTACCCAACTTACCTGTACAATTACAAGACAAAAACACATTTTTACATCAAATTCTATGCGTGCAATTATATCATCTGAGATGTTCAAGGGTGACTTTTGTTTTGCAAGAGGGTGCTGTTATAATACAAGTGTGACACCACTTAACTCAGCAATAGCAGGAACAGGGTCCCATGGTGACGGCAATAGCAGGAACAGGATTCCCGTGGTGACGGCAATAGCAGGAACAGGATTCCTGTGGTGACAGCAATAGCAGGAACAGGGTCCCATGGTGACGGCAATAGCAGGAACAGGATTCCTGTGGTGACAGCAATAGCAGGAACAAGGTCCCGTGATGACGGCATTAGCAGGAACAAGGTCCCGTGATGACGGCAATAGCAGGAACAGGGTCCTGTGGTGACGGCAAAAGCAGGAACAGTGTCCCGTGATGACGGCAATAGCAGGAACAGGGTCCCGTGGTGATGGCAATAGCAGGACCAGGGTCCTGTGGTGACAGCAATAGCAGGAACAGGGTCCCGTGGTGATGGCAATAGCAGGAACAGGATTCCTGTGGTGACAGCAATAGCAGGAACAAGGTCCTGTGATGACGGCAATAGCAGGAACAGGGTCCCGTGGTGACAGCAATAGCAGGAACAGAGTCCTGTGGTGGCGGCAAAAGCAGGAACAGGGTCACGTGGTGATGGCGGCAATAGCAGGAACAGGGTCCTGTGGCAGTGGCAATAGCAGGAACAGGGTTCCCGTGATGACAGCAATAGCAGGAACAGGATTCCTGTGGTGGTGGCAATAGCAAGAACACAGTCCCGTGGGCGTGGCAGTCCCGTGGTGACCCAGTTCCTGCTTCTGCCGCCAGGCTAGTCTGTCTGCTCTTGCTGTGCTTTTATTTAAAATTAATAAAGTTTTTATGGGACCTTGAGTTCTTGTTTCGATAATCCAAAATTTGGATAATTGATGTTTGGATAACCAAGGTTCTTCTGTACATTAATGGGAGTGAAGTTGAGAGGGTGGAGAGTATCCTCGGAGTGATGATTCCTGGCAACCTGTCCTGGACTTACCAGGCAGGTACAACAATCAAGGAGGCACAACCTCGCCTCTTCTTCCTTCGGCAGCTCAGTAAATTTCACACATCTATGAAGACCCTTGCCAACTTCTACAGATGCGCCATTGAAAGCATACTGTCAGGTGCAGATCGGCCTGTTACTGCAACTGCTCTGCTCAGGACCATAAGAAACTACAGAAGTTGGTGTGCACAACCCAGACCATCACGGAAGCCAACCTTCCAATCCCTGGACTCCACTTACACGGTTTCCGGCTGCGGAAAGGCTGCCAACATCATCAAAGACCCATCGCACCTTGGTAATGATCTCCTACAACCTCTTCCATCAGGCAGAAGATACAGAAGTCTGAACACATGCACCAGCAGATTGATGAATGACTCTCTAGTCTCAAGTAATGCTGATCTTGTTAACGTTGCTCTCGCTTAGCGCATACCCTGTGCAGTGTAACCCTATGCCTCTGTCTAAGTCTTTTTACAACCTCTGATCTGTACATCCTTGTTTACTATGATCTGCCTTTACTGCTCATAAACAAAGCTTTTCACCGTACTTCGGTGAACATGAGAATAAATCAGTGAGTTGGCCTTCATAGCCTTCTATGAATTCCAGAAATTCACTACTCTCTGAATAAAGAACTTTCTCTCCATCTCAGCCTGCAGTGGTCTACATGTACCCTGAGACTGCGAGTAACCCTTGTTTTGAATCACCCCCATGCCCCAGCCAGTGGAAACATCACTTTTTTACACAGTCTGTCTAGCTCTGTCAAGATTTTTAACATTTCAATGTGATCCCTCTCTTTCTTCTAAACTCCAGTCACATGTGATCCAATCTCTCCTCAAATGATCAGGCTCGTCAAGGGCAACTAGGGACCAGCAATGAATGCTGGCCAGCCAGCAATGCACACGTCCCAAAAATTATTATTTTTTTTTTAAAAACTGTGACTGTAGGATTCAATCTTCACTGCCCTTCCTCTGAGGCAAATATATATTTTCTTCAGTAAGGAAATTAAAACTGCAGATTGTATGATTGAAACCAGGTCAGCCAGATGGAGCTCAGAATATGAGATCCCTAATTGGGGATGTTAATCTGGTTCAATCAGGGAGCCCTGGCTGACGGGTAAGAACAGAAGTATCAGGGATTCTGTTCACTCTGAGGGAGATGGATCAGTCATTGAATCTGCACATGTAAATAAAGGATGGCTTGATGACAGAAAACTAGCTCTGTGTTGTTATTTCAGTGGTGACAAGAAAACACGTGAGCAAGAAGAAATTTCGCTCACAACAGTCATCTTTGAGCTGGGGTGAGCATTTCTAGCATCATTATTTGGGAAGCTTAACTCGTTCAACCCTGCTGTTGAAGACTGGGCTGAGTATGTGGAAAGAGTGCATTATTTTTTCGGGCGAATGATATTGCAGTTGATGAAAAATAACAAGTAATTCTCCTGACTGCTTTTAGACCCCACAGCTTTTTCGGTTACTAGAAGCCTAACTTTTCCTGAGGCACTAGATACTAAAATCTTTCAAGAGTTGATGGATTTATTCAGTAATTTGAGATGAAAATGTGTTGCTGGAAAAGCACAGCAGGTCAGGCAGCATCCAAAGAGCAGGAGAATCAACGTTTCGGGCATGAGCCCTTCTTCAGGAATGAGGAAAGTGTGTCCAGCAGGCTAAGATAAAAGGTAGGGAGGAGGGACTTGGGGGAGGGGCATCCCTCCTCCCTACCTTTTATCTTAGCCTGCTGGACACACTTTCCTCATTCCTGAAGAAGGGCTCATGCCCGAAACGTCGATTCTCCTGCTCTTTGGATGCTGCCTGACCTGCTGCTCTTTTCCAGCAACACATTTTCAGCTCTGATCTCCAGCATCTGCAGTCCTCACTTTCTCCTCAATAATTTGAGAACCAGGGAAATCTGTATCGGAATTTTTGATGAGGTTTAAGCAACTGGCAGAGGCATGTGACTTTGGTTTAACCCTTAATGAAATGCTGGGAAAATGTTTCATAATGGGATTAATAACGTAACCATGCAACAGTGCCTACTAGTTGAATCCCAATTGGACTTCAAACAGGCACTACAACTGACTTTATCAGAACAAAATGTAGCAATTGGAACATATGATTGACAAATATTCCAATGGAAGTGGACACCCTAACCAGCCCAACTGAGCTTGGGAGACACCGACTTGAATAGCATAGTCTCATTCAAGACATATCCTGAAAACAGGGACTCTAGATCATACAACACCAAAACCCAAAACAAAGCCAAGGCTTGACCAAACGGTGAAAATGCTTTTCAGTATCCGGGCCAGCAAGCCATTGTAGTTGCTGCCAGTATATGGACACAGGAGACGCACTGGACCTGAATTGTGGAAGAGAACTTAAAAGCCTGCACCTAGGATAGTGCACACTCTGGAAAGTCCACCTACGTCTAGTATAGAGCAGGTAAATTGCTTAGGAACATCCAGATCAGAATAATGAAATAATCAAAATCAATCAAAATAAACCTCTGGTTAAATGGTCACCTGGTTCTAATGGAGGTCGATACCCACACACCCATTCCAGTGATCGCACAACTGGTTCTTTAACAAAATTCACTCTGGACTCCAATCCTTGCGTTTGCACAAAACCTTGGCCAGACTGAGAACCTATACCAGTAGACCTTTACACATTAAGGGTATAACTTTGGTTCCGGTCTCTTACAAGAAGCAGCTGGTTCAGTTACCATTGATTGTAGTAAAGGGCTCGAGCCTAGGCTTGATGGGATGAAATTGATTGAGAAAGATTCACCTAGATTTGCTCAACAATTTTTGATTCAAAAATAGTTGCCTGAGTGAAGTTTTCATTAAATACCCGGATGTTTTTCAGGAAGGTAAAGGGACTATCGAAGGAGCCAAGGCCACCTTGCGTGTTGACCAGGAAGCAATTCCATGATTCTGCAAGACCTGCCCAGTGCATTATGGGCAAAAGTAGAGGCAGAAATCAGAAGACCAGAAAGCGAAGGAATCATTAAACCAGCCCAGTTTGTGGAACGTGCAGCACTGATTGTACCGATTGTGAAGCCCAATGGGTCGGTTTGCCTTTGTGGGCATCTTAAACAAATGGTAAATCACTTTGCCAGCTGGATAAATACCCAAACCCTTGCAGGGAGGAATTATATGCAAACCTGATGGGGTAGCTGTTTTTTATGAAGCTGACATGAGACATGCCTTCATGCAATTGCAGTTATAGAATCCATACAGTGTAAAACAGGCCCTTCAGCAAATGAGTCCACACCAATCTTCTGAAGTGTAATTCACCCAGACCCATTTCCCTACCCTATTACTCTATATTTACCCCTGACTAATGAACCTAACTTACACATCCCTGATCACTATAGGCAATTTAGCATGACAAATCCACTTAACCTGTATATCTTTGGACTGTGGGAGGAAACCAGAGCACCCGGAGGAAACCCAAGCAGGCATGAGGAGAATGTGCAAACTCCACACAGCCCCCCGAGGCTGGAATCGGACCTGGGTCCCTGGTGCTGTGAGGCAGCAGTGCTAACATCTGAGCCACTATGCCATTCCAATTAGATGAGGATTCCCAGAAGTATGCTATATTTAATACTCATATGGTTTGTACCAATATACGAGACAGCCTGAAGGGGTATCAACAGCCTGTGCAGTTTTTCAGTCGATGATGGAGAAAAGCACACATGGTATCTTTCTCTCTGTCATGCATTGAAGATACCTCAGAATGCGAGATGGACACAGAGGGTGTTGCCACCTTGCGCCTTTACCACCCGAAGAGGAGAATGAATTTCTTCCAAGACGCTCTCAGCGCAAGAGGCGAGCTGTGCGTCACACACCACTTGTATCAGAGGCAGAGCTGGAGGAATCTGACCCAATGCTAAAAGGCCCCAGGAGGAGAAATAAAAAAAAGGAACTGTCCTCTGTCCTCATACTCAGAGTGGGAAGAATGTAGTGATTGCAACAAGTTCAGCTAAGTGGAACTCATAGAATACGAGTTCCCTGATTGGGGCTGTTAACTTGGTCCTATCAGGGAGGCCTTAATTGTAGATAGGAACAGGAGTGTTTGGGGTAGTTAGGGCTGACTGCCTGCCCCTTTTCTGTGGTTACGTTAGAGCCCAGGTGTCCTTGGAGAAGGAGCACACAGTGTCCACCAACACCCTGGAGTTGTTCAGGGAGAGGTGGGTGCCGCAGGGAGTGGAGTGCATTATTTCCCCCTCCAACTCTATTTTGATTTACTCCCTGCCCTCCCCTTCACTGTTTGATCACACAGCATTGCCCTTTGATGTGAAGGGCACTGCTTGTCACTGGCCACTCGGGTGTTTCCTTTCTTCCTGGTGGTGGAAATTGTATAAAGATTCGTACATCTTGTGTCTCTCACTGTGTCTCACACCTGCGCACACACAACATGGGTGCTGGGGAAAAACTAAGCACTACTGCAGTTAGGCGGTAGTGTGGGGGGGTTGGAAAATTTTTTTAAAAAAAACAAAAAAAAGAAAAAAGAAAAAACAGGAGTATCAGAAAAAAGGAACAGGAGTGTTTGGGGTCATTAGGACTGACTGCCTATCCCTCTTCCGCGGTTACGTTAGAGCTCGAGTGTCTCTGGAGAAGGAGCACGTGGTGTCCACCAACTCCCTGGAGTTGTTCAGGGAGAGGTGGGTGCCGCAGGGAGTGGAGTGCATTATTTCCCCCTCCAACTCTATTTTGATTTACTCCCTGCCCTCCCCTTCACTGTTTGATCACACAGCATTGCCCTTTGATGTGAAGGGCACTGCTTATCACTGGCCACTCGGGTGTTTCCTTTCTTCCTGGTAGTGGAATATAAATAAAGATTTACACACCTGTTGTTTTTCACTGTGTTCATCACCTGCACACACACAACATGAGTGCTGAGGTAAAATAAGCACTACTGCTATCAGGTGGTAGTGTGAGGGAAAATAAAAAAAGAAAAATAAGAACAGGAGTGTCAGACATCCTGGTTATTCTGAGAGCCAGCTCTTAGGGAACTGAATCAGTGCGAAGGACTGTCACGGCCTCTGCAGAGTTATTTCAAACATAAAATTCCAGGTATGGTCTCAACAAGATCCTGTATATTTGCAGTAAAATTTCGTTGCTCCTGTACTCAAATCATCTTGCAGTGAAAGCCGCCACACGAGTACCTTCCTAACTGCTTGCAGCACCTGCACGCTTGCTTTCAGTGACCAGTGTACAGGGACACCAAGATCCCTTTGTACATCAACATTTCCTAAGCTGTTTCCATTTAAATAATACTCTGCTGTCCTGCATCGCTGTCCAAACTTCACAGTTATCCATGTTATACTGCATTTGCCCATTCACTCAATTCACCCAGATGACTCTTTAATTCTCATCACTTACAATACCACCTAATTTTGTATCACCAATATACTTGGAAACATTTGATTCCTTCACCCAAATTGTTGGTATATATATTGTAAGTATCTGGGGTCCAATCCCTAAATCCTGTAGTACCCACTTGTCATTGTGTTCCACTCTGAAAATGACTCACTTATTCCTATTTTTCTTTCCAAAATCTCAAACCATACCAATATGCTACCACTAGTTCCACTGGCTTTAATTTTGGACATTATTCTCTAAAGTTGAATTTTACCAGAGCGTTTCTGAAAATCCAAATTCATAATATTCTGTGGTTCTTGATTATTCTACTAGTTCCAAACTTCAAAAAATGCCATATACAATTTCAGTTTCAAAAATCAATGTTAACGTTGAGTAACACTATTGCTACTTTTTAAGCGTTATTTTAACACAACCTTTATAACAGACTCCACCATTTTCCATCCTACTACTCTTAAGTTAACTGATCTGTAAGCCCTGGTTTTCTCCCTCCTTTTTCTTTTAAATAATGAAGTTACATCTAATAGCCACCAATCTGCAAAGATTATTCCAGACTCTACAGATTTTGAAAGATGGCAATCTACGCATGGCTACCTCAGTGCTTGGGGGAATTCCTTGTGGCTTTGCTGAATATAACATGATAATGTCAAAGAAGATATCAATTTCAACATTGTCACGAAGTCCAGAAAGAACAGTAGCCTCCAGTGGCTGCTGCATAGCCTCCAAAGAAATTACCAGGAGTTGAAGATCCCTCAAGAAGACAAAGAAGAATGATTAGACCCTAAACCCACCAACTCACTGTCATTATCTATACATAGACTCATAGAGGTGGACAGCACGAAATGTACTTTTCAGTCCAACTCATCCATGCCGACCAGCTATCCCAACCTAATCCAGTCCCATTTGCCAGCACTTGGCCCATATTCTTCTAAATCGGTCCTATTCATATACCCATCCAGATACCTTTTAAATGTTGTAATTGTACCAGCCTCCATCATGTTCTCTGGCAACTCAGTCCATACACACACCAAACCTCTGCTTTAAAATTTGCCCCATAGGTCCCTTTTAAATGTTTTGCCACTCACCTTAAATCTATGCCCTCTAGCTTTGATCTCCCCTAACCTGGGAAAAAGACTTCATTAATTCACCCTATCCATGCCCCTTATGATTTTATAAACCTCTGAAACGTCATCCTTCAGCCTCCAATGCTCCATGGAAAATAGTCCCAGCCTATTCAGCCTTTTCCTATAGCTCAAACCCTCCAGGCTCAGCAACATCCTTGTAAATCTTTTCTGACTGTACACGTCAGAGAATCTGAGTAAGTGGAATCTAGGGATGTCCTAGGCCACATCATCACGAGCTGAAAATGTGTTGTTGGAAAAGTGCAGCAGGTCAGGCAGCATCCAAGGAGCAGGAGAATCGACGTTTCGGGCACAAGCCCTTCTTCAGGAATGAGGAAAGTGTGCCAAGCAGGCTAAGATAAAAGGTAGGGAGGAGGGACTTGAGGGAGGGGCGTTAGAAATGCGATAGTTGGAAGGAGGTTAAGGTGAGGGTGATAGGCCGGACTGGGAGTGGGGGCGGAGAGGTCAGGAAGAAGATCGCAGGTTAGGAAGGTGGTGCTGAGTTCGAGGGTTGGGACTGAGACAAGGTGGGGGAAGGGGAAATGAGGAAACTGGAGAAATCTGAGTTCATCCCTTGTGGTTAGAGGGTTCCTAGGCGGAAGATGAGGCGCTCTTCCTCCAGCCGTCGTGTTGCTATGGTCTGGCAATGGAGGTGTCCAAGGACCTGCATGTCCTTGGTGGAGTGGGAGGGGGAGTTGAAGTGCTGAGCCACGGGGTGGTTGGGTTGGTTGGTCCGGGTATCCCAGAGGTGTTCTCTGAAACGTTCCGCAAGTAGGCGGCCTGTCTCCTTAGTATAGTGGAGGCCACATCGGGTGCAACAGATGCAGTAAATGATGTGTGTGGAGGGGCAGGTGAGTTTGTGGCGGATATGGAAGGATCCCTTGGGGCCTTGGAGGGAAGTAAGGGGGGGAGGTGTGGGCACAAGTTTTGCAATTCCACCTTAATGCTCTTCAAGAGATCCAACACTGCTTCTTTCTAGATCTCAAAATGCCTTAAAGTGTTAGTGCTCCACACAAATCTCACTATCCTTCATAGTCTTCTCCTGGGTGATACTGATGCAAACTATTAATTTAAGATCTCACCCACATCCTCTGTCTCCATGCACAAATTCCCTCCTTTATCGCTGAGTGGTCCTACCTTCTCCCTAGTTATCCTCTAGTTTTTAATGTATCTACAGAATGCCTTGGAATTATCTTTCACCCTACTTGCCAAGATCATTTCATGGCCCGTTCTAGCTCTCGTAATTCCCTACTTGAGTTCTTTCTTGCTTTCTTTATATTCCTCACCTACCCTGTCCGATTTCAACTTCCTAAACCTTACATATAGGTAGGTCTCCTGTAACATGGTAGTTTTGTGTTCCCATGCAATGGCAGTGTATAGAAAATACAAGTAATAGCAATAGAAGTAAGGGGCCTCTGGGAAAAAGAGTTAGGAACTCTAGCAAACCTGTCCATTTCTGGTCAGTCACAGAAATGCCAAGTTGCAAAATTTCTCAATGTATTATTGTATTCCCGGCTCCTTGTGCAGTGGAGTTTATCCAGAATCATTCCACACACAAACACCCTCTCTTGTAAAGTGCTCAAGCTGCAGATAGCCAGCAACTGAGCCTTTGCTTAACAAAAGGCCCTGCTTATGCTCCATTACTCGATGGACATCACTGTACTTGCACCTTTTTTTCACCCCCTGTCTCCTTCTCTCTTCCTGCTCCTCAGCCCCCACCCCCCAACTCAATGCATGATCCCAGAAGGCATTCCGGCAAAATATTCCAACATTCGTTTCCCCTACCTTAGTTGCAGATAGAAGCAAAGAAATATAAACACACACACACACACACACACACACACGCGCGCAACACACAGCCAGCTGGTAATACAGGTGATGGAATTGCATAACAGTGATTGGTCTGCAATTCACGAATTGCGTTACTGCCAAATCATGTTTACAAAATGCGCATTCTAGGAGAACTAGCTTAATACTTCTTTTTTTCTTTTGACTAAATTTAAAACTTCCCTGGTTATCTAAGAGTCCTTTCCCTTGCCATCCTTGACCTTCCTCCTCACTTGAACTTGCCAATCTTGAACTCTCATCAACAAGTCATTATCCTCCCCCACTCACCCTTTGTACTCTATATTACTCTCTCCCACCCCCACCCTCCTCTAGCTTATCTCTCCACGCTTCAGGCTCACTGCCTTCATTCCTGATGAAGGGTTTTGCCCGAAACGTCGATTTCGCTGCTCGTTGGATGCTGCCTGAACTGCTGTGCTTTTCCAGCACCACTGATCCAGAAACAGGTCCTTAAACAATTCCCATATGTTAAATGTGGACTTGCCTGATAACGACTCCTCCCAATTAACACTCCCTAGCTCCCGCCAAATACTGACATAATTTGCCTTCCCCCAATTTAGTACCTTCCCACAAGGTCCAGCCAACTAAACTAACAAAGAGCAGAATCCGTCATGGATTAACGGCAATAAATAGATATTTAACAACCAGTGATCTTTCACAAAGCAAAAGGATTATGAAGAACATGTAAAGTAAGAACAAATCTTAATTTAAATACATTTCAAAACATCAAGATGTTCCAAAACAATTCAAAGCCAACAAAGTACTTCTGAAATGATAACTGTAATGCAGGGAGATATGGGAACCAATCTGGACACAACAAAATTTTAATCCATCTTTCAATATTATCCAAGTCCAGTGAGCAAAAATAATTCTTCCCCTGGCAAACCATTAAAAATGTAATTGCTTAAACAATTAAATTACTGGAAATTTTAATTCTTGCTTCATGCTGGACTCTATTACATATCTTATCACCCTCCAATACACATCAGCCTCTACTCAAGATGTGGAATGGTAAGTGACCTAGTTTGGAGGTTTCTCCAACTTCCCAAAAGGTATAAAACAGCAGCTCAGAGGATGTTTTTATTTATTCACATGGTACAGGTATTGCTAGCTAGGCCAGCATTTATTGCCCATCACTTGTGGGCCTTGAAAAATAAATCCTCTTCACATGTTTAATAGCTGTTGATCCTTCAATATGTTAATGATTTGGAGATGCCGGTGTTGGACTGGAGTGTACAAAGTTAAAAATCACACAACACCAGGTTATAGTCCAACAGATTTAATTGGAAGCACACTAGCTTTTGGAGCTCTGTTCCTTCATTAGGTGACTATCGCCGGATTTTTAACTTCAATGTGTTGTTATTCAGGGTATAAGACACTGCACCCACTATTTTACAGCATGATATACTGGTGTTCTAATGCACTACACTAACAGCCATGTACCTGCAATCCCGCTCAAACTCTTTGGATTCATCAGTGCAGTAGAAAAATCTGCCCTTAAAGAGCTGCACAGCAACCACAGCAAAAATAAACATGAAGAGCATGTAAACGATCAGGATGTTGAGTACATTCTTCAAGGAGTTTACCACACAATCGAAAACAGCCTAGATGGAAATAGTAATCAAATGAGAAAAAGTCACAACATTTGTCAAAACTGACAAGAATTAAACATCATTGTGTGTAACCATATTTTGTACAAGTTTAGCAAGATTTCCTATCAGCCTTTGTCTTTTTTACTTTTGAGTACAAGTTTTCTCAATATGTTTATTATAAAATTTTACATGGCCAGACAGTAGTTATTTCACATTCCTAACAATCCTGTAATGCTGTGTTTGTGTCTAAATAATGGAGGAAAGAAATTGTGTACTGAAGACAGTCCATTGAATTTGCATTACCTTGAGCTTAGGCAGCCGTTTGATAGTTTTAAGGGGTCGTAGCACTCGAAGTACTCTCAGAGATTTGATGGTGTTCAGATCTTTCCCTTTGCTCCCACTATCAATTAAATAAAAAAAAATCATAAAATAACACAATACTAGATTGGAACTTTGGACAAAAATGGTTGTTTATGTATAACTGTTCCTTTCTTATACATTTAAAAACTCACCTTATTTCAGGAACATTTCCAAACAAGACCTCATATTTATTAGAGTAAATATAGTCACCTCGAATGATGACCTCGGCAAACATATCCATTGTGCAACATTTTCTCACTATTTTCAGGATCAATTGTAATTTACAGTATTTTAATATTCTCATTCTATTATTTTAATTGTATTTCAGTGCAAAAATGTGTCAGTGGCATTGACTAAGAAAAGCAGGCAGTTTTAGATGTTTAAGTTTATTGAAAGACAATGATAGTCTCCATCAGTTGGCAATATGCTGCAATCTTTCAATTAGTTAAAGCACTGCTAAACACATTTCTCAAACTACTCACAGAACAAAACCTGACCACGATCATCAAATATCCTAACATGTGAAAAAATGCAATAACTGAACCAGGATGGAAACATCTCGTGCAATAGTTTGTTTCATAAAGCTCCTGTGAAACACATTGGACTGCTATCTAAGTATGAATAATTTTTGTTGTTATCTTATCCCAGTTAAGGGTACTGAATGTATTTTGCAGTTATTTTCCATACTACTGTAAATCATTATTTGCCACACAATACGTAATACTGAAAATTATGTTGGAATGTTTGTACGTGGAGGTAAAAGCCTTGACATTCCAATTATATTTCACACCATAAAGCCAATAGTAAACATTTAGGAAACAGATTAGTCAATGGTACACACATCAATTACTGTGAATTATAAGTCCAGTTGTTCAATTGAGAATCTTGAATCTAAAAGAGTAGAAGATTCATGTCCTCCAAGAGTTTCTTTGTCAGTAATGTTAATTAAACCACAAAGAGAAAGTGAAACAATGTTTAAATACAAACTCTGAAACAGAAAAATTGGAAGACTAAGCCCTTTCTTTTTCAGCTTGCTGATCTAAATGAGGCATGGCAATACTAGGAAATGAAACAACAGTTTAAAACTTAATTAGTTTTATATTTATTAATATGTCTCATCCCCAAGCTGAAAATAAGCCCCCTACTTTCCACAAATGAGACATTTTTAATTTCTAGAACCAAATATCCACTGGTCCTTTTAAGTGAACTTATCAACTTACATACAGTTCAGGCCACCACATTTTTCAGGTTCAAGAAATGACTCATTGTTTGAATTCTAATGTTTCATTATAAGATAAAAATGAATGCAAAATGCCATAATGCTTTGCATTAATGAACGTTTTCCTTTGTCTGATAGTGGGCATCAGTGGGTTCCACCCACTGGTTTGGGTTCCACCCTAAATGTCCTTGAATTGAGTGTATTGCTAAGGCTGTTTCAAAGGACAGTAAAGTGTTAGCCAATTTGCTGTAGGTCTGGAGTCAAATGTAGGGCAGATCAAGTAAAGACAACAGATTTCCATCCCGAAAGATTTTTTGTGAACTACATGGGTTTTTACAACAATTTATAGACTCGTGATTACCACTACTGAGACTAGCCTTCAATCCCAATGAATTTAATAAATAAAACTGAATTGAAATTCTTTCAGCTATGGTATTAACCTAGACCTCTGGAAACAAATCCAGTGACATTGCTACTTTACCGCCATCTTTCTTAGTCTCACACCCTCTAAATTCAGAAGGGACACCAATGTGAATTTATAGTAATTTTATACAAACAACATGTGGGGGTACAGGGAAAAGGCAGAAGAATGGCACTAAGTTGTAACACTCATTGGATAGCAGTGCAGACACAATGGGCCGAACAATCTCCTTCCGCACATAATGCTGTGGTGAGTCTTCTGTAATACATTTGATACCTATTTCTCATGGGAAATTTTTCTGGACTTCAGTCATTCAGATTTTTATGTAAATCAAGTACAGATACAGCCTGACCAATATTAACCATTAAACCATTAAACCTTCCTTCATTCTTCTTAGGTCTAATTGTTAAACATAGGGTTTCGACCAAATTGTGAGGTTCTTTTTAGCATAAATTTTATGTATTTCTATATATACACAATAATGTGTAACCCATAGCTGTGTACTGCTGAACTACTTGCAGCAAATTGACATTTTTAAAGACCTGGATATATCTAATCATCAGAAAGGTATAGTATTTCATGAACATAATTTCTCAAATTCAATTTCAGTGCTGAGGTATTAAATATCACCAACCTAAATTAACAGACCAAGCGACATTATTCAGCCCTAATATCTGAATTCACATTTGTATTGTATTAAAACTGCACCTTATATCCAAATGAAGATGTAGCTGGAGCCAGATTCTGCAAAGAGGTCCAATAGTGTGAGATGCTTTTAAAAAATATGTTCATACATTTATGGAAAAAGATTTTATTGTTGAGCCATTGCAAAATGGGTCAGCTCATCATTGAAAGTAAAATAAACTGATCTATTTGTGCATAACATATATTTTAGGCTACTCAGTTCAAAACTGGATATGTGGTCACTTTACTGTAGTTACATTATTTACGAATTCAGCCTCAGCACTATCTGTTACAATGGCGTACCCTGCACCAAGCAGAACTGCAACATAATCACTTACCAAAAAGCACAGATATACATATATAAATAGATATAAAATTGAGAATGAGAGAAATATGAAGAGATATACAGAGAAGAATAGAACACAATGCAAATTTGCTGACTATTATAAAGAGAAAGAGCAGAAATATTACCCCATAAGGCTCCTGATCCAGCAAGTCAAGAAAGACGAGAAAAGGGTCAGTGTAAAAAAAAAACAAAAAAAGCTTTTACACATACTTCAAGTACAGAGGTGAATCAGACTGAGAAAACAGAAAGCACAGTTATAAAAACCTGAAGGACCAATACAGACAATGCAGTAAATAGGGAAACAGGACACAGGAGACACAAAGCACAGGCCCCAGCAATCATGTCAGCCATGCTACATTAAGTAACTTGGTCAGGAAACAACTTCCCTCAATGTATTTCTTTTATTTTGGATAGGAAACCATTGCACCAGACTGTGTTCACATCATATCTGTGACCAATTACAAGCTGTAAAGTAACTAAAATTATTCACTAATGCAAATGATACTCCAACAACACAAGTTCCTATTAGGTGCTGCTTAATGTCATAACAGTGTAGATTATAGGAAATGGTGTGACAATGCAATTCAAAGTATATGAAATTAATTTCTCTGATCTTTTAAGACTTAATACTTAAGAAAGAAATTGCTTTAATGCAACTTTCAGTGCCTAACATAGATGCAACACAGCTACACAATGAACACGCTTTAATGCTGCTGCAGTGGAGAGCAAAGTCATTTTTATAATACTCATAAGACACTGTGAAGTAAGATTTCCAAATGGTATCATAGTTGAATAGTGATCTAATCTAGTTATTAAATTACAAAAGCTTACAAAATTGATTTCTTCAGATAAAACAAAACAGGAATGTTGTAAACAACCAATAAATATGGGCATTTCAATTTCCATTTGGGGATCTAATTAAAGCTTCTCAAAGAGGCAGATTTTTCATGATCATGAATAAATAAAACAGAAATGCTTGTCCAGTATCCTATTTCCTGTTTCCCTCTTTTATTCCCCTGCATATTTCCTGAGAACATGCAATCTTCCCTACAAATTTCCAAGTAGATGCCTGATTTACATGGTTTCTGACGTAGTGTCTGACTATGGATAAAACATGAAGTTTCAGCTTGAATGCAAACTAAGCCACAGAAAAGTGGCCTTAATGGTTTTATCCCATTCCTCTCTATTCTTCAGTCTTTGCTGCTGTTTTGCATTCCTCCAGACTGAGAAGACTGTGCTTATCTATTTATCCATCCACCCACTATCACGTTCTTAATTGGGAGAAGAAACAAGTTGACAAGAAAAAATATTTCCTATTGCAAACAAAGATTGATCAAAGCTTTAGTAAAGATTGCCTCATTGCAAGATAAATTCATCATGACAACCCACACAATGAGTGCAGAGGAATAAGAAACAGCAGAAACTTAGTCATAGTTATTAAATGGAAATTAGAAGTGCTGGAGGAATTAGTTCATTTCAAAAGTCGAACTAAACTTTATTTAATTTGCCATCAAATTATAAATTTTAAGTTAACCTTTGCCCATCGCACCCTCCCTTCCCAAACAAGTGCCAAGACTATGTTAGTTCACATCTTATCCACAGATCAGCCAGTAAGAGGGTGCTATTAATAAGGTTTGGATACACATCTACTAGTTAGGAAACACTGAAGAGATGGCTGCAATTATTGGTTACTGGATTATAATATATACCGTGTATGGAATGGCTTAATATATATTGCAATACTTTTTAAAAAGCTTGCAAAAATCCAATACTGAAAATATTACAACGAAAATTTATATTTTGAAAGTTTTTTTTGCTTCCCTCTCCTATCCAACATTGAGATTACATTCAGAACCACTGATAGCTCTTTGTATTGCATCCAAATGTCATTCTACAGGTGGGATGGTCAGTGTTAACTGTGAAGGGAAATCATCACTGACTGATCCTATTTACATTCAATGCATAGATTGTAGTTGAAGTCAATGAACATTGAACAGCTAATACTTCTTAGGTTAAGAATACACTAATTGCGTAGACTAATTGTCGCAGCCTTACTGCCACACCAATTCTGTGTTTACCAGGGATGAAATCTCATAACCTCCTGATCTGTACAGCATACTGAGAATTAGATGCATCAATGGGGGAGCCAAAGACAGTATATGTTACATAAAATGTTACTAAGCAGTGAGTCTGTAACCTAGTCTCAGGGGTTATTTTGTTAATTCAGATCACAAAAGCCCTGGGATCAAGTTACAGATTGCTGTAACATGCTTTTTGTTCTTCCACGAGTCACAGCCGGTAACCAGAGAGGGCTTAAACAATGCATTACCTACTGCAACACCACAACACAACTTAAGAAATCATTCAGTTCAAGGATTGCTGATTGTTTGGTTCATTAAATTTTCTAATCTCTGACACGAGAAACTAAAGAAATGCAGTCAATGTGCTAAACTGACATTTCTGCTGACAATTCCATGCCTGACAGAACAAACAACTATTGTCCTCTGATATGACAGAACTTAAATATTAGTTCCTGATGTAAATACCATAGTCAATATACACCAGGAAATAGCAATTGCAATTCAAGATAATGGCCTTCATTTCTCCCCTTTCCAATTTCTCTCTTCTTGTGAAAGCATTGACTGATTGCTGGCCAATAGTACCACAGACTAGTTAACTTCTGATACCTAGCCCAGTGACTCCCAGGGTCAAGTCCCACCTGTTCTAGATGTGTGTCATAATATAACTATTCTTCTAAGGTAAACCCAGATGATGCGTTAACTAGTTAGTTAAATCACAGTTGAATCCAATCTGTCCATACTTAATACCTCACATGCAATTTCTATTTGAAGTCATTGGGTGTAAGTAATACAAATGGGAGTTCTGGCTGAGATTCAACTTGCTCTCAAATACATCCCTAATACTTGTAGGGATAAAGTCCCAGATGAACATTGGCGTATACAGATCATAAGACATACTCATTGTTCTAACACCATCAGTATAGTTAGCCAATTAAACAAGAGCATCATAGAAGCACGCACAGTTGGCTTCAGTGTCACTTGGCTGATGAGAAGAAATGGTGCTGAGAAGAACTTGAATAGTTATCAAAATTCTAGATTACTAGCTTTCTGCTGGAAAATATGTCACAAGGTGTGAACATTCGGTTAAGGAAGGATCAGGATTATTTGTGTTGTGTCTGTAGTCAACACTCACTCTCTATTCTCACATAGAAAGGACAGTCACTTCACCCCAATGCTAATCAGATGAGCCAGCACAAGTCAGTGCCTTCAGGAAAGAGCAGAAAAATACATGTATAAAAGAAAATTGAGTGAAAATGTGGTTTATAAAGTCTTATACATAAGAACACATTGTATAAAGTAGGCACATGATAGGGAGTGATGGGTGGATATGCAAAAGGAGGGAGTATAAAATCATTACATAGCTAGAAAATCTAATTTGGCAACTTGAACTTTGTACAAAAACACACTGAATGCATTTCTTGAGAGAAAAATTGACAGATATTTTGTACGAAATTGGACTGATATGGTTATAGGTGGATAGGACAGGATGAAGGTTGTTTTGAAGGTTGGTCTGGTGGATTACAATCTCTTGAAAGGTCCTTAAGTAAATGAACCAAACATGACATCAGAATACATGGTTATAGCTCTGATGTTACTTGACATTCTCTTAAGCAATTACTCATACTGTGCATTTTCCATACAATCACACACAACAGTGCAATATAACAAAACCAAAATACAATCAATCTTCCACAAATAGCCAAAAATTCATCTTTTAAATTGCTTAGAAAAAGAAAGCAAGGTTAACACACCAACTACATATGACGACTAAAATATACCATGCCACGATCTAAGAAAGCAACTCATGACAGAGAATACTCGTCATACGACTACGATTCCTATTTTATCATTGGATCACCTGAATGATCTCTGTATTGACTGTCATTGTTATATTCTGCAGTCAAACACAATTGATAACAGGCCAAATCTGGTTTGATATCACACCTTCTGAAGATGCTATTCAGCAGTTCAATATATGGATAGCTGAGGCCTGAGACAATTCAGTAAAATAATAGATAATGTGAATTGTGGTCCGCACAGAGCAATATCCATAATTATATTCATTAATTGTGACTACAAGTATAAAAATGAATCTGACGAAGCTATATAGGCAGAACCTTCTGTGAATAGTTACTGTAATACACAGTAATTAGACAGAGAAGGTTGCATTTGGTGCCATTTACGTACTTTTATCTAATTTTTCTTTACACTTACCTCTGCTGAAAGCACTATCTAGGGTAACATTCTAACGGTGCTTGTGAGTCTCTGGTATTTCAACAAAGTGGGTAATATGCAATGAAAGTCAGCAGAAACTTTGACCACGGAACAACATTTCAACTGAATCAATCCTTGTAGTGTATCCCATGCCACGGACTTTCCAAAAGGGACTACTGAATAACAATCAAAGAAAGCTTAGTTCTGACTCTGCCTTGGTGAAAAGCTAACTCATAAATGTGGCAATGAACTTTGCTGGTTTGTTCAGTAAAACCCCCTCAGGCTAAGGAAGGTTCCAGATCAACAATTATTTAGAAATATAACTAATGCATGCAGATTAAAATGCAGACTTTTCACTTTCTTATTGAGTTTCAGCATTGAGTTAGGATGACTGGATCCAAACATTAGACAGAAACTAAGTTCTTCCCCACCGTCAACCCTAGGGAGAACAGCATTCTGCCATGCTTTGTAATGGTTCCAACAGTTGGTTATATACTTGCACAATGAAATCTTTGGATCAGGGTCAAGACTTCAGTCCATCTCAGTTACTAGTCAGCAGGAATAATGGGATATGAAGACATACAGAATAGGGAGTATATGAAAGATATAAATATGGAGGGGGATATTGTAAAATTAAAATACTTAATGTCCTCTGAATATCACTTAAATACTAATGAACAATCCGGCTCACAATAAACGTCTTTAATAAATCCCAGCGCCAGCTGCGTTGGGTGATTTACATTTCAGAGGACTCCTGATCTGACCCCAACTCCGGCGATGGTGGCTTCCTGTTGAGAAAGGTAAAAGGGATTTAAAGAAAAAAAAACATAAGCTACATAATGCTACCACCATGCTCACAAATGCAGAGTGGCTACACTCCTTGCTCTGACTGGGCTGACCCCCTTAATCAACATTTTTTCAAAAGTCTGCACAGGAAAATTAATGCACGCAATGTCATCTGTGAGTTGGGGGTCAAAGCCAGTCACAGCTCCAATGACAGCACTACCTTAGGGAGCATCTACATCATAGGATCCACATTATGCATACTAGAAATAAATTGCTGTGCTAAAACAATGCCACAACTGAACACAATTGGTAGCCAATGATTTAAAAACTTCATTGAGCTATCAATGGTGCCCAGATTCAGTGCATAATAGTAACCGTGTGTCATTGATGTACGTCTTCTAACATGCACTGCCTACTGATGCTAGGCAACACAAGCTGGTGAGAGCTGGCAAGAACCGCAAACAGACAACGTTGGCTATTTCTCTACTGGCATTCACTTATTTAGCTTTGTTGCTCGTTATTATTTTTGTTCTCCCCTGCACTTCTCCTGATGATGTTGACTCATGCTTGAGCATAATTTTATGACTGGTGCCATTTCACCACCATTTTCCTCTAGTGATTATGTGTGGGAGTGGACAATTTATAGGAGGAGAGGGTAGCCTTGAGCAAGATTCTGTCAAAACCTAATGTCAACTCTACTTTTAATAGATATTGATTAAGAAAAAAAAATCTGGCTGATTTTTCTATCTCAGGGGTGCCCAGTTTAGTTATATCAGCATAGCCAACAGCAAGCTCTAAGGCAATGTTAGAATATTCTCTTTCACTAATCCTCTATTAATTTATATTCAGGAATCATAAGGTGGTGGCAATACAATGATGACACACTGTCAAAATAACAAAAGTGGGATTTTGTACCACATGTGACTGGTATATTGTTTATTTCATGACTCACAGGTGAAAATAATAAAGAGATGATATGGGCCCACAAAGTTTTAGTATTACCTCCATGTACAGGACTTTTAAAACAGTATCAAAAACAAATGAAGACGATCAATTCCTATGAAATGAATAATATTAAAATTCAACTGTGTATTAATCCAAATGATTTTACAAATGTTAAAATTAATAGAAGTTTAAATAATTATGACAAGGTTCAACTCTCATTGCATGAAAAACTCAGAGGCACTCGGATACCTTCTTCTCCTTGCTCGATTTGTGCATGAACCTTGGTGGTGAATATGCCATGTCCTGGTGCATTTAGTCTATACTAACATAACGCTTTTACCCATTGGGTCTTAGAGCGATATGTGAATAGTTTAAACGGAAATGCACACTTCAACCTATATTTGATTTTTACATAAAGTTTATAATGGGACGACCCCACTATCTGACAACCAAAAGGAATCCCAGTTTGGGCACTAGCTATTTTAAAAATCCTTAGAGTACAATTTCTACCAGGCAGAGAAATTCAGCTAGTTACATTTCAGACAGTGAGGGAACCATTCTGCCAGCAAGACAAAAATCTGATTGTTCTAAATATTTATGTTTTACCAAGCTTCACATTCAGTGGCATGCAGAGAGCCAGTTGTGAGCATTTTATATGTTGTCAGGCAGCCACCTACAAGCAGAAAATCTACAATGGTGTAGAATTACAAATAAAGTAAGAATCTTAAGTTAATTAAGAAAAGTAAGTAGGTTAATTCTTAATGCAGTGCATTCAGTAGTCTAAGGGAAGTTCACAAATGATTAACTATTTATTGAGGAATGGGCTTAATCATTGAACACCACATAAAGTAATTACTATTCAAATAAAAATACACAAGGATGATAGCAATACTGGGTCAATATAGTAATAAGGAAACATTAGATAGACTGAGCCTCTTTTACAGACGTTGTTAAAAATATGACAGGGCTTGACAGATCAAATGTTGAAAATGTTTCCACTTAACAGAGGAGTTTATAACTAGAAGCCATAAGTAGTCACCAATAAATCCAATTGAGAATTTGGAAGAAACTCGTTGATCCAGAGCGTGGGATAATGTTAAACTTGCTACTACAGTGGTTGAGAAAAACAACATTTAAGGGGAAATTATATAAGACATGAGGCTGAATATGAAATGAAAATAAGTGGAAGAGGATTGTGAGGAGCATAAATGCTCAACATTAGGCCAAATGATCTGTTTGTAGACTGCAGATTCTAAGCAATTGTATTAAAACTGTTCCAAGCTTTTGTATCCTCCATTCCTTGAAGACAAACAACTCAATATTGAAAAAAACATACAATAT
Source organism: Hemiscyllium ocellatum (assembly GCF_020745735.1). NCBI lineage: Eukaryota > Metazoa > Chordata > Chondrichthyes > Orectolobiformes > Hemiscylliidae > Hemiscyllium > Hemiscyllium ocellatum. Next base: position 3,708,252 of record NC_083445.1, on the reverse strand, counting down.
TTTTCCAGAATTATAGAAGTCATGATTTTATTAAGGAGAGAATAAATATGAGGTTCATCAAGATAAAGGCCGACAGTTAAGGAATGCTTGGTGAGAGACCAAAAAACTGCTAATGCTAGAATCCAAAGTAGACTAGCAGGAGGCTGGAAGAACACAACAAGCCAAGCAGCATCAGGAGGTGGAGAAGTCAACATTTTGGGTGTAACCATTCTTCAAGACTAGGGGTGGGTGTGGGGGGATAGGTGAAGACAGGTAGAGGGTACGGCCTGTTGGTCAAGGGGAGGAATGAATCCGGTTGGTGGCAGGGAGCAATGGAAGGGGGGGGGGAGGGGCTGGGAAGGGAGTCAGGGGTTGGGGAAGGAGATTATTTGAAATTGAAGAACTCAATGTTGAGTCTACCGGGCTGTAGGGTGTCCAGGCGAAAGATAAGGAGCTGTCCCTCTAATAGGTGCTGTGGTTTGTTATGGCAATGGAGGAGGTCAAGGATGGTCATGTCTACTACAAACCTCCAGACTCCCATAACTACCTGGACTACACCTCCTCGCACCCAGTATCCTGCAAGAACTCCATCCCATTCTCCCAACTCCTCCGCCTCTGCCACATCTACTCGGATGAGGAGACATTCCACTTGCAAGCATCCCAGATGTCCACCTATTTTGAACAATGTGCTTTTCCTCCTTCCCTCATCCAGACAGGCCTCTGCCACACCACCTACATTCCCAATTCCACCGCTCTAAACCTCCCTCCCTCCCATGCAATCAAGACCAAGTCCCCCTTGTCCTCACCTATCACCCCACCAGTTTCTGCATCTAATGCATCACCGTCAAACACTTCTGCCAACTTCAAATGGACCCCACCACCAAGATCATCTTCACCTCCCACCCCTCTCTGCTTTCCACAAGGAAGAACACAGCAAGCCAGGCAGCATCAGGAAGTGGAGAAGTCGACTCTCTGAAAGTCCTTGGTTTACGCTACCCCCATCAATCGAACCCCCAGGTACACTCCCACAACCATAAAAGGTACATCACCCCCGTAACCTCCATCCAGGGCCCCAAACAGTCCTTCCAGGTGAGACAGAGGTTCACCTGCCTCACTTTCAACCTGGTTTACTGCATCAGGTGCTCTCGATGTGGTCTTCTCTACATCAGGACACTGAACGTAAATTTAAGGAATGGTTCACTGAGCATTACAGCTGGGCCTGCAGGGGCTAACTTAACCTCCCAGTCACCACCCATTTCATTTGCCCTTCCCACTCCCTTTCTGACATGACGTCCTTGGCCTCCTCTACTACCATAATAAACCACAGCTCCTATTGGAGGAACAACACCTTATCTTCTACCTGGGCACCCTACAGCCCGGAGGACTCAACATTGAGTTCTTCAATTTCAAATAATCTCCCTCCCCATTACCCGACTCCCTTCCCAGCCTCTCCTCCTCCCTTCCACTGCTACCTGTCACCAACCGGATTCATTCCTCCCATTGACCAGTCAGGTCATACCCTCTGTCTGTCTTCACCTTTCCCCACTTCATCACCCTGCCCCCACTACTCCCTTTATCTGCAGCTTCCCCTATGCTTATCTCCAGTCCTGAAGAAAAGTTATACCCAAAAGGTCGACTTCTCCACCTCCTGATGCTGCCTGGCTTGCTGTGTTCTTCCAGCCTCCTGCTTGTCTAGTTAAGGAATACTTGCCTCTTTGTGATAACTTCCAATTCAATTTTAGCAAGGATCCCCACAATCATTGCATCCTAACATTACTTCTGGGATGCTATAGAGTTACCAATTTTTTCTGAACTTGTGGGCAGAAATTTCCTAGTCCCTTGATCGTGTGGGCAATGGTGAGTCAGTTGGGAAAATATGGCAATATCAGAAGACAGTAGAACTCTTGACATTGAGAAAATTCTGATTCTGCATTCGTGATTTGAATGGCGCGACAAGAATCTCACATGGTGAACAGCGAGAGGTCTATCCATTGGTGATGGATCAAGCTCCTCAGCACAAAAGTATGATTGTGTAGGTTTATGTGTTGTGATGCTGATGCCAACTTGTGTGGTTGAACAATCATGGTCCATAGACCATGAAGGGTCATCTGAGGGAGCAAGCATTAATCGAGCTGCAGCTGCCAGGTACCTCCTCTGATTTACTTGTCAGGAATTTGCATGTCTAGTTTCTTGGAGGAAGTGAGGAGAATCGGAACTGACATACAATGTGGGAATCTTGGGTTTTAACAAGATACATATATGAAAATAAGGTTGTTACCACACAATGACTGAAGTTCTGAAGTTGCCACCTAAAGCTTGAGGGGAAATTTGGGAAAATGTTATTCCAAGTCACAATCTGATATTTTTCACAATCATTATCAGCATATATCTAAGTAAGAATACCCAGTTAGTACTTAATTACAGATAGTGTAATTGTGAATTTAAATCTTAATTAGTACAAATCCACAACTCGTGAATTGTGCATTGTGAATTTGTATTAATTAAGATTTAACTGAATTCAGTGTAAAGTTAAGGTGCTTGCAGTTCTCATCTGTTTTCCTTTCCTTAGGTTTGAGAATGATATGGAAATTCAGAAATGTTTTGGGTTTTCTCTGCACAGTTTTAGGCAATGTGTAGCTGTATTCACATAAAGCTGACATCTGAAGCTCAAAATAATCATCACTTAGAAAATTTTACAGATAGAAAATAAACCTGAATAAATTTTCATTCAGAATTGAAACTTTATAGCACATGCCAATTTCCACTTAAATTTCTATTCCATTTGAGGTCAATCTCAATTGCTGCCTGTAAACTGTTATTCTTACCTGGATGTAAGAAGTCCTTACATTGTTGTTCAGATGAGATGCTGGGGAGATTCACATGGATCTCTAATTGATATTGTTAGTTATGCTTCTCAGTTATCTGAGTATTAAAGAATCCCCCCTTTTAAAAGACACTTCTTTGCTCAACACAGGCCTTGATCACTTGTGATCCTCACTGTCTTGAGGACATAGAAGGCAGACAAGGGAGGAGAAATGCAAAAAAAAACAAGAGAAAGGCCCTCCAATGGTTCCACTGTTAGATGCACCACATTTTCGATATGGAGTGTCACAGAACAATAAGATATTATTGCTCTGTGCTGAGGTAACTGAACTCAGCTACGCTGCCAATAAGTGTACTTAGTGTCCTTAAGATAGTGAAAACAAAGAAAAATAAGAAATTGGATTCTTGTTTCTAGTCACTCTGACCGTGCTGACACCCACAGTCCAAGTTCACAAATGAAGACCAATGATTTGGGTGAGATACCCAAGCAACAGTCAGCAGCTTCAGGTGAGAAGGGGAGAAAATTTGACAAAAAAAAAAGACAAGAAATGACAATTAAAACATTTCAGTAATGAAGGTTTGAACACTGGATGAGTCCAAATGTTCCACTCTGCATGCTTGTCCACAAATAGTGTTTTTAAGAATTGATATATTACTATTTTTGGTATCTCCGTTTCATCATTTAATGACCTCACATAAACCGCAGACACGTTTAGTGGCAATTTAATATATTTTTGGATCTTTTGTCATGGATGTAACATAAGACAAAAACGTCACATTTTGGTGACACTGTTTTGAAATCTTACCAAAATAGCTTCAAGCAGCGAAACCCAATGTGACGTGCATCAACATGCAACATGCAATTATATCCTTTGACAGGCAGACCTTATGTGCTATTTTCTCAGCCATTGATTGACAAAATATTCAAAAGGGATCTATCTCAATAATCCAATGAACGTGCATCATGGGACCGCCTTCTTCCATAGCAACAGGGAGGGAAGGTGATTCCACTCTAGTTTTTGAACATGATCAGGACAAGTGATTTGGTATGTGCCAATTAATCACATGGATTCTACCTACTTACTGTTTTTGTTGTACAAGAGCTGTCATTGTGCATTAAAAAGTCTCAACAACTGTGAAAGTGGATGTTCCCATGTGTATTTCAGCAACAGCAAATAACTTGTCCCAGACAGGAACTTAGATATAGAAACCCTATTATACCAGCGTGCAACAAGTCACCGCTGATGTAAAGTAACAGGGACCATAAAATTCATAATGTTTGTAATTTTCTTAAGTTCTAATTGTCTAAAAAAGTTTAAAACATTTTTGGACATTTCATTAGTTAATACTTTCCCATTTTTATCTTAGTTCTTCAGTTTTCTTTACCTAATCTGACCACAGCCTAAATTATTCATAAATGAGAGAATGGTTAGACAACATATTCTCAGGATCCTAGTTCTGTTCTTTTCCAACATACAGATAGATTGTCTGATGCTGGCTTGCTTTCCCTCAAGCAAAAGAACCACTACTATTGAATGGATTATGCTCTGGACCATTTCAATAGATCAATACTGAGATCTCAAAATTTACCATGGGGTTGATGAATTTCTGTCCCATTCAGCTGTCATGTTTGAACAGAAAATACAATTAATACGTTATTAAAACCCAAACTTGATGCCACATAATTCTTTGATTAAGCTTGCCTATACCTTATCCTCTTCAATTTGGTGATGTCCTGCACAGTGGGCCTTGATCTTTCTTCTGGGCTCGGCAAAAAGAATTTGAGGTGTTGAAACAAGAGGATCAACACTTGATCTTCCCTTTAAGGGATTTCTAATATTTGGAAGCTAAATTCCAGTTTCACCACTCTGCACTAAGATCTGATTGAAATGCTAGCTATCTAACAAATATTCCAGGTTAGCTAATAGTCTCAAATCTAATCAAGAATTCAGAAATGTACAAATATCGAAATGAAAAACAGACAAGAATCTAATTAATGGTTTGGATGATTTACTTACATTGCACACTATAGACTAAAACTAATTGAGAGATTCAGATAGTTTTTATACCATTAGGGATATCTGGCAATGAGTTGCAGTCAAACCAAATTACAGAGTTTAGATCTTACGCAAACATTTATAATGTGCAAGCATCAGTAGTAACTTTCAAAGGTAAACTGCACTTGAATAGGAGAAATTTGCTATGGAGAAACAATGGGCAATGGAATTAATTAGACAGTCTTCCAAAGAACTGGCACAGAAATTATGGATTGAATGGGTTCTTTTTATACTATCTCATTTTGTATAAACCTAAAATTGTAGACTATTGGCTTGACATTACTAGATTATAGGCTCATCATTTATTTTACTCAATTTTTCAATGGTCAATGAATAACTGATAAAGGGTCACTTTCCACTGGGAGGTTATACCTTTCACACTGAGGAATCAAAGACTGTGATATCATCACAAATCTAAAAAGTAATTTTATTCAGGAAAGTCTGTTTCTCTGCATGACAGTGATTTTGCAGTCTATTTAATGGAGGGAAAATCACGGGCTGTCACTTGCATAAATGAAAACTCTCAATCACTTTCTGATACTTTATTTTTACAATCTTACATCCCTTAGCATATACCCAACAGATTACGGGGTCAGAATCACTCAATCATTGTAAATTGATTCATGAAGAGTTACCAAGTCATTTCCAGTTAGATATTCATAACAACCTCCTATTTTTCAGATGAACTTATGAAGAATTCACATAAAGTACTTCTGCCCATGTCAAAATGCTGATTATTCTAAACATTTCATGCAAAGACTTGTGAACAAAGTCTTGAGACCAAAACTGTGGAGGAACAATACTATTCACAGCAGTTAGAACAGGACAACCACGAGACTTCAAAACCAGGTTTTAAATTCTCAGTCATCCAGCTCAAGTAAAAACAAAGGAGAGCAAAGCAATATGGAATCACAAACATTGAAAATAGGAAATAAAAGTACAAACACTAGAAGTTCAAAGTTTGGGGGACGATTTGTAGCTCGGCTGCTCATTATTGTGGTTCTGTTTGCCAAGCTGGGAATTTGAGTTGCAGACATTTCGTCCCCTGTCTAAAGCACAGAAGCACTTCACAGGAGGCTCCCAAGCACTGAGGATGTCACCTAGACAGGGGACGAAATGCCTGCAACACAAATTCCCAGCTCAGCAAACAGAACTACAACACTAGAAGTACACCGAGGAAGGAACACAAGCCAATTAATACTTCAGATTGACCTCTAGATTAGAAGTGGCACATTCCAGCTGGAGAATCCCATTTTCCACCAACCCCAAAAGTTTTTTTCTTTTCCCTTTTTCAGAGGTACTACATCTTTGTTAATCTGTTAAAAGAGTTTCTGATTTTGCCAGATCAGATGATTAATCCAAACCAAGCTGTTAAATTATCCTTTGTTTCTCACGTGCTGATTGTATTACATTTGTAAAAGGCAGGAGTCAAAGTTTATTTTCCTCTTTGAAACAATGGTGCAGAAGACAATTTTGAAATTGCTTTGATGGTTCAGTATAATCATCCAGTTATACATTATAATGCACAGCATTACAGACAGGTAACATAAAGCAAAATGGTACAACTTCCATGAAGCATGTATATGACAGAACATGCATTGGCACAGGAATAGGTCTCAGACATCACTCACATTAGACATTAATGAGGGAGAATGCATTGACATAAAAAAAATGATGACCTCATTAATAAGCAATCCATCATTGATCGCAACCTCTGTCCAACAGATTCAGATGTACAATTATAGGAAAACAAGCTGTACCATGTTTTTGCTTTCTTGGACTTCCTTTGGATGCTAATGCTAGTGAGATAATCTCACCCACCTTCTATGCAATGCAATATCATTGTTCTCTTCCACTAATAATACAAATGCCAAGTGTTACTCAGACATCCAACTGGTTCAATCTGGATCATTTATGATAGGGAAAGAAAACTATAAAGAAATAATTACCTGATTTGAAATTCTGAATCTGAAACCACATCATTTCACTTACGCTTAAGGTGTCAAAGAAGACATGCATTTATTAGGAATCCTTTGATCCCTCCTTCAGCAGTTGCACTCTACTCGATTATGATGAAATACACATTTATTATGCCAGCAAAAATAAGCTCATTACAGTATAAGATTCATGATGTGAAATGGACATTCAGCCAAAAGAGCATAGCAATCTAATTCACCCAGTCTCATATTTAACTGTAACTAGAATGTCCCCAATGCCTCTGATACTACTGCCTTCTCACTCAGATTATTTCAAATATTCATTACCCTTCACTAAAGATATACTTTCAAAGAATGGCTATAAGTTTATTTTCACTAACTTGAATATTTATCCCTTAAATATTGGCTTAACATAATCAGTGTTCATCTCACCTACATAACATAATATTTCATATACACAGAGAGAGGGAATGCCTTTAATCTATATCTTCTCTGAATTATAGAGCAAAACTGTTCTAGATTTTCCTCAAACTTCATCCTCTTTATATGAAAATAACTCCTTTACTTCTTATTTCCTCCCATGTCTGCACATTCCTTTTGAAATATAAAAACAGGAGATACATACAGCACTCCACAAGCTTTGGCTAGTACAATAATAAGCTTCACAGTACCATCATAGATTTGTTTTCCACTGACTTAACCACAATAAGATGTAGGAGCAAAAGTTGGCCAATCAGTCCATCGACGCTGCTCTGCTATTCAACAAGATCATGGTTGATCTGATAATCCTTAACTCCACTTTCCTGCCTCTATGGTGGTCCTGAGAACATTTAATGACCCAGCCTTGACAGGGATTCACTACCCTCTGATAGAAGAAATTTCCTCTCATCTCTGTCTTAAAAATGTGACCTCTTATTCTGAGACAATGCCCACAATAGGAAACAACCTCTCCATGTCTACCCTATGAAGTCTCCTAAGAATCTTGTGTGGTACAATGAAATAACTTTTTACTCTTCTAAATTCCAATGAGTACAAGCCCAAGCTTCTCAATGTCTCTTCATAAGACAATCCCGCAATACCCTAGTATCTGCCTAGGGAACTTACTCTGGACTGGACAGTATATCTCTCCCTAGGTAAGTGCGCTAAAAATGTTCACATATTCCAGCTGTGATCTGACTTGTGCCTTGCATAGTTTTAGCAAAGCCTCTTTACTGCATTCCCTTTGAAATAAAGGACAACATTCCATTTATGACCCAATGAACTTGAATGCTAGCTTTGAAATAAAGGACAACATTCCATTTATGACCCAATGAACTTGAATGCTAGCTTTTTGTGATGCAAGAATTAGGACTCCAAATCTCTCTGTTCTGAAGTTTTCTGCAAAATTTTCTATTTAAGCAATATTCAGCTCTTCTATTCTTCCTGACAAAGTGCATAATCTCACATTTCTCACATTATATTTGTTGTGCCATTACACCAAGACTACATTTCCCAACAATCTATGTTCTCTAATTCCTTTAACTAATATAGTCAAAAACTAAGTGAAGGTACCAGTATAACATAGGTATTGCGTTATAGACAGCCAGTCGTGCATACAACTCATACGTTTGCCAAATTCCTTGTATCCATAATCAGTCATAACGGGAGCACCACAGAACAATATGCTTGAGTATTTGTTTCTGTTGCTCGAGGTGAGAAATGGTTAATAGCTGTGATAGGTAGGGAATGATAGGAACAAAAAGTATGGAAAGAGTGTTAAATTATTCAAAAATTGGAAAATTGAGCATGGAATTAACAAAGAGTGATGGAAAAGCTGACTGCACCAAAGGGGACATTTAGAGAAATTTGAAACATATATTTTGAAAGAATACTTCTTCATTGGTTCAAATGGACAGATCCCATATAGCTCCAAACAAGATTGAAATACTTGTTGCAGTTGATCTTCTCAGAAAATATTTCAGAAACAACTTTTAAATTGTATTTACTACTTAGCGATTTTCACAATTTTCAATGTTTTCACAAGTGTATATACTTTTTGCAATCTGCCTCTTCAACATGCACATTGGGAATAAGAAGAAAACAAGAGAAAGGGTATCCAGAACGTTAAATCCATTAAGCCATATGTATTGTTCAAGTCAAGATAAGAAAAGAATGGTTTAACTTCTTGTCTAAAGACTTAAATGAACCTTTTAATTCTCCTACCCCATCCCTAAACATGTTTGATTCAATTATTCACTGCTGTGTTTTGTTTCCCTTTCAATTTTATATGACCCTCAGCCTGTCACGGTACTGTCACGGAGTGAGTTATGGCTTGTGGGCAATAGATAGCTTTTGATATCTCTCACAAGTGCCTAGTTTTCCACCTTAGCCTGGACAGTGACTGACAGCAGGATAGCTGCAACTGGTCAAAACAGCTGAGCCTAGCAGCCAAACACATACTTCCACCACAGGTTACTTGAACAATCATTATGAACTGAGACACAGCCCTCCCTAACCAAGAAATGTTAAAGTAAACAATAGTACCTGTACCACCACCCTTAACAATTTCAATCAATTTAACATGGATTGGTGTTAGAAGCTAGGGACTTTCCTGGTCTGAATAGATCAGTGCACCTGCAGACTGAGATATCAGGTTTAGAACAGAAATTACTTTGACAAAAGAAAGTTCAGCGTATTTATGCAACAATCTTCTGCTTAATATTTTAATGAAAGTATTAATCTTTCTGTTAATGAGTTAACACTCCTGCCAAATTAAGGGAATTTGACAAACTTTTATCCATTAATGTGTTTAACAGTATTTGTTTGCGTTGTGCTAATTTTCTTAGCTATAGTCAGAGCTACACTGTCCCTCACACCTGTTCCAAAACACCACCCCAATGATTCTGAACACTTATGAAAACTTAAAATTTGAGAACACTTGCTAAGTAGAGACAACATGCATCTACATCCTCTCTCTGCAAGCATAGAGATACGAGCAGAGTGTACGTACCATGTCTCTCATTGAAAAACTGAGAAAAGAATGAACAGGCTGCATACAAAGATCCTAGGCAGCAGGACCTTCCATGCAGGTACATGAGATCAGGAAGAAACTTACGTGAAGGCAAATGCCACTAGTGCACCACTGACTACGATGAAATCCAGAATATTCCATAGGTCCCTGAAATATGCTCCTTGATGCAGGACCAAGCCAAGGTCAATCATCTGTAAACAGAAAAACAGAATAAATGAATAAATTCCAGCAGATTCATGCTTTTCCCTGCATTACTTCATTACTTCACTCTCAAAGGTGCTGAGACATGATTATTGCCTCTCATTACATGACTTATTCTCCAGATTTATGCTGTGACAGTGAGTGACAACAAATCGTCTTATTATGAAATCTCTTGACGCTAATTACTAATAATGATAATAAACTCCAATGCCCTGTGACCTCACATTTCGAAGAAAGCTCTTAACATTTAATTTTATATTTATGTCCTGCTGTCCGGATTCCTTTAAACACAATAGCCAGCTTTTTTTGACGTAGTCTATCACACATCTTCATAACAGGTAAATAGGATTCTAAAATCTAATTTAATAAATCAGTTAGAGAACAGTCTAGCATCAGAAAGTGTTTAATAAAAGTATGATTTTGTTGTGCAAATTCAATTGATTTACGAATATATTGTTTAAGTAATTTGTTTCCTGTTTGGCGGGGAAGGGATCAGATATTTACATTTCCTCACTGAATCAATATTGGCTCATGTGTCAAATATTTGACTTGTTGCAATGTGAACAATGAAAAACAGCCAGTTAGATAGAGGTAAGATTAAACGCCACCAGCTTCCTTCAGTTCACATCACAAATAATAAATTTTGAGAAGTTGTTGATTACATTTACCTCTTTGTGTGGATGTGGCTGCATTGAACTCTTAGGAAGACCGTCTTTGGGCATTTTCTTATTCATTCATGGGTCGTGGCATTGCTGGCCAGGGCAGCACTTAATTATCCCAGAGAATGTACTGCTAGTACTGAGGTCAGTCAGATGGACAACACAGAGAGTGTACTGCTGGTACTGAGGTCAGTCAGATGGACAACACAGAGAATGTACTGCTGGTACTGAGGTCAGTCAGGTGGACAACACAGAGAATGCACTGCTGGTATCGATGTCAGCCGGGTGAACAACACAGAGAATGTACTGCTGGTACTGAGGTCAGTCAGATGGACAACACAGAGAATGTACTGCTGGTACCGAGGTCAGTCAGATGGACAACACAGAGAATGTACTGCTGGTACTGAGGTCAGTCAGATGGACAACACAGAGAATGTACTGCTGGTACCGAGGTCAGTCAGATGGACAACACAGAGAATGTACTGCTGGTACTGAGGTCAGTCAGGTGAACAACACAGAGAATGTACTGCTGGTACTGAGGTCAGTCAGGTGGACAACACAGAGAATGTACTGCTGGTACTGAGGTCAGTCAGGTGGACAACACAGAGAATGCACTGCTGGTACTGAAGTCAGTCAGTTGAACAACACAGGGAATGTACTGCTGGTACTGAGGTCAGCCGGGTGAACAACACAGAGAATGTACTGCTGGTACTGAGGTCAGTCAGATGGACAACACAGAGAATGTACTGCTGGTACTGAGGTCAGTCAGATGGACAACACAGAGAATGTACTGCTGGTACTGAGGTCAGTCAGGTGAACAACACAGAGAATGCACTGCTGGTACTGAGGTCAGTCAGGTGGACAACACAGAGAATGTACTGCTGGTACTGAGGTCAGTCAGATGGACAACACAGAGAATGTACTGCTGGTACCGAGGTCAGTCAGATGGACAACACAGAGAATGTACTGCTGGTACTGAGGTCAGTCAGGTGAACAACACAGAGAATGTACTGCTGGTACTGAGGTCAGTAAGGTGGACAACACAGAGAATGTACTGCTGGTACTGAGGTCAGTCAGGTGGACAACACAGAGAATGTACTGCTGGTACTGAGGTCAGTCAGGTGGACAACACAGAGAATGTACTGCTGGTACTGAAGTCAGTCAGTTGAACAACACAGAGAATGTACTGCTGGTACTGAGGTCAGCCGGGTGAACAACACAGAGAATGTACTGCTGGTACTGAGGTCAGTCAGATGGACAACACAGAGAATGTACTGCTGGTACCGAGGTCAGTCAGATGGACAACACAGAGAATGTACTGCTGGTACTGAGGTCAGTCAGATGGACAACACAGAGAATGTACTGCTGGTACTGAGGTCAGTCAGATGGACAACACAGAGAATGTACTGCTGGTACTGAGGTCAGTCAGGTGAACAACACAGAGAATGTACTGCTGGTACTGAGGTCAGTCAGGTGGACAACACAGAGAATGTACTGCTGGTACTGAGGTCAGTCAGGTGGACAACACAGAGAATGTACTGCTGGTACTGAAGTCAGTCAGTTGAACAACACAGAGAATGTACTGCTGGTACTGAGGTCAGTCAGGTGGACAACACAGAGAATGTACTGCTGGTACTGAGGTCAGTCAGGTGGACAACGCAGAGAATGTACTGCTGGTACTTAGGTCAGTCAGATGGACAACACAGAGAATGTACTGCTGGTACCGAGGTCAGTCAGATGGACAACACAGAGAATGTACTGCTGGTACTGAGGTCAGTCAGATGGACAACACAGAGAATGTACTGCTGGTACCGAGGTCAGTCAGATGGACAACACAGAGAATGTACTGCTGGTACTGAGGTCAGTCAGATGGACAACACAGAGAATGTACTGCTGGTACCGAGGTGAGTCAGATGGACAACACAGAGAATGTACTGCTGGTACTGAGGTCAGTCAGGTGAACAACACAGAGAATGTACTGCTGGTACTGAGGTCAGTCAGATGGACAACACAGAGAGTGTACTGCTGGTACTGAGGTCAGTCAGATGGACAACACAGAGAATGTACTGCTGGTACTGAGGTCAGTCAGGTGGACAACACAGAGAATGCACTGCTGGTATCGATGTCAGCCGGGTGAACAACACAGAGAATGTACTGCTGGTACTGAGGTCAGTCAGATGGACAACACAGAGAATGTACTGCTGGTACTGAGGTCAGTCAGATGGACAACACAGAGAATGTACTGCTGGTACCGAGGTCAGTCAGATGGACAACACAGAGAATGTACTGCTGGTACTGAGGTCAGTCAGATGGACAACACAGAGAATGTACTGCTGGTACTGAGGTCAGTCAGGTGAACAACACAGAGAATGTATTGCTGGTGCTGAGGTCAGTCAGGTGTACAACACAGTGAATGTACTGCTGGTACTGAGGTCAGTCAGGTGGACAACACAGAGAATGTACTGCTGGTACTGAGGTCAGTCAGATGGACAACACAGAGAATGTACTGCTGGTACTGAGGTCAGTCAGATGAACAACACAGAGAATGTACTGCTGGTACTGAGGTCAGTCAGGTGGACAACACAGAGAATGTACTGCTGGTACTGAGGTCAGTCAGGTGGACAACACAGAGAATGTACTGCTGGTACTGAAGTCAGTCAGTTGAACAACACAGAGAATGTACTGCTGGTACTGAGGTCAGTCAGATGGACAACACAGAGAATGTACTGCTGGTACTGAGGTCAGTCAGGTGAACAACACAGAGAATGTACTGCTGGTACTGAGGTCAGTCAGGTGGACAACACAGAGAATGTACTGCTGGTACTGAGGTCAGTCAGATGGACAACACAGAGAATGTATTGCTGGTACTGAGGTCAGTCAGATGGACAACACAGAGAATGTACTGCTGGTACTGAGGTCAGTCAGTTGGACAACACAGAGAATGTACTGCTGGTACTGAGGTCAGTCAGATGAACAACACAGAGAATGTACTGCTGGTACTGAGGTCAGTCAGATGGACAACACAGAGAATGTACTGCTGGTACTGAGGTCAGTCAGGTGGACAACACAGAGAATGTACTGCTGGTACTGAGGTCAGTCAGATGGACAACACAGAGAATGTACTGCTGGTACTGAGGTCAGTCAGATGAACAACACAGAGAATGTACTGCTGGTACTGAGGTCAGTCAGGTGGACAACACAGAGAATGTACTGCTGGTACTGAGGTCAGTCAGGTGGACAACACAGAGAATGTACTGCTGGTACTGAGGTCAGTCAGATGGACAACACAGAGAATGTACTGCTGGTACTGAGGTCAGTCAGGTGGACAACACAGAGAATGTACTGCTGGTACTGAGGTCAGTCAGATGGACAACACAGAGAATGTACTGCTGGGATCGATGTCAGTCGGGTGAACAACAAAGAATGTGACTTTCCTGATTGGGGTGTTAATCTGGTCCCACCGGGGAACCCTTGCTGACAGATAGGAACAAGTAGAGTGTTTTTCTCCCCCTCCAGCTCTATTTTGATTTACTCCCTGCCCTCCCCTTCACTGTTTGATCACAGAGCATTGCCCTTTGATGTGAAGGGCACTGCTTGTCACTGGCCACTCGGGGGTTTCCTTTCTTCCTGGTGGTGGACATTGAATAAAGATTCATGATCCTTGTGTCTTTCATTGTGTCTCACACCTGCACACACACAGCATGGGTGCTGGGAAAAAAAAAATAAGCACTACCGCAGTTGGGTGGTAGTGTTGGGGTACGAAAATAAATGAAAAAAGGAAAGAAAGAAACAGGAGTGTAGGAGTGGAGTGTTTTTTTCCCCCTCCAACTCTATTTTGATTGAATCCCTTCCCTCCCCCTCACTGTTTGATCATGCAGCTTTGCCCTCTAAGACTAGCACTGCTTGTCAATGGCCACTTGGGTGTTTTCTTCTTGTTGGTGGATACTGAATCAAGATTTGTAGACTTTGTGTCTTTTACTGTGTCTCACACCTGACACACTCACAACATGAGCGTTGGGGAAAATATAAGCACTACAGCAGCTAGACGGTAATGGGGGGTGGGGGGGGGTAATAAAAAAAAGAAAAGAAACAAACAGGAAAATAGAAAAGAAAGAAAAAATGAAACAGAGTGTGGGAATAGAATATTTTGTTTTCCCCCTCCAACTCTACTTTGATTTAATCTCTGCCCTCCCCCTCATTGTTTAATCACACAGCATTGCCTTTTGTTGAGAAGGGCACTACTTGTCACTGGCCACTCGGGTGTCTCCTTTCTTCCTGGTGGTAGAATATAAATAAAGATTTAAGCACTTGTTCTTCACTGTGTCCTACTCCTGCAGACACACAACATGGGTGGTGGGGAAAATATAAGCACTACAAAAAAGAACTAGAAAAAGAAATAGGAGTGTCAGAGACTCTGTTCACTCTGAGAGTTGCCACTGAGGAGACCTGATCAGTGTCATGTACTATGCATGTGTAAATAAAGGGTGGTATGTTGATGGGATGTAGGAATACCCATGGAACTGCTAAGGGAGTTTCAGAATTTTGGCACAGTAGCAGGGAAAGAATGGTGATATAGTTCCGAATCAGGAAGCTGTGTGGCTTGGAGGGAAATTTGCAGGTGTTGGTGTTCCCATGTGTTTGCTTTTTATAACCTTCTAGATAAAAGAGGTCAGGCATTTGGAAGGTCGTGCTGAAGGAGCTTTGGTGAATCCTCGCAGTGCATCTGTAGATGGTACACCCTATTACCTGTGGATGGTGGAAGGAATGAATGCTGAAAGTGCTGGATGGAGTACCAATCACGAGGGTCAACAGTATTGAGCCTTGAATTTTATTTGAGCTGCACTCATCTAAACAAGTGGAGAGAATCCCATCACAACTCTGGCTTGTGCTTTCAGTGTCAACTGGTAATGTTTGGACTCTGTCTTGTTAGAGGTGGTCATTGTCTGACACCTGTGTGGTAAGAATATTACTTGCCACTTATCAGCCCAAGGCTGATGGTTTCCAGGTCTTGCTGTACACGAATGTAGACTGCATTTTAGTATCTGAGAAGTTGCAAATGAAAAGCTTGCAATCATCGTCAAACCGTATAAATATCCTGATGGAAGAAAAATCTGAACAGCTGAAGATGGTTGGGTTTAGGTCACTGTGGTAAAAATGTCTGCAGGGATCATCTTGGACTGAAATGATTGACCTCCAACAACCAAACTGAACTTCTTGAGATGAGTACAAATCCAACCTGTGGATTCTGATTCCTAATTTCCATTGACATCAACACATAAAGTGCTGGAGAAACTCAGCAGGTCTGGCAGCATCTGAGAATGGGTATATTTGTAGAAGATCCTCTTTCTGTTAGTCATTTAATAGTTCAGCATCATTAATGGCTGAATGCAAAAGGACTGCAGATTTAGATCGCATTTGATGGATTGCTTAACTCTTCTGTATGCTGCAGCAGTTGTTTGACATACATTTGGGCTGTACTGTAGCTTCATCAGAGCAACACTTCATTTTTAAGTTAATGCTGTTCCTGGCTTGCCTTTTTGCATCCTTCATTGAACCAAGTTTGATTTCCTGGTTTGGCAGTAATGGTACAGTAGTGGGTATGATGAACCGTGAGAATACAGATTGCTTTGGCTATAATTTGCTGCCCCTGATGGCCCATAGATCATTATGGATACCTAGCTTTGAGTTTTAGATCTGTTTGAAATTGCTCCCATTTGATACCCACACATTAGTTGGTGTTCGTTACAGACAGCATCAGCTTGGGGGAGCAGTAGGTTTCAATCAGCAGGGGCTTTCTTCATGTATATTTGATGTAATGCCACGAGACCTCACATATCTAAAATCAATATTGAGTAGTCCCAAGGCAATTGCATACCACTAGTCTGCCCCATCAGGTTTACTCAGGGTTGGCCACTATAGTTTTTGTAAAGTCTGATCCATGAGTATGGCTGTCTCAAGCTAGTGCTTGACTAGTCTGTGGGAGAACTCTCCTAATTTTAGAATTATATAAACACAAGTAATTCTGTTTCTCTTCTTCATAACCATGATTTTACAGCTTCAGCTTCTACTCATTGTTCCCATCTCTAACCTTTCCACTCTTTGGTAACATTCCCCAATGTTTGTTGCCTTCTGCACCTTTGACTTATTTCTTATCTCTTGATAGATCTCTGCTTCCTTGTCTATCAATCACTCCACATATTGCTTGTTATCTGTGTATGGACTTCTTCCCCACATCACAGGGATTTTGGACTACTAGCTGTCACAGAAAACTTTTTAAAAAACTTTAGCAGAACATTACAATGAAAAGTTACATCAAATTCATTATTACATATTAAGATGTAACGGAAATACAATTCAGTTTTTGAAGACTGCATTTTACCCCTTAAGTTTTGTTTTCATATCCCTCTTGAAGAAACTAAATTCCTAGTACATTTCCAAGTGCTGGCTGTACTTCTATAACTAGCCAAGTGAAATACATTGCTGCCAATTTGATCAGAGAAGTTATATCTGAAGCAATCCCAATGCTATCCTTCTGGCTTTAGTGCACTTAGCAGACTCAATCTCTAAAAACATTATGTTGAATTTACAGCATAGACATAGACCTTCTTTGAACATGTACTTGTATTTGCATCTCCCTCTCTTGCTTAGGTTCAATTTAAATGCATCTCTGCTATCTGTCTCAATTAGACCATATGGCAACAGATTCCATATCTGACTACTCCTGAATTCCCCATCAGATTTATTAATAACCATCTTATGCAGAATGGTTCCAATATTAGAGAATTCCACCCATCATGTAGCTCTTGCTCTCCAATTGAGCAATTTACCAAGAGCCAGTCTCCCGTATTTTTGCACATTCTTCTATTTCAGATTATAATCTAGTTCACTCTTAAATGCCTTGTTTGAACATCCCTCCACTCGTGTCAGACTGTGCCTTCCAGATCTCGGACACTCACTTGTGAAAATAGTGTTCCTAATGTCTCCACGGATGGTCTTTAGCTTTGGATTTCGCACACAAGTGGAAAATATTCTTTATGTTTATGCTATTGAGAGCCTTTTATAACCTCAAAGATTTCTCATCAGGAATTGGTGGTTGTATCCTTGGCAGTTTTAACCCACTCTTATTCAGATAATGAAGCCAATTGTTGCATTTTGACTGTCAAGCTAGCTAAGATCAGTTAACTGCAAAGAACCTTGGACTGCCCAACTCTCCATGTTAGTTCCTACTCACCTTAATAACCATTTCAAAAGTAAAGACTCCAGTAAATACATAGTCAAAATATCTTAAAACCTGTGGAAAGAAGGAATGAAAATAGTAAATGAAATCAAAATTTCAGTTTACTCATTGAGGATGAACGACAATCATTATTAAGATCATAAGAAATAGAAGAAGCAATAGATCATTTATCCCCTTGAGCCAGCTCTGCCTTTCAACAAAACCATGGTCAATCACATTGTCACCTTAGGTCCACTTTCCTGCCATTCAGCTGATTATGCCTGCATTGGTTCTTTGAATGAGCAATAAGGTTGTAATTCTGAGTCCATGAGTGCCATGCACATCATAGAATTCACCCTTATGAACTCAAATCATTCCAGGAAGTTTTTCAATTACATAAAGGATACTGAAGATATGAAGATAATTGGTAACACAGTGTGCTGGTCTACTGAAGATATACATCACGAAGTGACAGAGCAAAGCTCTTTACATGCCAAGTCTTTGACACCAGCTAAACTGTCTGGATCAACTAAAAGATGCTGCATGAGATAGGCCATTACAATGTGACTGATAATGAAAATTGATAAGATCTTCAGCTGACTACTGGTGACAGTGTTTTAAACAGACTTGGGATAGTTCTACAGAGTAGAAAGAAGTCCTTTAGTCCATCATGTCCACTACAATCATCAATCACCGATCTACTTTAGTCCTATTTTTCAGCCTTTGGCCCACTGAAGCTATGCAACCTACCAACAACACTGTGGTAGTGCTGTGCTGGTTCGAGGAATGAGAGTGGCTGAAGACAAAAATCTCTCAATTTCTGTGACAAGGTATCATACAATATTAACATTCTTTTATAATCTCAAGCAAATGCAGATACTTTCCAGGCAATTCAATTTGGCTAGTCATTTCCCATTTTAGGCCAGGGTGTGAGAGTAGGTATCTTTTTCTTCCCTGGACTACAGACAGAAACTGTGAAAAAGGACGTAATTTTAAAAGGGAAGAATGTACATTGGTGATCATCTCCCAACATTCTGTAGATTTTTAAACAGGTCCTACAGATTGGAAGGTAGCTAATGTAACCCTACTATTTAAAAGGGAAGGTAGAGAGAAAACAGGGAATTATAGACAATTGAGTCTAATGTTGGTAGAGAGAAAGGTGCTAGAGTCCAATTTCATGGATTTTATAGCAGAGCATTTATAAAACTGTAGTAGAATGAGGACAAACTCAGTATGAATTTACAAAAGGGAAATTATACTTGATAAACCTTCTGAACATTCAAAGATGTAACTAGTAGAATTGATTACAGGCAGCCTGTGGATATGGTTTACTTAGACTTTCAAAAGGCTTCCAACAAAATCGTACATAAGAGATTAATATGTAAAACTTAAGTGCACGGGAGATGGATAAAAATTGGTTAGCAGACAGGCAACAAGGAGTAAAAATAAAAGGATCTTTTTCGGAGCAGCAGACAGAGTGTAGTGGGGTAATGCAGGGATCAATATTAGGACCCCAGCTATTCACGACGTATGCTAATAATTTAGATGAGGGAATTAAATGTAATGTCTTAAAATGTGCAGATGATACAAAGCTGGGTGGAGGGTGAGCTGTGAGGAGGAGGCAGAAAGGTTACAGTGTGATTTGGACAGGTTGAGTGAATGAGCAAATGCATGGCAGATGTGAATATAAAATAATGTAGACAAAATGGGAGGTTATCCACCTTGGCAGCAAAAATAGGAAGGCAGGTTGTAATGTGAGTGGCTTAAATTGAACAAGGGGAATGGTCACTGAGACCTGGATGTCCTTGTGCACCAGTTGCTGAAAGTAAATGCGCATATGCAGCAGGCAGTAAAGAAGGCAAACTGTATATTGGTCTTCAAAGTGAGAGGATTCAAGTACAGGAACAAGGATGCCTCACTGCAATTATTAAGGGCATTGATGAGACACAGTTTTGGTCATTTTGACCAAAGGATGCTATTGCTATATAGGGAGCACAGTGAATATTTACGAAATTGATTCCTGGGATGACATGCGGAGAGATTGAGTCATATAGGATGGTATTCACTTGAGTTTAGAAGAAAGAGGGATTTATCTCATAGAAATCTATAAAATTCCAAAGGGATTAGACAGTTTAGATGCAAGAAGGATGTTCTCAATGGTGTTGGGAGTCTGGAACCAGGGGCCATAGTTTAAGGATGAGGGGTAAATCTTTTACTATTGAAATAAGGTGAGACTGGTGAGCCTGTGGAATTCACTACCCCAGAATGGTTGAAGCAAAACATAATATGTTTTCAAGGAGGAGGCAGATCTAACTTGTGGCTAAACAGATGAAGACATGGGGGGACACTGGGATTAGGGCACTGAGCTTACTGATCAGGCATAATCATATTGAGTGATGGAGCAGACACAAGGGATCCAATGGCCTATTCTAGCTCCTATCTTTTATGTTCCTATGTTTACAAAGAGTTGTTTGCAGCTTAAAAAGCAAGGGCAGCTGAGTGATGCATATGAGACAATATTATGTTTTGAGGACATTAAATCCAGACAAGTTGGCACTATTATTGTGGGCTGAGGAGAGCTCAGCATAGCAACAACCCTCTTACTGGTCAGACTGCATTTTAATACAGATTCTGAGGGAAATGAAACAGAGTGAAGCAAGAAAACATCCAGAAACTAGCTGTGTCAATTTTTGTCTCCCTTCTTTCTCTGTAAAATTGCTTTCTCTAACTTTCATTTTAACAGGAAATGACATCACCATAGGAAATGACATTACCAACTCAAAGAAACCCAAATATATAAATAGAAAGCATGAATCATCAGCAATGCTTCGTCCGGAGGCTCACTGAAGATGTTACCTAGTATGGTGATGAAACGTCTGAACATGAATCTTCCAGCTCAGCAAGAAAACCTACAATACTTAATTTGGAATGTTTGTTTTTTATTTAGTGACTTGTTTTTCAGAGTTCTGATCAAGAGGACATTGTTATAGTTACTAACAATGGGAAAGTAAGGTGGGACTATCCAAAGGGGAATTGGGGCTGTGTTCCCTGGTGGCACATTCAGGTGAATCAGAGATAGCTCAGTCAGAAACAAAATGTTGATTGTTTATCTCACTTTCTACTCAGCTGTGCACCTTATAACTAATGTCAAGGGCCATGCTCTCATGATCACATACCGTGGGAGATCTAGACTGGTCCAGAGCAGTTGAAGCACTGGAAGCTTTTTTAAGCACCCAGTAGTCTACTTGAGATAGTTTCCCCTGCAACATAGTCCTCATATACTGCCACCACTTGCATAGATTGTGAACTGGAACAACGAGCCAATGGTCAGTGGTAGCCTTTTTAACCCAGTAGTATCCCTCTTCAGGCTCAAATAGTGAAAGCACAGGAAATGGAGGCAAAATAAAGTCATTCTGACAATTGACAGCTGTTATTATACCAAGTGAGAGCACCAAATGTATGTTACAACTGTTCCAGGAACCAATAATTTTTATTTTTCAAGTATACAAATATAAGGTCCGGAGGCTTCTCAAGTGAATAAAGTCACAAAACTCAATGGGTTTTAAACAAACAATAATATACCTTACTATGGAACTTTAGAACAGTAATACAATCAACAATGCACATACAAATCATTTCTAATATTCTGAATTAACATATAGTAAAAACTGGTAATAGATTGTGATTGAATAATCCACAATGCACATCAAGTAGCAAAGGCAATCAAGACAGATCCCACAAATTTCTCAGCAATTCCTCCCAAACATTAATGTCATGATAGATTACCAAATCTTATTAAAATTTATCAATTTATAACTTTATAATTTATAAAATTTATAAATTTTAATTTTGTCAATCTTAAATTTCCCTCTCAAAAACTGCTCCCTCATGTAATACCTCAGCAATTACTCCTATTCAAGCCAATTACGCTCCGTTCCTGGTTTTTGCTCCAAGGACTGAGAAATTGCAAACGTATACTCACTCATAAGCATAATTCCAGCTCTTCATCAACAGCTAACTTCACCAAGCTAAAACTGTCCCTGGGT
Source organism: Hemiscyllium ocellatum (assembly GCF_020745735.1). Classification (NCBI taxonomy): domain Eukaryota; kingdom Metazoa; phylum Chordata; class Chondrichthyes; order Orectolobiformes; family Hemiscylliidae; genus Hemiscyllium; species Hemiscyllium ocellatum. The sequence goes on along the minus strand of NC_083445.1, from coordinate 3,686,324 downwards.
TTTTCCTGCATTCTCATTTTTTATTTATTCACTGTGAGGTGTAGGCATCATTGGCTACATTTATTGCCCATCCTGAGTTGCCCATGAGAAGATGGTGGTGAGCTACCATCTTGAACCACTGCAGTTCATGTACTGCTGATAGACCTACAATGCTATTATGGAGAAAATTGCATAATGATACTGCCCCCCTGAAGAATCCCCTTCTCCCCTTCGACCTCCATCTGATTAGCAAACTACTTTTCAGCTTTATCTCCTCTACTCATTCTCCCTGTAAGGATGTAGGCTTAGGGAATGGAAACTGTATGAGTCATAATTTGGAGATGTGGTCTCAACAGATAACTAGAATTTTGAATCAAGACCTTGAACATGAGTCGTACACCTCCTTGTATACTTTATCAACTTAAAATAGCAGTTCTACAAACTCAAAAACATATGTTCAGCTGGGTAAGATGTCAAATTGCAGTGTTAAAATTGAAAATGGAAAGGCTAACATCAAATCAGGTTTACAGGTTAATTGGCACCATCATATGCATTCACTTCACTGGCACATGATGGTTGTCACATATACACATGCTAACTGCCAGGCTGGAGATTGGTACAACCCACGTCAAAAGTTTGAGTGCAAAGTAAATGCCATTTTGAACACAAAAAGGAATCCATAACACTAAAAATATGTGCACTGCACAATTGCACGTGGTGGACATAGAAGGATAACTCGGCAATTTTGTCTACTGAATCTGTTCTGTCATTTTTTGACAAATTGTTGTTAGCTATTTTACTTTTAAATTTATTTCCCTCCCCCTCTTTTATACACAGAATTATTCACAACATTTGACTCTATCATTTCCATTGCAGCAGTGACCCTTTTAAAGACAGAGATCAAAGGTTTACTATATATTAATTGGCAACAGCTTACATTATTTCTTGTGGCATTTGGTTGGACAGGATCTTCTGCAGCCAGTGCAATACTGCTCATTGCGATGACGATGAGGATACACATTTCGAAGTAGCGTAAATTTACAATGTAATGGCAGGCTCGGCGCAGTCTGTCAAGAAAGGTTTAAAATAATTTGGTTTATTGCACTCGTTATTGATGAAGCTTTGTAAAACTAGAACAAGTTTAAAACTAGAACTAGAGCAATATAAACTCCTGTTCACAAAAGGATCAATGTATTGATGAGAACAATAACTTTCAGTTAACAGGATTGAGATTTTGGCCCAGGATCAGGAGTGTGTGGGAGCTAAAATTGGCACTGTTGGCCTGCATACTAACTCTCAGGTCTCGTCCCATCCCATCTCTGGCCATTTTTGTGAGGGTGATGGAAGAAGGTTGGAGAGTGGGAGGAAAGGGTAATTGGTTGGGGTAGGGCTCCACACCCTAATTTGACAGGTAACCCATTAAGCTCAGTAAAAGCTACTTGAGGCGAATTAAAGGAGGCAGACATGTATTTTCCAACCGGATGATGTTATTGTAGGTAGTGGAGCCTAGTTTATGCACCGGAAAATAGTCTTCCAGTGGCATGCAGTAAGGAGTCAGTGCCCAAGAATAATTAGGAATGCCCTCCCATAACTAGTTGCCTGGCTGCTAAAGACATTGCTTATGTTAAGATCTGAAAAAGTTGGAGAGGGTGCCTTCATATTGAGGCACCCTCTCACTTATTTATGCCAAACTGCTGCTTCTTTCAAGCTGGAAGACCTCTGATTAGCCCCCTGGTTTTAAGAGCTAATTCAGCGTAATTAATTGGATGGCAGATCCGTCTCCATGTCAATTAAGGAGCACCCATGTGAAAATCATGAGTGACTGTTCCAGTCCAGGAGATGGGTTTGGCATCTGCAAACATTCCTGACCTTTGTTTCCTGTTCATTGGCAAGAGCAAATTTTAGAGCAATATTCCAGCTGAGTGCTAAGAAAGCAAGAGAAAAAGATAGCACTCAATATGAGATTTGGTAAGCAAACAGCAGGGAGACTGAAAGATGAGCAGCAATGGGGTTACTGAAATGGCAGCTTTGGTAACAGAAGTTTGGTGCTAGATACTTTAATGATAACCTACTGCTGTTTTCCTAATTGATGGGTGACTAAGTTGAATTGTTAAGGTTCATTCAGAACATGAGATTTCCATTCCTAGGTAACTACGACAGAAAGGTACTCCCCACAGTGCTTACCCCACTTTACTGCGTCACTGTTCTGTAATGCCTTCTAAGAATGTTTTCATTTTGATTTTTTCCAAAATTAAGAGTCACTAGTGCTTTCCTGCCAAAATCAGGTAAGTCATTGATACAAAAGGAAACCATAACAGAAAATGAAGACCACTGCTGTTACCGTCTTCTCTTCCTTTCTCTGTTCAGAATTCTAAAGGACGTTTGCTGCCTAAATATCCTGGTTAATTCTTGGCAATCCCAACTTGCGATTCTCTTCCAACTATGTGTTTCAAAGCAAAACACAGGAAATGTTTCTTGTCCTTTTAAATCCTCTCTTCTCACGAACCAAAGCCCCAAACACTCCTGGATTTACAAGTACTTCTTTCAATCTTTTCCACTGCTCACAATATAGTCTCCTTTATGTTGTGTTTGTGTGCATATTGCAAGTTGGATAACTGACTTGAAGGTAAGAGACAGAGGGTGGTGGTAGAGGGTTGCTTTTCAGACTGGAGACCAATGACCAGTGGTGTGCCACAAGGATCGATGCTGGGTCTACAGCTTATATAAATTATTTAAATGTAAACACTCGAGGTATGGTTAGTAAGTTTGCAGATGACACTAAAATTGGTGGTGTAGTGGACAGCGAAGGAGGTTACTTCAGAATACAATGGGACTTCGATCAGATGCACCAATGGGCCGAGGAGTGGTAAATGGAATTTAATTTAGATAAATGTAGGTGCTGCATTTTGGAAAGATAAATCAGGGCAGGACTTATAAACTTAATGATTAAATCCCCTACAGTGTGGAAACAGGCTCTTCGGCCCAACAAGTCCACACTGACCCTCCGAAGAGCAACCCACCCAGACCCATTCCCCTACATTTACCCCTAATATACATAACACTATGGGCAATTTAGCATGGCCAATTCATCTAAACTGTACATCTTTGGACTGTAGGAGGAAACTGGAGCACCTGGAGGAAACCCACACAGACAGTTGCCTGAGGCAGGAATTGAACCCAGGTCCCTGGCGCTGTGAAGCAGCAGTGCTAACCACTGAGCCACCATGCCACCCCCCCAATGGAAAGGTCCTGGAAATGTTGCTGAACAAGGAGATCTTGGAGTGCCGGTTCATAGTTCCTAGAAAGTGGAGTCACAAGTAGACAGGATAGTGAAAATGGCATTTGCAATGCTTGTCTTTATTGATCAGTGCATTGAGTACAGAAGTTGCAGCTATACAGGACACTGGATAGGCCTCTTTTGGAATACTGCATTCAATTCTGGTCTCCCTGTTATACGAAGGAGATTGTGAAACTTGAAAGGATTCAGGAAAGATTTACAAGGATGTTGCCAGGGTTGAACAGTTTAAGCTGTAGGGAGAGGCTGAATAATCTGAGGCTATTTTCCCTGGAGTATGGAAGGCTGAGGAGTAACCTTATAGAGATTTATAAAATCTTGGGGAACATGGATAGAGTGAATAGCCAAGGTCTTTTCCACAGGTTGCAGGAGTCCAAAATACAGGACATACGTTTAAGCTGAGAGGGGGAAGATTTAAAAGGGACCTAAGGGGCACCTTTTTCACACAGAAGGTGATGACTGTATGGAATGCCAGAGGAAGTGGTGAGACTGGGACAATAACAACATTTAAGAAACATTTGGATGGGTATACAAATAAGGAAGGGTTTGGAGGGATATGGGTCAAATGCTGGCAAATGTAATTTTAATTCTCTACCCTCCCTCCATACTGACATTTCTGTTCTCAGTTAATTGCGCTGCTCCAGCGAAACTCAATGCAAGTTTGAGGAATAGTACTTTATCCTTCAATGAGACTTCACATATACTGTCATAATCTGCAGAATATTTTCAGCTTGTTCTGCTGGGACTGTGTGTTGAACTGCATTTTCCTCAAACTGTCCTTGCTGTGACTCCTCTCCCACCTTTCACATACCAAAGCTCACAACTTGGATTTGCACAGTTTCCAACTTATTTCCATTCCACCCATCCCTGTTTCGACTGTCCCCTGGATCACTAGATTGGCAGAACAAACTCTTTAATTATGTCCTTTTGCTTTGATTCACCTGCAAACAATTGGTACTCTTCTGCTGCTTCAGTGTCAGTTTAAGAAAATAGTAGATACCTGCTGGGCCTATAGGTATTTTTAGACATACAGCTGGGATATCTAAATGGTTTATCCCTACATTCTTTTACTTAGTTTTCTTTGTCTCTGTTATCAATTTACTTAAGAATCACTCCTAGAACTATAGTGGCCTGATGTCCAACTCCACTTTTCCAGTAAGCTGATTGGGATGCCTCCTGCTGCCTGCAGCTTGCTGACTATCATTACAAAACCCTAGGCCCAACATGATATGGTCTTTGGGCCTATCTAAATAGAAGCAAAGCCTGAAGCATGACTCTCCAGCACAGTTTCTAAGTAATATTTATAATTAAGAGTGAAATGAAAGGGCTCTGATATACAACTGGAAATATTGCTGAGGTCTCTATCAGTCCAAATTCTAACAAATATTTGGAAGTGACCCACGGATTTGTAGTGCTGAAGATAAACATGGAGCTGAAGGGTGGCATTGGTTTCGGTCCATCTTCATCACCACCCTTCTCTTCCTCTTCTTTCTTTTCTTCTTCCTTTTTCGGCAAAACATCAGTGTTCGCATTTTTGTTTACTGAAAGAAGGAGATACATTACTTGATTTTCATTTTTATGCGCTTAATGTATGTCTGTACATTAAAATGATATTTTTTGAAACACTGAAAATTTTGAAAAAGTTTTTGTAAGACAGTCAAGTAGTCAATTTAAAGTACATTTTCTTCCCTCCCCAGAAGTTACTGTCGACTTCTTTAATGTCTTACTTATGAACAAAACACCACAAATAAGTAACTGAAAACAAATAGACAGAAATCATTGCCTTTCAGAACGTTCACAGCACTGTAACTCTGCAATCTCACCTCAAAGGGTTAAGTGTTAGGAACATAAGATGAGTGGGTCATTCCATCCTTTCCACATCAAATTTTCCTTTGCCCGTTCTCAATCCATATTCCATAATCCCTTTTAACCTATCTTCCAATCTCAATCTTGAAAATTTGAATCAGGTGATTAGCTCCTTCGGGGAGATTTTTCCTACCGGACATGTAAAAATGGACTTTGGTCGTCACTTTTTAATAGCTGAGCTCAAATTTTAAAATTGTTGCCCCTTGTTTAAGATTCTTCAGTGACGGAAATAGCTTCTTTGCATCTACTTTGTCTAATCAGTTTATCATTAAAATCCCCAATTAGAACACCCTCAGCCTTTTAAACAGAGGAACTTAAGTGTAAACCTAGATAGGAAGATTTGGCAGGCTATTTCACAACATGAGAGGGAATCAGGTGACAGTCATACCCAATTCATCAACACTTGTGAGCAATAAGCTTGGCTGATTCTTTTTACCGTGTTAATGTCCTTACCAACAATCTTGTAAATGATATTACAATCTTGTAAATTAACATAGGCAAGAAGAAACCCAAACTGGGGATTTTATTTGTTATTATGACAAAGCCTCAGCTTGGGCAGAAATGTTACTAATTAATCAACTGAACCAAAAAGATGATCCTGGTATCTCTATAAGAATGGGTAATTGTTAATGTATTTAATTGAAAATGAATGTCACCAAGCAATATGTAATACTCAAGCTTAATTCTAATGTTAACTGGAAATGGATAGTTTCTAACTTATAAGCACTTGCTTGGTGATACAGAACTAAAACACTTCTAATTTAATATTGTTGGATAAATACACTTTATCAAAGTTTTTTATCTTGCACTCTCAGGATATGTATTATCAATATCTGGAGGCTACCAGTTTTGTGAATCACAAGATCCTTCACATGATACAGGATACTTAAAACCAACTTCCATCTCACCTGTCTGCCTTGGGTCTAGATCTAGAACCTTGAAGAGTAAGGCTTGTGTTGACTCCTGTAATATGCAGTTACAGGAAGGCTTTATCATTTCAAAACTGCCTTACTTTCTATACCAAAAATACTACACTCTACTCCAAACTCTTATTTTTATTTCTTTTTTAATGGTAGTACATTAATAGAAACTACCTGGTGATCATTTGGAGGACATAAAGATTCTAATTCTTAAAGAAAACCCATTTCCTTGTTGATAACAGTATTAATCTTTAGGTAACTCTTGGAAACAATAAGCATGCAAAATGGCTCTGCTAGAAACACTAAGACAAATAATAAACTGTTCAAGAATATCAGGATGGTGCAGTGGCTCAGTGGTTAGCACTGCTATCTCACAGCCCCAGGAACCTGGGTTTGATTCCACCCTTAGGTGACTGTGTGGAGTTTGCATGTCTCCCTGTGTGCATGGATTTCCACCAGGTGCTTTGGTTTCCTCCCACAATCCAAAGATGTGCAGGTTAAGTGGATTGGCCATGCTAAATTACCCATAGTTTTCAGAGATGTGTGGGTTAGTCATGGGAAATGCAGGGTTATTGGATAGGGGGATGGGTCTGGATGGGCTGCTCTGCTGAGGGCTGATGTAGATTTGTTGGGCTGAAAAACTATTTCCACACAGTATAGATTCCACGGACTTGGAATTAATTGTCTAATGAGATAATTTTCTATTTAACAATAGCTTTTGATATTTTCAATTATTAAAAATCAGCTCGAGATATATATAACTGAGTTTGGATTCAATGAGATTATACACACTGGACTGCATATCCAATTCTGGAGAAAGTGACTGAAAAGAATCAGTTTCCACAGTTGTGGGGGAAGCATGGTGTTAACGGGAGTCAGACCCACAGCACCCAGAACGGATTCAGAGGCAGCAATAGGAAGCTGCAGGGTGCCAAGGTGGATGACTTGAAAGGCCCTCAGTACTTTGAGACTTCCTCCTGGTTTTTACAAAAACGATTAATGCCTCACTTGTTGGATATCTGGGCTTTCAACCGAGAAACAGCTGAGCCTCAGGGAAAACACCACCAAATCAACTCTGTGGTCTATTTCGTTAATTTTACAATACTTACATACACAAGAAAAAAGTGTTTTAATTAAAGGGTCTAGATTATTGACAGTTTAACTGGACAGCAGTAGTAACAACATTTTATGAATGAATGACCTTTCGAAAACACTTTAAACTTTCACTATAGAGTCAATGATTCAACAGAGAGTGTTTAGAATGGGCATTTAAGCGTCAAGCTTGGCATGAACAGTTTGGGTGGGTAGGAGCATGGATAGGAGCTCTAAAACTTACCTTTCAAAAGGCTCCCTCATCCTGATTATGGTTTGTAACACCTAGGGTAAACCAGAGTCCTTTAAAAGCTGGCTCATTTCTATGAAAATTGCAGCGATCTAAGAGATACCTATCCCTGTAACAGAGGCAGCCAGCTCTAGTTTATAGGGTGCAAGCTCACAATCCGAACCAGCCCTTAAATAGAATTGGTGAAAATCGGGAATTCTGAGAATGGTGTCACAAATCCTGAAATTGGATTATGGAGTTTCTCCATGAAAATACAGCCAGAAAGCTGAAATAGTGTATATAAAACATTCATTCTCATGAATGAAAAAAATAAATAGAATATTATTCAGATAATACAATTGTGGAAATGGTTGGATCACATTTTGAGCCAAATTTAACATCTTCATAAATATATTTATAAAGAACAATTCTTATTTTGTGACATGTGGTGCACCAACAAAACGTCTCTCATAACTGGTACCAATCTAACCAGAAAATGATAAATACAGTACTTACATAAAATAATCTTGTAACCGACAGACTTACCCTGCAAAGATGGATCTGCAAATGGAATATTAATAGTTGTATGTTCAGGCTTCTTAGCATTTTTTGCTGGATTGTTCGGATTGGTTGGATTAGTTGGATTGGTGAGAATAAGGCTGTTTTCCGGGTTTTTGGGGTTCCCAGGATCGGTAGGATTTCCAGGTGTAGTAGTTGGGGCCTTACGATTGGTTGCGTTATGGGGATTAGATGGATTGCCAGGATTATGAGGATTAGTATGGTTTCCAATTTTTCCAGGATTATGAAGATTGACAGGATTGGAAAGGTTAGCTGGATTTGTGACATCCTTGGTATTATTGGTATTCCTGGGATTGGAGGGTTGGGTTGCCAACTTGCTGTTTCTGAGATTGTCTATATCTTCTGTCTGTTGTCCATTCTGCCTGCTCATGTCCTGTTGCACTGGCCGAGTGGTAGAAAGGGCTGGGCCACCTGGAGCAGGCAGAACACCTCCGTGATTTTCTCTAGAATAACAAATTGAAATCACAGGTGAGAATAAGTAAAGCAAAATAATAAACTACAACAAAGAAAAAGTTCTACTAAACACAAAAGTCAGTTATCACATAAGACAGAGTTTACTAACAGTATTACAATACATGAACCAACAATATATTTAAAGTACAAGAATGAATCCATGTGTATCTTGGACTATTCTTATTTCACAACCTGGAGATTGATTGGCTCAGTTGGCTGAATGGCTGGTTTACAGTGCAGCATGATGCTAATTATTCAAGTCCCGAGCCGGCTAAGGTTACCACGAAGGACTCTCCTTCTCAATCTCTCCCCTCGCCTAGGGCCTGGTGACACTCACATTAAACCACTCCCAGTTGTCTCTCTTTCTCTCATGAGCCAGCAATCGTCTGGACTGATAAGGCTATGGTGGCTTTATTTCACAATCAATATAAGAAACAGATGATCTTATAATTTATTTCACAGTTGATCTTTGGAGCTTACTGAGCACAATGTGGCTATGACATTGTCTACATGACAAGAATGGCTAGAGTTCAAGATTATTTCATGACATAAAGTGTTTTGAGTCATCCTGAAGTCAGAGTGGATGCTACAAGAATGCAAGTTTTTCTTTCTCCATTTACTTGAATCAAAATGAGCAAAATCATAGAACTGTTCCTGAGGAAAGTATTTTGTTTTTGTTGTAAACAGTGCACAAAAGAAATCTTTCTTTGTAACCAAAGAGTGAACAATCATAAAATATAATTGACAGGAGCACTGACAGCAGGAGTTGCCCATTACTAAGAAACCAGAAATAACATGAATCATTAAAAAGAACTATTAACATCAATCACAGCCATGGACCATGTATTAGTCACAACTATGATTATCCCAAAGATGTACATGGGTAAATCTTGTGCCAGAGATATTTTCATATCCAACTGCTTCCACCAGTAAATCATAAAGCTTAGAGAATTCTATAGTTATGAAAAACTTTAGGCTTGGAGGAGATGTGGAGGTAGGATGATGAATATTTTACTACAGTGTAAATGAGGAGAATTTGAATACTGTGCACGACTGACACCTAAGCCATAGTATAAATGTGCCGAGTTCAGTTCAGTTATGCTTTAAGTATCACAAACCCTGCCCCATCCACCTCCACAACACCATCTGTTCCTGCCCCCCCATCCGCCCCCACCCCAACCTGCTACCCCCAACACCGTCTGCCCTGCCCCCATTGGTACCCCCTTGGACAGCCAGTCCAGTAAGACTGCTGCAGCCTTTGGGGGGTGAGTCTCAAAATCTCTCTCTCACACACACACATTTTACTGCAACTTTTTGACAGGTTCTCACTCTGCCCTGTACAGGACAATGTGGGAGAGATAATCTGAGGAAGGGGTGTTTAGGGTACACTCAGTGTAGAACTCCAGGGAAAGTGTAGAGAGAGGGAGAGAGCGCACAGGCGGTCAGTCATTTGGAGACAGTGCCTGGGCTCCCATCAATGTCCAGGACTATTCTTGGCAGCATTTCAGTAAGCCAGGTTCATTTTTAATCACTGAAAAATGTGTTGCTGGAAAAGCGCAGTAGGTCAGGCAGCATCCAAGGAGCAGGAGAATCGACGTTTTGGGCATAAGCCCTTCTTCCTGAAGAAGGGCTCATGCCCGAAACGTCGATTCTCCTGCTCCTTGGATGCTGCCCGACCTGCTGCGCTTTTCCAGCAACACATTTTCAGCTCTGATCTCCAGCCTCTGCAGTCCTCACTTTCTCCTCATTTTTAATCACTATAAACAATAGACGTGAACAGTGTTAAAACACCTCTTTGATGTAATGTTTTGTCAGAACCTTGAGACCTTCTTTGAATAATCTGAAATTCGGATAATTGATATTCGGATGATCAAAGTTCCTCGGTTTATAACATACAATGTTATCCAATAAAAGGGTAGTTGACAATAAATTTTGCAGTGCCTACCATGAACATCCCCACACTGAACAATATTGTAAATGTTTTGTTAGGTCACCATAAAACAATACATACTTCTTCCGTTTGTGTCTCCTTTCCTTTGCTGTTGGATCCTTATCATCTCTTTCTTTTTTAGCGTCATTATCATAAGTGGATTGAGCATGACGGCTTCTGCGGCGTTTTTCTGGCCCATCCAGATTTTCACTTTCTGCACCTCCTTTCCCTTCCTTGTTGCCCCGGGAACCCTCTCTGTGCTTTGACCGCCTCTCACTTCTTTCACTTTTGATACCCTCCTCTACTCCACTGACATCGTGACTTTCTGCATTACGCCGGTGTGGTCTGTGTCTGCGCTCCCTGTCTCCCTCAGTCCTTGGTGAGGCACTTCTCCCTTCTTTGCTTACTCCTGGCCTGTGTTGGTGACGCCGGTGAGGTTCATTGGTTCTACTTCTTTCACTATCACCATCCCGTGTGTTCCTCTCATTATTTCCCCCCCGGTCCCTTCCACGGTATTCCACGTCTTTAGGAACACCATCTCTATTTGTTTCTCCTTCTTTGCTGTTACTGCGATACCTCCTGGGCCTGTCTCCCTGCTCCACACACCCCATTTCCCTTTCAGATGTCCTGTCTTTGTTTGGATCATTGGCTCGATCATGGTAACGGGTCTGCTTTCTCAGAAACTCCTCAGCCCTTTGTTGACTGCTTCGTTGATCAGCTGAGGGTTCTGAAGGCCTTGTTTTGTTAGTGTTGTTGTTCCTGTTTTCCTGAGGGTCAACAACCAAAGGCCGATCCAAGTGCGTTTTCATGTCACGTCGGATATTCATGGAATAAGCCATTTTCCACCTCTCATCAGGGTCTAATTCATTGTAAATGGCCTCCCGACTGGTCATCAGATTTTGCTTTCTCATCTCATTCATTCGTTGCTCCCACACTGTCTTTCCATGTTTCTGGTTCTTCTGTTGTTCTTTCCTGTGAAGATAATAGAAGTTATCACATTGACCAGCCAGTGCAATATCCACAATCAATTAGCTCATAATACCAACAATCTGTATGTTTTTAAGCAAATTTTAAGCCCCTTTCTGTCTCAAATGATTGACTTCACCTACCTGTTTTCTATTTATATTTCAAAGCTTACTCCTACCAAAGGGTTGTCTAATTATCGCTGCATCATTCTGTTCTGTCCACTTAAACGGATTTTCCTCATAACTCATTACACTTTGAGTGAAAAATTAATTTTGACTCATTCTCATTTTGCTCAAATTCTATCTGTGGCTCTTCTATAGTGAGCAATTTCCTTTTATTATTAATTTCACATTCTTGAAAGCTTTTACTGGGTCACTTCAATATTTAATGAGAAACAAAGTCAACCCCTTTATCTTTCTTTATAAATGACTTTTCTTAAAAATGGGATCATCTGTATAATCATTATAAAATTTTGGCAATAGAGTTTGTTTCTTGATAAAATATTCCATTGGGTAAGCCTAGTCAGGGAAGAGATACTAAGATTTAGCATCTTTGAAAATGAAGAAGTTGTCAGGTTCAGATTAAATGCATCACAGAGAACACATTTCTTTCCTTGAAGGACATGTCAACTCACTGCCTTAAAACATTTTCTTCCCCTTTATATTGGATCTCTGTCAACTCCCTTTATTGAATCATGCGCCATAACGAGATTGAACATGATAGCTACTACTTTCCTACTCCACCATGTGGATTCCTGTTTTATCTGTCTCCTCTTTCTTTTTGATCCACCATTAACCTTCTTCAACATCAATGTTTGAATTGTGATTTTTTTTCTCAGATTTGTGTTAACTAGAACTGAATTGAACAATGTATGCCTCTGTCCAATAGGAAATTGATCAAATATCAATTTTTATTAATCAGTTCTGGGAGGTTATACTTACCAAGAAATGTTTGGGACTCTTTTCTCTGGTAATGATAATGGCAGAGGCATGATCTGATAAAAGTCTTTTTTAATAATGACACAGTTTTATGGAATTCACATAGGATATTCCACTGATAGGATTAGAATGAAGGTCTATAGAATAAAATTTTGCTAATAAATGCAATAAGGAATTCCAAAGTAGCTATTTTATTCAGAAGGTAAAAATTCACTATCACAATATTAATTAATTAAATGAACTTAAGGAGAAGCTAAAGAAACATGAGTGAGAATCAAAGCTATTGATGTGGTTAGTTGAATGGATGGGAGAAAATGGTATGGACTGTAATGACCAAGTGTAAATGTCAGTGTGGGCTGAATGGTCTACTCGTTTACATTTATAAATGCATAAGACTAACAGATTAACGATTTTCTAGATTAATTTTCACATAGAAATATACAGCCACCAGAGAGAATAAGCTTTTTTCTTCATATTGGTTTCCCTGGAATTGAACCCAAGTTCCAGAAGTGTAAGAAAATTCTTCTAGTTAACTGCACATCTGAGGTGGGTTTGGGGGTTAGAAGACCTGGAATTGCATAAGTGGCCTGTACTAATGGCAACACCAAATATAAAGCCTTCCTACCTTCAGGGGAAATTTATCAATACTTTTCAACATTGTTATGTTAGGAAATGTCACATCTCAGTAGGATTGATGAGGTTAGTGCAGTTGATATTGTCTACATGGGTTTTAGTCAGGCATTTGATAAGGTTCCACAAAACAGACTGGTCAGAAATAATAAATCCCATGGGATACAGCCAACATACATTTTAAAAGTTTGTGCATTAACAAGTGTCCCAATTTATCAATACATTATAACAGAATGACCTGTACTTTGTATCCTTATTCACTGAGGAAGAAACCAAAAATCTTTCAGAACTAGAGACCCAACTGGCTTAGAAGAATGAGGAGTTTGAGAAATTTAGCATCAGTACGGAGATTGTATTGGTGAAAGTAATGGGGTTGAAAGTTGACAAGTCCTGATGACCAGAGTATTCAAGGAGATGATTACAGAGATAGTCAATGAATTGGTGATGATCTTCCAAAAGTATATAGATTCTGGAATGATTACTGTGGATTGGAAGGAAGTCCACATTCCTACATCACCTCACTATGTAAGAGAGTGAGAGAAAACACAGGGAACTACGGACCTATTAACTTTACATCAACAGTAGAGGAAATGCTAGAATCTATTATAAAAAATAGGATAAATAGACATCTGTTTGATAATGACCTGATTGGGCATAGTCAGCAAGGATTTGCAAATGGGAAATCATCTTTGATAAACTTCGAACTTTTTGAAGATATTATTAACAAAATTGACAATACAGAGCTGATTGATCTGTACTGATGCTAAATTTCTCAAACTCCTCATTCTTCTAAACCAGTTGGATCTCTAGTTCTGAAAGATTTTTGTTTTCTTCCTCAGTGAATAAAGATACAAAGTACAGGTCATTCTGCTATAATGTATTGATAAATTGGGACACTTGTTAGATATATCCTAAGTGAAGAATGTTCAGAGATGTTATTACATACATCTGGAGCAGACGGGACTTGAACCCAGACCTTGTGACCTGTAGGTGGGGACACTATCACTGCACCATAAGAGATCATTAGTTTTGGGGAGAAACAATGCACCCAGCCCCTGTGGTAAAGTTTCTTTTTAATGTTAACCTGTTCAGACATGTTATGACCCACCTCTGGAGCAGATGAGACTTAAACCCAGGGCATCTACCTCAGAGGTAGGGATCCTATCACTGCATCCGCTGGGTCCGTATTCTCCGGAGTTCTGAAGAATGAATGATAGCCAGGGATAGTTACAGTGGATTCAGGCAAAATGTTTCCCATGGTTGGGGAGTATAGAGTCAGGGGCATAATTTAAAAATAAGAAGGGGGCCACTTGGGTCTGAGGTGAGTGGAAATGTGGATGCTCAGTCTTTGAGGATATTTGAGTAGAAATTGATAGATTTCTGATTACCAATGATGTACAGTGTTATCGGGATGAAAAGTGCTCAAGAGTTCCATCAGCCATGATCATACTGAATGGCATGATAAGCTCGATGGGCTGAATAGTCTACTCCATTTCTATATTCCTATAGCTCTAACATACTACAGAGAAGATAATGTAATAATGATGCCACAGTTTAAAAATTGTAGCTGCAAGGAAAGAGGGATAGGGATAGGTGTTTTCCTTAGAACACAAGAGGTTGAGGGGAGACTTAATGAAGGTGTACAAAATAATAAGTGGCTTAGATAGAGGGGACAGGGAAGGCCTGTTTCCCCTAGTGGAAAGGTCCTAGTGGAACAGACTTGAGGTAAACAATAGGAGGCTAAGAGGAAATGTGAGGAAAAACATTTTCACCCATTAGATATTTTTTTCAGTTCACTATCCAGGCAGGAACTCTCAACTCATTTAAAAGGAAACTGGACCAGCACCCGGAGCACTGTAACGTGTAAGGCTACGGATCAGATGCTAGAAAGTGGGATTAGAATGGGTGGTTAGTTTATTTAGCTGGTGTAGATACAATGGACTGAATGGCTTTTTTCATGCTGTAATATTTCTATGTTTCTACTCTTATTTAGATTTATTAAACTTAAAACTGAACTGTCAAAAGTGGAAAGCACAAAACTGAGATGAGCAAAAAAAAAGCAAAGTGAAGATGCAGCTGAGATTGTGAACACACTCAGTGCCATCCTTACTTACCAGAGTGCAAATGAAATCCAGCACATTCCATGCAGCATGCAATCAGTTAAATGTACAGAGTTCAACATGAGCTGCTTTGCAAGGCAGGAAACTGGAAGAACAAATTTATTTTTAAAAAATTCTGTCCCTCCCTCTTTTCCATTTTCTTTCATTGATTTTTCAGTAGTGTGAGAGCAATTGAGCTAACACAGCATATGCCTCAACCAAAGGCTGCGCAATGCATCAATAACAAGAATACACAGCTGCATTCAAATGCCTTGGTTATCAATTCTTGGTGAACTTTGCTTACTGTGCTTATTATGTTATGGAATTGAAATAGAATGTGCTCACAGTGTCAGTTCCATTTACCTAAGGGTCAGATTAAGTTTAGAGTAAAGATGTCTGTACTCAATCAAAAATGATGTCTCACCTTAGAGGGAAGAGACTAATGGATTAGCAGAGGACTGAAGAATATAGGTAAATATGGTCATATTATGATAAAGGGCTGGGAACATGTAGCAAGATGAGAAGCTGCTCTCACTCATGATCGTGCTGGAGGTAAAATATTCCTTCATCACAGGGCAGGTTATCTAATGGTGCCACAAAACTGTGAACAGCCAATTAGGATGTCAGGAAGCTCAATTTGTACTCACTTATTTGTGCATAGTGGGGAAAATGGGCAGTGTGGGATCTGGAGGAGTAAATTGGATTGTTCTGAAGAACTGTCCCAAAACCTGATTGACATAAATCATTAACTTTAAACATTATTCCATTTCCACCTGCAAAGTCAACCAGTGAGAAATTAAAATGCAAGTAACAAAACTGAACGGATGAACATTAATGAGAAAACGAAGCAAAATGAGAGATTAAAAAGAAATAATGTCGTACATTATTTACCAGCTTGCTGCATTTTTTCATAAAGAACAGAATTATACAAAGTTATAGTTCAATTGAAAATCTCTAGTGGTTTGCATGGAGTGATTTACATGAATTGCAAGACTGACACTGTCCCATTGCAAGAGCAAAGTTCAAGGTAGGGTTACAGGTTCCTTGTTATCTGTTATTTCGCAGAAAGGATGCTGGTATACTTAACAATTATTTTATATAATTTAGTTCACAGCTTTTTCTTTTGTCATTTCCTATTCCAGAGATATGAAGGCCACCCTAGTTGAAACCAACTAAGCACAGACCAGATATTACATGCAATGTGATACTCCGCTTTTTACTGTTTAGATCCGAGAGAACAAAAAATCAATTGAAATCCAGATAAAATCTATCATAACTTTACAAAAATTACATATACTTCACCTGATGATGGGCTTTTGCCTGAAACATCAATTTTCCTGCTCCTCGGATGCTGCCTGACCTGCTGCATTTTTCCAGCACCACTCTAATCTTGACTCTAATCTCCAGCATCTGCAGTACCCACTTCTGCCAATATTTTACTACTACCTATCTACAACTAATTTATGAATATGAATTTTAAAACAAGGTGAATTGTAATCCATTTTGATTTCCTCAATGGGTAACCATCACCTAGTGCAATCACTGTACCATCATCAATGTACTGTATATTTTTAAAAGACAAAAAAACTAAAGTGAAATTTTATATACTAAAAGGTTACGTTATTAGGACCAAGAAAGCTCTACACTCGACATACAATATATTTTCAATACCTTGATGTACAGATTGTTTATCACAACATCCAACACAAGTTATCTGCAAGTTTTAATGATCCAGTTACTCTTTGATCTCTTTAAACCCATGAATTTATTATTGTAGTTGAACTAAAGCCCAAAGCACCAATCTAAAGTTTTTCAAGGCCTTCAACATCCATCATCAGTAGTAGTTCAGTAGCACCACTGCTGACCAAACTGATGGAGTTCTGAAGAACAGTTTTTCCAAATTGGGACCAGTGCGGGTGGAGAGAAAATCAAAATGAGGGAAGAACCTATTTGACCTTGTCTTCATTAACTTACCTGTTGCAGATGCATTTGTCCGTAACATCATTGCAGGAGCGATCAATAAACAGTCCTTGTGGAGATAAAGTTTCAGTACCTCAATGAAGAATTGTATGGCAATTGTAAGGGATCATATACTTTTCCTTTTGAACCATAACCTGGACTGGAATATTCAATGGTATACAGCTAAAATACCAGTAGAGTTTTGAAAACCAAGTTAGATTGTGTGGTGTACAGTTTCAGCTGTAGAAGATAATGTTGTTTTTGGAGATGTGAGGTTGTTACATTATGAGACACAGTGGCATCAAGGTCTTTTAGTTAAGGAAAAACTGCCTGATGACTGTTCTCAGATTGGTCCAACTATATTTTGTTACAGACCTGCAAGAAGAGTGCAGCGAGAGACATTCAGAGCTCGCAAATGGAAAATATCTTTCTCTCTCCCTTCTTGTTGCATGTGTGAAAAGACAGAAAACCTAAAGACTCTAAAAATAAAGATTCTAAAACAAGAAAAGACCTAGGTCCATGTGATCAGTCATCAAATCAAAGAATGATCGTGATTTTGCAGATGACATTGTGTTATCATTGTTAAAATCAAAAGAATGATGAGAACTAACTCACTACATTGGTCTGGATTCTTGACCCACAGAATTTATTTAGCTGTCTATATTTTACACCCGTAATATTTATGTCAAATAGTCTGTCTTTCGTCTATCTTATTCATGAATGAATGTGTGAGAGACTGCAGTTTTAAAAGGATATTATTTACGGTACATAATAGTGGATATGTTTCTTCAGTCTTTGCCATTTGTTAAAGAGTAAGTAAGTTTGTTTACAATAAAAAAGGGGTTTTTTTCTGTTAATGATACAACCCAGTGTGAATTGATTTTGTCCACAATAGCAGTCAGGTAAAACGAACACATTCATGACTTAAGTGGTATTTATACATTTATGATGGCTTGTTGAATAGCGAAGCTGGTTTTTGGTACACACTGTCCAATTATGATGTAATACAATAGCACCAACTCAGTGTAAAATGGAATAGAATCAAAATAAATCTGGCAGTTCAGATTAGGTATCCATGAGGTGCTGCAGGCTATCAACAGAACTCTTGATTGGTATCATATCCACAAACAAACATTCAGTCAGTCCACCACTAATGCTCACTATTCACAAGATGTGTTACAGAAATTCACCAGAGATTCTTTAGCAGCACTTTCCAACTCTAAAACTACTTTTACCTAGTAGGACAAGAGCAGTAATACATGGGAATACCACCACCTCCAACTTCCAATCAAAGCCACTCACCACCCTGACTTGGAAATAAATCACTGTTCCTTCATTGTCACTTGGTGAAAATCCTGGAACTCCCTTCCTAACAATACTGGGGATTACAAAACTTTTATGATGACTCCAGGAACAGCAGAACTTGATTTCCCTGCTCAACTCCAGTGAATATGATGATCCCTGTATGGACTCTGTTATCCTTACCACTTGCCTTCCCACCTATTTTAGTGTCATCTGCTCGCCATTAAATCAGGGTTTCTCCCTTATTAGTGGTAAAGTGAAGTATATACCACAAGGTGACAGATTATGCTATAATACATTCTTTTTATTATAACTCATAATTCATCCTACTCCTTTATCTCACAACATTGCTGTGAGTTAACTTAAAGGAGCTGGTTGAATATGGGTCTATGCCTTTTAACTAGTCCCCCTTCTAATTCCCACTCTCATTAGGGCTGGTAAAATTTTGCCCAGCCTGTCATAAAGCCTTTGTGGAAATCAAATTCTCAAAATAACACATTTAAATAATAAATAATATTAAGTAACATGACAATATATAAAGCAATTTCACCATATACAACTCAGCTGTTGGCTCCATATAACTTAGGTCCATTTCTTACAATGGACCACAGTTACTAAAAGTAAAGTACATCGTGAAAACACATTAAATCAAATGGACATAAAATAAATACAAATTAAAATAAAGAAATGTCAACTCAATTCCTATTACAAATGCCATTTGATGTCAGCACCGCTTCTAATACGTCAATGTCATGGTATGTGATAACTTCTGCTGCTCCACAGGTGAGTTTGAACAATAGCTTGAGTTTCAAAATGGAAAAAGGAGATTATGGATTTCAGCTTTACTCACAGAGGTTAGAAGTTAAAAAATAGTACTTCAAGCCAAATAATGAACTATGCTAATTATTACAGAACCAAAACACACATTATCAATCAGTTTGACTTAATTGGAACTACAAACATCTTTGTATAATGGCCTCATTCTCTATATCCAGATCTAATAAGTGACATCGGATGTCAGACCCATTATTGAAAGAGACTCACAATTTTCTCTGTATATCCACTCCCCCAGTGAGGAATCCTAAATTAATCCTCAGATATGGCCAGAATATATATTATCAATCATACACTGATTTCAACTATATATGTAAATATGTAGACTCTACCATATAACCAGGACTCAATCTTCCCCACAGACCACAGGATGAACTTTGAACGTCTCACAAACAGAGCTTGTGGACTTTAAAAAAAGAAACAAAACTACACATTTTCTTTATCTCTTCTGGAGTCCAAATCAACTTCTTGTTATTGTTGTTTTCATACCTTCACACTCTTCTCTTAGATGGATTCGAAGGCTGATTAACAGTCGAACAGACCACAATGCAAATATCGCTTTCATGGCTGCAACCATCATCATACCAGAATTTTGGTCCTAAATGAAGCAAGGGTTTATGGGCTTTCACAACTCACCTGATGTGGGAATGGAAGGAGGTGCCAGACACCCATTCCGCATATCCCACTAGACATCAACTGAGAGTTCAGATCTAGAACTGAAGTTTCCACATTAGGAAATCATGGCTTAAAAAAATGAGCATTCTAACTTAGAAGCAACTAGGTTTAGTTGGGCATTGTTTAGAATATGCAGGAGAAAAAAATATTGGGGTATTAAAACAAAATTACATACTTTCTCCATTTTCTTTCCATTATTTGAATAATGAAGAATCCATTCATTTTTCACAAGAATAAAATAGCAAGAAGATGAGAGTGGTTGAGGGGCCAAAGGAGGGAGAGCGGGGTGAAATGATTGGAGACCAGCTATTATAAGATCAACGTTTCTACAACTAAAAAATTGGTGGCCCTATTTGAAAATGACCTAAATTCATTCCTCAGTCAGTAGACAAAACTGTTTGTATTGGATTCAAACACAGAGCTCAGAAATTAAACATCAATGAACTAACCTAGTTTCACCTAACCCATATTATTGTACATTTAGCACACAAACATAATTTTCAAAGTAATTTGTGGTTTTACAATCCAAATATATTTACATGAAAATAACTAAGAAACACAACAAAATATACAATATAAATACCACTGATGTACAAGATATTATTCTATTTTACAAACCTATACAGCAAATATTTTGCTTAGAATTATCTTCACAGTTTCAAGAAACACAAAGGTGGGATTTATAGTCAGGCAATGCTGAAGTATACTCAATTCTGTCAAATCTGGACCGAATGCTATATATACAAAATATTTTGAATAATTACAAAAGTGATCATGAAGTGAGTTATCTGGATTTTTAGAGGGAAACTAGATTTTCTGTTTCATTTGTAATCTGCACTGCATGAGTACTTACATTTGAGTGCAGGCATCATTGTAGTACATTGAGGTCCTAGGGGAAGGGGCTCTTACCCTCTCTGTACTGTTCAGACATGTGGAAAAAGTGTCAAAGTTCAGAAGCATGTTCTTTGTTACTGAACACCAGATGAAGTGTACACATCCTGGGATTCTGTATTCATGACTGTCCTGGTTAATTTTTGTTTTCAAACTTGCTAAAAATTTGACTTAAAATCAACATCGCCTCTTGGGAGAAAATTCAAGTAACTTTATCACTTAATATTCAAGAAGACCAAATTACCTTCAAGGTTTGAGTATTGGATTCTGGAGTGTGGTAGAACTGGCCTTTTTTTCAAACCAGGTTAGGTGAACCTTAGGTGGAGCCACTCATGTGATATCTATTTGATATTACTATCACCATGTTAATTAATATCAGCTAATTGCCATCTTTAAAAGTTTAGTTTTCCATTGCTTTTGTAATAATATTGTCACTGAATGCTGGGGGTTGTCAAGCAGGATCCACTCTGCCTATCTCCAGTTGCCCAAACTTCTGCATTTTTCGGTGCAGCGGGGATCCTCAGCACGGGGAGGAGAATGAGAAGGAGATTTGCTCCCACCCCAGCTACTTTTCCTTACCTCCTTGCAGCAGGTTTTAGTGTAACACAGGCAGATACTGAGGCCTGTTGAGAACTCTCATGGTAGTACTCTCAGCTGTAGATGGCACGTGACACACCGAAACCCAAGAGCAGAGGAGTGTGAAAATGTCTTGGAGAAAGAACTTAAAACTCTTAAAAGTCTAATTTTAAACAAAATATTGAAAAGCATGTATTTTTCAATTCAAAAATATCATCATCTACCAACATTTTGCAACTTAGAAAATTTTTTAACTATTATTTCATTCAGGCTACAATGTCAATAAATAATAGAGGGAAAATCAAAATGTTAGCCAGGCTAACCTAACAACTGGACACAATAAAGTGTTATTGGAGAGGCCCATTATATATGGAGGTTGAGGTAGGGCATAAAGATAGAAAATTATCATAAAATGGCAAGATCAATTAAAATGTAAAAGTATAATAATTAAACAAAAATAAGAGATTATGCTAACTGGGGCTAATATTTTATGATCCTTGATTTCAACTGAGCAAAAAAAATGAAAAACGAAATCACTGTTTTTTTTCCCCTGAAATTGAATAACAAAACGCTTTTTTAAATCAAAATGTTCAAGAAATCCAATACTCTAACCATTCCATGTTATGTTAAAATTACAATGTTAGCCTTGCATTTCCAAAATGTGGAGCTAATTTGAGCCTTGAGGCTACTTGGGCCAGGATTGCCACGTAGCCAGATCAGGAAAGTCAGGTGTATCACAAGATATCTTATCATATAAAAATATACAGTTTTTAAACCTTACAAATATATCATTCAGCAAATTGCTACACAACAGTATGTTCTGAAGGAATGACACAGTTATGATTATTGAAACAAACAAAAGCATGTATTAAAAGATGTGATTGAGTTGTTCAGAGCTGGCCCGGCTCAAAGTGCAGCACCATCCATGATAAGATACCTTGTATCAAGTTAACTTTGTTTTAAAACTTCCCCACGCTTTATTCCCTTTGCTTCCTGCAGGTGCCAAACCTAGTTGAGGTATATCCCTATAGACATTAGCTGCTCTCCAGTACCATTTGACAATCTGATAAATAATGAAAATTTTAAAAATGCAATTTTATAGAATTGTAAGATGTCACTTATAACTACAGACAAGAATTAGGTATTATTCTGTCCGTCATTTTAGTAAAGATGTTAACTTGATAATGACACACAAGCACATTTGGGATTTTGTATACTATTATCAATTTATGAATTACTATTCAGCTGTTGATGCTTTGAATTTATTCAATATTCAGTTTTGGAAGTTTGCAAGACAACCTTGGAAAATTACTTCAGAATAACAAGCTGCCAAACATTTCAGTTAACTTCTCAACTACTGCCCTGAGGTAATGGCTGTATGATTTCAACTTTGATTCCTTACTTTCACAATGTGAGCCTATGATTTGGATCTCCAAAATAAAAATCATTTTAGATATCTCAGTTGAGTCTGATTATGGCTTAGCTTAATGTTCACACAAGTACCTTACACCATAGAATGCTGGTGATGAATAGTTGGAAATCCAATTGATTTCCTTTAATGTACACTCATTGTTCTTCTTGCTGACATAGCAATAGTAAACAAAGACTAGTTTAACATTTTTTACTTCTGTTTTCCTCACCTCTCCTTGAAGGCAGCTACTCTTGGAGAGTTATGGTTTTACAAAGGCTACTGACTTTCCGGTAGCTCACTTAAGTAACTACATGTAATAGGATGGCTTTTCAGATAAATACTGAAGGTAAACACTCTACAGTCAATGAAGAAAAAACCTCTTTTGGAGGACCACATTTCTCAAATTTAAGAAAGAGCAGCAGCACAGGGGCAATTGTCCAAATGTTTCTCTTCTGTGCCATAATCATCTACAGTTTTATGATGCCCTCCTATAGCAAAAGGCAGAGAGGAAGGAAGGGAATAACTGGGTTTCTAGAGGGGATCATGAAAACCTAATCTGTGGCAATATTTCTAAATATCTTATTTAAAATGTTTAATTGTAAGTTTTAGTGAAGACTTTGACTTAGCAAAACAAAATTGCCTTAATTAGTGAGAATCTATTCATTAAAATCTTGACTTGCAATGTTATTATAATCTTATTTATAGAAAATTTATTAACTTCAAATTTACTTTAGCCTAATGAGTCTTCCATGGAATTTCTGAGAGATAATCTGGAACATGGGTTGATGCCTCACTTCTAAGATGATGCTGCACTTAACTTGGGCAGTTCCTTTAAGGTTATGTCTCTGGCACTTCCTGGAATGAAGGAGTCTAAATAGGCATGTCCTGAAATCTAAAAGAGTGTAATTACTGGAGGAATATTATTTCTGTCAGCTGCTCCCTTTGATTTATTTCTCCTCTCTCTTCCTTTTTGGTTGCTTAATCCTATTCCTTAACCTGCATGTACATTCTCAGTTGCTGTTAGGACAGAGACTTGGTTACCAAAGTGAAAATAGGGGGAAATTACTATTCTGTTTTGTTTATACTTTGACATTAATTCTTTGACATTAATACATATATTCATTATTCTTTCCCTTCTTTATTTAGTGAACTTTGTATTTGTAAAGAAAAGTATCATTAGCAATGTTGAATGGAACACTTGCTCAGTTCCTGCTATCAGTTTAAATGTTTGGTAAAGTAAAACATCCTCAACACTACCCTAACAATACATCTTAGTCCTATCTTCAGAGCATAACTGTTTCTGCACCAGTGTCATTTTTCTAGTTCTTAGTTTTTCTACCATTTTAAGAAAGAATTAAAGAGGGAGCTGGGAAGTTTTACAAGGGAAGGATTACTATGCTGCAACAAAAGACAAAGGAATAACCAATTAGATTATAAAAGATTTTGACAAGAATGGATATAGGGACAATATTTCCTCCTGTGGGGAAAACATAACTAGAAGCTATCAACATAAATGATCAAGAAATCTAATAGGAGAATTCATAATACTTACTCACAGAATGACCACAACAACATATAAGTTACAAACAGTGATGAAAATATGAAACTCTTTAGTATAGGGAGTGGTTGAAGTGAACAGTACAGATACAGTTAATAATAGGCTAGATAAGTAGACGAGGAGAATGAAATACAGGGTTTTGCTGATAGTTTTAATGAGGAAAAACGAGACGAGGCTCAATTGGAACAATAGCATTGACATGGACTGGTTTAGTCAAATGACCTGCCTCTTATTATTTTGTGCCTAGTATGAATTTTTTTAAGATTGTCCAAACTAAATTCATGGATTACTCTTAAGTAAGAGATGGGAAATTTTCATCATATGTCTAAACTGGATTTAAACCAAAATTCTAGAAGTCAAGGAACAGCATCTATTTCCAACTCCACCCACAAGCTAGAAATTTCATGCTTAGATTTAAAAGATTCTTTGTGTTCTATCCAAAGATCTTATATCTAAGTTTCTCCTAGCTTATTTTCCTCCTCTGTCTCTTTTTGTTTCTCCATTGTGCTGAGTGGCTTTCAGGTGTACAACTGATAGTTCTCTCTCTATAAGGAAGTATTTTCAGTTGATGTTTTTTTTCCCAATTTTATTTCATGTGTGATTTCATGATTCTTGCATCAACAGCCTCTGGCACTTTGCTCAAATAACCATTTGCATTGTGTAAACTCAAACAGTTTAGGTGTCAGGAAACATTCAATCATGCCTCACAATTAATGTTCCAATACTTTCTAATAGGAATTACTGAATAAGACTAAACAGGAGTAATCAGTTTGATCTTTTTCCCTAGTTTCAGAGCATTTCCTTGGTTGCAGTAGCTTTGTTACAGAAGAGTTGAACCACCAGAAATTAGGAGTAAAATCTGCAATCTTTCTGCATCTATGACTGTATTACATCCCATGGTGCACATTCCTACTTAAGACATCGGGAAAGCTCTGACCAATTACTTACCAAAAAATAATCAACTTTTATTTGGTAAAGAAATGTATGCTCAGTAAACAACCACATTGTAACCTCTCTAGTCTGGAATTATTGACATCCACAATAATAGTTGTCTTAAATTTGTTTTCAGCTGGTCCCACAGTTCTCTGACTTAGCAATAGGCCTGGAACCCATTGGGGCGCTGCTGCTGAAGTAGACAATGCATCCAAAGAGCTCATCATAGAATCACAGATCCTCTACACTGTGGAAACAGACCTTTCAGTCCAACATGTCCACATTGACTCTCCGAACAGTAACCCACCCAGACCCATCCCCTTTACCCTCCTGACTAATGCATTCCCTGAACAACATGGGCAATTTAGTATGGCCAATTCACCTAACCTGCACATCTTTGTGATTGTGGGAGGAAACCGGAGCACCCGGTAGAAACCCAGACATGGGGAGAATGTGCAAACTCCACATTCCACACAGTCACCCAAGGCTGGAATTGAACCCATGTCCCTGGTGCTTTGAGGCAGTATTGCTAACCACTGAGCCTCCATGCCGCCCCAAACTTCTTCAACCTTTGGTAACATATTTAATTGAAAATTTCCTCTGGCTGCTTCAGTTTCCTCCTACAGTCTAAAAATGTGCAGGTTAGGTGGATTGGCTATGCTAAATTGCATAGTGTCCAAGTATGTATAGGCCAGGTGGGTTAGCCATGGGAAATGCAGAGTTACAGGGATAGGGTAGGGGTTTGGGTTTGGGTGCAACAGTCTTTGGACAGTCAGTGTGAACTCAATTGGCCGAATGGCCTGCATCCGCACTGTAGGGATTCTATTTTCTAAGTGCCATGTGAGTCCAGGATGTTTGTATGCAGACTGAGATGGGCAAATCTTAATTCAGTTGCTGACTGAAAATGTGTCCAGAGCGCAGGAAAAACTGTGACAGCTGAGTTGGGAAGCTGAGGGCAGCTTCAAAATTTGTTGTGTTTTTTTTCCCAGTCTGCCTTTTGAATAAACATCTTAACCCAGCAGATGACTTCGAATTTCAGGCTGGCAACCAAGAGTGGTGAATGTGCTTGTTTGCCTGATTGTGTGAACAATAGAGAGAGAGTGAGAGAAATGAGAGACATTGTGTGAGAGAAAGTAAGAGAGAGTGAGACAGAGAGAGTGAGAAAGAGAATGAGAGTGAGCAAGAGTGAGACAGAGTGACAGAGAGAATGAGAGAGAGTCAGAGAGAGAATGAGAGTGAGCAAGAGTGAGACAGAGTGACAGAGAAAATGAGAGTGAGAGAGACAGGGTGCTATATTTGTGTTTGTTAACGCAGGATGTTATTTAACCTTTGACAGTGTTCATTGTTTTATCAGGACATATTTTCAATTAAATAGTTTTAAAAATGAGCATTTTTGTGTCTTAACACTCGCTTTGGCATGTTTTAATATCACAGGTACATATTTCTATACAGATCATAAACTTGTGGTTTGGCATTTTAACATTAAATTGTAAATTTTAAATCCAGAAATGCTTTGATTGCAAGTATTCCAGGCTAGAGCAATTACGTTGTATAAATATAAGGAATATCCATCTTAAAATAAGAAAAGAAAAATGTTTTTTTGTTAAAGTCTTTGTGGTATTTAGAACTTTTAAAATAAAAGAAATACAGTTTGGCCTGATATAGACAACAAATACAAAAAATTGGCACAATGGGCATACTAAAATATATCCACATGGCTGATACATGCAGAATGTATATATCAGGCTAGAAACTGCTACAGGTGATTTCAGCAAACAGATGCTTATTATACTCACACCAAATTCTATTCCTGCTATTTTACACTATCCTGCTTTGAGGAACTAATTTTCCAGGTTGCAACATTAGCCTAGTGTGAAATCTCCACCCAACAGCTTACTCTTCTGATTGATGCTATGTATATTCTTTTGTAATGTCTAGTAGCCCCTCCTCTCTTTCAACTTTAATTTTATCTGGTTAAAAGTCAACCATAATTTTATATGAGAGAAAGATGAAAGAAAATCTCAGAGAGTTACTTTCTGTGCAATATACTCAGTCCCATCTCTTATGGAGAAGTATAGAATCTTATTTACAGTACAAGAATGCTAATCATTTGTCTTAATTGAAACCTGTATTTCCATCAACTGCCTTCACTGTCATCCTGACCCAACACTTCAGTGAATGTGGGAAGGTTGCATTGTCTTAGAGCATCCCCATTCATTTCTGTGGTAAGAAGAACTTTAAACCAATCTGGGAAGTGGTCTATTGCATTTTACCAATGGTTACTGCATTTCTAATGGCATCTAACCCTACTAAAATTAATAGCTCATTCAGTTCCACTGAAAGACCATCAACTTGAAATGTTAACTCCATTTCTCTCTCCACAGACGCTACCTGGCCAGCTATTTACTTCTAGTATTTTCTGATCTTATTTCAAATTTCCAGCATCTGCTTGTAGTGAAATAAATGGAGCTGTGGTAGCAGCCAAGCTTTCATTGATTTTGTCCTGGAGGACAGCCTGAATTGGAGGCTCCTCAAGAAGGAAGAAATTACATGTTATTTTAATACTAATCAAATATATCATTATCACTATATTTCCCAAGATAGAGATTGGAGTGATATAAAGCAGGTACTCTCCTCTTGATTCTTTTCTTTCTCTTTAATTTGGTTATAATCAGAAACAATTGCTAGGTTAGTGACAGTTTCTTGTTACACACCAGCGGGAAACTGGTCTTTGAAGAATTCATGGCATTTAGGGTATAGCTGTCAGAACAAGAAATAGACTTGAACCCTAATTCCAACAAAGCAGGAAATATATAATTTTGGTCTCTTGTTGGATTGAATTCCTTCATATGAATTTCATTCTTCTATTTCCTGGCTAAGGTGCCAGTCATTTGACCTGTTCCCATTTAATGTCAATATCAATTATGTGCATACACCAAGAGGTAAAAGGGCATCTGGGTTGCTGGCTCCCAATTTCACCCCTTACCTCATCTCCAAGATTAGAGTTCTGCCATGAAATGAATCACAAATGCAATGTTCAGGTAGACCATGAATTAGCAAGCTGAACACATCAAAACATCGTGCTACAAAACAGTAACTTGTTCACAATGTTTCCAAATATGCCTTGTCAAATGTGATACTCGAATAAAAGTTTTAAATGTCACAGAAACTCCTTATTCTGACAAACTGTAACTTTATTACTTTAATTAACCCTTAGTCCAGCTAAGATAATGTTACCAGTCTCTACTTACGCAGCTATTGACAGGTTGGCAGCTGACAATGGACTCACTTCTGCTACTTCCTTGGCTTTCTGCAGTGCAAGTTTCTGATTAGCAGCTTCCTCCTCTTCTTGTTCATCCTATTACGACACATTGAAAGCTCTGTGAGAAACTTAAATAGGTAGCTAGGAAAGGGGGCGTTGTTGCATTGCATTAACTGTTACAAGTGGTGATAATGTGTGTACTACAGGTCTACTTTTAGCTATTTCAATGGAATCTACTCAATGTCACAAACTATGGGTTAGAAGTTTATCCTTGAACTCTGGGTTTGATTCCAACTAAAATATTGGTTAGAAAGTCTTTCAATAAGCTCAACCACTAAAGTGAAACAGGCCTGATACAGTTTCAGTGTAGTACTCAGTAGAAATCATACCTCAACTCAAAACTACCATAAGGCTACCCAACTTGTCAAAGGAATAAAAAGTATCATAGTGCTGCATAAAAGCTCTGTTTCAGGAAATGCATTGGTTGGAGTAAAGGAGAAGAAATTTTATACAGCACGCTCTGGTATAATGTGTATTTCATCAATACAAACTAGCTTTAGCATGATTGACAAATTGTGGATGCTGTTTGGATAATGCAAACTTTCTACTGAACAGGTATAGTGATTTTCTATAGCATGATGCTACACAGGAACGCAACTGTCGCATTATACTAGAATGCACAGTCGTGCATTGGGCTTGGTCTGGGAATGCATGATGTTTACACTGGCTATATAAAATGGAAGGTGTGCTTTCTCAGCACCACGTTTGCTTTCACAAGCATGACTTGCTAAATAAAACATTTTTATTTTACCTTTGTGAGTTCTTGTGCATTGGCAAGGTTGTCCACAGCGATGGCCAAGAATACATTCAGCAGAGTGTCTGGTTACCAAAATGAAGGTAATAAAAGACAGTGAATGTACACAAAAACTCTAAAATGATCATATATTGGTAGATGGGGAGAAACAGTTCCCACTGGTGGCAGGATGGCAATCCAGTGGACATAGATTTAAGGTAAATGGCAGAAGAAGCAATAGTGACATGAGGAAAATCTTTTCACGCATCAAGTGTTTGGGGTCTGGAATGTACTGCCTGATAGTATGGTGGAGGAAAGGTGAAACAAAAATTGCAACAAGGAATTGGATCATTATCTCAAAAAGAAGCAAATTAGGCCTAAAAGACGAAGACAGAAATGAAATTAGGTGAGGTTCTCCTTCAAAAAGATGTGCTGAATAGCCTCCTTCTGTGCTATAATGATTCTACGGTTCTTTCATTTAATTGGGAAAAGGCAAGAAATTGGCACCAGGTTAAAATGCTCAGACAGTCAGAGCAGACATAACGTCATAGAGACATACAGCACAGAAAGAGACCCTTTGGTTCAACTCATCCGTGCTGACCAGACATCCCAATCTGACCTAGTTCCATTTGCCAGCATTTGGCCCTTATCCCACTAAACTGTTTCTATTCATATACTCGTTCAGATGCCTTTTACATGTTGTAATTACACCCGCCTCCAACACTTCCTTTGGCAGCTGATTCCATACACACAACACCCTCTGCATGGAAAACTTACCCCTCAGGTTATTTTTAAATCTTTACCCTCACACCTTAAACCTACGCCTTCCAGTTTTTTTACTTTAGGAAAAAGACCTTGCCCCTCATGATTTTATAAACCTCTATAACTTCAACCTTATAAACAGCTTATGGGGAGTTGGAATGTGAGGTAACCACTGCAGAATTCACAGCCTCCAACCTGCATTTTATATAGCTCGTCCTATGATTATTCTGGTCAATAAAAGTCATTGTTGCTGGGGATTTGAAAAGCAAAGGTAATTGATTGGATTATCTCTTGCTGATGATAACATTTGTGTATTACCAATGTTAAGTTACAGGGTCAAAGATAAAGCAGCTGAAGATAGTTGGGCCAAGTGCTGAGGAAGTCCTGCAGTCATGTTCTGGTGCTGAGATGATTGTGTTTCACTTACTATCATCATTTTCCTTTCTTTGAGGGATGGCTCCAACCAGTGTCAGAATATTCCTTTTGACTTCAATTTATTTGGGGCTGTAGACCTACACTTGTTAAAATGCCAACTTGTGTTCACGGGCAGTTACTGTCCCCTTATTTCTGGATGAAAGTGAGCACTGCAGATGCTGGGGATTGGAATCAAGAGTGTGGTGCTGGGATAGCAAAGCAGGCCAGGCAGCATCCAAGGATCAGGAAAATCAATATTTCGGGCAAAAGCCCTTCATCAGGAAGGGCTTCCTGATGAAGGGCTTTTGCCCAAAACATCAATTTCCTGCTCCTCGGATATGGCCTAACCTGCTGTGCTTTTCCAGCACCACACTTTTGACCTCGTTTCTGGAGTTCAGCCCTTTTGTTTGGAACAAGGCTGCAATGAGGTCTGGTGCTTCTGCCATCATCAGATCGAAATATAATTGCTATTATTTTTCTCTAATTTAGAAGAATATCAATTTGATATCAAGCATATGATGCATGTGGCTTGTCTAATAAACTAACCGATAAGATTTTGAATTTCAAAATTCAACTTTAACAACAAATAGAATGTGCACCATCATCTTTCCATGATGTGGAGATGTCAGAGTTGGACTGGGGTGGACAAAGTCAAAAATCAAACGACACCAGGTTTATTTGAAATTGCAAGCTTTTGGAGCATGCTATGATAGGGTAGTATAAGACACTATTTATAAGCAAAAATTAACTTTAAAACTAGCTTTGCACGTTGAATCCTTTAATTGGTTAGGAAGCCGATTGCTAATTAAAATGCAAAACCCAGATTCCTTTCAAGTCCCTAGATAGTGAAAGGTTTTATCAATGAACAAGAGGTAACACAGGTTAGACAATGCACTTTAGGTGTGAGGTCCTCTTAAAACATAGGCAGATTTGAAGCGGGACCTCACACCTAAAGTGTATCAGTTTTATCCTTTTCCATAAATATTTTACAACTAATAGAAAATTGATCACTTGCCCAGTAGTGCCATCCCCTCCTCAACTGACATTTTAGTCACTTGTCCTGCGTTAATCTCCAATGGAAGATCAA
Source organism: Hemiscyllium ocellatum (assembly GCF_020745735.1). NCBI lineage: Eukaryota > Metazoa > Chordata > Chondrichthyes > Orectolobiformes > Hemiscylliidae > Hemiscyllium > Hemiscyllium ocellatum. The sequence continues at coordinate 3,654,891 of NC_083445.1, read as the reverse complement.
GTTTTGCACCTTCTTTAGTGCGTACATCCACATATTGAATAAAAAGTTTTCTTGTACTCAATTAACAAATTCCTCCTCATCCAAGCCCCTAACACTATGACTGTCTCAGTTTGGATGTTTGGAAAATTGAAATCCCTTACTGGTTACAACCCAGTTATTAGAGTCATAGAGATGTACAGCATGGAAACTGACCCTTCGGTCCAACCAGGAACTTAACAAGAGCCAATCTTATAGCCCAGTGGTGTGGCAAAGTGGGACATTCAACCTCTATAGGAGCACATAGGCATTTCTGCAGGTGACTCCAGGATGGAATGTTGCCTCCTTGGTTCCAGGGACAAGGATGTCATAGAGTCATAGAGATGTACAGCAGAGAAACAGACCTTTCGGTCCAACTCATCCATGCTGACCAGATATCCCAACCCAATCTAGTCCTACCTGCAGGACCTGGCCCATATCCTTCCAAACCCTTCCTATTCATATTCTTACAGGTTTTGGAGGTCTCCTTACATATTTGCTTCTCAGGTTCTCACTGACTATTGGGGGGCCTATAATAAAATCCCAACAAGGTGATCATACCATTCTTATTTTTCAGTTCCACCCATATAACTTCACTGGATGATCTCCTTGGATTATCCTTCCCAAGTACAGTAGTAATGTTATCCCTATTTGACTAAAAACTTTATCTCTCTCTCTCTCTGTCAACACAAATGCTGCCAGATCTGCTGAGCTTTTTGCACACTTGTATTTTTTAAATTTCAGACTTCCAGCATCTGCAATATTTTAATTTTAATTTAATAAAGCAGATATTTTCTTCTTTCTATTAGCTTGCACTATGGTATACCTCTTTTTGTTGTAAAAAGGAACAAATTAGAACCCAGGTAACTTCCCTTAGGAGATACAGGTGTATTCTGAGCCACTCAGACCACTTTCCAACAGCTGATTTCAGAATGTCTTGGATGCAAATCTCAGTACAATAACCAATCAAATGTAAATTAGTGTCAATATAGGAAGTTGAATTTAAAACAGGAAATGCTGGAAATATTCACCACAATGGGCAGCACCAGAACTTATGTAATTGTTTCAGGTCAATGACCTTTCACTGGAGATGTGATTAAAAAGTTTTGACAACCAATTTTGCAATCGTGCAATGGATATTATACATCACAGGTACAACCATTGGAGATATAGGAGAATACAACTTCAATAAACAGGTCACCTCATTCTTATTGTTTGCAAGATAAAATGGAACAAATAACATTATTGGTCCAAACTCTGTTCATCAGACAGAATAAACTTTGTAAAGATCATGGTTAAGAGTAGAAGGGACTACATAATATATTTTTTGATTTCTTAAAAGATCTGTTATAAAGCACAAATACGGAAATCCATCACAGAACATTTCTAATATCTGGAACCGTGGGCGGCACGGTGGCACAGTGGTTAGCACTGCTGCCTCACAGTGCCTGTAGACCCGGGTTCAATTCCCGACTCAGGCGACTGACTGTGTGGAGTTTGCACGTTCTCCCCGTGTCTGCGTGGGTTTCCTCCGGGTGCTCCGGTTTCCTCCCACAGTCCAAAGATGTGCGGGTCAGGTGAATTGGCCAAGCTAAATTGCCCGTAGTGTTAGGTAAGGGGTAAATGTAGGGGTATGGGTGGGTTGCGCTTCGGCGGGTCGGTGTGGACCTGTTGGGCCGAAGGGCCTGTTTCCACACTGTAAGTCTAATCTACAAAAAATCTAAGAAGAATTATTTCAGATTAACATTTGGATAGACAGCTACGGGGTGATCTGACTTATTACAATAATGACTTTTGGGATAAAGCTGATAAAGATTCAGAACAAGAAGATCAAAAGAAAATACAGAATTTCCATTGGAATATCAAGAGTTCTACAAAATATGCAGTATTCACGAAAGCCACTAGGGTCCTATAACTTGCTCTAACCAACAAGGTGTGTCCATGTTCCTGTTGGAACTGTGCCAAAAAAACTGATATTCAAAGGTTCACATTTGAAATGACAAGGATACAGTTTCCAAAGAGAGTCAGAACAATGAAATAGACTGAAGAAATCATCCCTCTGTTAACACCGCCCTGGGATTCTATCCCATCATACATCACAACATTCCAATCTTCACCAGTCAGAATCTAAAGGGAAAAAACATAACATTCATCTACTTAAAATATATTTTTATTTCCCATTGCCAACTCTATTTACAGGGCAGTAAAGTTTTGCTGGTACGCAGTTCATTCTTTGGAGACAGCAGCATGAAAGAACCCCTTCAAATGCCCAACTATCAAATTCTTAAAACATTCTGGCAAAATCCAGCAATTTAATATAATATTCATTTTATTTAAAAGATATGTCTTCGAAGGTCACAAGCTGAGCTGCTCAAGCTACGTAACTTAGTTTGAACACCATACCATTTTGATTGCCGCCATAGCAATAATTAATTGTGAAGTGCTTTGAGACAGCATGCCAAAAGGACTTAATAGCAATATTGCACTCCTATACATTGACTTTTCAAAAATTAAATTTTTTTAACTGTCTTCTTTACTTATTTCAACTGGATGAGTGGAATATTTCAACAACATGTCTTACCTGAAATACAGTCATTATTGCTGCAGGGAAAGTATCAAAGTTGGTGGAGGGTGTGCCAGCTTCAAAATTAAATCTGTAACATTTGAAAAAAAAGGAAGCTTTGAATCAAAACTATGTATTTCTCTTGATTTCATTCAAAACCAAATTATGGTTTCTTTTCAAATGCTTCCCCTGCCCTTAAATGAGAGCACTGATCTCTCCTGTCAGTTGCAATTACATCAAAAATCCTTCAATGTCTTTCTTAAATAGTAATTCTTTATTCATGAAAATAGACAGTGAAAGACAATTTATTTGCAGATCAAGGAAGTTATCATGAAGCAACGCTGACTTTGTTTTTCCTGCATACAGACTTTCTAGCTGATGAGAAATAGAGATGGGCTTTGCTTGTCATAGATGTAAACTATTATATCCCAAAATTAAAAATCACACAACAACAGGTTATAGTCCACCAGGTTTAATTAGAAGCGCTAGCTTTCGGAACGACGCTCCTTCATCAGGTGGTACTATCCCAGTTACTGTCGCTGCTGAGACATGCAAATTCTGACAAAGAATAGACCTATGACATCTGACTGAAAGAATAAGCATTGCATACATCAAGTAAGTAATCAGGCCATAAAGCATCCTGTTATTTTTAAATCCTCTCCTTTCATGTAATGTTTAAAAACAGCAGACATGATATGCTCCAGATTTCTTGCACTTTTATAGACAACCATGAGAGTTAGAGCATGCCACTTCTTTTTGTTCGGTCTTTGTTGGAATGCTATTTTTCCTCATAGATTCAAATTAATACTAAAATATTCCATATATGCTCAGTTTTACTGTGACAGACATGTAACACTCCTGGCAAGGAGTCAAGGCTATCAGTCAGATAGCAAGCGAAAGAAAACTGACAAAACTTAGAGGAAGAACCAGGCATATAATTACACTGTAAAGCTACTGAATGATCATTTCAGAGATTAACATTCTACAGCACTGTTTAAGGAAAACAGACTGCAACATAAACTAATTCCAGCTTAGAAACCATCTGATGAAGGAGCGATGGTCCGAAAGCTGGTGCTTCTAAATAAACCTGTTGAACTATAACCTGGTGTTGTGTGATTTTCAGTTTAAAAAGATTTCTCCTTTGTGAGTTCTCGAACTTTTATGCTCAGCTGTGTTTGAATCATCTCAGAGAAAGTGAGGTCTGCAGATGCTGGAGATCAGAGTTTTAAAATGTGTTGCTGGAAAAGAGCAGCAGGTCAGGCAGCATCCAAGGAGCAGGAGAATCGACGTTTCGGGCATAAGCCCTTCTTCAAGAATGAGGAGGGTGTGCCAAGCAGGCTAAGATAAGGGAGGAGGGACTTGGGGGAGGGGTGTTGGGAATACGATAGGTGGAAGGAGGTGAGGGTGAGGGTGAGGGTGATAGGCCGGAGAGGAGGTGGGGGCGGAGAGGTCGGGAAGAAGATTGCAGGTCAAGAAGGCGGTGCTGAGTCTGAGGGTTGGGACTAAGAAAAGGTGGGGGGAGGGGTAATGAGAAAGCTGGATAAATCTGCATTCATCCCTTGCGGTTGGAGGGTTCCTAGGCGGAAGATGAGGCACTCTTCCTCCAGGCATCGTGTTGCCATGGTCTGGCGATGGAAGAGGCCAATGACCTGCATGTCCTTGGTGGAGTGGGAGGGGGAGTTAAAGTGTTCGGCCATGGGACAGTTGGGTTAGTTGGTGCGGGTGTCCCAGAGATGTTCTCTGAAATGTTCCGCAAGTAGGCGCCTGTCTCCCCAATGTATAGGAGGCCACATCGGGTGCAGCGGATGCAGTAAATGATGTGTGTGGAGGTGCAGGTGAATTTCTGACGGATATGGAAGGATCCCTTGGGGCCTTGGAGGGAAGTGAGGGGAGAGGTGTGGGCGCAAGTTTTGCATTTCTTGCAGTTGCAGGGGGTGTGGATCTGACGAGGGAGTCGCGGAGGGAGTGGTCTTTCTGGAACGCTGATAGGGGTGGGGAGGGATATATATCCTTGGTGGTGGGGTCTATTTCCCTCCCCACTCCTATCAGATCCACACCCCCCACCAACCCAACCTCCACTCCCGGCACCTTCCCCTGCAACCGCAAGAAATGCAAAACTTGCGCCCACACCTCTCCCCTCACTTCCCTCCAAGGCCCCAAGGGATCCTTCCATATCCGTCAGAAATTCACCTGCACCTCCACAAACATCATTTACTGCACCCGCTGCACCTGATGTGGCCTCCTATACATTGGGGAGACAGGCCGCCTACTTGCAGAACATTTCAGAGAACACCTCTGGGACACCCGCACCAACCAACCCAACCGCCCCGTGGCTGAACACTTTAACTCCCCCTCCCACTCCGCCAAAGACATGCAGGTCCTTGGCCTCCTCCATCGCCAGACCATGGCAACACAACACCTGGAGGAAGAGCGCCCCATGTACACAGATTTCTCCAGCTTTCTCATTTCCCCTCCCCCCATCTTTTCCCACTCCCAACCCTCAGACTCAGCACCGCCTTCTTGACCTGCAATCTTCTTCCTGACTTCTCTGCCTCCACCCCCTCTCCAGCCTATCACCTTCACCTTAACCTCCTTCCACCTATCGTATTCCCAATGCTCCTCCCCCAATTCCCCCCTCCCTACCTTTTAACTTAGCCTGCTTGGCACACCTTCCTCATTTCTGAAGAAGGGCTTATGCCCGAAACGTTGATTCTCCTGTTCCTTTGATGCTGCCTGACCTGCTGCGCTTTTCCAGCAACACATTTTTAAGCTGTGTTTGAATCATGCTTTAATTATGAGATTTATTAGATTGTTATGTTTTAGAACTGTGGCTGTATTTCAGTGAGAAATGGAGGGAATCATATAAACTGGTCTGAAGTCTGCTAACTGTAATTTGGGTTATTTTGATTGTTGTGGTTCAAAGGGGACCCACATTCTTCACTTGAGAAGAAGGTGCATGATGCTTACTCTTGAAGACATTGATTGTAGCCTATATGGTAACAGTAGGTCAACTGGAGGTCTCCAAAGTCCCAAAAATGTGTTGAACATGTCAGATTACAAATGGTTAATGCTAGAAACTTTCAATTTACTCCCAAGAGAAACAAGAGGTGAAGTCTGAAGGAAAACTAATCAGCATTTCTACCTGGGTCCATGTGAGTCATGTTGCCATGGAAATGTCTTTAAGAGGGGAAGGGTTTTTAAAGATAGACCTGATATCCAAGGAGATAGAGCAGATGCAGGCAACAAGATACTATGTTTCACTACTGAAAATGTGTTGCTGGAAAAGCGCAGCAGGTCAGGCAGCATCCAAGGAGCAGGAGAATCAACGTTTCGGGCATGAGTCCTTCTTCAGGAAAGATGCCCGAAATGTCGACTCCCCTGTTCCTTGGATGCTGCCTGACCTGCTGCTCTTTTCCAGCAACACATTTTCAGCTCTGATCTCCAGCATCTGCAGTCCTCACTTTCTCCGCTATGTTTCACTATACAAGAAGTGGATGAGAGCTAGCACATGGATTGAAAACAAATTCATGAAATGTTAAACTGAAGCTGGAAGCTCTGCCTACCTAGTGCTAGAGCAAGAATCTCTGAGTAAAAATACTTACTGGAAGTCAATTGTCAAATTAAATATTCTCAGGCACAGAAAGGAATAGGACAAAGATTTACCCTCAGGAGTTATGACTCATTTTGGACTGCTTACAGAATTGATTTGTCTACTTAAAGGTCGGCATAAAGTATATTTATGAAGGGTGTCTTTGGTTGTATTGAAGAAAGTGGATTTTTTTTGTAGTTTATTGTACAAGTTTTCTATAAATATATTGTTTATTCATCCTCTCAGCTATTGCATGAAAATTCAAAATTCTTTTTTAAAAAGTTAACTCCTTGGGGGAGATTATAGCAGTTCCTAGCAAAACTGCAAATAATGAATCTTCAACTACAATTCGAGCAAAATCTCCCACAATAATTGATGCTGTTTAAAATCAGTTCCTGGTTATGACCTTATTACGTCATGTATCATTACTACTAATTTATCATTAATTAGTATCATTAATTTATCACAACTACTAATCATTTATTTCACCTAATTAAGCATTCCTAAATGATGCACGATTTGATTAGATCATAAAGTTACAGATGACATGCATACAAAACAAATATCTAGAAACCTGGTACTTACTGGCCACCAAAGAGCTGCATTCCTAAAAGGGCAAATACAACGATAAAGAGGAACAATAGGAACAATAAGCTAATAATTGACTTCATGGAACTCAGTAAGGAGACAACCAAGTTTCGAAGAGAGGCCCAGTACCTGGGATAAAAAGAAATAGCTATCAGTTTTTATTGTCCTAGAGGAAGCCAAAATTCAAAATCAGCATTAAATCCTGTATCTGTGTTAACACAGAGTCATAGAGATGTACAACATGGAAACAGACCCTTCAGTCCAACCCGTCCATGCCGACCAGATATCCCAACCCAATCTAGTCCTACCTGCCAGCACCCGGCCTGTATCCCTCCAAACCCTTCCTATTCATATACCCATCCAAATGTCTCTTAAATGTTGCAATTGTACCAGCCTCCACCCTTCCTCTGGCAGCTCATTCCATACATGTATCACCCTCTGCGTGTAAAAGTTGCCCCTTAGGTCTCTTTTATATCTTTTCCCTCTCACCCTAAACCTATGCCCTCTAGTTCTGGACTTCCCGACCCCAGGGAAAAGACTTTGCCTATTTGCCCTATCCATGCCCCTCATAATTTTGTAAACCTCAATAAGGTCACTCCTCAGCTTCCGACGCTTCAGGGAAAACAGCCCTAGCCTGTTCAGCCTCTCCCTATAGGTCAAATCCTCCAACCTTGGCAACATCCTTGTAAATCTTTTCTGAATCCTTTCAAGTTTCACCAAGTGATTTCATACTGAAAGCCCTATCATAAAAGAACAATCATAAGCGCTCTTCTCAAGTAAAGCATCAATTAAATAAAAATCAATTTGTTTAAAACAAAATTAATAATGATCACTAATCTGGATTGATGGTACATTCACTTTTTGGATCCAGTATTTGGAGTCATAGAGTCATAGAGATGTACAGCATGAAAACAGACCCTTCAGTCCAACCCATCCATGCCAACCAGATATCCCAACCCAATCTAGTCCCATTTGCCAGCACCCGGCCCATATCCCTCCAAACCCTTCCTATTCATATACCCATCCAAATGCCTCTTAAATGTTGCAATTGTACCAGCCTCCATCACTTCCTCTGGCAGCTCATTCCATACACGTACCACCCTCTGCGTGAAAACATTGTCCTTTAGATCTCTTTTATATCTTTCCCCTCTCACCCTAAACCTATGCCCTTTAGTTCTGGACTCCCAACCCCAGGGAAAAGACTTTGCCTATTTATCCTATCCATGACCCTCATAATTTTGTAAACCTCTATAAGGTCACTCCTCAGCCTCCGACACTCCAGGGAAAACAGCCCCAGCCTGTTCAGCCTCTCCCTATAGGTCAGATCCTCCAACATCCTTGTAAATCTTTTCTGAACCCTTTCAAGTTTCACATCTTTCCAATAGGAAGGAGATCAGAATTGCACGCAATATTCCAACAGTGGTCTAACCAATGTCCTGTACAGCCGCAACATGATCTCCCAACTCCTATACTCAATACTCTGACCAATAAAGGAAAGTATACCAAACGCCTTCTTCACTATCCTATCTACCTGTGACTCCACTTTCAAGGAGCTATAAACCTGCGCTCCAAGGTCTCTTTGTTCAGCAACACTCTCCAGGACCTTACCGTTAAGTGTATAAGTCCTGCTACGATTTGCTTTCCCAAAATGCAGCACCTCACATTTATATGAATTAAACTCCATCTGCCACTTCTCAGCCCATTAGCTCATCTGGTCCAGATCCTGTTGTAATCTGAGGTAACCCTCTTCGCTGTCCACTACACCTCCAATTTTGGTGTCATCTGCAAATTTATTAACTGTAACTCTTATGTTCGCATCCAAATCATTTATGTAAATGACAAAATGTAGAGGGCCCAGCACCGATCCTTGTGGCACTCCTCTGGTCACCAGTCTGAAAAACAACCCTCCACCACCACCTTCTGTCTTCCACCTTTGAGCCAGTTCTGTATCCAAATGGCTAGTTCTCCCTGTATTCCGTGAGATCTAACCTTGCTAATCAGTCTCCCATGGGGAACCTTGTTGAACGCCTTACTGAAATCCATGTAGATCACATCTACTGCTCTGCTCTCATCAATCCTCTTTGTTACTTCATCAAAAAACTCAATCAAGTTTGTGAGACATGATTTCCCAAGCACAAAGCCATGCTGACTACCACGAATCAGTCATTGCCTTTCCAAATACACGTACATCCTGTCCCTCAGGATTCCCTCCAACAACTTGCCCACACCGAGGTCAGGCTCACTGGTCTATAGTTCCCTGCCTTGTCCTTACCACCCTTCTTAAACAGTGACACCACGTTTGCCAACCTCCAGTCTTCTGGCACCATTGTTAAAACAAGCAATTCAAATTTTATTATTTCAAGGCTAACCATTAAATAATCAGAACAACCAGATATCCTTCATAGACCAGTTTTCAAGTTTAATTAAATTTATAATTTTATTTTTAAATTCCTGGAAGATTATTGGTGACAGAGTAAGATGTTCTTACCCAAGGACTTTGTACTACTGTCACAGAACCACAAGGAGATATTCTGTGTGCATGCATGGCAGCATCATCAGATTGCCATTTATGGGAAACAATACAGATATGTTCATCCAAAGGGAGCTTGTGGCATTCACCATCAATGTAGTAAAATAAATGACAGACCTGCTCCAAGTCAAATAACTTTAAAGTGGATACAGGGGTTACCATTCAATGAGATTTGAGTGTCTATAATGTTGGTGTTGAGGGTGAAAGCATTGACAATTTTCTGTCTGATATTAGACAGTTTTAATTAGTCCTTGTATAGAAAAACATAAGTCATGCTTTATTTCTGTTGTGTGTAAATTGTGTGTAGGTAGATTAATGAATCGTGAACAGAGTTTCAAATTGAGGGTGTCAAGGTCTTTGGTTATTTAGAAGGGTGGTGAAGTTCAGCTCTTTAATTACCAGGAATTACAGCAGATTTTAATTGTTCAATGTTTTTTCCTGGATAACTATTCAGGTAAATGAGTTGGAAACTGTTATCTCCCTCTGGGTTGTAGACATTTTCAGAGAGTTGCAGATGCAGGATAATTGTCCAGAAAATTTCCTGTAGAGTCAGTGTGTTGGGATTTACAAGGAGTCCTGGTACATTTTTCAGGATACATTGCTATAAAAATAATCTTCCAACCAGAAAATCCGGAACAGAGAATATCAAGAAACTATGTACACTCCCGTATATGTGACCACTAATATTATCAGCCAAATATTAAACTGACAGAATGGCAAACTGGAAAACTTACTTTGTAACTTTGAATATTCGAAGTAACCTGAGTGCCCGTAAAACACTGATGCCAAAAGAGGTACCTGGCTTAACAGCAGCCCAGAAGACTTCAAAAATACTGCCTATAATAACCTGAAATAAAAGAATACAGATTAACACATTATAGAGAGCAAAAATGAAACAAAAATCTTGTGAATACACAAAAGCTCAGAAAGTGTTTCTAGTTGAGCCTTTTTTGAGATGTTGATCTGATTCAGAGTACTCATCAATGGTCATACCCAAAGCAATGATCTAACTTTCTTTCAATCTTTACTCAGAGATAGAATAGAAGGGAGGAAGAGTGAGGCCTTCACTATCCAATGCATGCTGTTGGAAAGACACATATCTGAATGTTAGCCTAAGGAAGAATCATACTTTTCTGACATATCTCCACAATAAGTGATGACTCCAAAATTGTGAACATGTTTATGAAGGTTTACTTCACTGGTCTTTCATTTTGAACACTTATATTTTGACTGAAAATATCAACCAGAAAAAAAATCATCAGCATGTTTAAAATATTGTTACCAATTCTTCTTTTGACCATCACATTCAAAGCCTATTGCAGAGTCAATCTTCATGAGTGAGCTTCACTACTCTTCAACAAACTAACTGATCAGTTCAGGAACTAACCTTTTTTATAAAATTAATCTTACATTCCCATCTTTCTCCCCTGAACATGCTGCCACAACCTTAATTATAACTTCCAAGCCTTATCAGGTCCACCAACTCATTCTCTGAGAGTCCATATGGCAAGATCAGTTAAATGAGCACAAAGCAGGCATTGGAATTCAGGTTTTTCCTAGTCTATGCCTCAGATACACAATGTGCAATGCATTGACCAACTGAGACATTACAGGGAATTCTAAGAATAAACCTTTCAAAGAAATCATTGCTTGCTACTTACCGCACAATCAAAACAGTTGAAAGAAGAATGAAAATAAGGCCTAGTTCCAAGCCCATACATTTTTATAAACATTTCTGACATAAAGAGTGCTAAGAAAATGAATTCTGCATAGTCTGAAAATGAAGGAGAAAAGACAATCAGTTAATAATTTAACCAAAGGCAATGGAGCAGGGTTACAGTAAGACAAGTGTACATAGGTTAAACAAAAAAAAACAAAGAAGTGCAGATGCTGGAAAACAGGAACAAAAACAAACATTGCTGGAGAAACTCAGCAGGTCTCGCAGCATCTGTGAAGAGGCAATTTTTTGGGGTCCAGTTCTGAAGAAGTTCACTGGACCCGAAACATTGACTTTGCTCTTTCTCCACAGATGCTGGAAGATGTGCTGAGTTTCTTCAGCAATTTCTCCTCTTGTTTTACACAGTTTTACATAGACCGTTTCCATTAAAAATAGGTATGAAGGAATTGGTACATGAAGATTGCAGCATTCTTTAATAAAAATAAGCTGTGCTGTTATACAATGCCTAAAAGCTTTTTTTAAATGACATGTAGGATATACCATTCTACTATAAATTATAGAATTTAAATCCACTATAATTATAAAGTTCTACGATAATAATAGAGATCTTTTTCTGCTATAATACATTCCTACATAGTTTTCTTAGGCAAATTGAATACAATTATAGCCCATAGTTGAGTTTTCCAATTGTCAGACAGCAGCCCACCTCATTAAAATAACCCTGGTCTGAGTGACCAAAATCTGTTCTAATACCAAGAGGCCTGAAAACTCAACAGGATTTTTCTTTTTTCATTCACTCATGGAATGTGGACATTACTGGCTGTGCGAGTATTTATTGTCTACCCTTATTTGCCCTTGGAAGCAAATGAGTGATTTTCTAAGCCAATTCAGAGGGCAGTTCAGAGTCAACTCCATTTTAGTGGCTCTGGATTCTGATTAGGTAAGGACAGACATTTCTTCCTCTAAAGGAACCAGATGGGTTTTTATGACAATAAACAATGAAACCAATCATTAAATAATTGACTTTTAATTTCAGATTTTTATTCAATTCAAATTCCACCATTTGTTGTGCTGGGACTTAAACCCAGGACTTCAGAACATTACCTGGAACTCTGGATTACTGGTCAAGTGGCAATATCGCTTCAGCCATTGTCTCCCCTTTACTAATGACAAAACATAAACTTCTGTTTAATTATAGGGTGCACAATAAATAGCCATTAAAATGGGACTGTGCTTTGAGGCCCTAATTCTGAAGTAGACATAGACAATATTGTAGTTGAAACCCTATCACTTTTTAAATATACCTATACATAGCGAAGTCCAGCCTATGTACAATCATTGCTGATTTACAATACGTATGAATATTCTGAGATACTCACAGAGGAAGTCAGAGAGCCAACCTGGCTGCTTGTAGTGTACAATTGCAACACACAAGGTGTTGAGTGCTACCAGACTAAGGACAGTCCAGTAAAAGGCCTGAGTTTTCACTACCCGTCGGACGAAGAAGCGAAACCGTCTTTCCTTCTTACGGAAAAATGAAGATCCCTCAAGTTTGGCACTTTTAATACTTGCTCTTGTAAAAGGAGATCCTGTTCCAGGAGAAGACAACAGACAGTCAATTAATAAAAAGATCATATTAGAGTATTGATCAAAATGTCTGATGCTCCTTTTTCTTCTCCTCTCCTGTCCTGAAGCTGGTGCACTAAAGTACAGTTTGGTTAGAACCAGTTGCTATTCAATATCCAATGTAAATATATAGCTTATTCAACCATAAGACAATCACAATCAAGCTGAATTCTCCCCTCAAGTCAAATTCACGAACTTTGTACATTCTTGTAGCAATCAAGAACAATAATTCTGAATGAATTTCCACTCTTCCTTAGCACAGATAACCAGAAGTCAATTGCAACACTGAGATCAATGCATCAGCAGCGACCAATTGTGGAACCTCTGCTCTTCGAGTAAATAAGACTCAGTAAATACCAGATGGCATACTTAACTCGCCAAATCATTCAGGAAGCTCAAACCATGATGAAAAGTAATGATGAAGTCAGAAAAATGTTTGACATAAATTAACATTTGTATATTTCAAAGAGCATTAGTTACTGTTTCATTGTGTCACTTTATACATTAGTGGAGATGAGATTGGCAGTTTAGTAAATCCTTTTTTTGGAACACTTAAAACTATTCAGATGGTTTAATGATAGTGAAAAATACAGAGTAGCAATTTTCTACTTCCATCGTCAATTTTTAACATCTAGTACTTTCATGGACTGATTCCAAAAAGGAAAGAATGCTGATTTTAAAAATGGCCACAGCATGAGCTAGGTTTCATGAAACCAACAGTAGATGAAGTGAAATTACCATTTTTATCAAAAGAGACTGAAACCAGTCAGGCATCAAGAAACCTACACCTTCTGTTTTATTCACACTTGCATGACAAGTTTATTCATAGGAGATGAAAGTCATCACCTATAATTATCTAGCTCAGAGGCAGTAAATACTTAGAAACACATGAATGAGCTATATTTAAAGTAACTGATTTGGCAGAGATGGATTTGTGACTGAAACTGGAGAAGGTTCTCTCTCTGCTTTCTATGGAAAGACAAAGCAACAGATAACAAAAAATATTGGAGGAAATTCTGAATGCCTAGGACTTAAAGATACTTGCAATATTCATGGATACTGATCCAGAAAACTTCTAACCAACTGATATTGTTAGTTAAAATCTAGCACCTCAAGAACACCCCAAGGACTTCAATAATGCATATTCTTTCATCTTACTTTTGTGCTGTCACAATCACCTAAAGCTCGTTATGCGTGTCTGTATGCATGTTTGTTGTGCCTTTATTACAGTCCAACCCATCCATGCCAACCAGATATCCTAACCTAATCTAGTCCCATTTGCCAGCACTTAGCCCATATCCCTCTAAACCCTTCCTATTCATATACCTATCCAGATGCCTTTTAAATGTGGTATTTGTATTAGCCTTCACCACTTCGTCTTTCTGTAGCTCAAATCTTCCAACCCTGGCAACATCCTTGTAAATCTTTTTTGAGCTCTTTCAAGTTTCATAGCATCCTTCTGATAGAAGGGAGACTAGAATTGCACACAATATTCCAAAAGTTGCCTAACCAATGTCCTGTACAGCTGCAACATGACCTCTCAACTCCTATATTCAATGCTCTGACTAATAAAGGAAAGCATACCAAACGCCTTCTTCACTTCCTGTTTCTGTGCTGTACATCTCTATAACTCTATGACAAGAAATAAAGTTGCACTTCAATTCACTCAAAAACACCTTGTAACTGGTACTTTTTTTGGTTTCTAGTAAACTACACAATTAAATTTTAATAGTTTGGAGGTGCTGGTGTTGGACTGGGGTGTACTAAATTAAAAATCATACAACACCAGGTTATAGTCCAACAGGTTTATTTGGAAGCGCTAGCTTTTGGACCGCTGCTCCATCATCCATTTGATTTTTAAAAATTTTAATGGGAGTGAGGTATTGTTTTATGCAAAAAAGAATTTACTGTAAATCCTCAGTATTCATGAGTTCATGATTGGCAAATTCAAAAATCCACACCAAAAAGTAAGTAGCAACAAAATTCAACATCTGTGGCAAAGCTCATGTGTCAGCGATATTTAACATGTTTTCAATCTTTTAAAGGGCTCCACACTTGTGAATTTCATCATTTACTGGGTTCTCAGAAACAGAACCTTTGCTCTAAATTACTATAAAACATTCTTATCGTAGCCAACAAACAGGGTTGAAATGAGGAAAGCTGATTCACTCTATACCTGGTTCAAACAAAAGGAGCAGCTAGTTAGAAAATGAAACGCTTATAATTTAATCAATTACACTTCAATACTTGTTCTCCATATCTGAATCTGAAAGTAAGAGTCATGACAGCAGGAAGATAACTTAGACTCCTCTATTTCTTCTACAAGTGACATCAGCCCAACTAGATACGAACCTAGGGTACGTTAACTGGTCGCTATTTATTAATTGCTTGTGGGATATCACACTCCTGATTTGTGCCTTGTCACTAGCTGAGCCAGCATCTCCTACCCTTTATTAGTTGCCCTTGAGAAGGTGAGGGTGAGTCATCTTCTTGAACCATTGTAACCCATTTGATGTAGGCAGGCCCACAATGCCATTGGAAAGGAAGTTGTGGGATTTTGACCCAGTTGCACTGAAAGAACAATATTTTTCCAAATCAGGATATTGCGTGGACTGGAGGGGAACTTGCAGATGCTGTTCTTACCATGTATCTGCTGCCCATGTCCTTCTAGATAGTAGAAGTAGTGGGTTTGGAACGTGAAGTTTAAGGATCCATGGTGAATGTCTCTTGTGCATCTTGTAGACAGTACATAATGCTGTTTCTGAGTCTCAATAGTGGAGAGACTGAATGCTTGTAGATGTGATGCCAATCAAACATACTACTTTGACATGGAAGGTGTCAAGCTTCTTGAGTGTTTTGGAGCTGTATTCATCTCAGCAACTGGGGAGTATTATCACACTCCTGATTTGTGCCTTGTAGATGCAGATAGGCTTTGTTGAGTCAGGAGATGTGTCACTCACTGCAAGGTTCTTAGTCACTGGCCTGTTCTTGTAGCAATAGTATTTATTTGACTAGTTCTGTTCAGTTTCTGATCTGCAGGATGTTGACAGTTGGGGTTTCAGTGAAGGTCATGCCATTGAATGTCAAGAAATGATGGTTAGATTTCTTGTTGGAGATAGTCATTTCCATTCTACTGTGTAGCATGAGTGCCACTAGGCAGCTTGTCCAAGTATTGCTGCATTTGGACATGGACTGATTCAGTAGCTCAGGAATCATGAATAGTGAACATTGTGCAGTCATCAGAAAACATCACATTTTTGACCTTACAATTGAGAGAAGTAATTGATGACACAGCTGAAGATACTTGGACCTTGGAACCTACCCTGAAAAACCCTGGCAGTGATGCCCTGGATCTGAGATGACTGATGTCCAGCAACTACAACCATCCTCCTTTGTGCTAAGTATGATTCCAACCAGTAGAGTTTTCCCCCTGATTCCAGTTGGCTCTAGTTTCACTAAGGCTGCTTGATGCACACTTGGTTAAATATGAACTTGATGTCAAGATCAACCACTCTCACCTCACCTCTGGAGTTTATGAGAATACATCATCAGTGTTATTGGTGGAATGTTGTCAAGGCCCGTAGCCTTTATGGTATCCATTGCCTTCAGCAACTTATTGATGTCATGTAGAATGAACTAAATTGCCTGAAAATTGACATCTGTGATGCTGGGAATCTCTGGTGAAGGCCAAGGTAGATCATCCATTCTTATCTTCTGGATGGAGACTATTGCAAATGTTTCAGCTTTATCTTTTGCACTAACGTGCTACTTTCACTATTTTTAAAGTTGGGGATGACGTGCATCCCCCACTGCATTCTTTGATTGCCCACATAATTCACAATTGGACGTGGCAGGTTTGTGGTGCTTAAATCTGATCTGTTCATTGTGGAACCACTTTGCCCTTAGATTCAACAGGTGGACACTACATCACTTGATACGCCGGGTGCTTCTCCTGGCATGCACTTCTACACTTTTGTTGTGGTTCTGTTCGCCAAGCTGGGAATTTGTGCTACAGACATTTCATCCCCTGTCTACGTGACATCCTCAGTGCTTGGGAGCCTCCTGTGAAGCACTTCTGTGATCTTTCCTCCGGCATTAAAGAACTACAGCAGAAACTGAAACATCTGATCAGCAGATCCAGACACTCTATACGATCAACACAGGAATTCTTGGATATCATCAGAAATATACACATAGACAAGGAAGAAACCATGGTCTCATTCGATGTAACGGCACTGTTCACTTCTATCGACAAAACCCTAGCCAGGGAAACAATAGCCAACCTGCTGGACATACATAACAGACAACAGGACATTGAACCTATCAACAAAGACGGCATACTCAAACTACTGGACCTGTGCCTCACAACACACTTCACATTCAACAACCAAATATATGAACAAATCAACTGCATACCCATGGGCTCACCCATCTCTGGAATCATAGCAGAAGTGGTAATGCAAAGATTAGGACAAACAGTCTTACCGCAAATTCGACCCAAACTCTGGATCAGATATGTGGATGACACCTTTGTAATCAATAAAAACACAGAAATAGAGAACACATACCGGATCATTAACGCCACACTCACAGGAATCTGATTCACTAGAGTGGAAGGAAAGGACAACCAACTCCCATTCCTAGACGTGATGATACAGAGAATACCTAACGGAGAATTCAGCACAAAGATATACAGGAAAGCCGCACACACAGACCAAGTCCTGAACTACGAAAGCAACCTTCCCAACACACACAAAAGAAGTTGCATCAAGACACTATTCAAAAGTGCCACAACACACTGCAGTACACCAGAAGTGCAAAATGAGGAAGAAGAACACCTATACAATGTATTCGCCAAAAATGGATACCCTCTAATTTTATCAACAGATGCCTAAGGGAAAGACAACGGAACGAGGACATGCCGCAACCCAAAGAACTAGCCACACTTCCATACATCAAGAGCATTTCCGAACTGACAGCCAGACTACTGTGACCACTAGGACTCATAACAGCACACAAACCAACAGCCACTCTCAGACAACTCACCAGAACTCGATACCCAGCATGAGCAAAACCAATGTAGTGTACAAAATCCCATGCAAGGACTGCACAAAACACTACATAGGACAAACAGGAAGACAGCTAACGATCCGCATCCATGAACACCAACTAGCCACGAAACGACACGACCAGCTATCCTTAGTAGCCACACACACAGATGACAAGCAACATGAATTCGACTGGGACAACACTACTATTATAGGACAAGCCAAACTGAGAACAGCCAGGGAATTCCTAGAGGCATGGCACTCATCCACAGATTCAATCAATAAGCACATTGACCTGGACCCAATATACCGACCACTGCAACGGACAGCTAGAACTGACAACCGGAAGTGGCAGATTCAAACCACTACAAATGCTGGAGGAAACATCACAGAAGCACTCCACAGAAGGCTCCCATGCACTGAGGATGTCACCTAGACAGGTGAACGAAATGTCTGCAACACAAATTCCAAGCTCAGTGAACAGAACCACAACAACGAGCACCCGAGCTACAAGTCTTCTCCCAAACTTTGAACTTCTACATTTTTCTTTGAACAGGGCCAATCTCCTGAATTAATGGTAATGGTAGAGTGGGCAATATGCCAGGCCATGAGATTATAAGTTGTGTTAGAGTAGAATTCTGCTGCTGCTATTGGCCTACAGCAGCTCATAGATGTCCAGTCTTGAGTTGCTAGATTGTTTGAAATCAATCCCATTGAGTACGGTGATAGTGCCACACAACAATGTTTGAGGGTATCCGCAATGTGAAGATGGAACTTTATTTTCATAAGGATTGCATGGTTGTACTGTCATGGACAGATGCATTTGCAGCAGGAAGACTCGTGAGGATGACATGAAGCTTGTTTTCCCCTCACCCACCTGCTGTAGGCCCAAATTAGCAGCTGAGCTCTTTAGGACTCAACCAGCTCAGTCAGTGCCAACCACTCTTAGTGATGGACGCTGAAGTCCCACACCTAGAGTATGTTCTGTGTCCTAGCTATCCTAAGTGCATCCTTAAAGTGGTGTTCAATGTGGAGGAGCACTGATTCATCAGCTGAAAGAATTAATTGATTAGAGGTTGGGAGGGATGGGGTGTCGGGGTGGTGGGTGAGGTAATCAGCAGGGTCCTTTTTTGCTCATGATTTACCTGATATGATGAAACCTCATGGTGTCCAGAATCAATTTTGAGGATTCCAGGTGGAAGTGAGGACTACAGATGCTGGAGATTAGAATCAAGAGTGGATGCTGGAAAAGCACAGCAGGTCAGGCAGCATCCGAGGAGCAGGAGAATTGAGGATTCCAGGGCAATTCCCTCTCAGTTGTATATCACTGTGGTGCTTCTCTGCTAGGTCATTCATGCCAGTGAGATGGGAAATGCCAAGGGATGGTGATGGCACTATCCAGGACATTGCATGTGGTGAAAGATTCCATGTGTATGACGATGTCAGTTTGTTGGTTGACTAGTCTGTGAAATAGCTCCTCTAATTTTGGCACTAGCCTCCAGATGTTGGTAAGAAGGACTTTGCAGAGTTGAAAGGGCTGGTTTTTGATAATATTGTTGCTACTGCCTCTTACGATGGCAAACAGTCCATCTGATTTCATTCCTTTTTTTGAGGCTTTTTAGTGGTTGATAAATAGCTTGCTAAGTCATTTCAGAAGACAGCTGAGAGTCTGGAGTCACGTACAGGCCAGACAAGGTTATAGATGGCTGTTTTCCTTCCCAAAAAGGACATTAGTAAACCAGATGGGTTTTTACAATAATTGGCAATACTTTCACAGTCATCATTTGACTTCTAATTCCCAATTTTTATCAAATTCAATTTTTGACATCTGCTTTGACGGGTTTTGAACTAATGTCCCCAGAACATTTCAAATGTCTCTGATTACTAGTCCAGCAAAAATACCACTATACCAGTGCATCCCCAGTCCACTTAATTCTACATTGCATTTGGGAAACTCCAAAGCTTTTTTTTAACAGTATCTCTCAATTTTTAGTTTAATTTAGCGCTGACAGCAGTACTATGTAAAACACTCACCAACAGAAGAAATGTCTGCCAGATGATCTTCACCCTCTTCGGGATTCAGTAAATCAGTTTTACTCTTTTTTATTGTTCCCCTTCTCATAGCTGGAAAGAACAGATGGGAAAAGTGAAGAGAAATAAAATGGATGAGATAGAATAGAGAGGCTTAGTTCTTCCTAACAGAAGCCCAATCTAAGCTGTTTAAATAATGAGCATCAAATTTTCATCGTGGGATCTTTTTGTAAAGTTTGCATGACACTAGTAACTCATATGAACACTGATAGGTCTCACAGCATGTACTGAAGACTGTTCATTAGCACACTCCCAGTGAAAACTGACACACTCTCAGAACTCACTGTCTATATTGATGCATTATCAGGATATTCCTTAAATTACTGGTGCAATCCCAGACGTTCACTGCAAATATTGCCACTCCCAGAATTTCTGCAAATTACTAGCACTCTCCCAGAAAGCACCTGGGTATTACAGTTCAGTATTGGGAATTAAGTAAATTTTAACAAACTCCTAAGGACACCCAGTTCTAACCCCAACCTAAGTTTGTATTCTGTATGGATTGTGTGTTTCATAAAGTCATATAACACAGAAACAGACCCTTTGGTCCAACTTAATCACGTAGATCATGTTTCTCAAACTAAACTAGTCCCATTGCCTGATTTACCCCAATCCCTCTAAATCCTTCCAATTCATGGACCTTCTAAATGTCTTTTAAATATTGTAATTGTACCTGCATCTACCTTTTCCCTTGGCAGTTCATTCATTTCACATACCAACCACCCTGTGCGTGAAAAGGTAGATCCTCAGATCTCTTTTAAATCTTTCTCCTCTCACTCTGAAAATATGCTTCTAGTTTTGAACTCACACCCCCAAGGGAAAAGGTCTTTGCTGTTCACCCTATCTATGCCCCTCATGATTTTAAAAACCTCTATAATATCGCCTCTCAACCTCCTACATTCCAGTGAAAAAAGTCCAGTCTACCCTTATAACTCAAACTTTCTGGTCCTGACAACATCCTGGTATATCTTTTCTGAACTGTATAGCCTTCCTATGGCAGGCCAAAGAGAACTGTACATGGTACTCCAAACGTGGCTTCACCAATGTTCTGCATAACATCAACATGACGAGCCAACTCCTATACTCAGTGGTCTAATCAATGCAGGCAAGCTACTAAACATCTTCTTCATCATCCTGTCTATCTGTGATGCAAGTTTCAAAGAACGATGTACCTGAAGCCCTCTCTATTTGACAAAACTACCTAGGCCGTAACGTTAACTGGTTGGCACAATGGCATAATCGTTAGCACTGCTATCTCACAGGGACCCGGGTTCGATTCCACCCTTGGGTGACTGTCTATATGGAATTTGCACATTCTCCCAATGTCTACACGGGCTTCCTCCCACAGTTCAAAAATGTGAAGGTTAGGTGGTTTGGCTGTGCTAAATAGCCCCATAGTATGCAGGGATTTGTAGGCTATGTGGGTTAGCCAGAGAAATGCAGGGTTACAGGAATAAGGTGGGGTGGGGGGGGGGGGGGAATGCTCATCGAAGGATTTGTGTGGACTTGTTGGGCTGACTGGACTGCTTCCAAACTGTAGAGATTCTGTAACTGCATAAATCCTGCTTTTGTTTGTTTTACCAAAATGCAATATCCACATTAAACTCCATCTACCACTCCCTAGCCCAACTGATCAAGATGCCGTTGCAATCTTAGATAACCTTCTTCACTCTCAACTATGCTATCAATTTTTGTGTCATCTGCAAACTTACTAACCAAGCCTCCTAAACTTTCAACCAAATCATTTTTATAACTGACAAACAAAAGTGGACCCTGCACCGATCCCAACGGAACATTGCTGGTCACAGGCCTCCAGCCCAAAAAATCAACTCTCCCCCTCACCCTCCATTTCCAAACACCAAACCAATTTTGTATCCAATTGGAAAGTGCTCCCTGAATCCCATGTGATCTAACTTTACTAATTAGTCTGCCATGCAGAACCTTGGCAAAGGCTTTACTAAAGTCCATATACACAATAAAAACCAAAAGAGTTGTAGATGCTGTAAATCAGAGGCAAAATGGAAATTGTTGGTAAAGTTCAGCAGATCTGGCAGTATCTCTGGACAGAAATTAGAGCTAACATTTTGGGTTGATGCTTCTGAGAAAGGGTCACTTTACTTAAAACGCTAACTCTGATTCCACTGATGCTGCCAGACCTGCTGAGCTTTTCCAGCAATTTCTATTTTTGTTTCCATGTAGACAATGACAACTGAAATGCCCTTAATCTTTTTGGTTACATCTTCAAAAATGCAATCAAGTTCATGAGACATGATTTCCCACACACAAAGCTACGCTGATTTTCTCTAATCAGTCCTTGCCTCCCAAAATGCATGTAAATCCTATCTCTCAGAAACACCTCCAACAACTAACCCACCACTGATGTCAGACTCACAAGTATACTGATATTGCTGTTAACTTAAGGGTTAAGTCATGGCAGGAGATCCAAGATTGGTGTCATGCTCTTCCTGTGCAATGTGGGAATTCAGGGACCCTTCTGATGTCCCTGACTCTTTCACATGCCAGAAGTGTGTCCAACTGCAGCTCCTGCCTGACCGCTTGATGGCCTGGAGCTGCAGTTGGATTCACTTTGGAGCATCTCACCATCTTAATGAAGAATTCTACATTATGGTCACTCTTCCCCAAAGTAGCTCACACCACAAGGTTACTAATTAATCCTCTCTCATTGCACAATAGCCAGTCAAGGAAGACCTGCCCTCTGGTTGGTTCCTTGACATATTGCTCAAAGAAGTCATCCATCATACATTCCAGGAAATCCTCCTCTATCACATTGCTACAACTTTGGTTGGTCCTGTCAATATGAAGATTGAAGTCACCCATAATAACTGCTGGATCCTTTCTGATGCATCTCTAATTTCCTATTTAATGCCATCCCCAACATCACAACTACTTGAATACACTTAACAAATTCTTCACCATCCAAGCCCCTAACACTATGACAGTCTGTGTTTGGAAAGCTATAATCCCCCACTATTACACTATTTTCTTACATATATCTGACATCTCTCTACATATTTGTTCCTCAATTTCCATCTGACTATTGGGGACCTATAGTACAATTCCATCAAGGTGATCATTCCCTTCTTATTTCTGAGTTCTATCCATACAGTTTCACTGGATTGAGTATACATATTGGTAGTTTTTTTATTAATTTGTGGGATGTGGGCATCACTGGCTGGCCAGCATTTATTGTCCATCCCTAATTATCTTGAGAAGGTCGGGGTGAGCTGCCCCTTGAACCACTGCAGTCCACCTGCTGTGGATTGACCCACAATGCCCTTAGGGAGGGAATTCCAAGATTTTGACCCAACGACAGTGAAGGAACGGCGAAATATTTCCAAGTCTGGATGCTGAATGTTTTGGAGAGGAACTTGAAGATGGTGGTGTCTCCATATACCTGCTGCCCTTGTCATTCTAGATACAAGTGCTCGTGGGTTTAGAAGATGCTGAGGTGTTTGAGGATCTTTACTGCATTTCTGCAGTGCATATTTTAAATAGTACACACTGCTGCTACTGTGCACTGGTGGTAGAGGGAGTAGTTGTTTATGGATGTAGTGCCAAACAGTGGACTGCTTTGTCCTGGATGGTGTTGAGCTTCTTGAGAGTTGTTGGGGATGCCCTCATTCAGGCAAGTGGGAAGTATTCCATCACATCATGCTGCTGACTTGTGCCTTGTAGATAGTGGACAGACTCTGGGGAGTCAGGAGGTAAGTTACTTGCCACAATATTCCTAGCTTCTGACCTTCTCTTGTAGCCACTGTGTTTATATGGTGAGTTCAATTAATTTCTGATCAATGGTAATCCCCAGGATGTTGATACTGGGGGATTCAGTGATGTTAATACCATTGAATGTAAAGAGCCTGTGATTAGATTTTCTCTTATAAGGATTGTCATAGCATGGCAATTGTTACTTGCCACTTGTCAGCTCAAGCCTGGATATTGTCCAGATGTTGTTGCATTTGAACATGGACTGCATCAGTACCTGAGGAGTCACAAATGCTGCTGAACATTGCGCAATCATTGGTGACCATCCCCACTTCTGACCGTATGACAGAGGGAAGATCATTGATGAAACAGCTGAAGATGGTTAGGCCTGGGACACTACCCGGAGGGACTCCTGCAGAGATGTCCTGGAGCTAAGATGACTGACCTCCAAAAATCACAAACATCTTCCAATGTGTCAGGATTGACTCCAATCACCAGAGAGTTTCCCTCAATACCCACTAATGCCAGTTTTGCCAGGACTCCTTGATGCCACACTTGGTCGAATTCAGCCTTGATGTCAAGGGCTATCACTCTCACCTCAGATCTGGAATTCAGCTCTTTTCCCATGTTTGAACCAAGGCTGTAATAAGGTCAGGAGCTGAGTGGTCCTGGCAGAACCCAAACTGGGTGTCACTCAGCAGGTTTTTGCTGAGCAGGTGCTGCTTGATAGCACTATTGGTGACTCTTGCCATCACTTTACTGATGATGGAGAGTAGACTAATGGAGTGGTAGTTGGCCAGGTTGGATTTGTCCTGCTTTTTATGTACAGCACATACCTTGGTAATTTTCCACATTGTTAGGCAGAAAACAGCATTGTAACTGTAGTGGAACAGCTCGCCTAGGGGAGCGGCAAGTTCTGGAGCACAAGTCTTTAATACTCTTATTGGAATGTTATCAGGGCCCATAGAATTTGCAATATCCAGTGCCTCCAACTGTTACTTGTATCACATGGAGTGAATCGAATTGGCTGAAGATTGGTATCTGTAATGCTGGGAATCACTGGAGGAGGTCGAGATGGATCATCCACTAGCTGAAGATTACTGAGGAAGCTTCAGTCTTACCTCTTGCACTGATTGTGTTTGGGCTCCTCCACCATTGAGGATAGGGATATTTGTGGAGCTTCCTCCTCTGGTGAGTTACTTAATCATCCACCACCACTCACGACTGAATGTGTCAGGACTGCACAGCTTAGATCTGAACTGTTGGTTATGGGATCACTTAGCTCTGTCAATGACTTGCTGCTATTGTTGTTTGGCATGCAAGTAGTCCTGTTTGGTGGCTTCATCAGGTTAGCACCTCATTTTCAGATATGCCTGGTGCTGCTCCTGGAATGCCCTCCTGCACTCTCCATTGAACCAGGGTTGATCCCTTGGCTCAATGGTAATGGTTAAATGGGGATATGCCGGGCCATGAGATTACAGAATATGCTGAAGTACAAATCTGCTGCTGTTGATAGCCCACAGTGCCTCATGGATGTCCAGTCTTGAGTTGCTAGATCTGATTGAAGTCTGTCCTATTTAGCATTGTGATAGTGCCACACAACACGGTGGAAGGTATTCTCAATGTGGAGAGTGGACCTCATCTCCACAAGTACTATATGGTGGTCACTCTTACCGATACTGTCATGGACAGATGCATCTGCAGCTGGAGGATTGGTAAGGATGAAGCCAAATATATTTTTCCTGCTTGTTGGCTCCCTCACCACTTGCTGTGGACCCAGCCTAGCAGCTATGTCCTTTAGGAACTAACCAGTTCAATCTGTACCGCTGTTGAGCCAGTGATGGTGGTGAACATTGAAATCCCCCACCCACAGTACATTTTGTGCTCTTACCATCCTTTGCTTCCTCTAAATGTTGTTCAACGTAGAGGAGAACAAATTCATCAGCTGAGGTAGGATGATAAACAGATCTTGGAAGAAAAATGAAATTCTATGTGATTTCTTGGAAATTAATCTATAGTTTAACCTGAGCTCTAGTTTACTTATTTCCTGGAACTCAAGTGAAGTTGGAGAAAAGGCAAGAAAAGCTTTTAAGGAGATAAGAGATGCGTTGTTTGTTTCAATTATTGGAAAACCTGGCTTTGAAAAAAAAGGGAGCCTCTATGTTAATGGTTGCCCACTTTGTGGATTTGTGGATTTAAATTCTTTTTACAGACCCAGGAGTCAGCAAAGAAGATGTCCAGAAGCTGTGAGACACTGTCCTGAAGTCCATTTCTCAGTACAAGTTCTTGAGAACCTGGCAGTTTCCAAATACTAGTGTTTCTGTCTATCTGGCAAAAACCAAAAGAAGACTATGACCAAACCCAAATACTCAAATCTTAATTGAGTGGAATCAGAAGTGAACATCTACCATTAATGTCAGCAATTCTGTTTCACCAACAAGAAATCCAGTGGACATGAGAAGTCACCACCTTGATTATCCTTTGTTTCTTGACCCTTGGCCCAAAGGAATTGTTTACATCTTTTCTCTTTATTTCAATAAACATCATCTTGCACCGACTTGTCTTTGTTATGGGAATGTACCTATGTTTTTTTTTTGGTCAGATTAGATTAGATTAGATAGATTACTTACAGTGTGGAAACAGGCCCTTCGGCCCAACAAGTCCACACCGACCCGCCAAAGCGCAACCCACCCATACCCCTACAATTACCCCTTACCTAACACTACGGGCAATTTAGCATAGCCAATTCACCTGACCCGCACATCTTTGGACTGTGGGAGGAAACCGGAGCACCCGGAGGAAACCCACGCAGACACGGGGAGAACGCGCAAACTCCACACAGTTAGTCGCCTGAGTTGGGAATTGAACCCGGGTCTCAGGCGCTGTGAGGCAGCAGTGCTAACCACTGTGCCATCGTGCCGCCCACTATGTGTGGAATTTGGGGATATAATTTTAGCCCTGAATTATATTTTAGGTGTTATCCTGTATTTGCCACTTGCTTTAAGAATGAGTTTGGATAGTAGTATAAAAGAAAAGCAATTGATCATTTTGGTAATTGAATCAACAGCTTTATGCGACTGGTGGAGTAGTGGAGCTTGATTATCAGCACATTGCTCGCATTATTGATATAATACTGAACGTATTACCATCAAAGGGTGATTTTTCCTCAGTGTCAGTCTCCTCCTCCGCCAGTATCACCTCTTCTGCATGAAATGAATAGTCAAAAAACAAGAAAGAAATGGTAGAAATATGATGAAAGGCTCTGCAATTAATGAGCAGTGCAAATTATTTCTCAAAACATACATATTTGCCTTATATACACATAAAATTGATTTCCTGAAAAGATTTATTAAAGTTCTAGAAAGTTTAACATGAAGAGTTGCTATTGAACACGTTATGTTCAATTTTCTTTTCCCCGGGCCAATTACCAAATATGTCAAGCTATAAAGTTGTCGGGCTCAGTAATTTCAATCAGCTACTGCTTAGGTGGAAACACCAAAATAAAAATGAGATTCACCCTTCCTACATACAGATTAGCCCCAAATGCATAAGCTAAATGCTACATTTAAGTCAATAAAATAAATTGGACCTTTCTCAGACTCTGCCCAACCAAAATACACTCAGCTAATAAAAGCTGAACCTGGCTGTTGTTAAATGTTAGTCATGACCATACCAACTGTCCTAGGTAGGTGTTAGATCAGTGACCAGCACTCTGTGTGAATTAGTGCAAGCTCTTTCTTGTAACTTATTTAATAAATGTAAGAACATAAGTACTAAGAGCAGGAGTAGGCATTTCAGTCCTTTAAGCCTGCTCTGCCATTTAATACGATCATGGTTGATCTCATCTCAACCTCTAAATCTAACATTAACTTTCTTTCCCTTCCCATAGATCCTACCTGATTTTCTAAGCATTTCAAGTTTCTTTTGTTTGTGCTACAAATGTCCTATACTCTGCTGGAAACTGTTAGACTTCCTTCTTATCACCTTGTCTATTTTAACAGCAGGCTGATATTTCACAACCCTTGATCATGGTGAAAACTGCACTTCCACCAACTTTGTCAATTCTCTTTATAATGTTTAAAGCTATGAATCAGCATGAAGTTTCTGATTTTGAAATAAATTAATTCCAATTTCCGTTCATCATGTCTTGGATTTTGGGGTATAGGGTGCACATTTATGATGTCTGAACCATCATGTGATTTGTCAGACGATATCTCTATTTTTCTCTCTCTCACAAAGCTCTATAGCTTCTGAAACTACTATAGATTAACTTGTAACTTTATATGTTTAATAAAACAAGATACACTGTCCACCTTACTATGGCGATGTTGATGACTGAAAAAAGTTCCAGATGATTAGGTATTTTAAAGTAGAGAAGAAGACCATAGAGCCCATCATTTCTTTGTTGACTCTTTGAAAGAGCTTTTCAATTAATTCTACCTAGCTTTATTCCAACATTCTCTTGCAATTAATTCTTTTCCCATATCTATCCAATTTGCTCTTGAAAATGAATACTGAAATTGTGCCTTATACTTTTTCAAACAGTAAATTTCAGATCATAACGTTCTACTGCGAAATAAAATCTTAACTCGCCTCTGGTTCTTTTGCTAATTATGTTTCATTTGCTGCTCCTCTAGCCAATAGAAACATTTCTTTCCTTCTTTGTATATCCAAAATGCTTCATAACATTGAGCACATCTGTTAAATTTCCCTTGACTTTCTCCACTTTATTATGAAGTCGAAAGATTGTATGGTCACTTTAAGATAGAAGGTATTTTCTAAATTTAAAGTACAACCACAGCTGCCAGTATACAGAACAGCTAAGAGGCGGGCTGTTCCAAAACACATATATGTGACAATTGGCTGTTAAATGGATACCTGCGTTTTGCTTGCTGTTTCGACATCAATTTAAATTTAACCAATTAACGTAAATAATTCTCAGGGGACCAAAACCCAATTGAGTTTGAATTTATTGCATTGACAACTTCGGACCATCAGAGGGTATAATGTTAGGGGCTATATAATACAAGGGTGTTTTTGAAAACTGGTCAGAGCAACTGCTGTAGATGTGGAGAGCAAAGGCCATCAAGGAAATAAACATCTTGCTCTCAAAGAAATCTCAGAAGGCACTGTCTAAAGGTACCTTTTCATGTAAAAGCAGTAAAAAGTAAGAAGACAACACAAGAAGAAGACAAGAGAATCGGATGACTGGAAGTAGGACCAGAAGGAAGACAGCATAAGAGACTGTATGAACTTTGAGAAATTATGTTAATGTAATATTTAATAATTATGATATTGGAACAGCATATTAATGGAATTACAGTTAGCGAAAGGATAAGTGGTTAGTTGGGGAAAGAGTGTTCTGATTGTTAATAGTTTTGGTTAGTGTTCACTGTTAGGGTTAAATAAATAAATAATTACTTTATATTTATACAGTAGAAATCAGGGATCTTCTTTCATTCACACATTTTTAACAGATTACGAAGCGAGGCGATCTTTTCTGTGTGTTTTAGTATAATTAGCAGAGGGGTTTGACTTCTGCATTGTAACAACTCTAAGTAGAACAATCTCGGCTGCTCTAGTCATTCATCCTGTTACCATTTTTGGGTGCATGTCTTCTGCATCCAATCCCAATGTTTTTGATATCTTTCTGAAAATGTCATGCCAGAATTGGCACAATGCTAACTAGGGCCTAACAAGTATTTGATAACTGTTGAGCAAAATGTCCATACCTTTGTATTTGCTGCCTCTACTTAAAAAACCAAGGTTCCCATTACTTTAAACAGACTTAAATTGTCAAATTGACTTAACACCTTGTTTGTTTATCTCCATATCTTTTTAAAGGCACCAATATACCCTGTATGATTAGGTTACAAGACGATTTATCTTTTGTTAAACTCCGGCTCAGTATTGTAGGCTTGTTCAAGTCCCACACTTACCTGCTTTACAAATCCACTCCAGATAACCATTCAGCTCTCTCTCAATTTGCTGCTGTCTCCTCAGTTTTAAGAATGCACGTCTATTTTCCACCCTCTCTCTCTCTTTGGCAAACTCTCTGCAATAAAGATTTCCCAGTATGGGTTACAGCAGTGACAGCAGACCTTTGTTAAGGATAACTATTGAATCAAAGTCATTTTCAAGAGCACATCCAGATATTCACAACATTGCATTGTTAATGTAACCTTGAGATTACTGATTTCAATTGTGCCATAGTAATCACTTCAAAGTTTGGGAGAAGATTTGTAGCTTGGGTGCTCGTTGTTGTGGTTCTGTTCGCCGAGCTGGGAATTTGTGTTGCAGACATTTCGTCCCCTGTCTAGATGACATCCTCAGTGCTTGGGAGCCTCCTGTGAAGCGCTTCTGTTTCCTGCCACATTTATAGTGGTTTGTCTCTGCCGCTTCCGGTTGTCAGTTCCAGTTGTCCGCTGCAGTGGCCGGTATATTGGGTCCAGGTCGATATGCTTATTGATTGAATCTGTGGATGAGTGCCATGCCTCTAGGAATTCCCTGGCTGTTCTCTGTTTGGCTTGTCCTATAATAGTAGTGTTGTCCCAGTCGAACTCATGTTGCCTGTCATCTGCGTGTGTGGCTACTAAGGATAGCTGGTCATGTCGTTTCGTGGCTAGTTGATGTTCATGGATACCGGTCATTAGCTGTCTTCCTGTTTGTCCTATGTAGTGTTTTGTGCAGACCTTGCATGGGATTTTGTACACTACATTGGTTTTGCTCATGCTGGGTATAGGGTCCTTTGTCCTGGTGAGTATCAACAAACACATCGACCTGGACCCAATATACCGGGCACTGCAGCAGACAGCTGGAACTGACAACTGGAAGCGGCAGAGACAAACCACTATAAATGCGGGAGGAAACAACACAGAAGCGCTTCACAGGAGGCTCCCAAGCACTGAGGATGTCACCTAGACAGGGGACAAAACATCTGCAACACAAATTCCCAGCTCGGCGAACAGAACCACAACAACAGTAATCACTTCCCAAATAAAGGGGAAAAATGCTGGACTAATAATTCTACAACACAGTTGAGATAATCTGCCTTCTAACACCATTCCCTTGCATAACACTTGCACATGCATGTGGATTAGTTGATAACACTCATTTCTGAATCAGCATGTTATGGGTTCAATTCACACTCCATAGGATGGATTTAATGGTCTTATTTTATGTGGAGGTGGGGAGTGGAGGGGTGGTAGTATGGTGATGGTGGATGAAGACAAATATGAACAAGAAGCAAGAGTAGATCTGAACCTGCTCTTATGTTCAATAATGTTATAGCTAATCTTACTAGAACCTCAAATCTGCATTCCTACCTACATAATCTTCACATGTCCTTACTTGCCAAGAATATATCCATTTCTGCTTTAAAAAACATTCAAGGATTTTGCTTTTACTACCTCTTCAAGAGAATTTCAAAGGCACGTGTCTCTAGGAGCAAAAAATTTATCTCGTGTTTAAATGGGCTACCCTGATTTGTAATAGTGTCCCTCAGCTCTAGATCCAAGGAAACATCCTCCCCCACATCGTTCTGTTAAGACCCCTCAGGATTTAATGTTTCAATCACATTGCCTTGTAGTTTCTGCACACCGGTGTATACAAGCCTAGCCTCTCCAACTTTTCCTCCCCCAACCCCATTCAAGACAATAACCTCATAAGCCTTCTCTGAACTGTTTCCAACTGATTACTTCCTTTCTTAAAAAAGGTGAGCAATACTGTGCATACGTCTCTGAATATGGGTCTCATCAGTCCCCTAAAGCAAAACCTTCCTCCTTTTGTTTTAAATTTCCACTCAATAAATGGTAATATTTTATTAGATTTCTTATAACTTCTGTAACTACATACGAACGCTTTGCAATATAAAATTATCGGATGTGACTGGCTCACTTTCTTTCCCCCCAACATCAACCTGGTTCCCCAAGTACTATGGGTGAGAATTACTGGGAGAGTGGAGGACGGGTGTAGTGGGCAAGGCATCCTTAGGTCCATTTTGATCAGAAAGTGGTAGATCATTGCCAACGTAAGGCCCACAATTTGCCTCAACTGCCATAATATACTGGGCTGTGGCAGGAAGATGAAAATGGAAAGAATGTTTTTCCATCCAAGTTGACAGCTCCCATTACTGAGTTCTAACATTGCTGAGCTACAAGAGCTGCTGGCTAAGGGTGGGACACTTCTTTTTCACAAGGGCTGTATTTTAAAAGCACTTAATTGTCTTCTTAGCCTTTTGGCACATCCAATGATTGAGTAAGACATTGTATATAGACAACTCTTTTGTACTATTTGCCTTACCCACAAAGCTTGATAGGAATATTAGGAGCCTCCTCTATGTATCTCCAACATCATAGATGACAGTCTTCAGACAATTCAGTTCACTCCGCTCCATTTCACTTATAGGAAGAAATGGTTGTAGGCACTGGATATTGCAAAGGCTGACAAGATTCCAGCAGTAGTACTGAAGATGTGTGCTCAAGAACCTGCCATGACTCTAAATGAGCCAGTACAACTCCAACACTACCATACAATGTGGAAAATTGCCCAGGTATGTACTATACACAAATGCAGGACAAATCCAATCCAGGCAAATATAGCCCTGCTAGTCTACTCTTAACCATCAGTAATATAACGGAAAGTATCATCAACAGTGCCATCAAGAGCACTTGCTTTCTGATAGCCTGTTCACAGATGTTCAGTTTGGGTTCTGTCATGGTCACAGCTTCTGTCTTCATTACAACCTTGGTTCAAACATGGCCACATTTAACTAAGCGTGGCACCAAAGAACCCTTGCAAAATTTGAGTCAATATGAATCAGGGTAAAAAACCTGGCACAAAGGAATATTTTATGGTTATTGAAGATCATTCATCTCAGCCCAGGACGTTTCTGCAGACTTTCCTCAGGTTACTTCACCAAGAATTCAAATACAGAGGAACCTTGATTATCCGAATGAAACGGGCGGGGAGTATTTTGTTGGATAATTGAATATTCAGATAATCGAATGCCGGTTTAACTAAGTTTAACTAAGCATCTGTGTTATGAAGATGTGAGTGTACTGTACCTTTAAGAGAGTTAAAAACTAGTGGAACTATCTGACAGTACCAAATGTTCTGAATAAGACACAATGTAAAATGCAGCCCAGCAGCTAAGGTGGCTGGTTGCCTGGAGACAAAATAAACTTGAATTAGGCCAATCAGTTTAAATTATACCCCCCAAAAAACCAAACTCCAATCAAGTTTGAATTTAGTATATTGACAATATTAAAAGCAAATGACACAAACCAATGTTTTGGGGGTATAAGACCAGGAAACATTGAACAGTTGAGAGAGAACTGCCAAAAGACCAACAAGTGTAGGCAGCTAGGGAGAATGGTCTTGAGAGATACCTCTCTAGAGAATGAGTTTGCACTGAGAAAAAACATCGACACCGACCCGGAGAGTACATCTACAAAGGGAAGATTCAACAGCTGTTTGGTTTTGAAATTTGACTTTTGGTAAATCTTAATCAGGGGTTTTATTGAACTTGTATTATTGAAGGGAAGGAGTTGTAAATAGTTGTTAGTTAATTATTTTCTGTTATATTTTAAGAAACAAAGTTGTTAATTTTTACTTTAAATAGTTCTTTGCCTCTCAGATTTTCATAGATTACTGCACAGAATAAATCTTTTCTGTGTTGCTGATTTAAACTAAGCAGGAGGGTTTACCCATGTCGTAACAATTGAAACCTTCTGATCTTGTCAGAGAATCTAACATTCGGATAGTTGACTGCTGGATAATCGAGGTTCCTCTGTACATTAGTTAAATATTATTCCTCTTCCAGGATGTCATGTTGGCTTTGTCTGATTACATTGTGGTTTGCTAAGGACTGTCCTTAGTAATGGATTCGAGCATATTTCCTATATCAGACTTTAAGATAACTGGCTTGTGCCTTTCTTTTTTCTGCCTCCTGCCTTTCATGAGTAAAGGTGCTACATTGCTCTTTTCCAACATCCTGGGACCTTCCCAGAATCTAAAGATATTTTGAACTGTTATAAAAATGATAAACAAAGGCAATTAACATTATTGCAGCCACGGGCCATAAGTAACGGGTCAGAAATACATAGTACAAAGGTATTACTGATACTAATGATGAAAGGAAGGCAGGTTGATTTAGGGAATAATTGTCCTAGGTCTGTAAAACTAAACAGATAAGTTACTCTGAAGTAAATTGATTTTTTTTTTCTGTGGATGGAAATTTACACGTTACATACAAAACAATTGCCATTTCACTGCTGAAAATACCTCTATTTATCATATTAATTCAATTTTTGAAAAGACTCATATACTTGCTAACTTTCCATTTTTTGAATTTTCCTTGCTTCAAATTACCAACTCAAAATATAGTCTTTTTAGCATTTTTACTGCAAATGGAAAAGTAATCACAGAATATAATCAGTGAAAGCGCACGTAAGTATTTAGAGTAACGTCATGGATGATTTTGAAACAAATTTTTGTTCAACATAGATAAATTCCATGTAGCATTGCTCCTGGTTAGTTAAAGTAAGGTAGGAATTAATAGGTCCTTTTCAAATTGGCAGGCAGTTACTATTGGGATACCACAGGGATCAGTGCTGTAACACCAACTATTCACAATATATATTAATGATTTAGATGCGGGAACAAAATGTAACATCTCAAATTTTGCAGATGATACCAAGTTGGATGGGAGGATGAACTGTAATGAAGTTACAGAGATCCTTCAACATGATCTGGACAGGTTTAGTAGTGGGCAAATTAATGTCAGATGCAGTATAATGTGGATAAATCTGAGGTTGTTCACTTTAAAAGTAAAAACAAGAAGACAGATTACTACTTGTAAATTTGGACAGGGAAGTGTGCAGTGGGACCTGGGTGTCCTTGTGCACCATTCGTTGAAGGTAGGCATGCAGGTACAGTAGGCTTAAAGAAGGCAAATGGTATGTTGGCCTTCATTGCGAGAGGTTTCATTAACAGGAGCAGGGCTGTATTGTTGCAGTTATGCAGGGCCTTAGTGAGGCCACACCTAAAATATTGTGTGCAGTTTTCTAACAGGACTAGACAGGGTACATGCAGAGAGGATATTCCCCATGGTGGGTGTGTCCAGAACCAGGGGTCACAGTCTGAGAATTTGGGGGTAGACCCTTTACTGCAGAGATGAAGAGACATTTCTTCACCCAAAGAATGGTTAGCCTGTAGAATTCATTGCCACAGGAAGTAGTTGATGCCAAAACATTGAATGTATTCAAGAGGTGGCTAGATGTAGCACTTGGGGCAAATAGGATCAAAGGTTATGGGGAAAAGCAGGATTAGGCTATTGAGTTGGTTGATCAGCCATGATCATGATGAATGGCAGAGCAAGTGTTCTATGCACTGATTTGTTAAGAAAGCAAAAAACTTCGCATGTTTACAGCACCCTTCATATCTGCGCACCATTACAATATACAAAAATGGAATCCACTGGGGAGAATATTCCTGGCCCTGTGTAGATGGGTTAGGAGATGGAACTGGGAGGAAACTAGGAAAGGGACAGCTACTCATGTTTTTGACTCTCAGCAATTTTCTGTCTAAAGTTCAGTAGTTACCTGATGGTGGCATTTCAGCAGTAGATTGGGGGGAGGGGCGCGGGTGGGGGGAGGGGTGGTGGTCAATCAATGTCGCCTCTCAATCTTCTTCATGGAGCCACAGGGATAGATGATGAAGGCTACAGCTGTGATAATTGGCAGTCTTGTGCTTCAATTCCCCTCTACAGTGCTGGCCTGACAGCTATAGCTAAACATTTTTAAAAATTTGCAGACATTTTCAGAGAGGGTCTCCATCTTGAGTTGTTTTGCCTTCTCGTACTTGCATCAGCAATGCTCACCTCTCCTGAGGGACTGCAATCTGTCTTTGGTTTTGGATCCTTTGACTGGGCCTTCTGTTTTATGAATTGTCACTGATGGTAAGTTCAGAGGCAGCTTCCTAATTGGTTGCCTTTCAGAAAATTGTAACACTGTGTGGCCATCCAACACCACAGGGTGGAAAGCAGAAAGTTCTGAGGTGATAAAATTTTATTCACTGTCTGCATTGTTGCACTGTGATGCCTGATGATGGATGTGTCAACTCAAAAGAAGAAAGTTGGTCGTAAGAAATACAAAAGTTATTTTATTTTCCAAGACAATTGTTACAAATTAATTCGTTCTAGCAAAGGAGAGTGAAGTCCAATCTCAGTTGAAATGGTCCAGTCAATAGATTTCTGATGACATGTGCAAGTATGTAAGATATGAAGGCTGTCTGCTTGTGGGAAAATGTTATTCATCCTTCATGGTTAGAGACAAAAAAAACCTGCAGATGCTGGAATCCAAAGTAGATAGGAAGGAGGTTGGAAGAACACAGCAAGTCAGACAGCATCCGGAGGTGTAGAAGTCGATGTTTCGAGTGAAACCCTTCTTCAGGACTGGAGACCACCTCCTACAAATCTCACTACACATTGTGTATAGAGATGGATGGATTAATGCCACTAAACGCTATTAGTTCTTGGCTACAAAAAAACCCTACTCAAAACCAAACACTGGTAGAAAAGATACGTCCACTTATGGAAAACTGGCATTATGCACCAACATTCACAAAACATTAACTATGTTGCCATTTATATATTATCTGTAGTGTCTATTGTTAATCAAGTCAGTTAAGCTGCTTGGGACAACAATTGAATGCATCATTAACACAATAACATCTAGTACAGAACATTTTGGAGGAGAAACTTTTCCAACAGCACTGAGTCTAGTGGGTAAAGTCCAGGTAATGCTGTTATGTGTCAGAAGAGGCAGCTGAGGACTTTGCAGAGAAAGAAATGCCCTGAATAAAGATCAAAGGTGAAGACAGAGACCAAAGCCTCTGTTATACGTGTTAAGACTGATAGAAGGGAAGGAGCTGCTACAAAGCTGTCCCAACCCCTGGTACTATTTTACTCAAAGGCCAGAGCAGATGTATGAATGAGAATGATATCCATTGAAGACCCAGACAACATATGAAGCGATCAGTGGGGATCCTGAAGATAGCAGTGGATGGGAATTCTGAACAGAAGAAAAGGCAGCACAAGCTTACCCTCATGTTTCACTACTATTACATCTGATTTATTTCAAGATTGTGAAGGAGAATTCTTTCCTTAGTGAAACTTCCCAAGGTGTCTTTACAACGGGATTTAGATATGCAGTAAGTTTAAAGAAGGGGACCAGAGGCTGAACATATTGGTTTTTGAATCTTTTGCAAGTCGTCAAAAATATAACAAAGTAAAGGTGTTGGGGAGAACTCAGAATGCGACTGCAAGAGAGATCTGTACAACGAGAAAGAGACTAGCCAAACACTCTCTCATATGAATTCAGCAACTTAACTGTCTGTTAAGATTGCATAATTCAGTGAAATACTCAATTCTCTCCCACATTTCTTGCAGCGACTAACTCCTTTTGTAGTGCAGATCACAAGGTAGTCACCTGCAACAGTTTCCTCGTTGTGTAAAGTTGATGTTAATCTTTGGGCATTTTGGTAGGTTTGTTCATCTTAATTGATATAAGGTGGAGTCTTCACTTACTCCACCCTCAGTAATAAACTTACATTAGAGATCATTTGGTGTGATGAATCAAAAATCCTAAATAATTTCTCCCCTTTCTAACTGCAAAGCACTGCAGTTTTTTGTAACACCTTACCATTTAGGTTAGATTATACAACACAAACTAAGATCTGGAGTTGGTTATAATGGATGCTAGCTCTTCAACTCAACCTTCATTCCACTGACTGTAGCAGTCAAAAGAACTATTAGTAAAGAAATTGCCAAAATATTATCTCCACAGTAATCAAAGTTTTCAGGTTCAATACATTATCCAACATTAATCTGGTCAACCATTTAACTCATTATTGATTGGATTAACTTAATAAAACATTTGTTGGCTGCTAACCTCAACTGATTAATTGTTATTCTTCTGCTTACACTCATGCTGTTGCATACCACTGTTTCTTATCAGGCAGTTGATAAATTGTTACTCATATAGTGTTTAAATTTATGATATACCACCAAAATGTAAGGCATTAGCTTCTTTATTACCTTCAACAGATGCAAAAGATCTTGTGAATAAGCATACTTTGCACAATTATAAATCTCGTCCTGAGTATATTTTAATTTTGTATAGATATCTGCTGGACTGCTTGCACCACCTGTCCAAAGTCCCTGTGAGAGGCTTGAACCATATTTCATCATTGCCATTGAGCCGCAGTGACTGCTCTTGGCAGCTGAACAGCTGTAAGTTAAGGCAGCTTCATCACTAAGCCAAAAAGAAATGATATTTTGTAGGGAGGGAATCGAGAATTGTGAATTGTTATGGACAAACTGGAAGATAGTTTGGAGCAGGGTTTCTTCTGATTCCACAGAAATCCCAAGCCAAGGTATGCTTCTTCATCCACTCATTATACCCTCCTTGTCAACCTGTGCCTTTATCCCACTTCCCATGGCCCTTAACGCTCCTTTGCCAAGGTATGCAACACCACTCACACAACCCTAAGCCCCTCATTCCCCCCATGACAACCTACACCACTCTTCCCACCAACTATGATCCCTCATATCCTCCATGTCAACCTATGTCCCTGCACCAAACCTCTATGATGCTTTGTAGCCCTTTTGCCAACTCATGCTAGTCATGTGTCTTCAATCAAAAGAACTGAGGCAATGATGCTACTCAGCATTATCCTAAATTTCCATTGTCGTGGGGAACAGTAAGCAACTGATTCAGTTCACTCTACATATAATTAAGTGGCATTTCTCTACAAAAGCTAAACACCCTGGCAAACACCCCACTATCCTACTGTAATGATGTAAACCTGAAAATTAGCTGTTCCCCAATCAGGCTGTTCTAGTGCAGTATGACAACTCCCTGACAATGTGGAATATTGTACAAATACCAGCCTTCTCCTAATCATCAGCAATCAAACAACACCAAATCATGGTAATCCAGTCACAGATACTCAGCTTGCACTCCAACAGAACAAGGGCTCCAGACTTCACTATATCTCAAAACAGATACAGATGAAAGAGTTTAATGCTAAAGGAGAAGTGAGAGTACTTACACACATTGGTCATTGTCTTGGAATTCTCCATTTATGGGAAAACTATAAGGGCTATAGTAATTCAAGATCTACCATCTTTTTGGGGAAATATGCTTTCTAGTTTTTCCCACATTCCAAGAAAAAAAATAAAGTCCTTCAACAATACCCAAAATATTCTGCAGATATCTTAAAACCTGTGATCATTTTCTTCTTGTAAGCCATAGCTTTCCTGTTGTTCATAGTTGCATACACTAACTTTTCTTCACTTGTTCTTGTCTATTTTTTATTCTGGAGGCATTGATTCTTGCTGGGCTGCTCCCTATTAATATCAGTATGGCACTTACATTTGACACCAGCAACCTAACAAACTCTTTCTTCAGCGTGCTGGTTAGGAAAGTAACTAATGTGCTCTCTGCTGCTGTCAAATGCAAGCCAAACTTCACTGGTCAATATTCCTATTGAAATTTCTAGAGCTCCATGTGCTGAAAGATTGACTTTTATGGGAACCTTGTAAATAGGGTGCGAACCATTTACTCAAAAAGGCACATTAATGCTCTTCCGTAGGATAATGTATACCCATCAGTTTATTTCAAACTGACGTACCAGCCCAAGGCTACCATATGTGTTCCTGAAAAGTGCCCAATCTTCCTCCAACTATCTTGAAAGGGTAGGTTACCTTAAAAACATGTGTAACAGGCAAAGTTAGCCTTTGCATGCTACTACTACGCAGTAATAACACAAGTGGTATTCTTCATTAACAAACTGTCTAGCAAAAAGACATCCTGCCTATCACACAAATGAGTAATGTGGTATATAAATTTCATCAGTAGTGTAATGCCAAATGTATAGGCTGTATGTCCCAAAGTTTGGCGGATGATATCAAAAGGAACATTCCTTTTGCCTGCTCACAACAGGCAGAGTACTGACTGCACTCAATCCTACATGCTGGCAAAACTCAGAACACAGTGTCCAACACTGTAGATCAGTGGTTGGGTAAATTTGTTCAACAATCTTAAGTATACTAAGAACTATACTAAAACCAATTTAAAACCATCGTCAGGCTTGCAATGTGGCTCATCAATGCTTGCTAAAAGCTATGTGCAGGGTATGGTCCGTGGGTAAAGAGAATTTGCTCAGACATCTATGTTTTTCCATTAAACAGAAACATGGGGGACTGGGAGTAATTATTCCCTGATGCAGTCACAACGACACATCTTGACCAGTCACAGTCAATTTGCCTTTTCGAAAAGTTTAAACAAAACGAAGTTGTAACTATTCCCTTGTACATTTTTCATTCAATGCCTTGATCAATCAGAGTCCACTGGCCAAACAATCAGCACCTTGTTTCTGATACAGTATAAATTGCTATTCTCTTTGAAATTTGGCATTCTCCGTCTATCCTGAAGTATGCAAGATGAAAAACTTTGACAGCAATCTCTTTTTATTAGCATACTCAAATGATCTAGAAGTTCAGGGTTGAAATTTTCTAAAGCAAAATATAGATACACAAAGAGCTACTTACCCTGACAGGACACCAAGGACAAGATTCAGCATAAAAAAGGAGCCAATAATGATGAGGGGGATAAAATACAACCAGTTCCAGGTGTTTCCTAAGGCATCATTGCTCTGAAAAGTAAAAACAAAAATAAAATTAGCTGCCAGCTTGTGTTAGCACAGGAACTGCATTCCTTTCTCTCTCCCTGGTATCAGTATTCAGAAGATTTTCTCTCCCATATATAAGAGAGATGTTTTCATAAATATACACAGTTTTTCTCTCAAATGGGAAGAAAACAAGGGGAGAAAAAGTGGAAACAGCTGAGTTTTTAAACTTTCGTCTCAGTCACATCCACCCTCAATATTTCTATTACCTGCACTGCCACGAGTTGATCCATTTTTTCCTAACAGAATTGATTTCACTTTAAAATCATGTAGGGGACTCCAATATTATGAAGGTTTTTGACAGTT
The DNA here is from genome assembly GCF_020745735.1 of Hemiscyllium ocellatum. Lineage (NCBI taxonomy): Eukaryota > Metazoa > Chordata > Chondrichthyes > Orectolobiformes > Hemiscylliidae > Hemiscyllium > Hemiscyllium ocellatum. The sequence goes on along the minus strand of NC_083445.1, from coordinate 3,614,382 downwards.
AAGACTAAAGACAAAAAGATTTCCACCTGCAGGGAAGGCCAAAACTAGGAATCATAAATATAATACTTATATGGTAATCACTAAAAAATCCATATGGTAATCCATAAAAAATTCAGAAGAATTACTTTTTCAAAATGTGGACATCTGAAATAGTTGAGGCAAATGGTATGACAGCATAGATGTACTTAAAAGAAATCTAGGAATCCCCGGGGTCCCTCTCACAAATTGGTATTCCATTTTGGAGGCTGATAAGAACACTGGTTCCTTCAGGAAATGCAGACAGAGCCAAGCTTCTGGAACCTCAAGCAGCCTGTCTGTACAGGAGGGGACAAAGAGAGGAAGGGCAACTGTAATACGAGATTCTATCATCAGGGAAACAGATAGTCAACGTCATCATGACTGCAGGATGACTTGTTGCCTCCCTGGTGTAAGGTCCAGGATGTCACCGAACAGCAGCAGGGAATCCTGAAGTGGGAGATTGATAAGGCAAAGGTCATGGTACATGTTAGTACCAAGACACAAGCAGAAAAGGAGGGATGAGGTCTTGAATTCAGGGACCTAAGCAGTAGACTAAATGGCAGGACCTCTCGAGTTGTGATCTCTGGATTACTCATGGTGCCACATGCTAGCAAGCACAGAAACAGGAAAATAGTGGAGATGGTTCAGTGACTTAAAATTTGGTGCGGGAGAGAGGGTTTTAGATTCTTAGATCACTGGGACCATTTCTGGGAAAGGTGGGATCTGTTAGCAGAATAAGGGCACAAAATCAAGTCAAAATAAGTGCAGTTGTACTGATTTTGAAGGAGTATGGCAAGACTGATGGTCTTTAGTTTAATGCCAGGAGTACCCCCAGTAAAATGGATGAGTTAAAGATGATGGTTGATATGTGAAGATGCAATATAGTAACCATCACATGGGATGGGAACTCAACATTACAGGATAATGAATCTTCAGACAAGACAGAGGAGGGAATAAAAGAGGAGGAGGCATTGCATTATTAGTTAAGGAGTCATTTACTGCAGTAAAGAAAATGATATCTTGGAGGGGGTATTAAATGAAGCTTTGTGGGCAGAATTTAGAAATAAAAAAAGGGCAGCCACATTCCTAGGTGTCTATAATAGACTCCCAGAGAGTTGGTGAGAAATTGCAGAACAATTTTGTGCAAAATTCATGCAGGTATGTAAAACTAATAACAAAAGAGTAATTACAGGTGGTAATATCAACTTTCCCAATATTACGTGGGAAAGAGAGAGTGTTGAGGCCTAAGATGGAGTGAATTTCTTGAAATGTGTACAGGAGAAACTTTTAAGCCAATATGTTGAAAGTCCAACAAGGGATGGAGCTGTTCTGGATCTAATTCTGGAGAATGAATGTGGTTGAGGTGGTAGTGGGGGAGCATTTTACTGATAGCGATCACAAAATGGTGCAATTCAAGCTTATTACGAGCAAAGAAATAGACAAGTTGCAAAAAAAAAAGTTTTGGATTGAGGAGAGTATATTTTAGTAAAATGAGGCAAGAACTGACCAAGGTAGACTGGGAGCAGCGATTCATTGGAAATCTATAAAAGTGCAATGGGGTTGTGTGTCCAAAAAGTGTACAAGCACACATGCTCCTTCTGGGGAGATAGGAAAGAGTAACAAGCCCAGAGAACCAATGATGACCAGAAATATTTGGGATATGATGAGAAGGGAAAGACAGGCTTTTAGCAGGTACAAGGGAACAAATTAGTGGAGGCATTAGTGGAATACAGGAAGTGCAGGGTGGAACTTAAGAAAACAATTAAAAAAACAAAGAGGGCATATGAGAAACCTCTGGCTGGTAAAAGTGAGGGAAATCCCAAGATATTCTATGTCAGTGGGATGAGGATGACCAGAGAAACAGTAGCGTCCAGTAAGCACCAAGGGAGCAATATGCAGGTGGAGAAAGAGGACATTGGTAGAATGTTGAACCAATACTTCACATCCATCTACACAAAAGAAAATGAAGAAGATATGGAACCCAGGGGTTGACACTGTGAGGTGCTTGAGCAAATTGACATAGGGAAGGACAAGGTATTGGAGATGTTGGCAGGCATAAAGGTGGTCAAATCTCCAAGTCTAGATAAATGTCTCCTGGCTGCTGTGGGAGGCAAGGGAGGAAACTGCAAGGGCACTAATCGAGATTTTTAATTCCTCTGTGGCCACAGGGGTGGTGTAAGTGGACTGCTGAACAGTTAATATGGTTCCGAGATTGAAGAAGGGTTGTAGAGATAAGCCAGAAAACTACAAACCAGTTAGCCTCATATCAGTAGAAGGAAGAAAATTCTGAAGGAGAGCATCTATCTCCATTTGAAGAGCCAAGGCTGAATCAGAAATAGTCAGCATAGCTTTGTCAGACGGAGGTGATGCCTGACAAATTTGATTGAATTTTTTGAGGAGATGAACAGGTGTGAAGATGCAGATAGTGTAGTTGATGCAGTTTGCAAAGATTTCAGCAACGCCTTTAACATAGTACTACATAGGAGACTTGTCAAGAAGGCAAATACAAATGGGAGACAGGCAGGAGGCTAAAAGAACACAACAAGCCAAGCAGCATCAGGAGGTGGAGAAGTTGATGTTTTGGGTGTAACTCTTCTTCAGGACTTGGGGTACATGTAGGGGAGCTGCAGATAAAGGGATTGATGGGGGCAGGGTGGTGAAGTGACGATAGATGAAGACAGGTAGAGGGTACTACCTGGTTGGTCAATGGGAGGTGTGAATCTGGTTGGTGGCAGGGAGGAGTGCAAGGCAGGGGGAGGGGCTGGGAAGGGAGTCGGGGATGGGAAAGGAGGTTATATGAAAATGGAGAACTTAATGTTGAGTCCTTCGGGCTGTAGGCTGCCCTAGCGGAAGATAAGGTGTTGTTCCTCCAATTTGCAGTTGTCCTGCGGATTCTCAATATTCATTCTTGATGGCCTAGGTTTAGCTTTGAAACTGAAACATTACACAGTGCTTGAAATGTCAGACAAGTAGAACTTGAACTCATGACTTTCTGACTTAGAGGTGAGAGTGCTACTAACACAGTAAAGGTTGAAGGAAAAGACATGAATGAGAATATGATTGACTATGCTTAACTTATAAAGAAGGAGAAAGTGAGGACTGCAGAGATGCTGAAGACCAGAGTTAAAAAATGTGGTGCTGGAAAAACACAGCAGGCCAGGCAGCATCTCAGGAGCAGGAGAATCGATGTTTCGGGCATAAGCCCTTCTTCAGGAACTTATAAAGAAGCCAAGAAAGATGATGAAGGATATTGCATTGTGGTCACAGTCACAAGAAATATCATTTGTGTTATTGACGAAGCGAGTCCCAGTACTGGGGACAGGATGGAAACCACACTGATGGGATGAAAATAGACAATGATGGGAGAAGATGAGCAGGCCTATGCTTGATGACCTGTTATTAGTGCTCTACTACTAGGTAATCTTTTTTTTTAAATGGCCATTTGAGATCTTTGCAAATAGCTAAGACCAAGACATCTCTCATGAGAGAATTCTGGGCCCAAACCTGAAGTTGGCATGACATGTCAGAATATCAGCATTTGGATGGTTAGTTTTTGAATGCTTGTCTCTCAAAGGAAAAATCCTGAGTTCAGCAGCTTACCCAGCAAAATTAATAAAAACAGCTTTGCTGGCTAGTGTACAGCAATCTCATTTTTTTAACAAATGAAACTGCAGATCTTACGGGAAACACAGATTGATTTAATAGCTACATATCACACATCAAAATCTCTGCAATTCCATAGTATCTCTTAATAAAATTTCCAAGGAACAACAGTGCTTCAAACTCCAATGGGATAACAATATTGCTGATCCTGGAATATTTACCAAACTGTTACCGTATATAATAGTTTATACTCAGCAATGCAAAGACATGTCAAGTTATGTACTTACTGATTTGCTCCTGAGAATGTTCACATTTGAAAAAGACAATAGCACCATGGAAATTTACAGCACAGAAGATAACCATTCAGCCCAACATGTCCATACCAGCTGAGAAAACACTGGTTCAAAGCCTTGCAAGTAACAGCACTTCAGGTACATTGGAAACAAGCTGAAGGTTTCTGCCTCCATCATCAAATGGGCAGCAAACCTCAGGCAGCAAGCTTCCTCTGCGTGAAAAAGACTTTCCTCAACCTTTCCCTACAGTCCTTCTACAATCACCTTAAATTTGTGCCCCCTGGTGTGTAATCTCTCAGAAAACAGACCTTTCCTGTCTACTCTGTTTAAGCCCCTCATTATTCCTGGAATGGTTGCATTCTGCTGTGATGCAAGATTAAGGTGACTGGGCCTGCACCTTCTTGATTCTACAAAAATCAGATGCGATCTCATTGAAATTTACAAAATTCTTAAAGTGCTAGATAAAGGGGACGCAAAAGGCATGTTTCTCCTGACTGTGGAACCCCGAGAACTAGTGGACACAAGCTCAAACATAACTTAGAGCTGAGAATAAGAAGGAATCTTGCTACTTAGAGGGTGGTGAGTGTAATTTAATGAACACATGTTTTGAAATGCATGATGAAGCAGTGTATTAATACAACGGTTTCTTAAACTTAGACTCATGATTGAGTTTACTTCAATATTGCATCAATGGGGAATACCTGAATTTGGAATCTTGAGACTGTTATTCTATGCTTGAGACATTGCCCTCATGACTAAGTGAAAAAGGAATTGCAATTATGAGACAGGATATTGTATCTCTCCCAGTGAGTCTCAATAATAAACGATTGGAATCAGTCAGAACATTCTGCTGCCTTAGATCCATGGTGACAAACAACCTGTCTCTCAATAAAGTATTCAGTACCACCTGGCTCCTCATTCAGAAAGCATGAACAGTTGCCAGCTGCCAGTTCCCCAGTCCAGATCATTACAACTTCCACATTGGCTGGAGCTACCAATCCATCAATTACCACTATCTCCCAACTAAATTGCCCTAATCTTTCAACCTAATTGTCCTCCTTCACAATTCTTTTTAAATGTTTACTTAAGCTCCATAGGATGACTTTCAAGGAATTCCGAAGCCTCAGTCATACAATGGGAGGAGTCATGGTCACTGTAAAGACATTCAGGATGTATCAGTGTAATCAGTAGGTTAATTTATAAAATTATTTTAAAAATCAGAGTAGAAAGGGAACCCTTTCCAAGTAGATAGTTGGCGCCATAAGGGCTACTTTCTCTGCCTATGGCTGCCTCTTTGGACCATCAAGCCTCTGGTTCCAAGGATTGCCCAGGGTTACTTTAGTGTGATAGCCTCCATTTAGCTTGCAGTTACCTCAACATCAGAAAATGCTGACTGTGCTGTTAAATTGCCCTGAATAGTGGTATTAGTTATGCTATGTTTTTGAAATGGCAGCCAATCCATATTTAATCCCACTGCTGATAAAACGCCTCAGTGATGGGACCAGGTTGGAACAGCCAACTTGACAATTCCTTAAGTTTACTGTCACCATTGCCCCTCTCCTTCCTGGAGAGGATGCGAAAATCCTGACATGTTTTCCAGAATTTATAACTGAGGGATTCTATCAGTCAATATTTTCAGGGAAATGTCCATGCAAATGTGTTCACATTCAAAGGTGAAATATTTCCACAGAGGCTGGTATCCCTCATCAAGTCACCTTTTATTTACTCGAGCACTGCCTCTTCAGAGTCAGCTATCAGAGTGGCCGAATCTCTGACACTTATTTTGGTCTGTCAGCCAGGGCTGCTTGATTGAACCAGATTAACAGTCCTAATCAGGGAACTCATATTCTATGATGTCCAGTTGGATCACCTTGTTACAATTACTCCATCCTTCCTGTTCTGAGTCCTTTTTCTTGGAGGGCCTCCTGGGGCTTTTTAACACTGGGTCAGGTTCCTCCAACCCGGCATACAATACGGATGGCATGCAACACACAGGAGCTCACCTCTTGCGCCAGGAGTGTCTCGATAAAATTTCATTTTCTTCTTCCAGCTGCAAAGGTCAAGGCAGCTACATCTGTCATACTGATCTCTGATTCAGAGGTCTCATCAATGCTTGATGGACAGGATGAACCCAAGGGTTGTGGCAGTCTTTCCAACTGTTCCAAGGAATAGAGCACACTTTGCTCCTGCTCCATTTGCGAATTTGCGGCTTTCATATGGTACAGGTGCTTGTTCAGAACCATCACATCTACATTACTGATCCTGACCTCGCATCAGCCGTGCCTCTTAACCATGCCATTTTGTGGTTCTTACACCAAACTTCATCCACTGTATCAAACAGTCTGTCTTGCTCGGTAGAGTTTTGTGTCGGCATTGGCGTTCCTGATGCCATTTCACCCTCCCCCCCATGTCCAGGAAGATCAGACTTAACCTGGTGCGGAGTCTTCTACCATTTAGCAACTCTGCCAGTGGTATCCCTGTAGTTGCGTGTGGGGTGTTCCTATAATCAAACAAGAACCGTGACTGCTTGTTATCTAGTGAGGCTGTAGATTATTTCTTCAAACCTGCCTTCAGAGTTTGGACCATGCTTTTTGCCAGGCCATTGGATGATAGGTGGTATGGAACGGTCCATATATGTCGAATCCTATCAGACTTTAGTAAATGCCTAAATTCCCGACTGATAAATAATGGCCCATTATCTGTGACTTCCAGTGCTCAACATATGGAAAAAGATGTATGCAGTTTTCTAACATCCCCGTATTAGACAAATGGACTGTATGAGCATCCAATGCATGCCTTTGAGAAGGCATCGACAATGACTAAGGATAGTAAGCCCATGAAGGGACACGTACTGTTGATGTTCAACCGAGCCCAAGGTTTACCCAGCCATTGCCACCAATGTGGGGGGCTGTTAGCAATAATTTTGTCCTTGCTGACACTCTGGGTACTGCCCCACCAATGTGGCTATGTCTGCATTCAAGCCTGGCCAACAGACACAAGTTTTCATCAACATCTTCATTCTGGAGACCCCTGATGGCCCTAGTCAACAATTTCTGATGGTGACCTTTGCTCAAGACAATTACTTTTGTTTCCCATAACAATATGCCATTCTCTACTGTGAGCTGGTCTCTCCAGATCCAAAAAAGTTTGTGATGGCCCTTTGGTTTACCCCAACACTACCAGTTGTTCAGTTGACAGGACTGGATCTTTCAGCATCCAAAGTCTGATGTTATCAGCTGTGACTGGGAGTGGGTCCAGCAAACTTAGTACTATTATATACTCTTCAACTGGGGATAAAATTGATGGTGTATTTGCTAATGGTGGTGGGTGGGGTGGGGGGGGGCACTCGATATGTCTGCATTCGCAACTCGGCCTCCCAGATAGTATTCTAACTTTTAATTATACGCATTTGGTATTATGGACTATTGTTGAATGCGCTCAAAGTTATGGGCAGCACCTCCTTGTCTTCTTTATAAAGACTAAGTAGCTGTGTGGTCTGTTATAACCAATTTCCACCCATAAAGGCATCAGTGGAACTTCCTGACTCCAAATATGATTACCAATCCTTCTTTAATTATCTGAGCATAATTACGCACTGCATTAGCCAAAGTTCTGGATGCATACAATATTGGGCATTCCTCTCCACTGGGCCATCTGCGAGCTAATACCACAGTGATGCTGCATGGGCAGGCATCACATGTCAACAGCAGATCTTTCCTGAGATCATAGTGTGCTAACACCTTAGGTGATGATAGATGTTTCTTTACTTCACTGAAAGATAGGGCTTGTCTATGTGACCATTTCCAAGGCTGACCTTTTTTTTTAAAAGGAGTTGATGCAAAGGTGCCAGGATGGAGGCCAGGTTATATATGAACTCTCCATAATAATTTCCAGCCCAAGAAATGACCCAAGCTCCTGGACAGATGTGGGAGCCAGGGCACCTTTGATTACCCTCACTTTACCTTCCAACAGGTGTAACCCAGTCTTGTTGACTTTGTAGCTCTAGCAGATAATTTGAGGGGTCTGGAACACATATTTTCCCCTTCTTAGGTGGACGCCAGCCTTCGAAAAATGCCTTAGGACTATGTCCAACTTCTAAGTGTTCCTTATTTGCTTTCCCTGTAATTAGAACATCATCTAAGTAAATGGTGACCGAGGTAGACCTTGCAAAATGTTCTCCAACATCCAGAGAAAAATTGAACAGGCGACCAAATGGCAGGCTTGCATTTTTGTACAAGCCCTTAAGGGTATTAATTGTAGCATATGTCTTGGAATCCTCATCTCAACATAATTGCAAGTAAGCATGGCTCAGATCCAGCTTCATGAAGGTCAGCCTCCCTACCCATTTTGTACATAAATCTTCTATGTGAGTGATTAGGTATTTATCCAGTTGCAAAAAGCGGGTTACTGTTTGTTTAAGATTCCCAGAAGACATACTGACCAGTTGGGCTTCAAAATCGGTTAGACCAGTGCTGCCCTTTCTAAACATTGGACTGGTTTGATGATTCCTTCACTTTCCAGCCTTCTGATTTCTAACTGTACTTTTGCACATAAGGCAAATGGCACTAGATAGCCTTTCAAAATTGTGGAATTACTGCCAGGTCAATATGCAAGGTGGCCTTGGCTTCTCTGATAGTTCATAAACTTTCCTCAAAAACTTCTGGGCATTTAGTTAGGACTTCACTCAGCCAGTCATTTCCAAATTGAAAAATGTTGAACCAATCTAGGTGAATCTTTCGCCTCATCAAACATGGGCCTGAGACATTTACTATAATCACTGGTAACTGAACCAGCTGCTTTTCATAAGAGTCTGGAACCAAAGTTGTATCCTCAATCTGTAAAGGTCCCCCGGCAGAGGTTCTCAGCCTAGCTGAGGTCTTGGAATCATTAAGTCATAGAGTTATACAGCACAGAAAGACACCTTTTGGTCCAACTCGTCCACAACAACCAGATATCTTAAACTAATCTCTTCCCATTTCCAAGCATTTGATCCATTTACACTCTTATGCAAATTTAAGGGCTGGAGTCTCGAGCAGATTTCATTAAAAACTGGTTCCGCGACCACTAACATGGCTGTATCAGTATTGACCTCCATTAGAACTGGATAACCATTTAACCAGATGTTTATTTTCACTGGTGTTGATTTGGATATTGCTAAGCAATTTAACTGTTCCAAACCAGATGTAGGGGGACTTTCCAGGGTATGAACTTTCCTCGACACTGGCCTATGAGTTAACTTATTCAATTTAGGTCGAGAAGGGCTCTTTAGGTGTCTTGAGTCCAAATACCTGCAGAAACTACAATGCCTTGCCAGCCAGGAGCTTGAAGAAAATTTTAGCCGTTTGTCTGAGGCTTGGCTTTGTTTTGGGTTTTGCTGTTGGCTAACCTAGAGTTCAAGGCATGGCCTAAGTGAGATTATGCAATTGACTGCACTCAAGTGGTGTCCCCAAAACTCAGTCGGACTGGTGAGAGTATCCACTGGAAGTCACAGAGTCCCATAGCACAGAGACAGGCCATTTAGTCCAAACTTGTCCATGCTGACCAAAATGTACTTCCACTCTAATCCCATTTCCCTGCATTTGGCCCATATCCTTCTAATCCTTTCCTATCCATGTATTTGTCCAAATGCCTTTAAATGCTATTAATGTACTTCGTTGGCAGCTCATTCCATATGCGAAGCACCCTCTGTGTAAAAAACAATTACCCCTCAGGTTCCCTTTGATTATTTCCTCTCTAACCTTAAACTGATGCCCTCTAGTCCTCGATTCCGCAACCCTGGGAAAAAAGACTGAGTGCATCCACCCTATCCATACTTCTCATGATCTTATGCATCTCTATAAAGTCCCCCCTCAGTCTCCTACACACCAAAGAAAATATCCAAGCTTGTCCACCCTCTCCCTATAACTCAGACCATTGTGTCCATGCAATATACTTGCAAATTTCTTGCAGTTTTCAGTTTAATAACATCCTTCCTATAACAAGGTGACTAAAACTGAACACAATAATCCAAGTGTGGCCTCACCAATGTCCTGTATAACTGCAACATAACTTCCCAACTTACCGATGAAGGCCAGTGTGCCAAAAGCCTTCTTCACTACCCTGTCTACCTGTGACTCCACTTTCAGAGAACAGTGAACCTGAACTCCAAGATCCCTCTGTTCCACTACACTCCTTAAGGCCCTAAACTTCACCACAAAACTTCTTCCTTGATTTGACTTTCCAAAATGCAAGACCTCAAACTTATCGATATTAAACTGCATTTGCCATTTCTCAGCTCACTTCCCCACCTGATCAAGATCCTGCTGCAATTTCTGATTACTTCCCTCACTGTCTACAATACCACGTATTTTAGTGTCATCAGCAAACTTACTAATCATGCCTTATACATTCTCATCCAAATCATTGATATTGATAACAAACAGCAATGGGCCCAGTACTGACCCCTGAGGCACTCCACTAGTCACAGGCCTCCAGCCTGACAAGCATCCTTCCACTATTAGCCTCTGCTTCCTACCCTCAAGCTAATTTTGTATCAATTTGCCAGCTTGCCCTGGATTCCATGCGATCTAACTTTCCAGATCAGCTGGAAAGTTAAGCTTTCCAGGAAGCTTATCAAAGGCCCTACTGAAATCCATATAAACTAAGAACTCTAACAAATTTGTGAGGCATGATCTTCCACTCACAAAGCCATGCTGACTCCTCCTAATCAAACCCTGTATGTATGTATATCTTATCCATCAGAATCTTCTCAAGTAACTTACCCACCAGAGATGCTAAGCTTACTGGTCTACAGTTCCTAGGCTTTTCTCTGCAGCCTTTCTTGAATAATGGCACAATATTTACCACCTTTCCAGTCTTCTAGGACATCACTGAGGCATCTTGGATATATCTGGTCAGGACCAGGAGATTTATCCATCTTCATACATTCTAATACGTCCAACACCTTCTCCTCTACTGCAATATGGAATGTCTCCAAGATATCACCACTAACTTCCTAAAGTTCCTAAGTTTTCATATCTTTCTCCATGGTAAACACAGAGGAGAAATATTCATCGAGAGCCTCACCCACCTCCTTGAGGGGTCCTATGCTCTCTCTAGTTATTCTTCATCATTCAATATACTTAAAATAACCCTTTGGATTCACTCTAATCTCCTCAGCCAAGGCTATCCCATGCCATCTTTTTGCCCTCCTGATTTCCTTCTTCAGTAAATGTCTGTATTCCCTGTATACCTCCAGGTATTCCCTTGATCCCAGCTGCCAGTACGTGAATTACGCCTCCTTGTTTTTTCTAGTCAAAACCTCAACATATTGTCATCCAGGGTTCACTATTCTTGCCAATCTTGCCCTTCACCCTCAAAGGAACATATAGACATTGAACTTTAGCCATCTCACTTTTAAAGGCCTCCGACTTGCTGGAAGCCCCTTTGCCTGCAAACAAACTATTCCAATCAACCCCTGCAAGCTTCTGTCTAATTCCATCAAAATTTGCCTTGCCCCAATTTAGAACCTGAACCTGTGGACCAGTTTTGTCCTTCTCCATTACTATTTTAAAATTAATAAAACTATGGTCACTGGTTCCATAGTGCTCCCCCACTGTCACCTCAATCACCTGTCCTGCCCAATTTCCCAACTGTAGGTCAAGTTTTGCCCTTCCCAAGTAAGACCCTCTATATACTGCTTGAGGAAACTTTCCTGAATGCACTTAACAAATTCCACCCCAAGTCCTTATTGCTCTGGCAGCCCCAGTCTATGTTAGGAAAATTAAAATCCCTGACTATGACAACATTATTGCTCCAACAAGTCTCCTCTATGTCCCTGCATATTTGATCCTCTAATTCCCATTGACTATTTGAGCGCCATTAGTACAACCCCAATAATGTCACCATCCCCTTCTTATTTCTTAGCTACACCCACAAAGCCTCACTAGATGATCCATTAGTTATTTAATCTCTTCTACTGGAATATCCTGCAGTTCATGTGCTCCACTTGCCATATTTTTCAATGACAAATCCAGTTGTAGTGTCTGTTTGAGGTCCAGTTAGGCTTCAGTTAGTAGGTGCCTTTGCATAGTTACATCATTAATCTCACATACCAGTCTGTAAGCATCTCATTAAGAGTTGAGCCAAAATTACATGCTTTTGTCAGTCATCTTAACCCAGTCAAAAATCCCATATGGATTCCTTGGCTTCTCGAATTGCTGAGGAAAAACAATAATATCCAAGAATTAGAAGAGGCTTAGGGTCATAATATTCCTGAACTACATCTGTCAATTCTTCAAAGGTTTTAGTATCTGGTGCCTCAGGGAAAGTTAGTGTCCTCAGAACCAAGAAGGCTGCAGCTCCACAGGCTGTCAAGAGAATTACACATTGCTTTTCATCTGCTCACAAAAAAAATTCTTCCCACGTACTGGGCCAAGTCTTTGATGTCAGGGTCAAATGAGTAATGCTTCCAAAACAAAGGCATGATGGAAGAAATTTTCCACCTCAAGTCAAAAGATGACTGTTGCAAGTAAGCTTCTTCAGGAACATGCTTTACTTTCTTGCCACAGGGATGGTGTTCTGTCACCAAGTCACCCTTTATTTCAACATGAACAGTCCTTGACTCTACTCCTGCGTCTTCAGAATCAGCTCTCAGAGTGCCAGATTCTCCGACACTTTCCTTTTTATCTGTCTCCAGGAATCGCTAATTGGACCAGATTAGCAGCCCCAATCAGGGAACTCATATTCTATGATGTCCAGCTGACTGACCTCATCACAGTCACTGCAAAGGCGATTTTGGGGAATGTGCCAATATTTTCAGAGCTCCCTGGAAATGAGTGACTATTTCCAGTAGTTCCCAGGAAGTTGCCAGTATTTGCAAAGGCTTCCAGAAGAACATCACAGTTTTCACGAGTTCCCAGAAAGCTACTAAAATTTGCAAGCAGGTTTCAATAAGGCTGAATTAAAAGGTTAAAAACTTCATTATTTGTATTTTTTGGTGTAGGATACGTAAAATTAAATCACAAAGACACCATACTTTGGATACAGCAATCACATTTTCATATTAAAGGCTGCAACATCAGATTCCTTAGTTTGTTTCCAGCCTGGCTAATTGTATTAGTCCAGGTTGCCACCCTTTTGCCTCTTAGCAGGTAGTGACAACAGGCCCATGGAAAAAATCATGACAGCTGTCCAGCTGATATTTCCAAGGTGTGACATATCATATTTGGTGCCTAAGAGAGGGAGCAAGTGACCAGAAAATTTAATCAAGAAACTCTTAAAAAGGAAAAACAAGTCAAAGGACATTTCAGATCACAAGGTATGATCATCATGCAAGAATGTCAGGATACAACACTAACTATGGTAATTGAATGTGAGAAATCAACTTGAAACACAAACATTTTCTCTGGTTTGCCTTTCCAAAAACAAATGATACATATCTCCTCAGCCACAACACTGTGTCAGGTTCCAGCAATAACAGAAAGAACATGCACTTACAGAGTATCTCAGTGAATTCCTTAGAAACACCTTAAACGTTCACACATAATGAATGCGATAGGAGTTTTGCCTCCTAATGTTATCTCTCATAACATAAATTAGGCATGGATAACATGGTATAGGCAGATCCACTGTATATTTATTACAGCTGGCTATTATATACAGTTATTACATTCACAGAGACTCAAGTGTCTGAGCTCGTAGTAGGCTTAGCATGCTTTTGGCAGTGTGAGATAGTTCAGGTGATCTCAAAAAATATGGCATCTGAGACCTTTATGCCCTCAGTTCACATGCTATTATGAGAACTGAGAATAAAATGAGAATTTCTCTTCAAGGTATACTGAATGTGAGAAATAACATAATGGAATGAACCATTTGTTTGATAAACAACAGTTATAGCATTACCTTAAAGATAGCAAATCAATTCAACATCCCAGTGAACTTTTCAGAAGTATTACGAAGCAAGTGACATGCAAGATGATTTTAGGGCTGATGACCAAAAACTTGGAAAAATAAGTAAGTTTTAAAGAGAGTTTTAAAAGAGGACAGAGAAGTAGAGTCAGGAAGGTTCAGGGAGGAAATTCAAGAGCTATGTGTCCAACAGAAGACATGCCTTCCATGGTGGTGTAACTAAAATTAAGGATGCTCAAGAGGCCAGTGGCTAGATGAAATTACATTAAATGAAAGTTAAAGCACAGCCTGACAAGTGGGTGTGGAGAGGCAATTTAAACCAGGACCATCATCTTCACCAAGACTGTTTTGGTAGAGACTTACTACTTGCTGTTTATGCAAGACAAAAGAAGAAGGCTGTCTTTAAAAATAATAACTACTATTAATGTGGGTGAACATGGAAGCTGTCTTGGAATAAGCAGTCTGGAGTTTAACATTTTATCTTAATGATGGAACCTCCAATTATGCAGCATTCCGGAATGCAGTTTCACACTGCATTTCAGCCTAGATTAAAATTCAAATCCCAGAGTAAGGTATGAAATTACAACTTTCTCATTCAGAAGTCAATACCACCCTAAATGAGCCATACTGAGAATATTTCCTATATTCTGGAACTAGCATAACTATGACAAGGAGATTATTCCAGACAGATGGCAGACTTGGAGACTTGCGACAACTGTCCTTCATTTGATAGTTAATTCAAATATATATTTGTGCTTCACCCAATAAGTCTGTCCTTGTTAACTTTAGTCATTCGCTTTGTAGTCTCACACACTATTATGTTTGAAAACAGAAATTTAAAATTTTAATATTTTTCTCTCTCCTTTCACTCTATCACCTCCCCATCCTTTGCAACTCTTACAAGTAAAAAAAACAGATTGTAAATTATTCCTTGAGCCTGTTACAGACCCCTCAACGCTTGTTCATTCTTTCCTCTCAAAGCACCAGAAAAATTGGGTAAATACGCACGGTGAGAGCACATGCCTGATGATGTCACATGTATCATGTCAGAATTTCAACTGAACTGTTCACTAACCATATGAATCATCGCATTTTACATTTCTCTCTATGACTCCTCCAAATGCTTCACATTATGACAGCAGTCTAAGCAATGGAACAGAGGTAGAGGAGGAGAATATTAAGGTATAAAGTATGCACTATTTTCTGACTAATTCCAAATTCCTGAGTTTAGGTCATCCTCTGAGCCATTAAAGTATAGGGAAGCAAGGAGCAATAAGAAAAAGGTTCTTAACTTCTTGAAAAAACGTTACTTATTATACAAGCTGCAGATTTAAATCTTTGGTTTGTCAATATTATCTCATATCTGATTACCGGGAAGTGACAGAGTAGTTGGGAATAGTTTCAAAGTTTACACTTAAATTTCTGAAATTATAGAAAATTTTCCATTCATAGAATTGCAAGCAATATCCTGTGCCTATATCTTTTGGGACACGGACCTCCAATCCAATGCCATGTTGTCTTGTTTCTAATAGCCTGCTTGAGAAATGATTACACTGTTTTATGCATAGACTGTCAGGCTGATAGCATTAAATCAATAAGATGAACAAAAGATCTAATTAGGATGCTCTATTTAGGTGATTAAATCAGCAAACAGGTGAGCTCATTGCTCAGCATTTATAGCATATTTAACATTGAACACGTGCTGTCCGTGGAAAAAACTCCTTGATGAAATTTTTGTGGAAGTGTGACTGGCCTATGCAGATTAAGGATGCAGCATTGCTATTCCTAGAACTGCTAATTTGGTTAGCCATAGCCTGAATTTTAAAATTAATGTCCCTAGCTGCCTCTAGGCTGGGTAGAGGCAAAACACATTGGTTTGCAGTTCTTGTTTATGAATCATTCTTTGTGAAATAACTCTAGAGGCTGGTATCCCACCACCAATCACCTTTTATTTACATGTGGAGAGTCTTTGACACTGATCCAGCGACCTCAGTACCAGCTGTCAGAGTAAACAGAACCTCAGACACTCCTGTTTATATCTGTCAGCTCCGTTATTAACAGTACAAATCAGGAACTCGTATTCTATGAAATCCACATGGCTGACCTTGCTACAATTACTACAATTTGAGAAGTGAAATTTGCTGTTGCTTAGATGATAACATATCACATGAGGAACACCACTGAGCAAGACACAGGACCAGGCAACTGCAGCCCAGCATGGATCAACAGATTCAGGACAGGAAAAGAGAAAATTGATTTGATTTTTGATTGACGTTTTTATTGTTACATGCGCCAAAAGGTAGTGAAAAAATACTATTTTGTGCGCTATCCAGACAAATCATGCCTTACATAAAATGAGAAAACATATCAGCGATACAATAGGTCTCAACAGCCAAATAACACAGTCTTTTTGGAGTATTTTGAAATACTCTGAAACAGACTCCCATTTTTGATTGGCAATCTCTGCGTCTATATATTAAGTACAATGTCTCGGTCAATTCAGTAAAGTGTTGTGTTGCAAAGTGTGTGATTTTTAGCTATATGCTTTGGTCAGGAGATCCTAATTAAGACAGTAATTGTCATCTTGACATTCGTGGCACATTCTGCTTGCAAAGCATCGCACCTTTGGGGAGCCATCATGTTCAGTGGCAAGAGGGCAACATCTCAACAAACAGATTTCTAATGTAAGGGCAGTGACATTAATTTTACTGCTTTGATTGAAACCAACCTAGGTAAAGGCCACATGTTTTAGTTTTCTTATTTTGCATTGTGGACCAAAATGGGATAAGGATACTGCTTTAAATTAAGGACTGCAGAAGGAGTTGCTGCACTATTAAAAATAAGCAACTGGGATTCATTTCAAATTGAATTTTCACTGTTGCTTTGTTCAACCAATGGGGGAAGATCAATGTGGACATCATCAGCATGAGAAAAACTGTCTGATTGGCTCCCAGGTAGATGTTCAGTTTGTGTATGAAAAATACAGAGAGACAAAAGCCTTCCGACTGTAAAAGAGATAGTCTTTCCCTATCTCTGCAGTGAAATACTCAAAAACTGGAAGATAGCTAGCTATTTCTCTCACCAGTTTCAGTAAGATCTTGCCTCTAACCAGTGACTGAAAGACTGAACAATTGATTTGCCTGCATCTTTGGTAAAGAACCATTTACTTGGCATCCTAACTCCCCCATCCAGCACCTTAACATCATATTTACTGTACGTATATAATGTTTGACAGCAGCTGTCAAAGCGACTGTCAGGACCATTACATTTCAGCAGCTGCCTGTTGTGAAAATGGGCATGGTTTGCTTTCCTCTGACAGTTCTATGGTATGAAAGAATGGAAATACAGGTCCACATTTCTGAGGGAGTCCCAAGTGGAATTTTCTGACAGAATTGCAGAGCTACCTTTTTTGTAAAAAAGCATCTGAGTGGCAATGTGCATGAAATCACCACTTCCCTGAAAATCTGGCCCACGAGCTTCAGTGAGTTAGACTCTCATTCCCCTGAATTCAAGAGTGCAGGCTTGTTCTACTCAAAATGTTGCTATCATAGAACAAACCTCTCATTCAAAGAATCAATTCTCACAAAATGTCCATAGCAAGTACATCCTTCCTTAAAAAAAACAGAAAATGCTGCAAATAACTCAACAGATCTTATAGTGTGCATATAAAGAGGAATAGGATGTTCAATGAAAGGTCTCAGATCTGAAGCCGTAGCTATGTTTCTCCAACCAGACTTTCTAAGCATTTCCAGAATCTTTTATTTCCTACATTTCAGATTTGCAGTTCCTGCAGTATTTTACTTTTGTATCATTCTTAAGATGGGAGTCAACACTTTCAGGCAAGGGCTATGCAGGTCTGTGTGAATGACTTTCAACCTTTACTTAGTCTAACTATCCCAAATATCAAATCATAGGGTGAATTTTTCGGTCCCATCAGGAATGGTTGGGAGGGGTTGGATAATGGATGCAGCAAAGATGAAAATACTCGTACCAAGCATAATAGCTTGTATCGAATTCCTCTCAAGTTAAGAGATAACATCCTATTAATTTTCTTAATTATTTCCTGTACTTGAATCTGGAATTAAGAGTTTAATGGTGACCACGAATCCATTGCCAATTGTTGGAAAAACCCATCTGTGTCACTAATGTCCTTTCGGGAAGCAAACAGCCATCCTTACCTGGTCTGGCCTACATGCAGCTCCAGACCAACAACAATGTGATTGACTGTTCACTGCCTTCTGGGCAGCTAGGGATGGGCAATAAATGCTGCCTAGCCAGCGATGCCCTCATCCCATGAAGGAATAAAGAGAAAGAAATGCTTTATCTTTCGCGATTCATGCTCTAAGACACTAAGATCCTTCTGCACCTCAGAACTTTTGTGATCTTTCACACCTAGAATGGGTGGGTTACCTCATGAGGAAAGATTGGACAGGCTAAGCTTGTATCCACTAGAATTTAAGACCAAAAGACCATAAGATATGAGGAGCAGAATCAGGTGCTTCAGACCAGCAAGTCTGCTCTATCGTTCAATCATGGCTGATTTGTTTCTCAACTCCATTCCCTTGCCTTCTCCCCATAACCTTTGATCCCCTTTACTAATCGAGAACCTATCTACCTCTGTCTTAAATACACTCAATGACTTGGCCTCCACAGCCCTCTGCAGCAGTGCGTTCCACAGATTCACCTTCTTCTGGCTGAAGAAAGTCCTACTCATCCCAGTTTTAAAGAGCCATCCCTTCACTCTGAGGCTGTGACCTCAGCTGCTAGTCTTTCCTACTAGTATGAACATCTTCTCCATGCCTATGCTATCCAGGTCTCTCAGTATTCTGTAAGTTTCAATAAGATTCATCCTTATCCTTATTCCATCGAGCACAGACCCAAAGTCCTTAACCTACTCTCATTTGACAAAACCTTCATTCCTGGGATTGCTCTTGTGAACCTCCTGTGGACTTCTTCCAAGGCCAGTATCCTTTCCTGAGACATAGGGACCAAAATTGTTTATAATATTCTAAATTAAGTCTAACCAGAGCTTTATAAGCCTCAGCTGTATATCACTGCTCTTGCATTCTAGCCCTCTCAAAATGAATGCTAACACTGAATTTGCCTTCCTAACTGCAAGTGAAATCTGCATGTTAACCTTGAGATAATTCTGAACTAGGACTCCTAAGTTCCTTTGTGCTTCAGATTCCCAAAGTCTTTCCTATTTAGAAAATAAACCACTTCTTCTGACTTCACACTTTCCCACATTGTATTTCATCTGCCATTTCTTTGCACACCTTCCCAGTCTGTCCAAGCTCTTCTGCAGCCTCCACACTTCTTCAATGATACCTATCCCTTCACCTACTTTTCTGTCATCTGAAAACTTAGCAACAATGCCTTCAGATCACAAATATATAACGTGAATAGCTGTGGTGCCAACACGGACCCCTGTTGCTTTGACTAGGCCCAGCATGATTTTCAAGAGTGTTGACAGGATACCATCAACTTCAGGAATCATCTGATTCAGGTATGATTTAGGACATTTCCTCCAACCAAGAGGAATGACATGTTATGGACCTCATTTAGCTACATTTGACATTCAAAGACAGCACATTCCAAAACAATTCAACACCTACTACTAATGGAGAATGTACATCATTCACAGACTCCAAAACCCTTCATCACTTTATCCCTCTATTCCTGTCCTGCCATTAATAAAGGCTCACACCATTATTTAGCTGATGTTCAAAAAGTCAAAATATGCACAGACATCCCATTCTGCAGCAAAGAACTCTGTTCAGTGTGGTGCTGTATGCTCTTAGCCACTTCTACAGGGTGTTCCTCCTGTGGAAATGGATAAAGTGGAGACAGCCTACTCATTTGTCTCCTCCAATGACTGAAATATATGTGGCAAGTATCCTTTCCCAGGAGGTATCGGTGAGGGCTGTTCTAGAGTCTGCTGCACCAATGATACTGCACAAGCAATATCCATCACAGGACCCTACTGCACAATTTCTCCCTCAGTCATAAAGAGGCTAAAGATGTAGCACCCTCATTCTCCTTAGTGATTGCCATAGCCCTTATCTAAAAATTCAGATCGCTGCAAGGAGGGAGCCAGTAGCTGGGATTGCCATCCTGCCAAAACATCTCTGCACTATCAGGCACTGACCAGTCAAGCTACTTACGACAAATACTGTGGGAACATTAGTGCATAGTTCATGCATCTTTGGTGCTAATACATTTGACTCTCAGAGGTTGGCTCCTCTTTCAATGGAGGAGCTCATGTGCTCAAAGCCACAAACCACTGTTGTGTACTTGGACTGGATAAGCTCATTCTCATCTTGTGACCTGTACTGCCTTGGAGAACTCTGTAATATGTGGGAGTACTTTTATGTCTGATGATCTGATCAGAGCCTCCATTTTTGTGATTCCTGAGGCCCTATACCTGGACCCACATGAACAGGGCTTTAGCTATTCTTTTCACAGATGCCATAGCTTCTTTTAGCTCCTCCTGCAGACTCAACTCCCAGCTCCACCCTACCTAATGATACACAGGGACCCACCAATATGTCTGCATCTGTGCTAGTGTCAGATATGCTTGGATGTGATGAGCTCTGCTCTGGCAGTGCTGGTTTTGTACTTTGATGTCAACACCTGTGGGGCAAAACAAAATTGGATCATGGGGAGAATTTTATAGACCTATATGAGACAGCAACAAATTGGTAGGGCTGTTCAAACCATAGTTTCCCAACCCTGTTGCACTGCTGAAGAATTTTAGTGATGGTGCACATTGGTTTGGACAGGTTTATTGCCACTTGGGAGACAATGGATTGCACCCACGGTTTATATAAGTTGTGTACTGAATACTATTGTAGTTACTGAGCCATTTTGTAACTGGCAGTCCCTTCTGCAGCTGGCAAAGATAAATAGTGTCAGCCTGAAGTCAACTGGTGTTTTCCCTTGTAGCAGACTCTCTTTTCTGCCATCTGGTCATTTATTTTGTTCTCTGCTTTTTCCATGTTTATCTTGGGTACTTGTCACCAGCCAATCCAGTAAGCAGGAGTAACATTACCACAGCAATTGATGCACTAAAATGGCAGCCATGGTAATAGCTTATGGCGGGTTTAAATTGGGTCCGCTCCCTTTCTGTTCCATCTCTGTTCCCACCTTCTTGAGCACTAATTTGCCATTCAGATTTAACCTTCAGCCAAATAATATGCAGACACATAAAAATGAGGAGCTGTAATTGTTTCACCTAAGCAGGACAGCAGGACTCAGAAACAGCTCTGAAACCTGTCTTTGCCCCAGGAAGGAAATCTTTTCCTCATCCTTTCACCAAAAGAGGGAAGTACCCCTCTGTTCATGTTTTACTGGATTTCAAGCACAATCTTTAACTGGTTCAGTTAAGATTTCCTCAGATAGCAGTTTTCTCATTCCTTACACAAGAAAATCCCTTGATTTCATCTAACATATACACCAAAGGGAGCCAACAGTAACTGAAGTGCTCATTGATTACATGTCATGTGTTGTCCTGACTTACACTATCATCTGCTCACTTTATATTCTGAAAGATCAAACTGAATACATAGCTACCAGAGAATGAAAGGAATAGTGTAAAGCAGCTTTGTTGAAGCTGGTCATTAAAAAGTCACACTTTCCTCTTACAGAGGAACATTGCTAATTGTCATTTTTTTCAAAAGCAGGACAAAAATATATATAAAAGCAAATATAGCAGATGCTGAAATTCTGAAATTAGAACAAAAATAGCTGTAAAATGTCAGGTCAACCTAATGAACCAGACAGTGTGAATACATGCAATATTATGTATCCAAACCATCTCACATATCCAAACACTTGCTGTGTATTCACATCTTATTTCTCACTCTATTAAATGCAACAAAGTCATGGAACTCCCTCCACAACAGCACTTTGTGTATTCAAAAGGACTAAGCAGTTTAAGAAAGCAGCTCATCACTGCCTCCTCCAGGGCAATTAGGAATTGGCAATAAATGTTGGCCTAGCTAGTGAAGCCCACCTTCCCTTGAATGAATAAAAACATCTGTAAAAGCACTAAACTGTAATTGGCACTCATAGAACAAAGAATCCGTTTCATGAATTGAGCAGATTTACACTGAAATGATATACTTAGACAATTATCATTTAGCTTTGGTCTGAAATCCATTTCAAATAAATATAATAAGAATCTTCAATATGTACCAGCTGTGATAATGCCACGAAGAATGTATGTGGGTAAGGTGCAATCCACTGTTTGCTCAGCATAAGTTCACACAAACAAAACTATCACAAAACAAAACTAAGAACAGATTGATCCAAAGCTAATCAAGAAAGATTGATAGAGGAAACATAATTTCATTGTTTCAGGAGGAGGACGTTTTGCTCGACTAAATCAATTATCTCGAATCAATGAATGCTAGGGGTGAACAACCTGGAATGCAGGGTTGCAGGGCATTGAGTTATCAAAGAACATGCAATAAAGGAGAAATTAAGAGTGACTGACCTTCTTATGAACTGAAATAAAGCAGTCATAAAGTAGACACAAAACTTTTTTGTTGTAGGGATACTATCCTGTAAGTCTCCTGTTGATCAATGTGACCAGTTAACAATGAAATATAATCTCTGTCCTCACGGGGATGTGAAACTGAGCTCTGACTGTCCCAGAAGGTGCATTCATGCAACAAAAGCCCATAGGTAACAATAGACAGTGGCAATCATCCAGCATTTTCAGATCTACCAAATAGGAATGAACTAACACAGCCTGCTCATTTCACATTCTCAGGAGAATCTAAATCAGAAGAGGATGAATGCACTTCAAGAACCTGACAATTCTGTCTTCAGTGGCATGACAGAACACAAGGGAGAAACATAGATAGTCGAGCTGTAGCAGAGCCTACAGAGTTGTCTGTTTATTATACTATGCTTATTAAAGTAAAAAGAAATCACCATCTTATGTACATCCTCAACTGTTTATTTACAGAGTCCCTGAGTTAGATTAGCCATCATTACCAGTGTTAACCACATCTTTACTATTATATAGAAATATACGGTTGCCTTAAGAACATAAAATATGAGAGCAGTGAATCATCAGCCCCTTGAGGCAGGTCCACCAAAAGATCATGCATAATCTTAATTCAGCTGCATTTTCCTGGCACTTCCTCACATCTCTCAATTCCCTGAATGCTAAGCAATCAATCAATATCAGCCTTGACCATCCTGAATGACTGAGAATCAACTGCACTGCATAGGAGAAAATGCCAAAGTTCCAAAATCCTCTGAGTGAAGAAATATTTCCTTATCTCAGGTTGAAATGACTGAGCCCTTATCCTGAGACTGTAACCTCCAATCATCCTTTCATCATCCACCCTGTCAAGCCTTCTCTAAACTTCATATGATACACCGTGATCAACTCTCATTTTCCTAAACTACTTCCTATTTTCTATTCAATCTCCCCTCATTGGACAACTAGCTCATTCCAGGAATCACTGAAAGTAACCTCTGCTGTGCACCTCTAAAGGAAGTATATCCTTCCCTCAATTAAGAGCTCTTATACGGTCTGGGTTCCAATCCCACCTACCCCAGACATGTGTTGTAACATATCTGAACAGATTGATTAAAAATATTCACCTTCAAAAATCTGATTGAAGATTTGTAGCTCGGGTATCCGTTATTGTGGTTCTGCTCGCCGAGCTGGAAGTTTTTGCTGCAAACGTTTCGTTCCCTGGCTAGGGAAACATCATCAGTGCTGTTGGAGCCTCGTGTGAAGCGCTGCTTTGATGTTTCTTCCGGTATTTATATTGGTTTGTTCTTGCCGCTTCCGGGTGTCAGTTTCAGCTGCAGTGATTTGTATGTGGGGTCCAGGTCGATGTGTCTGTTGATGGATGTTCTTGCCGTTTCCGGGTGTCAGTTTCAGCTGTAGTGGTTTGTATATGGTGTCCAGGTCAATGTGTCTGTTGATGGAGTTTGGGGATGAATGCCATGCTTCTAGGAATTCTCTGGCTGTTCTCTGTCTGGCTTGTCCTATGATAGTGGTGTTTTCCCAGTCAAATTCATGTTGCTGGTTGTCTGAGTGTATGGCTACTAGAGATAGTTGGTCGTGTCGTTTTGTGGCTAGCTGATGTTCATGGATGCGGATTGTTAGCTGTCTTCCTGTTTGTCTTATATAGTGTTGTGTGCAGTCATTGCATGGTATTTTGTAAACTACGTTAGTTTGGCTCATGCTGGGTATTGGGTCCTTTGTTCTAGTGAGTTGTTGTCTGAGCGTGGATGTTGGCTTGTGTGCTGTTATGAGTCCTAAGGGTCGCAGTAGTCTGGCTGTCAGTTCTGAGACGCTCCTGACGTATGGTAGAGTGGCTAGTCCTTTTGGTTGTGGTATGTCCTCGTTCCTCGGTCTATCTCTTAGGCATCTGGTGATAAAGTTGCGTGGATATCCGTTTTTGGCGAATACCTTGTATAGACGTTCCTCTTCCTCTTTTCGCAGTTCTGGTGTACTGCAGTGTGTTGTGGCCCTTTTGAATAGTGTCCTGATGCAGCTTCGTTTGTGTGTGTTGGGGTGGTTACTTTCATAGTTTAAGACTTGGTCTGTGTGTGTTGGTTTCCTGTGTACCCTTGTGGTGAATTCTCCGTTGGGTGTTCTCTCTACTAACACGTCTAGGAATGGGAGTTGGCTATCCTTTTCCTCTTCTCGTGTGAATCGGATTCCTGTGAGTGTGGCGTTGATGATTCGGTGTGTTTTTTCTATATCTGTGTTTTTGATGATTACAAAGGTGTCATCAACATATCTGATCCAGAGTTTGGGTTGGATTTGTGGTATGGCTGTATGTTCTAACCTTTGCATAACTGCCTCTGCTATGAGTCCCGAGATTGGTGATCCCATGGGTGTTCCGTTGATTCAACGGAATCAACGGAACACCCATGGGATCACCAATCTCGGGACTCATAGCAGAGGCAGTTATGCAAAGGTTAGAACATACTGCCATACCACAAATCCAACCCAAACTCTGGATCAGATATGTTGATGACACCTTTGTAATCATCAAAAACACAGATATAGAAAAAACACACCGAATCATCAACGCCACACTCACAGGAATCCGATTCACACGAGAAGAGGAAAAGGATAGCCAACTCCCATTCCTAGACGTGTTAGTAGAGAGAACACCCAACGGAGAATTCACCACAAGGGTACACAGGAAACCAACACACACAGACCAAGTCCTAAACTATGAAAGTAACCACCCCAACACACACAAACGAAGCTGCATCAGGACACTATTCAAAAGGGCCACAACACACTGCAGTACACCAGAACTGCGAAAAGAGGAAGAGGAACGTCTATACAAGGTATTCGCCAAAAACGGATACCCACGCAACTTTATCACCAGATGCCTAAGAGATAGACCGAGGAACGAGGACATACCACAACCAAAAGGACTAGCCACTCTACCATACGTCAGGAGCGTCTCAGAACTGACAGCCAGACTACTGCGACCCTTAGGGCTCATAACAGCACACAAGCCAACATCCACGCTCAGACAACAACTCACTAGAACAAAGGACCCAATACCCAGCATGAGCCAAACTAACGTAGTTTACAAAATACCATGCAAGGACTGCACAAAACTTCCAGCTCGGCGAGCAGAACCACAACAATATTCACCTTCCTTTGATAAAAAGACCAACAGATTTTAAATTATTTAATGGAATACAAATGTCACTGGCAAGGTCATCATTTGAGGTCCATTGTAATTGCCCTCGAGAAGATAAACCAAGTTCTTGAACCACATGGACTGTTTCGGGATAGTCAACATGGCTTTATGTGTAGGAAATCATGTCTCACAAACTTGATTGAGTTTTTTGAAGAAGTAACAAAGAAGATTGATGAGGGCAGAGAGGTAAATGTGATCTATATGGACTTCAGTAAGGCTTTCGACAAGGTTCCCCATGGAGACTGATTAGCAAGGTTAGATCTCATGGAATACAGAGAGAAGTAGCCATTTGGATACAGAACTGGCTCAAAGGTAGAAGACAGAGGGTGGAGGTGGAGGGTTGTTTTTCAGACTGGAGGCCTGTGACCAGTGGATGCCACAAGAATCGTTGTTGGGACCACTACATTTTGTCATTTACATAAATGATTTGGATGCGAGCAGAAGAGGTACCGTTAGTAAGTTTGCAGATGACACCAAAATTGGAGGTGTAGTGGACAGAGAAGAGGGTTACCTCAGATTACAACAGGATCTGGACCAGATGGGCCAACAGGCTGAGAAGTGGCAGATGGAGTTTAATTCAGATAAATGTGAGGTGCTGCATTTTTGGAAAGCAAATCTTAGCAGGACTTATACACTTAATGGTAAGGTCCTAGAGAGTGTTGCTGAACAAAGAGACCTTGGAGTGCAGGATCATAGCTCCTTGGAAGTGGAGTCGCAGATAGATAGGATAGTGAAGAAGGCGTTTGGTATGCTTTCCTTTATTGGTCAGAGTATTGAGTACAGGAGTTGGGAGGTCATGTTACGGCTGTACAGGAGATTGGTTAGGCCACTGTTGGAATATTGCATGCAATTCTGGTCTCCTTCCCAATGGAAAGATGTTGGGAAACTTGAAAGGGTTCAGAAAAGATTTACAAGGATGTTGCCAAGGTTGGAGGATCTGAGCTACAGGGAGAGGCTGAACAGGCTGGGGATGTTTTCCCTGGAGTGTCGGAGGCTGAGGGATGACCTTATAGACGTTTACAAAATTATGAGGGGCATGGATAGGAAAAATAGGCAGTCTTTTCCCTGGGGTCGGGGAGTCCAGAACTAGAGGGCATAGGTTTAGGGTGAGAACGGAAAGATATAAAAGAGACCTAAGGGGCAACTTTTTCACGCAGAGGGTGGTACGTATATGGAATGAGCTACCAGAGGATGTGGTGGACGCTGGTACAATTGCAACATTTAAGAGGCAATTAGATATGTATATGAATAGGAAGGGTTTGGAGGCCCATTACTTTAATGGATCGGGTGCTGGCAGGTGGGACTAGTTTGGGTTGGGATATCTGGTCAGCATGGACGGGTTGGACCGAAGGGTCTGTTTTCATGCTGTATATCTCTACGACTCCATGACACTGCAAACTATCTGTGTAAGTCTGACAATGGTGCTAGTAGGGAAGGAGTTCAAAGATTTTGAACCAGTGACATGGATGAAACAGTGTTATGTTTCAAAGTCAAGAAACTATACGGCTTGATGGGAACTATACAGGTGGTGATGTTTCCAGCTTCCACTGTCCTAGTCCTTCTCGGTGGTAGAGGTTGTGCTGTAGGTGCTGTTGGAGGAGCCTTGGCAAGCTGCTGCAGTGTGTCTTGTAAATGGTGTACATCTGTTGTCATTGTGTATCAACCAGACCATTGATGGCTCAGTCTATAAATGCATTGTCCCAGACAGTGATGGCCCAAACAGAACAGAAAAGTGTGGATGAAGTGTAGGTAAACATCAGATGAGGAAGAGATTAGATTTGGCTGTGATGCTTCATAAAGTCTACCATATCAACTGCTGATCTTCAACTTGTTCCACCTCAAACATGAAGATTTGTTTAGGTTACTGCAAGATTGCCTGCACCCACTGAAGTAAGCCACAACTGATGTCATGGTAGGAGGAAGAGAATGAAAATATTGTCGGGGAAAAGCATAACTTATTTAGCCTTGCTCTCAACGCAAATCACATACTGAGGCAACCAATGATTTATGCTTAATATCACGAGTTGGAAATACATTTCTCATCCCTATAAGCAAGAGATCAGACATCAGCAGAGTTGGAGAGAATTGCATCACTGCAGCCTACATGCTGCTTAGAAAAATAATCTTCATCCTGAGCAATTGTGCTGACTGTGATCTTACACACTGCGACTGTATGTTACTATATTTAATCACTGCATGAAGTAGCACAGAGGATTGAGTGTTACCCTCGAGACTGAACAGAACAATGCACGTCACATATTGAAAATGCATCACTGTTCCCAAGTGATCTATTGGGGAAAAGTACTCGTCAATGCAGTACTAAAATCATGAAAATCCCAAGGATCCAGTGTTGGTCCAGACTATGCTAATCAGCAGTGTCACAAATGGTGATATAACAAGTGGCCTGAACATCCCTGAGCTAAGGGAAAAATAATAGAAATTTTTCTCCTCTTTGTTATCCAGTGATCTCTGCTGTGAACTGCCTGTGGTGAAGGTCAAATAACTGGCAGGTCAAAATTGAACTGCATTCTTGACCAGGTACATCATAATCACACTGAAAAATTGCAGATTTGCAAGATGAATAAAGTTCATTGCTGAATTATATGTGGGACTTGATTCGTTCAAATGGCTGGATAGCCAGTTTGCATTGCAAACTTATTCCGACAGTGCGGGTTCAGTTCTCACACTGGCTGAGGTTACTCTAAAGGACTTTCTTTCTAGAGGAACAATGAGAGTAAAGGTACTTCATCCAAATGCTCGTGGTATTCAAAACAAAGTCTATGAGCTTGTTGTGCAAATAGTACACAGGGGAATGATTTAGTTGCCATTACAGAAATGTGGTTGCAGAGTGGTGATGTTTCAGAATTAAATATCCAAGGGTATCAGGTAATTAGGAAGGATAGGCATGAAGGTAAGGGAGGTAGGGTCCCACTCTTAATTAAGGATGTTACATACTTGAATTTACAGAAGGTGTTCGATAAGGTGCTGCATAAAAGACTCATCCATAAAATAAGAATGCATGGAATTACAGGGAATGTACTAGTATGGATAGAGAAATGGTTAACCAATAGAAAGCAGAGAGTTGGGATAAATGGTTGGAGATCAGTGGTGAGCGGGGTGCCCACAGGGGTCAATGTTAGGCCCGTAACTGTTCATGATAAATATAAATGATTTGGAAGAGGAGACCAAGAGTAACATATCCAAATTTGCTGATGATATTAAATTCAGTGGAAAGGCAAATTGTACAGAGGATGTAGAGAGTTTGCAGAGAGATTTAGATAGGTTATATGAGTGAGCAAGGGTCAGGCAGATGGAGGACAATGTTGGTAACTGTAAGGTTATGCACTTTGGAAGTAAAAATAGTACTTCAGAATATTATTTAAATGGTGAAAGATTGCAGCATTCTGTTGTTCAGAGGGACTTAGGAGTGCTCATACATGAATTGCTAAAAGTTGATTTGCAGGTGCAACAGGTAATCAGGAAGGCAAACAGAGTATTGGCTTTCATTGCTAGAGTGATTGAATTTAAAAGTAGGGAGGTTCTGCTGCAATTGTACAAGGTGTTGGTGAGGCCACACCTGGAGTATTGTGCACAGTTCTAGCCTCCTTTCTTGAGGAAGGATATACTGGCTTTGGAGGCGATGCAGAGAAGGTTCACCAGGTTGATTCCGGAGATGAGGGAGTTACCCTATGAGGAGAAGTTAAGCCACCTGGGACTAAACTCGCTAGAATTTATAAGAATGAGAGGGGAACTTATAGAAACATATAAAACCACGAAAGGGACAGATATGATAGCAGCAGGCAAGCTGGTGTGTGAGACTAAGATTAGGGGACATGGCCTCAAGATCAGGAGGAGTAGATTTAGCACAGAGATGAGGAGATACTGCTTTTCCCAGAAAGTAGTGAATCTGTGGAATTCTCTGCTCAAGGAAGCAATAAAGGCAGCTTCATTAAATATATTCAAGACACAGTTGGATGGGTTTTTGATTGGTAGGGGAATTAAGGGTTATGGGATAGTGCAGGTAGAAGGAGCTGAGATGATCTTAATGAGTGGCGGAGCAGGCTCGACAGGCCAAATGGCTTACTCCTGCTTCCATTACTATGAGACCTCTACCCTTCCCTGAACCTCAGGCTAAACCACCACCAGTCATCTCTTTTCTAATGAGAAAGCAACCCTGTGGTGTAGTAAGATTGTCGCGACTTTTATTATAGAAATATGGTAACATGAAGTAGGAACTGAGGCATTTGCTAAAGGAGAATGGTGAGAGTTTTAGCTCCATCTAACTTTAATAGATTTGACCTGAAAATACTTGATAATGACATTAAATATCTAAGTTGAGGAATTTCCATTTACTATTCCTATCCCTTTATTTGATAAACATAAATATTTGCAAAAAAATGGAATTAAATATTTTGTCACTAGTTATTGAAAATCTTGAAAAGTACATGAGTGCAACATTGTATTTGATCTTGGTTGGTTTAGAGATGCTCAAGTGGATTTTGATTAGCTCAAAGTTGTTGAGGCCACTTGTAGCATCCCTACCTCTTACTGGAAAGTACATAAGTAGTCTCTGAGTGAGAGGAAATAAGGTTGACTGTGAGCTCTTCCTCCAAAAGTCAGTTGATGCTCAGTCTAAGATTATCGAGGTAAGTGACTGTTTGAGTGTACAACATCTGTGAAATCACATTCCAGTGTAAGTGAGCACCCCAGTATGATAGGAGATATCATCTGTAATAGTTCAAAAAGTATCAACAACAGTATTAGGAAAAAACAAAAAAAAATTGTCTTCTAATTCGATTTTAATTGAGACTCACTCATCTGCATTCAGCTTTCATAATAAAAACAAGGCAAAAGGGGAAAATGAAGACAGAGGTAGTGTTTCAGTCAAAGAAATGATGAATAGGATTTGGTAATCACGTACTCTGGAGAAGTGCTGACATAAAAAAAAACCTTTTAGCTAATGCAGCCATTGCTTTTTCTATTCATCTATTCACACGTGCTGCATCCATGTGTCCTTACATAGTGACAAGCTACGTGCGTCAAATAACAGTTGCATATTTATGGAGTTGATAGGCTACACAGTATGCATCAGATTACTATGTAACAGTTGTGTCTAAAATTAATCAGAAATCTGTCTGTATCGAAACGAAAACCATATCAAGTGTCCTGTTAATCTGAGCTCTTAAACAGATTGCAGTTTTAAGACTGATTATTATCAATGGCACAGTAAGGTTGCTGTGTGCAGATCATATTAGAACATAGAAAAGTACAGCACAGAACAGGTCCTTTGGTCCATGATGTTGTGCCCAGGTTTAACCCTAATGTAAAATATAATAACTTAACCTACGTACCCCTCAACTTACTGCTATCCATGTGCATGTCCAGCAGTCGCTTAAATGTCCCTAATGACTCTGCTTCCACCACCGCCGCTGGCAATGTATTCCATGCATTCACAACTCTCTGCGTAAAGAACCTATTACTATTACTTGGACCCAGCAATAAAAATAATAGTAATTTGATGCATATAAATATACAGCATGTATAACATACAATATTCCTTAAGCCTATATAATTCTGTACATTTATGCATCATGATAGGTTTGTGTTCAGAGTCAAATTATGCAGATCATGATCAGGATATGCCCCTTATACTTAAAAGGATGATGAACGAGAGCTTGACATCTCTTCCTGGATTTTCTAATCTCAATTTGGCATATTCCCAAAGGAAGGAAAATCAACATCTACCAAAAGAAAGAATTATTCCTTCCCAATTAATAAACCCTAATTGACTTCAAGATAGCTATTTTGATGCCTTTATCAAAATAACAAGCCAGATTAAATGCACCTTCTGGACAGCAGCTGGACACCAGAACTAGGCTTCCACACCAAGATTATTCAGGTTCTGCACCATCAGCAGCACTAATATATATTGGTTTTGTAGGGTCTCACATTATTTATCATATAAAATATCAAGTTCAGCAAATTCTTGCATAAAAGTATCAGGTTTGCAAATTCAGTGTCTCACTTGCAACTAATTGTGGTTCAAGTAATATCCCTAAAACATTAAATCATAAAACGCATACATAAGAATCATAGCAACGGCATCTTACTTTCCTCCATTTTCGTATACAGTAGCGCCTCGACTTACAAACTTAATCCTTTCCGGGACCCGGTTTGCGAACAGAAAAGTTCACGAACTGAATCTATTTTTTCCGTTGGACAGATAGCGGAAGAATGCTTGGATGCCTGTTCACAGCGCATGCGCCAAAGACGAACTGAATGAGATTGCGCAGGGCCTGAGAGCTTTTGCGTTCAACAAGCGCATAGCAAAGCAGAACAATTAAACCACGTGGTTGCACATGGGCTTATTGCGTTCGTACCTTCGTTTGTACCTTGAATTTCGTACGTACGTTGAAGCAAAATTCTATGTACAATCCTGTTCGTAAACTGATTTGTTTGTGAACGGGGTCATTCGTATGTTGAGGTGCTACTGTACTTTGTTTCTCGGTTTCTTTCTTTTGGTTTGGTTTGTGACTTCTGGTTTTATGACTTTTGTTATCTTTGTAAGTATTTCCCAGATTGGGAATTTAATTTGACCACTTGAATCCAGAGGCTTGGGATCACACGATTGCCACACATGATTGCTAAAACAAAACAGTTGCCACTGCCCTGCTACTCTATGCTCTTTGTTCATGGCCATAGTCCTAAATAACATCTTTCTTGTGACCTTCACACATGCTCCAACATACCTCAACATAGAGCAAAAAAAATCAAAGATACACCAGCAAATTTCCTAGTTTGATCTCCTGGTTTTCAAATCGCAAGTAGCAGCCAAGTGGGAGCAAGTCAAAAGTTTTTCTGTCAACATTGTCTCATCTCAACACAAAATAAGAGTAAATGTAGGATTAGCACTGAAACTCAGTTCTGGCAACATCCTGTAACCAAAGAACTAATAATGAAGGCCAAAGACGGAGAAACCAACAGGTACGTTAAGGGCCCATGTGTAAAAAGCCAGCCAAATGTAGCAAAATGATTATTTTGTAAATAGTATTTATTTAATTCAGTAAAAATTGTTAATCACCAAATATGTTGTCATTCATTTCCTAAGATGGTTAACATACAAATTATTGAAAAAAAAAGTTGAGTCAGATTGGCCAAGATAGTGCTGTAGAGAAAGCCACCCCAGCTTTGTATAATTCAACAAGGTCACAAAGCTTGTTGCAGAAAACCAGTCTAATTATATGAATATATGTTGCTTTTAGCAAACATAAACAAACCACATTACAAGCTACATATAAAACCATTTTAAGATAATGAGCTATTAGTACATTTGGAATTATTCAGCAGGTATGGACCAACTGATAACCACATCTGACAGTAGACAGTTTGTTTTAGGTTTTGCAAGCATGATCTGGTAATGTTTGGTCTATTCTTCTTCCTTGGCAGTCTTTCAAGGTCAAGGATTACTTATTTTCACTCTGAGGGGATAAATTCTAAATGGTTGATTCGTCCAATCCTGGAGTGCCAGACTCTGCCTTCAGTGAGGCAGCTGATGATTGATGAGTGGGTGGGATGCTCTGCATTCTGTGTGCTCTTACACTTCATTTCCACCTGCTCCACTTGGTGATGTTCAAAGTAGTACCTTTGCAGATGCTTCTTCCCCACTTTGTACATTCAATGGCAAGTGATTCTGATGTGTTGATGGAGATGTAGCATTTGTTTAGGGAGGCTTTCAAGATGCCTTTGTAGCGTGCCATCCTAGTGATTGCTTACCCTTGAGAAGCTCAGAGTAGAGCATTTGTTTAGGGAGTCTTGTATCAGACATGTGGACAATGTGGCCTGCCCATCACAGCTTAATGTGAGAGACCACAGCCTCGATATAGGGGTTAAGGTGAGGGTTAGGGTTAAGCCTGGGAGAGAACACTCAAGTTCTTACACCTATCCTGCATGTGTTTTTCAGGAGTTTACAAAGGCAGTGTTGTTGATAACTGTCCAGGTTTTGGAGATGTCTGTTGTACATGGTCCATGTCTCTGATGCACACAGGAGGATTGAGTGCACAGTTGCTTTATAGACCATGACTTTGGTACTGAGTTTAAATACTCAGGTTTCAATCACCGTATTCGTCAGGTGTCTAAAGGTTGCACTGATGCATTGCAGTTAATGCTGGATTTCATCGTCAATATCTGGTCACACCGAGAAGAGGCTCCCAAAGTATGAGAAAAGATCCACATTGTCCAGGGACTTGAAATAGATTTTGATGGAATGGAGGCAGGACTGTGTAGCAGAAACAGGCTGCTGCTGGACATCTGTCTTTCGGCTGTTTAGACTGTTCGGCTGCACTGGATAATGTGTTGTGGGATGCGGCTGTGAACACTTGCATTGAACGCTCCTTTAGGTTGAGGAGGTCCTCGAAGTGCTGTCTCCAACAGGCATTAATGAACAACTCTCTGTTTTTGGCTCTTGCTGGATCGGGTTCCTGGGTACTCAGACTGTAGAGTGCAATGAGGAAACCACACACATTGTGGTTGTTGTTAAGTTGTTAATTTTCCTGCGTGCTTTCCACCCACCATCTATTCTTAGGTCACCCTTGTTTGTCGCACCTTAGACGTCAATTGCCTGGAGACTTGTTTCCTCTTGCACTAGTTTTGGTGGAGCTACCATTTCAGGAATGCCTTGCATGTGTGATGTAGGAGATCCTGGATCACCTGATTGTTCTTTTGGAATAAGTCTTGGTGCTTCCTGGTCAAGAGGCCAAGCATCTCTATGCAGGAGTTGACTATGATAGTTTTTAGGGTGGACCAGGTGCTGTGAGCACTCTGCAGCTCTGGTATGTTGGTCATTGCTGGATTGGCTGTGAGGGACCGCCTGAATAGGTCTTTCTTCTCAGGGTTTTGACTCCAACACTGAGTATCCTGCAGCAGATCTTTTTTTCTTCTGCTGCCAGTTTAGGGCCAGGTTGATGGTAGATTAGTGGTTGGTCCAGCAGTTGTCAGCTCTAGTCATGGTACTGGTGATGCAGACCATTGCAGTTCCTTGCTTGAATGTTGATGTAGTTTACCAGGTGCTAATGTCTGGAACAGGGATGTTACCATGAGGTCTTCTGCTTTCCTTCTGGTGGAACAGGATGTTTGTTTGTTATGATGAGGTGACATTTTAGGCAGTTGGCCAGAACGAGGACTCTGTCGGAGCTTGTTTTCCTTACAACTTCCTTGCCAAAAATGCCTTTCCAAAGATTTCTGTCCCTTCCGACTCTTGCATTTAAGGTGTTCAGGAGAATCAACTTGTGTCCCATCACCATACGGAACAGCGATTGGTTGAAGCTGATACAGAATGCCCCTTTTGTCTCATCCGTTACATCTAGGGTCAGGACCTGGCACAGACGACTGTGATGTACTACTTCTGGGCCAAGGTGAGCCTAGGGTCATGATGCAATATCATATGCCACAGGGAAAGTCATTAAAAGGTCTGACCATTTCATTTCTTACGGTGAAGCCGACTCCATGGAGATGGTGTTCTTCTTCTGGTTTGCTATTCTAGGAGAAGGTATAACCATCTCAGTGTTCCTTAAGCTGGTCTTCTCCTGTTAGTGATGTCTAGCTCAGGGCAGCAATGTCGATATTGCAATACTGGAGTTCCTGAGCTATGATGGCAGTGTGATGTTCAGGACATTGTTGGGTTAGGGCCCATAAAAGTCCTGGTATTTCAGGTCCTGAAATTCATTTGGGTGGGGTTGGTGGAAACAGGAGGCTAGGGTAGAAAATCACTGCACATGGATTCTCTGGACATGTCATTATCAACCACCATATACTCCCAGCAGAGTGAGGTTTTGACCTAATGGCAAGGAAAATCTGAGACAACTGGAGACCTGGCTCTGCTGTAGGACATGGGTACTAACAAACACTCATGTTCCAACAATTGTTACCACGGTTGAAGAGAAGGTGAAGGCATGGCGATGGTTATGATAGTTGATAGGCCTGTACGTTTTTCTCCTCATGAGGCAGGAGTTATCTTGTAAGATAAACATTTCTGGAGAAACTTTTAGCACATCCGTCATATTCACAGATAATGGTTTATTCTCCATATGCCTGCACAGGTTATTGAGTAGCCACCAGTTCTTGGAAAATGCGGGTTTGCAACTGAAAGAGCAAATAAAGAGATTCTGGGAGAGTTTGTCTCACTCTGACATCAACAGCTGCTCCTTGCTTGCCACCTCCTCACTCCCTCAGGTCCCCTCCTCCTCATTCCCTTAGGCTGGTCTTTCCTCCTCGGTTTCTCGGGCCAAGAGTGAGAGTACCGTTTCATTTTCACACTGTGATGGTGGGCACAATGTCAAATATAGCCTAGTAATAGATGACTGGAACCTCATAATAAGAAAAAAATATTTAGCACCTTTTAGACATCAATCCCATCAGCACCCATACATTTTTACATATGATCTGTACTGTCTATTACCAATGTAAAACATTGTTTGATTTGATCAGCCATTTTTTGGGACATACTGCCTAGATACTTAGCAGCAGTAAAATTAATACATTGCATTGCTCAATTGAGTGGTAGACAAAGCAACTGACCAGTGTGACGTCTGCTACATAGGCCAGCTGCCTCAGCAATTGGCTAATCAAATCAAAGGGGATCCTCCTTTGATTGTTCATAATGAGGTTGAACACAGACCATACTTAACCAGCCTGCATCTGTGAAACCCAAAACTAACTCTCCATTGTTGGGTACCATTCCCTGTTTGAATAGCACTTGTGAACTATCTTTAGTGTGTTTGTAAGTACATTAACACCAAATTTATGATAGTCAAGTTTTAAAATGTCTCATTCACACTTGCTTGAAGCAACATACATTCATACACTTACAAATTAAAGGAATATGCCTTTTTAGAAGTACTCAAGACCAATAGTCTTTGGAAACCGTAAAGTTGCCTGTTTCTTTTCCCATGGAAACACCAGGGCCAGTCAGAGTAGACATGCAAATCAATCAGCATTTTTTCTCCTGTAATATAAATTGTTGTGCTCAATTAAATTTTGACATTCTTAATTTTGTCATTCCTGATTGAGTATAGAACAAAATGCTTTAGCATCATGCCTATTTTTGTGCAATATTCAAACTACTGAAAAAATTAAGTGATATTGCAATAAACTGACAGTTCAGAAAGCCAAGCCTTCAGCTCTCCAAACCCTATTTGCTCTTATATAAGAGACATTTTCTGGGAGAGGTACATTTAATGTTAAGCATTCATCTCAAACAAGAAACTGTGTGGACCCACAGCCATATTTAGACAACATGGTTGAACTAGCTTCCTTCTTGAGAGTAACTATGATGTTTTCTTAGATTCCACTTGGATGGGAATATATCAGTGCCAATAAAAATATTGTAGGCCAACTTCAGAACAAGTTCATTCAAAAATTCTTTAAGAAGTCAAGCATTCATGTAATCAGGGCTTTGAAAGCAGCCTGGAATTGAAAAGAATATTCAAGAATCTTTCATTAATTTTGGTTTGACCCAGTCACTGAAGGGATATGAATTTCAAAATCTAATTCAGCAAGTATGGCATTAAGAACTCTTCCACATGCAATATGTGTAGGATGTCACCTTGGCAATTAGGGAGATTGGACCCAGTGTTAGCATGTATCAAAGAAAAAGAGAGATCCTATAAAGTGGCCAAGAGCAGTGGGAAATCAGAAGATTGGGAAGGCTACAAAAACAAACAGAGGATAACAAAGAGAGAAATAAGGAAGGAGAGGATCAAATATGAAGGTAGGCTAGCCAGTAATATTAGAAATGATAGTAAAAGTTTCTTTCAATACATAAGAAACAAACGACAGGCAAAAGTAGACATTGGGCCACTTCAAACTGATGCTGGAAGTCTAGTGATGGGAGATAAGGAAATAGCAGGAGAACTTAACAAGTACTTTGCGTCAGTCTTCACAGTAGAAGGCATGACTAATATCTCAACAATTAAAGGGAGTCAGGGGGTTGAGTTCAGTATGGTTGCCATTACAAAACAGAAAGTGCTAGAAAAGCTAAAAGGTCTTAAAATTGATAAATCTCCTGGCCCCAATGGACTACATCCTAAAGTTCTGAGGGAGGTGGCTGAGGAAATAGCGGAGGCGTTGGTTGAGATCTTTCAAAAGTCACTGGAGTCAGGGAAAGTCCCGGATGACTGGAAGATCGCTGTTGTAACCCCCTTGTTCAAGAAAAGATCAAGACAAAAGATGGAAAATTATAGGCCAATTAGCCTAACCTCAGTTGTTGGTAAAATTCTAGAATCCGTCGTTAAGGATGAGGTTTCTAAATTCTTGGAAGAGCAGAGTCGGATTAGAACAAGTCAACATGGATTTAGTAAGGGGAGGTCGTGCCTGACAAACCTTGTTGGAATTCTTTGAAGAGATGACAAGTAGGTTAGACCAGGGAAACCCAGTGGATGTGGCCTATCTAGACTTCCAAAAGGCCTTTGATAAGGTGCCACATGGGAGGCTGCTGAGCAAGGTGAGGGCCCATGGTGTTCGAAGTGAGCTACTGGTATGGAATGAGGATTGGCTGTCTGACAGAAGGCAGAGAGTTGGGATAAAAGGTTCTTTTTCAGAATGGCAGCCGGTGACAAATGGTGTCCCGCAGGGTTCAGTGTTGGGGCCGCAGCTGCTCACGTTATATATTAATGATCTGGATGAAGGGACTGGGGGCATTCTAGCGAAGTTTGCCGATGATACAAAGTTAGGTGGGCATGCAGGTAGTAATGAGGAAGTGGGGAGGCTGCAGAAGGATCTAGACAGTTTGGGAGAGTGGTCCAGGAAATGGCTGATGGAATTCAATGTGAGCAAATGTGAGGTCTTGCATTTTGGAGAAAAGAATACAAGCATGGACTACTTTGTAAACGGTGAAAAAATTCGTAAAGCCAAAGTACAAAGAGATCTGGGAGTGCTAGTCGAGGATTCTCTAAAGGTAAACATGCAGGTTGAGTCCATGATTAAGAAAGCGAATGCAATGTTGTCATTTATCTCAAGAGGGTTGGAATATAAAAGCACCGTTGTGCTACTGAGACTTTATAAAGCTCTGGTTAGGCCCCATTTGGCGTAGTGTGTCCAGTTTTGGGCCCCACACCTCAGGAAGGACATACTGGCACTGGAACGTGTCCAGCAGAGATTCACACAGATGATCCTTGGAATGGTTGGTCTAACATATGAGGAATGGCTGAGGATCCTGGGAGTGTATTCATTGGCGTTTAGAAGATTAAGGGGAGACTTAACAGAAACTTACAAGATAATACATGGCTTGGAAAGGGTGGACGCTAGGAAACTGTTTCCGTTAAGCAAGGAGCCTAGGACCCGTGGACACAGCCTTAGAATTAGAGGGGGTCAATTCAGAACAGAAATGCAGAGACATTTCTTCAGCCAGAGAGTGGTGGGCCAGTGGAATTCATTGCCGCAGAGTGCAGTGGAAGTCGGGACGCTAAATGTCTTCAAGGCAGAAATTGATAAGGGAGAATGCGGGTAAGTGGAGTTGAAATGCCCATCAGTTATGATTGAATGGCAGAGTGGACTCGATGGGCTGAATGGCCTTACTTCCATTCCTATGTCTTATGGTCTTATGTACCTTATGCCCTTTGAGCTAAAGATCGTGCTTTCAAGTCCATTCCATTACTTAAGTACTTATTTTAGGCTGACACAGAAATAGTGTTTTCTTTTTAATGAGACAATAAATTTACATCCTAATAAGCATAAATCCACAGCACAAAAATCCCTAGAGTTGGCTAGAATTAACAATTTCACTTACAGAAGGCAAAAGGATAACTGATTATGAAATGGAAAAGTTAACAGTGATGCTGTGGGGTACATTTTTCTGAGGTTTGAACTAAGATTGAGCATTATGCCTGAGAAAAGGGAGCTTTGATATAAATAAAACCTTTGCTATATAGCACTGCTGCTGACAGTGGATGCACAGATTTACTGAAGCACTTTATTCCTCCTGAAATTGACATTGCTCACATCAGTGAATCCAAAAATTGCTTAAATTCAGAAAATACTCAAAATCCTGAGTCCTTAATTTCAGTTGAGCGCTGAAATCCATTATTGTTGCTCTCTTGCGTTCCCATTATTGTCAATGTTCTTAGAAAAATATGTTCATGCATAATGACACGGGTTTTCTAAATATATTGCAACATTAAAGAACATAAACTACTCCAAGGCAAAAATAGTGAATTGTTCTAATATTTTGCAAACTTCTGCCTGGAGCACAAGAACTCTTAACAGCCTCTCAGACTTTTGCCCTGTATTCAGTTAACCCTTATTCTAAATGAATAACCTGGAACTTACGTTCACAGCAAAATAAACAGTGCTAACACTGTGTTTTTCTCTCAGCA
This sequence comes from Hemiscyllium ocellatum, assembly GCF_020745735.1. Lineage (NCBI taxonomy): Eukaryota > Metazoa > Chordata > Chondrichthyes > Orectolobiformes > Hemiscylliidae > Hemiscyllium > Hemiscyllium ocellatum. Next base: position 3,574,512 of record NC_083445.1, on the reverse strand, counting down.
CTAGATCACTAGTAGGGATTAGTGTGATCTCTATTATATGAGTTAATTATAGATAGGAGGGAAAGATATGGCACTTTAAAAGAGAAATCCAGGGAGTAAACCAAGGGAATTAAGTGCAAAATATTGCTTCAACATGGTATTGGTGCTATTTTGCTGAAGCCAGAATGTCATTATTAAGGTGACACTTGGTCTCAGCACCTCTGAACCAGGGGTGGAATAAATAAGCCTAGACTCCCAATAATCTGTTTCTACATTAATCTTTGCTGCAAAATGTGTCCATGTGAAGTTTGTTCAAGAGTCGTATCTGACTCTGATTTCCTCCTTCCCATTGAACATGTACTGATTTGGTCCACACATGACGATTAATCTTTTAGACATGATATCAAAATGCTTCTATAATCAGTTCATCATAATTTGTAACTAATCTCACTACTGCACATTGAAAACAGTAGCTGAAAATGGCCATTTCTGCAGTTTCTTTTCAGAAACCTCCAGAATTTAAAGTAAGCAAACTTTCAGGACTATTTTTCCGGAACATAACTCTTGCTTTAGCACTATTTTACGTGAATTTCTCTACTTTCCTGTCGGACCCCCATGATTCTCAACTCCCTTGTCGATCAAAAATCTATCTAACTCTGTCTTGTATAAATTCAATGACAAAGCCTCCACTACTTTCTGGGGAAGGGAATTCTAGACTTTAACTCAGAGAAAATATTTTTTCTATGCCATCCCTAAAAAGGAAATGCATTTTTCTTAAACTATGAACAGTCACATCTTTCCCCCAGACCCTCACAAACACCTTTTATATTTGTCATAAAACTTCCTTCCTTGCTTTTATATACCATTCCCTCTGCAACAAGTGGATACATTCCATGTGCCTTCCTGAGCACAAGCTGCTGATCCATCCTCTCCTCCAATCAAGGTGAAAGATCAGGACCTAGATATTTTAAAATCTGTCCAGACTATGAGTTAATGAATGTCCTGTCACATCAGGCCTGTGCTTATGTACAGACATGGTACATGAGTCTCCACCCCACTTGTTGTCTACCAGGGTTCGGCATGAATTCCTTTTCAAAAGAGTAATGCTAGTTCAAGTAGGGACCATCCACAACACAAAACTGGCAATAAATTCTGAAATAGCACACAACAGTCGTGTTTAAAATGATGAAAGATAAATATGAGAAACTAAATGGAAGCATGCTGCTTCAATTCAGCAAGTGAACTTATATTTATATAGTTTCTTTATTCTATGAAGCAAGGTACAAAAGTAATGCAAAACCGAGTATTAAAAATTAGTTTGGATCAGTGGATGAGAAGAAGAAAATACTTGGGAACAAAATGTGTAAATATGATCAGGAGTATATGCTAAAGCAAACATTGAACCCAAACAGAGACTGGTTAGTCTGAATTAGCTATTCCCATGTTACAACTTCTATGTATTTTATTTTCATTCATTTATTTCTGTGTCCACAGTTGCATGGTATATGAAAGGAAGAATGGTCACAAATATGAAATGATGTCGATGACCCAGTTCCTGAGTCCAGACAAAGAACAAGCAGAAAAAAAACTAATATTTTACATAGAGTTTTCCAGGGAAAAAGTGATTGCTATTAAATGAATTCAATAGCTAAAACTTATATTAGAATCAAGTTGTAATTTCAACTCTCGAATGTTGCTACAAATGTTCAAAGTTTGTGAGAAGATTTGTAGCTTGGGTGCTCGCTGTTGTGGTTCTGTTCGCCGAGCTGGGAATTTGTGTTGCAGATGTTTCGTCCCCTGTCTAGGTGACATCCTCAGTGCTTGGGAGCCTCCTGTGGAGGCTGAACGCCATCAATATAGCCATGTATACGATGACTACAAAGTGATCTCCCACCAGATGACCCTTCATTTCAAAGAGCTAGTGAAGTTCTATCATATCCACAGAGAGGAGTTCCAGTCAGACACCCTGGAGGTTTCATCAGAGGATATTCAGAACTTCACCTTTGACAGGGACCCCATTCCTGCTGCAGGTCAGGTCAAGGAGTCTATACGTGCATTGTGCAGCAGACTGTCAGTTTGTTGGGGCCCTTTAAACTTCAAGCAAATTTATGTGATGTTTCTAGAGGCTCCCAAGTAGTGGAGCGCTTCTGTGATGTTTCCTCTGGCATTTATAGTGGTTTGTATCTGCTTCCGGTTGTCAGTTCCGCTGCAGTGGTCGGTATATTGGGTCCAGGTCGATGTGCTTTTTGATTGAATCTGTGGATGAGTGCCATTCCTCTCGGAATTCCCTGGCTGTTCTCTGTTTGGCTTGTCCGATAATAGCAGTGTTGTCCCAGTCGAACTCATGTTGCTTGTCATCTGAGTGTGTGGCTATTAAGGATAGCTGGTTGTGTCATTTCGTGGCTAGTGGTGTTCATGTATGCGGATCGTTAGCTGTCTTCCTGTTTGTCCTATGTAGTGTTTTGTGCAGTCCTTGCATGGGATTTTGTACATTACGTTGGTTTTGCTCATGCTGGGTATCGGGTCCTTTGTCCTGGTGAGTTGCTGTCTGAGAGTGGCTATTGGTTTGTGTGTTGTTATGAGTCCTAGTGGTCATAGTAGTCTGGCTGTCAGTTCAGAAATGTTCTTGATGTATGGTAACATGGCTAGTCCTTTGGGTTGTGGCATGTCCTCATTCCGTTGTCTTTCCTTTTCTGTTGATGAAATTGCGCGGGTATCCGTTTTTGGCGAATACATTGTAGAGTTGTTCTTCTTCCTCTTTTTGCAGTTCTGGTGTACTGCAGTGTGTTGTGGCCCTTTTGAACAGTGTCTTGATGCAACTTCTTTTGTGTGAGTTGGGGTGGTTGCTTTTGTAGTTCAGGACTTGGTCTGTGTGTGTGGCTTTCCTGTATACCTTTGTGGTGAATTCTCCATTCGGTGTTCTCTATACTATCACGTCTAAGAATGGGAGTTGGTTGTCCTTTTCTTCCTCTCTAGTGAATCGGATTCCTGTGAGTGTGGCGTTGATGATCCGGTGTGTGTTCTCTTTTTCTGTGTTTTTAATGATTACAAAGGTGTCATCCACATATCTTACCCAGAGTTTTGGTTGAATTTGCGGTAAGACTGTTTGTTCTAACCTTTGCATTACAGCCTCTGCTATGAGTCCAGAGATGAGTGAGCCCATGGTTGTGCCGTTAATTTGTTTATATATTTGATTGTTGAATGTGAAGTGTGTTGTGAGGCACAGGTCCAGTAGTTTGAGTATGCAGTCTTTGTTGATAGGTCCACCATCTTGTTGCCTGTTTTGTATGTCCAGCAGGTTGGCTATTATTTCTCTGGCTAAGATTTTGTCAATAGAGGTGAACAGTGCTGTTACATCGAATGAGACCATAGTGCTACAAATGTGTTTGCTCAAGGATAGAAAATGCAAAGTAAATTATAAAGCAAGGATTAGTTTAATGCATGTTATTGTAATCTGAATGTAAAGAAATACTGTACTGATATGACATGCCTCTCTAACCGGCAGTGAAAGAGGACATTAAGGTTCTGTCTCTTCCTGTGAATGGAACATCATCCATCTTATTCTGCACAATGAATGCCATTCTGGCCTGTGGCCAAAGACTGTCATACTATATATAACACGGTCATGCAACCAATCAATAATAAAGTGAGTCGAGCAATTTCAGCAGAGAAACAGCTGTAAAAGCTCATGTGCATCACCTTTCTGGGAATTATGGGGAGTGCTTGTTCTGGAGAAGTGTTACAGAAAGAATGAAAGAAAATTCAAAATTTTTAAAAACAAAATAGCATGATAATTTTGGAGGAATATTATTTCCCAGTTTGTAGCTTTGCAATAGCTGTACTAACCTAAAGCTAGATTTTAATTTCCCTTTGTCCTCTTCTGAATTATACTGAGGTGCAATTCAACGATCAACATTTCACAACTTATCCAAACACTCATTCTTCATTGTCTGTTTTGTATGTCCAGCAGGTTAAGTGCTTGAGTGTCCATTCAGCATCCGCCATGCGGTAGTATCATGTCCAATCACATGTCCTTGATTGATAGTAATTTTAATTGAGTGGGAGGAGCTGCAAAATCAAACGTATTCTCCATTCTGGAAATGCAAATAAGATCAACGACACTAGCACAGCCCAGGGTTGGAATTGTCCATTAGAGAGTCTAATTCTGGTTCTAAATGTAGAAGAGAAAGTCACTGCTGCAGAGGGACTGATCAGGTTTGCTTCCACAATGATGTGATAGTTAGCTCATTACATATGCATGCGGTTTTTGTATAACTACAATGAAGTATCTTAGAGGGCAATTCCAACCGGGATCATCCAGATTCCAAGGTCCTGATGCCATATTTAAAGGCCACCTAGACATCCCTTCACTTATTACAGGTCAACAGCACCCTTCAGTTTCACACTGAAAGGATGAACTGGCATAGCATTGATGCAATGTGCATCGGCAATAGCACAGAGAAAGATGCACCTTCTGGAATAAGCTCAGGGTTACAATTTGAAAGAAGTATCTGAAGATCACTGATGTTTAGAAGGACTGCTGGAGATCAGGACCTTGATCAGCCCCATACAGCTGCCAAGCTTGTGGGCAGCACGGTGGCACAGTGGTTAGCACAGTGGTTCAATTCCCGACTCAGGCGACTGACTGTGTGGAGTTTGCACGTTCTCCCCGTGTCATCGTGGGTTTCCTCCCACAGTCCAAAGATGTGCGGGTCAGGTGAATTGGCCATGCTAAATTGCCCGTAGTGTTAGGTAAGGGGTAAATGTAGGGGTATGGGTGGGTTGCGCTTCAGCGGGTCGGTGTGGACTTGTTGGGCCGAAGGGCCTGTTTCCACACTGTAAGTAATCTAATCTAATCTAATCTAATCTGCTTCTATTCTCCACCATAACAGCCATGTTGGAGATTCAAAGACAAACAAGGGAGAGGAAGTCAGTCGACAAGGTATAAGCTGTCTCAGTTGTGACTTTGGCATGTAAGGACTTACTGTGCTTCCAAGGAAAGGTGCCTTGGATATTCATGCTCAGCAGAACACATTGTGGTTGCCAGACTTGCACTTGAACGCCATCAATATAGCCATGTATACAATGACTACAAGGTGATCTCCCACCAGATGACCCTTCATTTCAAGGAGCTAGTGAAGTTCTATCATATCCACAGAGGGGAGTTCCAGTCAGACACCCTGGAGGTTTCATCACAGGATATTCAGAACTTCATCTTTGGCAGGGACCCCATTCCTGCTGCAGGTCAGGTCAAGAAGTCTATACGTGCACTGTGCAGCAGACTGTCAGTTTATTGTACCCTTTAAACCTCAAACAAATTTATCACAGTCAACGGGGTGTACCAGTCAAGAAGCTACCTTTGGAAACCAGCTGCCGATGTCAGAACTGCACTTAGACATAGTGATTACAAAGAAAGAACAACAAATGATCAGTGATGAGTATGCCTCATGTTATTATCATTACTAGGAATGTAATTCACAAGAGTATTTCAGCTCAGGAAATAGCATTGTCAGATGAGGCAAGAATTAAAGAGAAAGTTCACTAGATTGTACAGAATAGAGAGAGAATCTATTTGAGGAATTAAAAAAAAAGTGACCAGACTCTACAAATTGGAAAAATTAAAAATCTTTCCTCTAGCTAAAGGTTCCACAGCCAGATAAACAAATTCTCAGAATGAGAGGTAGACAATAAGGACTTAGTTTTTTTCAGGAGGATGGGATGTAAAGGATTGGAATTGGCCCATTATAAGAGTACTGGAGGCACAGCCACTAGACACTCACTAATGCAACATTAGAACTGTGAAAGAGAAATAGCTCCAGGACTACAGGGATAGTGGGGGAGTATGGTGATGAGTTCTATCAGCCATGATATAGGTCTGTGGAGCATGCTCTAGGGTCATACTGACCTAATAATGCCTCTCTTTCTGCTCTCCATATGTCCTACCATCTGCCTTACAAAGTTCTCTGCATGACTCCATTTACTGCATTTGTCATGGTGATGTAAGCTATAAAGCCAGGGTTTGATAGTCTGTGGCATTCAAGGACCTCTGGCCAAATCAATGATGGCCCTTTTGAAGCCATGTGCTGCATTGTACCTCTCCTTAACATCAATCAGAAATTCCTCAATTATGTCATCAGCTGGGTTTTCTGGAAGTAACCCTAGTTTCCCAGCTGCCAACTCTGTAGATAACGAGGGAAACTGAAAACATTAGCCACTTGTGAGTGCACCAGAATATAGGAATCATGGAGTGGTCCTGATTGTTATATACAAACTTGATGTGGTCACATGACAGCTGTAGATTAAGGGACTGTTTCCTGCTGACAAAGAGGCTAGGCTGACTTGTAGTGGATCTTTTTGTGAACTGAAAATGGTTTCTACTGGTGTTCCACAGGGGTCAGTCATAGAAGCTTTGTAGCATGGAAAAAGGTCCTTCAAAAGGTCCTTAGCGGGCGGCACGGTGGCACAGTGGTTAGCACTGCTGCCTCACAGCGCCTGAGACCCGGGTTCAATTCCCGACTCAGGCGACTGACTGTGTGGAGTTTGCACGTTCTCCCCGTGTCTGCGTGGGTTTCCTCCGGGTGCTCCGGTTTCCTCCCACAGTCCAAAGATGTGCGGGTCAGGTGAATTGGCCATGCTAAATTGCCCGTAGTGTTAGGTAAGGGGTAAATGTAGGGGTATGGGTGGGTTGCGCTTCGGCGGGTCGGTGTGGACCTGTTGGGCCGAAGGGCCTGTTTCCACACTGTAAGTAATCTAATCTAATAATCTAAAAAAAAATCCAAATCATAAAGCATCTTTCAACTCTTATCCTACTTTCCAGCACTTGGCCCAAAGCCTTGCTATGATGATTCAAGTGCTCATCTAAATATTTATTAAATGTCTTGAGGGCTCCTAAAAAGGTGATAGAGGTTGAAGTGTGGTCCAGGTGAATCTTTAAATGTTTTGCTCTTTACCGTTAAACTGTGCTCGCTGGTTGCTGACCCCTCTGCTAAAGGGAGAAGTTTCTCTTGATCTACAGCTCTCATAACTGTTAGAGATTATGGACAAATTATGACAGATACAAAACAGCAGATGCTCTAGAGGAATAACCCATGCCTCTCCAAGTGGAGATTAATTCTGTCCCTCAGAACATTTTTCCAATAGTTTCTGTATCACTGACGTTAGACTCAATGGATGTAGTTTCCTGGTTTATCCACATCATCCTTCTGGAAGACCCTTCATGTTCGCAGGCCCCTGGCACACTTCCTGTGATCTGACAGGATTTGAAAATTAATGTCAGAGCCCTGCAATCCATTCACTTGCCTTTCACAGCAACGTGGAATACATTTCATCCAAGGTCGGGGATTTATTCGTTTTCAAGCCCACTAAAACCACAAATGTCTCCTCCCTCTCAATGCTAATTTGCTGATTTCGATACTTACATTGTCACAGCTATATCTTATGGCTCCACACTTTAAAGCACCTTTGGATTTTTATTAATATTACTAAACAGTGTTTTTTCATGTTCCCTCTTCAGCTTCCTAATTTCTACTTTAAGTAATGCCATGCACTTTCTGCACTCAAGGACATCTTCTAATAATGCCCTAGGTATCTGTCACAATCTTTTTTTTTAATTAATCCACAGGATGTGGACATCGTTGGTTAGGGCAACACTTATTACCCATCCCTAATTGCCCAGCAGTTTCCTTTTTTTAAAGGATATTAGTGAACCAGATGAGTTGTTCCAACAATTGACAATTCCAATGGCAGCCATGGCGTGATTTGAATCCAGGTCCCCAGAACATTACATGGGTCTCTGGATTAGTAGTGTAGCGATAATACTACTAGGATAAACCTCCCTATCTTCCTTTTTAATCCTTAGTTAAATGTCTCTCCCTTGACATTGAAGATTCTCAGGACTTGTTGATCACACACTTCATTTTACGGGAATATGTTGGCCCTGCACTGATACTTTTCTCTTTTGAACATCTCCCACTGCTCAGATGAGTATATTCATGCAAGTTGCTGCTCCCAGTCCTCTTTGACTAGATTTTGTCTTAACACATTAAAATCAGCCTTTCTCCAATTCTGTACTTTTATTTCAGATTCACCTTTATCCTTATCCATAATTACCTTAAATCTTGTTAATTATGGTCACTATCACTGAAATTCTTCCCCATTGAACATATTCACCACTTGTCCAGCTTTGCTACCTCAAATTAAATCCAGTACTTTTGGAGGATTTTCTACATGGGCTTAAAAGGCTATTCTAGATACAGTTTAAGAATTTCTTCCCCTCCAAGCATTTTACACTTTGTCAATTAAGTGTTAATACTGGGAAAGTTGAAATCCTACATTGGTATTATGATAAAATTTTTACACTTCTCTGAAATGTGCCTCTGAAATCTGTCTACCTGTCTTACCCTCACTGTTTGGAGGTTTATTATATGCCTCCAATGAACTGATTACCCTATTTTTGAAGTTTGAGGAACCTTCTAAGATATCATCCTCATTAAAGTAGTAATTGACTCCTTAATCAATATTGTGATACCACATTCTCTTCCTCAGTATTGGGTCTCTTGCTGTTTGGAATATATATTCTTGACTTGGACTTAAATATGGAGGCATGTTTTGGAAATCTGCAGCCAACACAAAAAATTAGCTGGATAGTTGATAGTGAAGAGGATGGCTATTGATTGCAGGACAATATCAATAGTTTGGTTATTAGTGGAGAAATGGCAAATGAAATTCAATCCAGTGAATTGTGAAATTATGCGTTTGAAGGAAAACAATACAAAGGAATACATAATAAATGGGAAGATTCTGAGAGAGATAAAGAAAGTGAGAGACCTTAGAAAGCAGGTCCAGGTCCTTCAATGAACCATACAGGTAGGTAGGTTGGCTAAAAAGACATATGGATGTTTTTGGGTGAGGTTTGAGTACAAAAACAGGGATGTAATTATGCTAAAGAATACTGAAACTATGTAAAACACTGGTTAGGCCATAGCTGGATTCTGTGGATAGTTCTGGTAACCACACAACAAGGACATAATTGTTCTGAAGAGTGTACAGAAAAGATCTACAAGATGTTGCCAAGTCTTGAAAATTGCAATTCTGAAGAAAGATTGGATAGGTGAGAGACATTTTGCTTAGAACAGAGGAAGCTGACAGACAACTGAATGGAGATATACAAAATATTGAGGAGCTTGGAAAGAGTGGACAGAGAAGACTTGTATGACCTCGCACAAGCAGACAGTTGCCAAGGGAAACAGATTTAAAGGCGGTGATCAGTAGGAGATTTAGAAGGAACATGATGTAAGATCCACCGTACTGGTGGATCTCTGCCCAGTCTGGTGGTTGAAGTGGAAACAGTCAACTCATTTAAAAGGAATTTGTATCTGCACTGAAATGTTGAAACCTGTAAGGTTATAGGCTAAGTACTGTAAAGTGTAATTGGAATGGGTTGTTTATTCAGCAGGCATAGATAACAGAGTTGAAGAGCCTCTTTCTGTCTGTGTGGACTTTGTACATTCTCCCTGTGTCTGTGTGGGTTTCCTATGGGTGCTCTGGTTTCCTCTCACAGTCCAAAGATGAGCAGGTTAAGTGAATTGGCCAAGCTAAAATTACCCATAGTGTCGAGGGATGTATAGTTTTGGTCAGGGGAAATGTAGGGTAATGGGTCTGGGTGGGGTGCTCTTCGGAGGGGCAGTTGGACTTGTTGGGCCGAAGGGCCTGTTTCCACACTGTAGGAATTCTAATTCTAATTCTAACATTGCACCTATAGGAAACCTGCAAATGTAGAACACGAAGGCATCTGTCAGCATGAACAAGTTGGACCAAAGAGTCTGTCTCCATGCTGTACAGCTCTATGACAGGGATGCTTATGAATGTCTTTGTATTTTCTTGGACACAATAACAAGCTTCCCTTCAGTGAGGTTAAACCTAACTGTTGAACTCAGGCCCGGGCACGATACACACGCTACCCACCCATCTTGAGCAACTAATTGAAGAAAATTAAGGTTCCAATCCCAGATAATTTTGTCTTTCACCCAACTCCCAGAGATAAATCCAATCCAGCAACCAGCTCAGAAGATGCAGAATAGGACAAGCACATGATACCATGTCTATTTCATCCTTCCCCAGACAGCATTCCTCCTCTCTCTCCACTGATCCTTCTTCCATTATGCCACCTTTGCTTCATCCTGCCCCATGGGCACTGCAACTCTTCTCCCTCATGCTGTCATTCATGGAAGCTAAATCACAACTCACACATTCACACTGATTAGATTAGATTACTTAGATTAGATTACTTACAGTGTGGAAACAGGCCCTTTGGCCCAACAAGTCCACACCGACCCGCCGAAGCGCAACCCACCCATACCCCTACATTTACCCCTTACCTAACACTATGGGCAATTTAGCATGGCCAATTCACCTGACCCGCACATCTTTGTGACTGTGGGAGGAAACCGGAGCACCCGGAGGAAACCCACGCAGACACGGGGAGAACGTGCAAACTCCACACAGTCAGTCGCCTGAGTCGGGAATTGAACCCGGGTCTCTGGTGCTGTGAGTCAGCAGTGCTAACCACTGTGCCACCGTGCCGCCCACACTGGTTTAAAATAAGCTGCATTTCTTGAAGAGCAAGCAGCCAGTATCTACTCCAAAGTACTCAAAAGAAGTCAATCTCACCTGATGTGTGCTGCTACGTTATCTCACTTTCATTCTGCCCTGTACAGAAAATTTGACCCCAGAAACTGAACTTGCGATTATGTTTATTTGTATGACTCAATAGTGCCACAATCAGTGCAGTTATCTACTTAATCATGGTATTGGTACTCAGCACTGGTTTCATCATGTAGTCGTTTGGCCAAATGTTAAGAACATGCAGGTCCTCATGTTGTAAACTAGCTGTATAAGCAATAGTACAAATATTTTCAGGGTATTCTGTTCAACAAAACAAGTCTAAAATTTGAAATAAGAGATTAGCCTAAAATGGAAATTCTTTCTAACCAGGACATTACACAGTAATCTAAGATTTATGAAACAGAAGTTGGAAATTTCTGGTATTACGAGAAAAACAGGAATGGGATGTTTTGCAAAATGGGATGTTTTGATTCTATGATTGGCCATGCTTAATATAAATCTGATAATGTGCTACTTTGTAAAGACACATGTTTCATGTCATGTGAAAAACAATGCCACTTAATGGTGATACATTTGAATTGTTATTGTTAAGTAAACACAAAGCAAGGTTAAAGGGAATTTAATTGTTATTTGCTTTGGGAGACATCAGGATTAAAGATGATTGTAAATTCTGACTTCCTGTCAAGAATCTCCATTATAAAATGTTTTTGCCCTTTTTTATTTTGCATCTGGAACAACAAGGGTGTTTTGAATACACAATCAAACTAGCTGACCTCCTGAGGCATTGCTCAATGATCTGACAGCAATGGGAGGGCAATATTGGAAGGATTATAGGGTAACAAGTGATGCACCTTCACAACAAAAGAATACAAACAATACTTCTGCCCATAAGTTGAAAACTCTCTTGCTTTTAAATTGGTTGCAATAGAGTAAGTAATCAGCATTTTCCTCAGTCACTATCGATAAATACAATGGAGATGCATAAATACCTTTTATATTAACATTCTTTTCAAATTCTTAATATAATTTGAATAAAACACAGACTCTCCATCTCAGTCTCAAGAAGCTATGCTCTCACATGCGAAAGAAGTTTATGCAGCTTTCCTGTGAAATCTCACATCAAAAGAGATTCTAAATTCATCCTTTAGCTTGTTTTGAAAAAAATTTGAAACACATACTCACATAATATGATAATCTGAGGAAAGATTTATTTTCATAGTAGCAAAGCAAATCATGTGATGCTTGTTATGATTTTCCATGCTGGAAGTAGAAATTGACCCATAAACTCCTTTCTGCACAGATGATTGGTAACTTGGACAGATTTAAAATCAGACCTGATATTTCAGAAATGATTAACTCCAACCATGATTTTTTTGATAAAGAGTAAGGCCTTAGAGAAACAAATCATTAATAAAGCTGTTCAAAGATGCAAGAGGCAACTTCATGCATTATTTTCTCCATGTTATTGTGAAATACATATATTTTTAAATTCTTCTCATTCAGTTAGAAACGCAGCTTAACACCCAGCACCTCCACATCATGGTTAGGTCCTCGGCAAGCAACTCTTATACCTATTATGTTATGTCAGCCATTCGGTTTGTCTCTAGCACGTTCTTATTTTTGATGTTTTTGTAATTACCTCTTGACCTTAATCAATCAGATCATAGATCACCCCTTTGTTTGCTGTAGAGCTGTTGACACTTTACTCACACCATTGGACAGTTTTGATCACCTGCAAAGACTTGTTATTCAGCCTGTCGACACTCCAATCACACCATTAGTATTATCTTTACATATTAGTAATTCCCTGAAATTATCTTGCAATGATCTCTCTGCCTATAAATTCTGTACCTGTGTACTTCCCTCCACTTCACCTGATGAAGGAATAGCATTCGGAAAGATTGTGATTTCAAATAAACTTATTGGACTATAACTTGGTGTCATGTGACTTCTGACTTTGTCGACCCCAGTCTAACACCAGGACCTTCACATTACACCTTCCCTTCTTCAACTTGGAATGTTAACTGTTTTCTCTCTTCAGTTCTTTCCTGACTTGTGGAGTATTTCCAGTATTTTCTGTTTTTATTTAAGATTTCCAGCATCACCAGCATTTTACTTTACTGTCTACAAAAATAAACCATTTAAATCCATTATCCATACCCTTTCCCCATATTCTTTTAAATTTCTCTTTGTCCAATATTCATCCACTTCCTTTTTTAAAAGTTAGATATAGCTAGCACTGAGGGCTAAAGGTATCAAAACAATATGAGTAGGCAGTGGGGACAGGGTACTGAGTTGAATGATTAGCCATAACCACGTTGAATAGTGAAGCAGATCTGAAGGTCTGAATGGCCAACTCCTGCACATAGTTTCTATAATTTTACGTTTAAAAACCACTATTGATTCTATTTCCATCATTCTCCCTGCTCCGCCGTTCTATGCCCTATCATCTACGAAAATTTTGTTTGCAAAAGCTTCTAAGTGAGATTTTAAAAAATGAAAAACAATTAAATAATTCCACATTACATGTTAGTATAGGAAGGATTAAACTTAACAGAGCCATCTTTCAATTAAGATTGTTGCTATACATTCTACTTTACACACTCAGCTCTTATACCAGTGTAAAATGATCTTAAAGGGGTGCTGACTCTTTCCAGAACATTATTCCATTTTGCCTTCAACTTGTACATGGAGATCACAGCAAAGCAAAACCTGGGTTCTCGTCGGTAATGTTATCTGTAATCGGCCTATGTATTCATTCATAGAATAATTCTCTGTTTACATCTGAAAGGACAGAAACCTATATTCCATTTTACATTGTTCTCTTAAAATTATACATACCCTAACTCAAATTATTCACACAAGTATAAATAATACAAAAGCTCTGCATTTCTTTACACCATTAATGAATTGAAAACTTTATATTAAACATATTTTGAAAAATTAATTTTAGAATAAGCACAGAAAGCAAAAAATAACCATTTACAATGTTTCTCCAAGACTAAAGTCTCAGGAAAAAACATTCAATTAAAATTAGGATTAAATTTATTTCCAAAGCAACAAATAAAATTACAAAAAAAAATTGACGTCCAGAGCCAAGACCAAAACTCAGATTCAAATTCAAATTAATTGAAAGATTGAAAAAATGTTGTCAGAAATACTTGCTGAAGTCAAGTCTCCTAGTTACTCACATCATACAAGAGATCAGTCCAGCCCTCCATGGTGATGCACTGGAATACAGTCAGCACAGCAAACAGGATGTTATCAAATTGTGTAATTCCATAATTTGGCCCTTCCCAGTATTCAGTGCAGTTCATTCCAACTGGACAGGTTCGAGCAGGTGAGTCTGTCCCACAAGGAGAGTCACCCACTATTTCATCTGATAAGTGAACAAGACAATCTAATATTAGCATTTAAATACTGTAGTACTATACTCAAAACAGATTGATTAATTTCATTCAATTAAAGCCACATGGATCATTATCAGTCATAAATAAAAAGTAATGCTGTTTCTAATGAGATTTCAAAACTCTGTCTCATTCATTTCCCAATATTACTTGAAATCCTGAATCAGATTCCAGTCTATAACTAACCTCACAACATTGTCGTGCCCAGAAGGGACAAAATGAGAGATTTTACACTGGTTTTCTTTAAAACAATATTATTTTGTTTGGACATTTATTATATTGATATTTTGTTGGACTGACAATAGATCTGCTACTGATCACAAGATGCCAGTTGACTATAATTTCCTAAAACTTCTGATCAGCAGTAACCAGGGACAAAGGTTTACATAACTCTCCTGGAGTGTTATACTTATTGCATCATACAGACCTTTCAATTAAGAAACTGCAGAAAAGATGTTTACACTCAGCCAGTTTGAAACAAAGGAAACCATTGAAATATGTTACTCATGAGATGGTGCTAATGATCTGTACCGTCATCTCCTTAAATACACAATGTATTTTAACGAGTGATATCAAAACCACCTCATTAGCTGACTGTATCAACTGGGAGCCCTGGTTTTGAACATGTTTTATTGTACAGTTTTGACATTGCTTTTCCTTAGTCTTCTTTTAACATCAGAACAGAAAACAGCAAGCAACTTGGCTTAGCTAATGCTTCCTCAAGTCTCAATCTCTCTCAAAAGTCTAATTTGTGGAAAGGCTCCTGCATTTTGCTTGAAAAGTGAATTACTTCCCAGTCAGCAAAAACTATATCGCTATTCTTTCAAATGTAATCCACCTGCATCCAAGGATTTACAAAAAGGAATTCTGCTTAACCAGCTGACTGCAAACCTTTACTGGACGTTGACTTAAAAATCAAAGATACTGGCACTATTCACATGATTTTTAAGTAATGTGAAATCACGTTATTTTCCTTTTTTCTTCCTTGTATGCTTGTGTACATGTGTATATGTGTGTATTATGATTTATCTCCTAGGTTGAATGCTTGAATAAACATCTTTTCTTGTTTTAACCCTAAAGAGAGTTTATTGTAAGACATTTAAACATTTGACTTCACAAGCAAAGCATTTGGGGCAGGTGGGAGTGGTGTAGTGCAAATGCACCATGGCTTGTTTCGAAAGGGAAAATATAAGAACATAAATTTCAAACTCCTCAGTTATTAACAGAAGTTTTGAAGTTAAAAATCACTTTTCCCTTTTGTGCATGATCCTGTATGTGAAAAGATGGTGGTATATGGTATTGTCATTAGGCTGGTAATTCTAATCTAAAATCACTGTGCTGTCCATTCTTCAAACAGAACCATCGCGGAGCAGACTATAAGCCTGCTGAGGATAAGATTCTGATGCTTGGATTAATCTGATAAACGCCTTGCAGCATAGTCCAAAAAGACTGTCCTGCATAATCCTAATTTGCTGTGCTCTGCATAACTGGAACAGCTAAAGAAGGAATTTGAATGACCATGAAGATCTGGGAGACTGGCAGCAGTGATCTGAGTAGAAAGGTGATGGGGAGGTGGTGGCAATGCTTTAATGTCACTAGACCTTCATTCCTGAAGAAGGGCTTATGCCACAAACGATTCTCCTGCTCCTCGGATGCTGCCTGGCTTGCTGTGTTTTTCTAGCACCACACTTTTCAACTCTGGTCTCCAGCATCTGCAGTCCTCACTTTCTCCTTCAATCCAGAACGCTAAGCTAATGAATTTGAATCTCATCATGGCAAATGGTTAAATTTGAATTCAATTTTATTTAAAATCTGGAATAAAGAACTGGCCTAATGGTAACCATGAAACTATTGTCAATGTGATAAAAAGCCATCTGATTCACTAATGTCATTTAGTGATATGTCCTTACGTGATCTGGCCTACATTTGACTCGAGACCCCAGCAGTACGGTTAATGGTCCTCTGAGCAATTAGGGAAAGGCAACAAATGCTGGCATAGCCAGAGATACCCACATCCCATGAATTAATAATAGCTATCTATTTTTCTCTTCATTATGCTTCTGTCTGGCAATGAGCTTTAATATTCAATTGTTTTGTACATAAACCAGTAGAACTCTCAAAATACTTCCACCAATTCATTGTATTCATTACTCACTCTGATTACGGAAAAGGAACACACTACATAATGCCTTTCTAGTCCACCTAACTATCTGTGCATCACAAAATTACAGGAAATAGCTTGAATTACAATATAAAGTTGATCTTCCTGCAACAACTAATTTCTAACCTACAGCAATAAAGTCTATTCTTTTGGGGTGGCACAGCACCACGAACCCTGGTTTAATTCCATCCTCAGGCAACTGTCTGTGTGGAGTTTGCACATTGGCAAATTAGCAGGCAGTACGGTGCCACTGGGATCGGTGCTGGGACCCCAGCTAGTCACAATATATCTCAATGGTTTGATGATGGAACAAAATGTAACATCTTAAAGTGTGCAGATGATACCAAGTTGGGTGGGAGGGTGAACTGTGATGAGGGTGCAGACTTCCTCCAACATGATCTGGACAGGCTGGGTGAGTGTGCAAATCATTGGTAGATGCAGTATAATTTGGATAAATCTGAGGTTATTCACTTTGGAAACAAAGACAAGAAGACAGATTACTACCTGAATGGCTGTAAATTGGGAGAGGGGAGTGTGCAGTGGGGCCTGGGTGTCCTTGTGCACCAGTCAAGCGGTAAAGAAGACAAATGGTATGTTGGCCTTTGTTGGGAGAGGTTTCGAGGACAGGAGCAGGGCTGTGTTGTCACAGTTATGCAGGGTTTTGGTGAGGCCACACCTAGAATATTGTGTGCAGTTTTGGTCTCTTTTGCTGAGAAATGATGTTCTTGCTCTTGATGGAGTGCAGCAACGGTTTACCAGGCTGATTCTGGGAATGGCAGGGCTGACATATGAGGAGAGATTGACTAGGTTAGGATTGTTTTCGCTGGAGTTCAGATGAATGTGGGGAACTCTCATAGATACTTATAAAATTCTAACAGGACTAGACAGGGTAGGTGCAGGGAGGATGTTCCTGATGGTGGGTGTGTCCAGAACCTGGGCTCACAGTCTGAGGATTCGGGGTAGACCATTTTGGATGGAGATGAGACATTTCTCCACCCAGAGTGATGAGCCTGTGGAATTCGTTTCCACAGGAAGTAGGTGATGCCAAAACACTGAATGTACTCAAAAGGCACTTGGGGTGAATGGGGTCAAAGTTAGAGGGAGAAAGCAGGATTAGGCTATTGAGTTGGATGATCATGATGAATGGCAGAGCAGGCTCAAAGAACCGAATGGCCACCTCTTGTTCCTATCTCCTATGTATCTCTTCTCTCCATGCCTGCGTAGATTTCTTCCTACAGTCCAGTGTGGGGTGGGTGGACTGGCTATACTAAATTGCCCAAAATGTTCATGTATGTGCAGGCTAGGTGGATTAGCCATGGGAAATGCAGGGCTAAAGCAGCAGGGTGGTCTGAGAGAGATGCTCTTCACAGGGTCGGTGTGGACCCAATAGCAGAATGGCCTGCTTCCACACTAAAGGTTTTATGATTTTACTTGTTGATATAAAACAGCACTTAAGAGACTTGTCCAGTTATTAAAGAAGGGCAGGAATAATCCCCAGTCTGAGGGGCAAAAGATTAATTCTTCCAGTATAGTAAACACGCTTGTGATTGCATATACCTCACTTCAGCACTGAGCTCAAACTGCTAAAGTTATTGGAAGTTGACTAAATTAGTATTAACAAATTCATTTATTATTTTCTCCCATCTTTTTCTGACCTTCACTTTTAGATGTGCTGATATTTTGCTGAATACAAGCTGTTGGACACCTGCAGCACTCTAGCACCTAACTCAGACATCAAATGTCGTGCTTGAGGTCAGACAATGAATATAGGTAAAATACTTCAATTTGGGTCATTGCCAAATCTAATCTAAATGTTGTCCACACACATGCATGCATCAACAAGCATCAGTATTAAGTAACAAACTCCAGTTCCACTGGGAGGTTCAAACTTATAATGAACACATTGCAGGGATTGCAGACTAGAGTTTATATGGAATCTATATTGAATATCAGAAACCTGAGAGTAAATGTTGACTGGAATCTGAGTAAAAGGTTTCAGATGGTATACCTACGGAATAAAGAATATCTAGGAGCAATTTATGGGCGAGAATCCAAATGTGCCTTCTCAGTTATTTATAAACTATTGACTCACTTAGAAGGTGCTACACATAGAATCTGATCAACAAATTCAATAACTGTCAACTGAACAAAAGGTCCAATGTAAATAGGGAAAAGCAGTGATGTAATGGCAAGTCAGAAAACATGTTGAAGGCCAATTTAATACCCTTAAGTTAATTAATCTTCAGGTACAAGATACTGTTCAAATAAAAAAATGCTTTAGACTGAACTGCAGTTCTATAGATTGTTAAAACAGATGACTAGAGAAGGTGCTGCAATTATGTTTGCTTAGTTTTCCCAAGCAGGCTGCTGGCCTTACTTGCTTTATTCGTATTCTGCATTATTTGCATTAGTTATAGTGTAAACTTGGTGTAAGATGTTAGGCATGGGGGAGAAGAATTATTTAACCATGCATTTAATCCTATCTATTTGTTAAAGATGTATAAAACACAATATATCAGGGTTTCCAAGAAAGAAAAGAATTACAGAACTGGATTAGTCCACCTCTAAAATTATTGCATCCCACTTAAAGTTTGGCATGTTGGCTCAGTGATTAGCACTGTTACCTCACAGCACCAGGGACCCGGATTCAATTCCACCCTTGGGAGACAGTCTGTGTGGAGTTTGCATGATCTCCCCATGTCTGTGTAGGTTTCCACTGGGTGCTCCCTTTTCCTCCCATAGTTCAAAGATGTGTAAGTTAGGTGAATTGAAGATGCTAAATTGCCCATAATGTTAAGGAATGTGCAGACTAGATGGGTTAGCCATGGGATATGCAGGGTTACAAGAATAGGTTGGGGGATAAGTCTGGGTGGGATGCTCTTCAGAGGGTCAGGGTGAACCAGTTAGGCTAAATGGTCTGTTTCTACACTGTAGGGATTCTATGATTCTTACTAACCATTACATTTAACAACCAAAAGAATTGCAAATGCTGTAAATCAGAAACAAAAACAGAAGTTGCTGGAAAAGCTCAGCAGGTCTGGCAGCATCAATAAAGAGAAATCAAAACGAACATTTCAGATCCAGTGACTCTTCCTCGGAACTGATGCCAGCTAGAAAAATGTTGGTTTATATGCAGAAGATAGGGTGGGATGAGGGGCAAAGAGTAAACGATAGGCCAAAGAGAGAGAACAATAGTTGGACAGACAAAGAAGTCGCTAACGATTTGGCTGGGACATGAATAGCTGTTAATGGAGACTGTTAGTGGCTAACAATAGATAGCGTGTAATGGCAGACTATATGATAAAAAGCACAGCCGGTCAAGCAGCATCTGAGGAGCAGGAGTGTCAACATTCTGAGCGTGTGCTCCTGACGAAGAGCTCGTGCTCAAAACATTCATTCTTCTGCTCCTCGAATGCAGCATGACCGGTTGTGCTTTTCCAGCACCACACTTTCCGTCTCCAGTATCTGCACACTTCACTTTTTCCTATGTGATAACAAGACCTGGTGTGTGTGGTGGGGGGCTAGGACATAGGGGAGTTCGGGCCCTAAAACTATTGAACTCGATATTGAATCCGGAAGGTGCTGGGGTCCTCAAGTGAAAACTTATTCTTCCAGCTTGCACTGAGCTTCGCTGGAACACTTCAGCAAACCTGAGACAGAGATGTTGGTCAAGGAACAGGGTGGTGTGTTAAAACAGCAAGCAACTGGAAGCTCAGTCTTTTTGTAGATAGAACATAATTGTTCAGTGAAACAGTCACCCAGTCTATGCTTTGTTTCCCCAATATGGAGAAGAGCACATTGTGAGCAATGAATGCAGTAGAGTAAATTGTGAAAAGTGCAGGTAAAGTGCTGCTTCACCTGGAAGATAGTTTGGGCCCTTGGATACTGAGGGAAAGAGGAGGTCAATGGGCAGGTATTCTATCTTTGGTGATTGCAGGGGAAGGTGCCATAGTGCTGTGGGGCAGTGTTGGACATTTTTGAAGAGTGGACAGAGTGTCCCAAGGGAACAGACCCTGTGGAACACAGATGAGGGAGGGGAGGGGATTATGTTCTGGTGGTGGCATCTCACAGGAGGTGATGGAAATTGTGGCTGATGATCTTCTGGATATGGATGCTGGTGGGATGGTACGTAAGGACAAGTGGAAACCTATCGCTGTTGTGGGAGGGGAGAGAGGAGGTGAGGACGGAAGTGCGGGAGATGGATCAGGCCTGGTTGAGGGCCCTGTCAACAATGTTGCAGGGAAATCCTTGGTTGAGGAATAAGGTGGACATTTCGGAGGATCCCTTGTCGAAGTTGGCCTTCTCAGAACATATGCAATGGAGACGGAGGAACTAGGAGAATCAAATAGACCCTTTACAGGAAATAGGGTGCAAGGATGTATTGTCAAGGTAGCTGAGAGAGTCAGTGGGTTTAAAATGGATATTAGTGCCCTGCCTATCCCCAAAAATGGAAAGAGAGATGTCGAAGAAGGGAAGAGTGGAGTCAGAGATAGACCAGATGAAAGCGAGGGTGGGATGGAAACTAGAAGAGAAATCGATGAACCTTTCCAACTCCAGATGAAAAAGGGAAGCAGCATTGATGTCAGATGCAGAGTTGGAAAGGTTCATCGATTTTTTTAAAACTCTGAGCCCTGTGATCTTCCTGGTGATTGTGTAAGGAATATCCTTGTTTCGTACCCAAAATTAAACATAATACTATGCTGTTTAATTAAGATTTGGAAATGCCGGTGTTGGACTGGGATGTACAAAGTTAAAAATCACACAACACTAGATTATAGTCCAACAGGTTTAATTGGAAGCACTAGCTTTCGGAGCAACGCTCCTTCATCAGGTGGTTGTGATGAAGGGGGCGGGCATCGAAATGGGAGCCAGACTCGGGCTGGAACAAGGAACGCTCCACATACCCCACAAAGAGACAGGCATGACTAGGGCCAATGCAAGTACCTGGTCACCCTTCTGACCCGAAGTCATTTAAGTTGTTTCAATTCCTCTCCTAAAGTATGGAGTCTTGTGGAGGTGCAAGCTATATACACTGGCAAACCTTTGTGATTTCATAAAGGTAGCCTATTTCTCAACGTGAGTCTAGACAGGATTAATGTGGTCAGCTATCTCTTAGGGCTCTTGTGGCTAAACTAGTTCCTGTCCTTATTCTAAACTGGAGGAGAAAGTGAGGACTGCAGATGCTGGAGGTCAGAGCTGAAGGGCTCATGCCCGAAACGTTGATTCTCCTGCTCTTTGGATGCTGCAAGATTCCTGAAGAAGGGCTCATGCCAGAAACGTCGATTCTCCTGCTCTTTGGATGCTGCCTGACCTGCTGCGCTTTTCCAGCAATACATTTTCAGCTTATTCTAAACTGGCCAATTTTCCAGCAAAGATCACCAAATACTCTTTGCAGACAAAAGCAGCTGATTTTATTCCCTTCTGTGACAAATGAATACTTTGTAGCATTAGTATGGGTTCTTACCTTGCCTACTGAGATGAATAAACCAAGAAACAAAACATGCATTTCTACTATTTATGGCACAGTATCACATTAGCTGTTCATTTAATTCTCATTAGCACTCTTCAAATCAGCATATTAGTAAATGCAAATAACAGAACATGAGAATATGACTGTAATTTAATCCTCGGTTAATCTGATGAAAACTTGTCCTTTATTCTTACAACAAATGTCTAGAACAAACTGCAGCATCATCCAAACTTCCACACACAAATTTTCAGATGTAAAAACGTACTGTTGCTATCAAAGCATGCTTTATGAAATTTTCCCATGTAAAATTCTAATCCAATGATTGCAAACATGAGAATGGCGAAGAAAAGTAGCAATCCAATCTGAAGGAGGGGGATCATTGCCTTCATGATGGACTTGAGCACAACTTGTAAACCTGAAATGTAAAGTAATACCAATTAGATCAGACTTTTTGTAAATCATCCCTAACAGATAGCTTACATCTTCCATTTTATAAATTTTACATGATAGTTCTACTCACTAAGATATGGCATATCACTTTCTGCAGGTGAGCAGGTAAAAACATCTAATTTATTAAACACTAGAAAGCCATCAGAATTTCACCATTAGGAATTTCAAAATGGCAGTCACCTAAAGTTGATAAGGTCCATCTTTACACACTTTATGTCAAATTCCAATAACATCACTGGGATCCAACCTAAATTTAAAAGGTAAAAAAACATCTATGTTTTCACTTTGCAATGTTTATTTGCTCTTCTGAACTCTAATCTATTGTATCCACTTCTCTTATCATGGATTTTCCCCCAAACCCTGTTTCCTGAACATCAGATGCAAAATGGACAAAGCATAAATTGGCATTAAGCTTGACTGGAAAGTATTGAAAAGCAAATTTCCAGATCATTTTCTGCCTGTTTGAACATAAAATTTGAAACTTCTAGCAGCTTTAAGAATCAGAGATTTGATATATTATATTCACTAAAATAAGACTCAAGGCCACATTCCACCAATTTGTAATTCATCACGTTAGAATAGAAGGATCAAATGTACCATAGAATTATTCTTGGAATCCTTATCTTAAAAACATATCCTAACACAGATGTTATACCTACTTGGAATTCCAGAAACCAACTTCAAGGGTCGGAGGACTCGAACTGCACGTAACGTTCGAAGATCGAATTCTGCCCCTGTTGTAGCAACAATACTGGAAAAGAAAATATATGACATGTTTTATTTACACACAACTACATATGTGTGTAGTAGCTCCACACTGCATTGTACATATACGTCAAGATTCATGTTGGCTACAGGATGCAAGAAGTAAATTTGTTCCTGCATGATATAAATACTGGGCTGGGTTGCATCTCAACAAAAAGCTTCTTCCCAATTTCTTCATCTCATTTAAAAGTACAAACTCATGCTAGGTTACAGTTCCTCAAGTAAGCAAGTACACTTCTCATATGATAGTGTGTTTTTTTTTCTGGAGTAATGGAATAAGTGGGAAGACATCACATTCAAATTAATGCAATTGTAGAATGATGATAACCTGGGCAGAAGCCATTCAACCCATGGTGTCTATGTTAGATGTCTGTAAGATTAATTCAACTCATCCCCTTCCCACACACTTCTCCCACAGCCTTGCAAATTATTTCTCTAAGAGTACTTAACCAATCCCCTTATCAAAGCCAAAATCTTATTTGCTTTCACCACCATGTCAAGTATTACATTCCTGATCCAATCTATTTGTCATGTACAAAGATTTTCCTTCCACCATTGTTTGTTTCTTTGTCAACGACCTTGATCCTGATCCTCTTATTCCATCCATTGAAGGGAACAATTTTCTCTCTATCCACTCTGTTTAGATCATGATTTTGAAAGCTTCCACCAAATCGCCACTGAATATCCACTTTTCTAAGGAGGACAATCCCAGATTCATGTGACTAAATCTGAATATTTAATTACTGGAACCATTCTTCAAAATCTTTTCCAAGCCCTTGCCACAGCCCTCAGTGTTCCTAAATTGCAGTGCCCAGAATTGGACAGAATGGGCTGAATCTTATATTTTCCTGGCTAAGTGCTGGTTGAATTGAATTAAATATAAAACCTATAGTGTGGAAACACACCATTTGGCCCAACAAGTCCACACTGATCCTCTGAAGAGTAACCCACCCATTCTTCCACCATATTGCACTAAATTTACCCCTTACTAATGCACTTCCCTATTGTTCTAGATTTACTCCTTAATGCACCTATCATGCACATCTTTGGACTGTGAGAGGAAACCTACATAGACATGGGGAAAATGTGCCAACTCCACACAGGCAGTCTCTTGAGGCTGGAATCAAACCCAGGTCCCTGGCACTGTGAGGCAGCAGTGCTAACCACTGAGCCACCATGCCACGGGTTTTGTCACAAAGCCTAGCACTTGTTGTATCTTACCAAACTCACCTCATTAACTACCTAGCATGCCCTTATTGTGTCAGTCATGTTCAATTAGCACACTGTTCCCAGAACAATTCACCATCCAATGATTATCTGCTGTAAGATTGGCATCTCCAGTCCACGCCATCTTTAAAAGGCTGCTGTGCATCTGGACGAGCACAGACATACTGCAAGTTGCCCCTGCTTGGTTAAGGAGCTTTCCAGAAGGTGCTGGAATAAGAGAAGAACGACATTGCAACCCACTGATCGGAACCTGGCTGTCCTGACTGAATGGAATGGAAGGATGTTGTGAGACTTGATAGGGTTCAGAAAAGATCTACAAGGATGTTGCCAGGTTGGAGGATTTAAGCTATAGGAAGAGATTGAATAGGTTGGGGCTGTTTTCCCTGGAGCGTCTGAGGCTGAGGGGTGATCTTATAGAGGTTTATAAAATCATAACGGGCATGGATGGGATAAATAGACAAGGTCTTTTCCCTGGGGTGGGGGAGTCCAGAACTAGGGGACATAGGTTTAGGATGAGAGGGGAAAGCTATAAAAGAGACCTAAGTGGCAGTATTTTCATGCAGAGGGTGGTACGTGTATGGAATGAGCTGCCAGAGGATGTGGTGGAGGCTGGTACAATTGCAACATTTAAAATTCATCTGGATGGGTGCATGAAAAGGAAGGGTTTAGAGGGATATGGGCCAGATGCTGGCAAGTGGGACTAGATTAGATTGGGATATCTGGTCAGTATGCACGCGTTGGACAGAAGGGTCTGTTTCTGTGCTGTCCTTCTCTGCGTCCCTATGACTCTAATGGAAAATGTAATCACATTCATGGTCACTACTCTCTAAAAGTCTTTTTATTTGCAACAAGGTTATTTATTGACTGGGGTCGGTTAGCTCAGTTGGCTGATTTACATCGCAGAGTGATGCTAATAGCTTGGGTTCAATTCCCACACTCTCCTTCTCAATGTCTCATTTTGCCTGAGGTGTGGTGACCATCAGGTTAAAACCAACACCAGTTGTTGCTCTCTAATCACAGTCCTCTGGGATTGTGGCAACTTTTCCTTACTTTACCATTTATTTATTGACCCCTTTTTCTTTGCATAATACTAAATATAAAATAGCCTACTCCCTAGATACTTCCTTAACGCACTGCTCGGGAAACCATCTTGCGTACATTCTAGAAATTCATTCTTCATAGCACTGATGCATGTTAGATTAACTTGATGTATATTGAAGTACTCAGAATTACTGTATTAACCTTTTATATGATTTGGAGATGCCGGTGTTGGACTGGGGTGTACAAAGTTAAAAATCACACAACACCAGGTTATAGTCCAACAGGTTTAATTGGAAACACACTAGCTTTCAGAGTGACGCTCCTTCATCAGGTGATTGTGGAGGGCTCGATCGTAACACAGAATTTATAGCAAAAATTTGCAGTGTGATATAACTGAAATTATACATTGAAAAATTGATTGTCTGTTAAGCCTTTCATCTGTTAGAATACAGTGATAGTTTCACTTCTTTCATGTGTAAATCACAAAACCCTTTTTTTTATTTACCTTTTTGTGGCTGAACATTTTTGTTGTTTGGAAAAGAGCTGCATAGCAATTTAATCTCAATGTGTTAAAGGCCAAGCAACATTTGAATATATTTTAAATGCTGTGGCTTTAAGAGGTTATAGAACATAGAGCATAACAGTGCGTACAGGCCCTTTGGCCCTCGATGTTGTGGAACCAATTTGAAGCTCATCTAACTTACATTATTCCATTTTCATCTATATGTCTATCCAAAGAACATTTAAATGCCCTTAAAGTTGGTGAGTCTGTACTGTTGCAGACAGCAGTTTCCACACCCCTACTACTCTCTGAGTAAAGAAACTAACTCTGACATCTGTCCTATATCTATCATCCCTTAATTTAAAGCTATATCCCCTCATGCAAGCCATCGCCAACTGAGGAAAAAGGCTCTCACTGTCCACCCTCTCTAACCCTCTGATTATCTTTTATGTCTCAATTAAGTCACCTCTCAATCTTCTTCTCTCTAATGAAAACAGCCTCAAGTCTCTCAGCCTTTCCTCTAAAACCTTCCCTCCGTACCAGGCAACATCCTAGTAAATCTCCTCTGATTCCATTCCAAGGCTTCCACATCCTTCCTATAATGCAGTGACCAGAACTGTACACAATATTCTAAATGTGGCCGCACCAGAGTTTTGTACAGCTGCAGCATGACGTCATGGCTCTGAAACTCAATCCCTTTACCAATAAAAGCAAACACACTGTATGCCTTCTTAACAACCCTATCAACCTGGTTGGCAAATTTCAAGGATCTATGTACCTGGACACCGAAATCTCTCTACTCATCTACACTACCAAGAATCTTACCATTAGCCCAGTAGTCTGCATTCCTGTTACTCCTTCCAAAGTAAATTACCTCACACTTTTCCACATTAAACTCCATTTGCCACCTCTCAGCCCAGCTGTGCAGCTTATCTGTGTCTCTCTGTAACCTACAACATCCTCCATCACTATCCACAACGCTACCGACCTTAGTGTCATCCACAAATTTACTAATCCATCCTTCTATGCCCTCATCCAGGTCATTTATAGAATTGACAAACAACAGTGGACCCAAAATAGATCCTTGCGGTACACCAGTGGTAACTGTACTCCAGGATGAATATTTACCATCAACCACCATCCTCTGTCCTCTTTCAGCTAGCCAATTTCTGATCCAAACCACTAAATCACGTTCAATCCCATGCCTCCATATTTTGCGCAAGAGCCTACCATGGGGAATGTTATCAAACACCTTACTGAAATCCACACACACCACATCAACCACTTTACACTCAGCCACCTGTTTGGTCACCTTTTCAAAGAACTCAAGGGCATGATCTACCCTTCACAAAATCGTGTTGTCTATCCCTAATCAAATTATTCCTCTCCAGATGATTATAAATCCTATCTCTTATAGTCCTTTCCAACACTTTACCCACAACCAAAGTAAAGCTTACTGGTCTATAATGTCCAGGGTTGTCTCTACTCGCCTTCTTGAAAAAGGGAACAACATTTGCTATCCTCCAGTCTTCTGGCACTATTTCTGCAGACAATGATGACATAAAGATCAAAGCCAAAGGCTGGGCAATCTAGCTTCCCAGAGAATCCTAGGATAAATCCCATCCGGCCCTGGGGACTTATCTATTTTTATACTTGCCAGAATTGCTAACACCTCCGCCTTGTGAACCTCAATCCATCAGGTCTATTAGCTCGTATCTCAGAACTCTCCTAGACCACATTGTCTTTATCTAGTGTGAATACGAATGAAAAGTATTCATTTAGCGCTTCCCCATCTCCTCTGCCTCCACGCACAACTTCTCACCACGATCCTTGATTGACCCTAATCTTACTCTAGTCATTCTTTTATTCCTAATATACCTACAGAAAGCCTTAGGGTTTTCCTTGATCCTATCTGCTAATGACTTCTTATGTCAAAAGGGTTATTTCCACACTGTAGGGATTCTCTTCTAAAAATGTCCTCAAGAACTATCAGTCTAAGGACACATTCTAAAGTCACAGTTGAGCAATATAAAGTAGGCCATTTAAGATTGAGATAAGGAGAGATTTCCTCACCCACAGAGTGGTAAGCTTGTGGAATTCTCTGCCACAGCAAGTGTTTCAGGTTTTAACTGAATTCATTGAATGTTTTCAAGAAGTAGTTGTATTTCTTGGGGTTAAAGGGATCAAACAGGATACTGAGTTGGATGATCAGTCATGATGACATTGGCGAGCAGAGCAGCCTTGAAGGGACAAATAGTCTATTCCTGCCCCTATAGTCTATGTTCTTATATCTGTACAGGACTGTAGAACTGTTCAAGTAGCAAGGAATCAGGCTGTGCTTTTATCTGCTCACAACATCACTATTCTTAAAGGCTCATGCCAACCATTGCCAATTAATTGCCATCAGCCTTTGGTAGACCACCACGTGTCACATGTAGTAGTGTTTCTACTTGGTATAATTCTGGTAGCTTCATCATTGTTAGAGAAAAGATTGGGGTAGCCATACAGATTGCCTATTTCAGCAATAAAGATATTTACTCCAACCAAGAATTTACTCCATCCTCAAACCAGCCAATGTCGTGGTTAGTGAACAGACTAGAGAATACACCTTTAACCTCTTTTCAAAGCTACTTATTGATAAGTTTGAAAATGCTCAGAGAAGGCCTCACCAATTACAATACAACTTTCATGTAAAGATGATGATAAAATTGAGAATTGTGAGCTGGTGAGCCACAAGATTGTGACTAAAGGTCACCATCTAGCAAGGATTCATAACTATCCGATCCCAAACCATCACTGGGAAGACATCTTGGACTACCTGCAGCTGTCTTCAGAGGGGGATACCAGCCAACAGCTGTTTTGTCCATATGCCTCTCCCATAGTCCTTGTGAGAGAGAAAGATAGAAAACTAAGGATCTGCGTCATTGATCAGACACTCATGCAAAAATTTATAAGGATACTTAATATCTTCCTAAGATTAAGGAAGCACTGCTAGTTCTCAAAGGTGCAAAATATTTCTGCAATCGCAGTTTGGTTCATAATTATAAGCACTATCCATCACTAAACAAGGTATTGAATATATGATATTCTGAACAGGCACTGAAGGGCTTTACCAATACATAAGATCACCTTTGGGCTCTGGAGTGTCCCTGCTACTCTCATGCATGAGATGGCTAAAACGTTTGGCGATTTAATTTCTAGTCCCTCCTTGAGTACCTGGATGACAAAGTCACTTTCAGCTTGACATTTGAGGAGACCTCTGCAAGACAATCTTATCCTGCTTGGGTCTCCTCCACTGCACTCCCTCACCACCCAACACCTGGAGGAAGAACACCTCATCTTCCACCTCAGAACACTTCAACCCCAGGGCATCAATGTGGATCTCACCAGTTTTCTCATTTCCTGTCACCCCACCTTACCCCAGTTCCAACCTTCCAGCTCAGCACCATCCTCATGACCTGTCCTATCTCCCAATCTTCCTTCCCACTTATCCACTCCACCCTCCTCTCTAACCTATCACCTTCATCTCCAACTCCATCCACCTATTGTACTCTTGGCTACCTTCTCCACAGTCCTATGCCCATCCCATTTATCTCTCCACCCTGGAGGCTCCGTCTTCATTCCTGGTGAAGGGCTTTTGCCCGAAATGTCGATTTTCCTGCTCCTCAGATGCAGCCTGACCTGCTATGCGTTTCCAGCACTACTCTAATCTAGACTCTAATCTCCAGCATCTGCAGTCCTCACTTTTACCTTTTGCAGTTTAACTTAAGTTTGACTCAAGAATCAAACCAGAGAAGTGCCAACTTTTCAAGATGATGAGAAAATCCCAGAGGTAGAGGACTGGCCCAACCTGAGATGGTTCCTTGGTCCAGTTAGTTGCTATAGGAGATTTGTGCAAGGCTATGCACAGTTGGACACCATCTCACAATTTGCTATGGATATCTCAGAATGTAGAAGGAGTGATTGGGAAAGGCTTATGAGCGTGCTACGTGACTGAACATTATTGGGCTCTGGATTATCCCTATGTGACGACACCTTTTGCACCTTCAAAAGCAGAAGCTTATCTCATCATTTGCCCTTCGCATCCAGATTTCCAACTCCATTTCATATTGATGCTGCCAAAAGTTCAAGGGCAAAAAAGAGCCGTTATCATTTATTCCAGTCAGTCTCAAGTTGAATGAGAGGAACAAGGAGAATGATCCCAGTATGAAATTCAAACTGTTAGCTTTGAGGTGGGCTGTTTCCTAGAACTTCAGAGATCTGACTAGTACAAGCTTTGATATGTTTAAAGTTAAATGTTCACCAATCTTGGTGTAAGAAAGGCTCAATGAACATGCACAGTTTCAATTCTAAATTTGGTACAGGTCAAACAAAAGTAATACAAATGCTGAGACACTTTGCCACTTATTTCAAAAGAAGCTATCAGGTAGTTTCAGCTTCAGCTGATTAATGTGGGCATGATTACTGGGTGGCCCAACGTCCACCAACTCAGTGCTAGTGTTTCAATGGAATCTGAATAATCAGTGTCGAGTAGAGTCAGTTAGTAATATAGAATTCTGAATTGTCTGTGTGTTGTGATTCCACAGAGAGCATCTAGTGTGGGGACCACCAACCCTGAAAAATGGTGCAGTTGTCCTGCAAGAAAGCAGAAACAGAAGCAATAAGTGTCATTGATCAAACAACTTCTGGAGACCTGACAGATCTAAAGTTCAATATGCATGATCTGCCACAGAGACTGGATTCCTTGGAAGATACCAGAACAGTGAAGCAGTTGAGAAGGTCTTCTCCAGCAAATGCTGGATCCTACCACAACCCTTATTATTTGCCCGTATCAGTGGTGCAGATAAGATTGCTGTCACTAAAGTGGGCCACCAACATACCATTCTGGTATCACATATGCAATCTCAAATGTGTAAAACATGCATTTTGATAGAATCGACATTGACCATTGATTTGAAATAGTTATTCTATATCTTTCACAGAGGCTGCCTGACCAACTGTGTATTTACAAATTTTTGTTCTTATTTCCAATGTCAGGATCCATCATGTTTTGTAAACTGTCAAGGAGAGCTCATTTCAGTGCATGCGAATGACAGGATAGAAAATGTTAATAGTTTTAACAAACACAAAACATTTTCTCCTATGACAGAATCCCCTCCCACTACTGCTCTCAGTGTTTTTTAAGATGTCAGGCTATTGCTTGACTAGTCTGTGGAACAGCTTTCCCAGTTTTGACACAAGCCCCAAGAAGTTTGGTGATAACACGTCACAGGGTCATCAGCGCTGTTGTGATTGTTGTTTTGTAGACGTTTCATACAACTGAGTGACTTTCTATGTCATTCCAGAGGGTAGTTAAGAGTCAACCACTCTGCTGTGAATTGAAGTCACATGTAGGGCAGATTACTTAAGGATGGTAGATTTTCCTTCTCTCAAGGACAGTTGTGAACCAGTTGGGTTTTAACATCAATTGATAATGTGCTGTCAAAGTAGCACTCTCGGTCCTGGAGGAACGCTGTCTCATTTTTACTCTATCAGCTGTGTATGGTAGAAATGACAAATAAAAGCTACTTTACTCTACTCTAATGGTTTCATGGTTGCCATTAGACAACTTTTAATTCCTGATTTATCAACTGAACCTCATGATTCAAACCATGTCCCCAGAGTACTGACCTGGGTCTCTTGATTACTAGTCCAGTGATAATGCCACAATAACACCAGTTCCCTATGTTGGAGGGTTACAAAGGCGAAATTAGGTAGTCTGAGCCATGGAGAAAGTGAGGACTGCAGATGCTGGAGTTCAGAGTCAAAAGTGTGGTGCTGGAAAAGCACAACAGGTCAGGCAGCATCCGAAGAACAGAAGAATTGATGTTTCAGGCATAAGCCCTTCATCAAGAATCAGTCTTAGCCAGGAGGGGATATGTGGTTTGAAATTTAACTCAAGCTCAAATGGAATGCCAAATAGTCAAGTATTCTGGTTCGGCATCAGACATGGTTAACATTTCTGTTCTGGTTGCATCAGCATCACAGATCAGCACCTGTACTCTATCAATATTTATGAATGAAGAAGCAATCTGTTTTTTGTGATCATAATTAAAAGATAAGCATTGGCCTGGAAACAAGCAATAACTCCCCTGCTCTTCTTCAAAACTGTGCCACATCTTTAACATGGATACAAACTGGCTGATGCAACTTCGGTTTAAAATCTCTGAAAGACAGTACCTCAAACCCTCCAGTGCTCCCTCTGTAGTTCATTATAATGTCAGCCTTGATTTCTGCATTCAAGTCCCAAAGTGGACTTGAACCCAAGATGAATCAGAAGCGAATGTGCTACCATCTAAGCCACACAGTGTCGCTAGGAAATAGATTTAAAGCACAGGCAAGCTCAGCCATTCGAATCAGATACAACGGACATAATGATCTGCCATTGCATCATATGACTATACATAGCCAAGAGCCTGTTTGGCTCAGTGAACTGACATAGATGGAAATATGAATGAAGCAAGAACAGAACCACTCACATACTGAAGTAAAATGGTATTTTGCTGACAACACAGCTCAGTTACTGCATAATGTTAATTTCATTAAGAGGCTATCACCATGGCAATTGTATTCCCTGCTGCATCATGTTAATTTTAATAAGAGCTCACATTCATTACGTCTCAGTTAAATAAAATACCTATTCACTCAATCAATAAACAGTTCCCTCACCACAACAGAGACTAAAGCCAGACTGTATTGGTGCAGTAATAAGACCAAATAAAGTGGAAAAATTCAGCAGGAGTGAACTCAGCATCTGCGGAGAGAAACATAATCAATATTTAATTATGAAAGATCATTTATTCTGTATCTCTTCACAGAAGCTGCCTGACCAGCTGAGTATTTCCATATTTTGTTATTATTTCAGATTTCCAGCATCCATAGTGTTTTGTGTATGGTGTAAACTTGTTCCTGAGAAGGGTCCATCTCAAACTGTGTATGCTGACATGATAGAAAACTTTAATGGTTTTAGCAAACACATGCAAAATAATGATATAACACTGAAACAAGTTATGGACAGTTTTAACAGTATTGTATTAATTTCATGTCTATCAAGGAAAGAAATATATGGTCATGTCAAATGCAATGCTTTTGATCATCAGGCATCAGCACCAAGCACCCCAGATGAAGTGCATTGTGGGTTAAGTGCATGATATAGCAGCTTTAATTGTGTCTCAACATATTCTTCCACTTCATAAGACATTACGATATAGGAGCAGAATTAGGTCACACTGCCCATCAAGTCTGCTCCACCATTTGATCATGGCTGCTTCTCAAGCCCATTCTCCTGCCTTCTCTCTCTATCCCTTGATCCCCTCACCAAAAGAACCAATCTATTTCTAACTAAAATACAATGACTTGAATCCCAGAGTAGCAATGAGTTCCACAGATTCATCAGCCTCTGGCTTAAGAAATTCCTCCTCATCTCGGTTTTAAAGGGTTGTACCTTCACTCTGAGGCTGTGCCCTTGGATCCTAATCTCTCTTACTAATGGAAACATCTTCTATCCAGGCCTCTCAATATTCTGTAAGTTTCAAAGAGATTCACTAACCCCACCCCCCCCCACCCCCCACCCCAACCCCACCCCCCACCTCACAACCTTCTAATCTCCATTGAGTACAGACCCAGAATCTTCAACCCTTCCTCATATGGCAAGTCCTTCATCCCTGAGATCATTCTTGTAAACCTCCTCTGGACTCCCTCCAATGTCAGTACACCATTCCTTAGATATGGGGCCCAAATCTGTTCCACAATATTCCAAATGTCATCTGATCAAAGGCTTAAAAAACCTCAGGAGTACATCTCTTGTGTTCCAGCCCTCTCAATATGAGTGCTAATATTGCATTGCCTTCCGAACTGCCAAGTGAACCTGCATATTAATCTGAAGAGAATCCTGAACCAGTACTCCTAAGTTACTTTCTGCTTCAGATATCTATAGCCTTTACCCATTTAGAAAATACTCTATGCTTCTATTCTTCCTATCAATGCGCATAATCTCACACTTTCCCACATTGTATTGCACTCTTCTACTGTGTCAAGTCCTTCTATACCTTCCCCACTTCCTCAACACTATCTGTCTCTGCACCTATCTCTGTATCATCTGCAAACTCAGCGACAATGCTCTCAGTTCCTTCGATCAGATCATTAATGTATAATGTGAATAGTTGTGTCCCAAAATGGACCCCTGCTAAACTGCACTAGTCACCAGCTGCCATCCTGAAAAAGAAACCCTTTATCCCTGGACTCTGCCTTCTGTCAGTCAGCAAATCCTCTATCCATGCCAGTACCTTGTCCCTAACACTATGGGCTCTAATCTTATTTAGCTGCCTCCTGTGCAACACCTTGTCAATGCTCTCTTTTGTCTAATTCGCTTGTTTGCTCCTCAAAGAATTCTAATAGCTTGGTCAGGTATGACCTCCCTTTTATGAAGTCATGCTGACTCAGCCCTATTTTACCATGCACTTCAAGTACTCTGCAATCTCATACTCAGTAGTGTACTCTAACATCTTACAAGATAACTAGCCTATAATTTCCAACCTTTTGCCTCCCTCCCTTCTTAAACCACAGTGTTACATCAGCCATTTTCCAGTCCTTTGCGATCCACGCTGACTCCAGTAATTCCTGAAAGATCACCATTAATGCCTCTACACACTCCTCAGCTATCTCCTTCAGAACCCAGGGATATAGTCCATCTGGTTTGGGTGATTTATCAGTCTTTCAACTTCCCCATCACCTTCTCCTTAGTGATGGCCACTACACTCACCTCTGTTCCCACTCCCTTTACGTTCCAGTATGCTGCTGGTGCCATTCATTGTGAACATTGATACAAAGTATCTATTCAGTTCCTCTGCCATTTCCTCATTCCCCATTACTATTCCTCCAGTATCATGTTCTAGTGCTCCGATATTACTCTTACCTCTCTCTTAACGTCTATATATATATTTTTTAATTTTGCAATCTTCCTTTATATTACTAACTAGATTACTCTCATATTTCATCTTCTCCCCTCTTATTGTTTTTCTGTTAGCCTCTGCTGGTTTCTAAAGGCTTCTCAATCCACTGGCTTCTCACTAATATTCACCACATTGTATCTTTTTTCCTTTTGCTTTTATGCTGTTCCTGACTTCCTTGGTTTGTCAGCTATGGTTGCCTCATCTTTGCCTTGGCATGTTTCTTCTTCCTTAGGATAAATTTCTGCTGTGCCTCCTAAATTATATCCAGAAATTCCTATCATTGCTACTCTACAATCTTCCATGTTGGTCTCCCCTTCCAATCAACTCCGCCCAGACCCTCCCTCAGGTCTTTGTAGTTACCTTTACTCAATTGTAATATCGTTGCATCTGATTCCAGCTTTTCCCTCTCAAACGGCAGACTGAATTTTATCATATTGCAGTCACTGCCCCATGAGGAATTAAGCTCACCAATCAAGTGTGCCTAATTATACATCACCAAATCCAGAACTGCCTGTTCGCTAATGGGTTCTACCACAAGCTGCCTCAAAACATTCCAACAAGTCCTTTTCTTGACACTGGCTACCAATCTAACTTTCTCAGTCCACCTGCATACTGAGGTCCCCATTATGATTGTAATAGTTCCTTTCTTACATGCCTTTTCTATCTCTTGATTTACTTTCTTCCCCACATCCTGACTACTGGTAGGAGGCCTGACCCTACTCCCATTACTCTACGCAAACAGATTCTACACTTTCTGACTCTATACCACTTCAATCACTGAATACTGTTAGTACTTCCACACAAACTATCCATCTGTGAGCTGCCAGAAAGCCAACTTACTTCTAAATTTAAGAGAGATTCGGGATCAAGGCAAAAGGCACATCAAGGGAAATCAGGACTAGAGGGTAATGGAATCAAAAATTAGCAAATAATATGTAGGTAATGTTTCGCAAACCATTCCAATGTTTTGCAATTAGTGATTCTGTACCTCAGGGCATAAAGTACACAGGTGTGGAAGGCAAATTCATCCTCTAAAGTCCCAAAATTGCAGTGGAAACATCAATAATGGATGAATGCTCAGAAAAGCTGTTCCCTTGTGAAATAATGCCACAGGGACCTATATCCCATCACCAAGTCACCCTTTATTTACATGTGGAGTATCCTTGACACTGATTCAGCTCGCTCAGAGCCAGAATGGCTGCTTATGTCTGTCAGCCAGGGGTCCCCATTTGGAGTGGATTAACAGCACCAATCAGGGAACTCATATTCTATGGGTCAACCTGGCTGATCTCATTACAATCACCACATCTCTCACTCTCTTAGTCCAAGGAGATAGGCCAGCTCTTTTGTTTTGTAGCTCTGCATGGGGCATTTTAGCACCAAGTCAGGTTCCTCCAACTCTACCTGATACGGTAGCATGTAATGCGCAGTAGCTCATTTCTTGCGCCCAGAAGGTTCCGGGCGAAATGCATTATTCTCTTCAGGTGGCAACATCCATCATGTATATCTCAGATTCTAAGATACCTTCAATGCTCGATGGAAAGGGAGAACCCACAGGTTCTGGAGCAGTCCGAAAGGCAATTGAGGAGCCGGGCAGGTTTTCTTCCAAATCATTTGTGATTTTGCAGCTTTCATATGGTCCACATGCTTGTTCAAGACCATTGGACCTATCTGAACTTTATACATCACTGGAGACCTTAACTCGCGGCGAACGTGCCTCTTACCCAAAGAGGCCATTCCAACAATTCCTACACCACACATCATCCCCTGAAGTAAACTGTCACTCTCGCTTAGCAGAATCTTTTCTTTGGCATTGGCATTCTTGATGCCATTTCACACTCTTCCCCAAGGTCTGGAAAGATTTGATTTAACCTGGTGCAGAATCTTCTCCCCATTAGCAACACTATTGGAGTTATTCCTGTAGTTGCTTGAGGGATCATTCTATAATCAAATAGGAACCAGGGCAATTTGTTATCTAGTGAAGCTGTAGCCTGTTTCTTTAAGCCTGCCTTCAAAGTTTGGACTGCTTTTTCTGCCAGACCATTGGGTGATGGATGATACAGAGCTGTCCTTATATGACAAACACTTTATATAAGATTAGATTAGATTACTTACAGTATGGAAACAGGCCCTTCAGCCCAATAAGTCCACACCGACCCGTCGAAGTGCAACCCACCTAGACCCATTCCCCTACATTTACCCCTTCACCTAACACTATGGGCAATTTACCATGGCCAATTCACCTAACATGCACATTTTTGGACAGTGGGAAGAAACCGGAGCACCCGGAGGAAACCCACGCATACACGGGGAGAATGTGCAAACTCCACACAGTCAGTCGCCTGAGGCGGGAATTGAACCTGTGAGGCTGTGAGGCAGTAGTGCTAACCACTGTGCCATCGTGCCGCCTGTAAACTTTAGGAAATATGCAAATTCTCTGCTGGTAAACAATGGCCAGTATGAAAAGGGGTAATCTGCCATGGATATCTAAGGAAATAAGGGAGGCTATCAAATTGAAAGAGAAGGCGTATAAAGTGGCCAAAACAGCATGAAACAAGAAGACTGGGAAAACTTTAATGATCAACAGAAAGCCACAAAAAGAGCTTTGAAGGAAAGTAAGAGGGAACACGAGAAAAAACTAGCACAGAATATAAAGACAGATAGCAAAAGTTTTTATAAATATATATAAAACAAAAAAGAGTGGCTAAAGTAAACATTGGTTCCTTAGAGGATGAGAGGGGGAATTTACCTTATGACGAAATGGCCAAGGCATTGAACAGGTATTTTGTATCGGTCTTCACAGTGGAGGACACAAATAACATGCCAGTAATTGACAAAGAGACGAAGGCAGGTGAGGACCTGGAAACAATCATTATTATGGAAGAGCTATTGTTGGGCAAGCTAATGGAGCTAAGGATAGACAAATCTTCTGGCCCTAATGGAATGCATCCCAGGGCATTAAAAGAGATGGCAGGAGAAATAGCAAGTGCACTGGTGGTAATTTTCCAAAATTTGCTGGACCTTGGGGCAGTCCCAGCAGATTGGAAAACAGCAAGTGTGGCCCCACTGCTTAAAAAGGGAGATAGACAAAAGATGGAGAATTATAGACTGGTTAGCTTAACCTCTGTGGTGGGGAAGATGCTTGAGTCTATTATGAAGGATGAAATAGCAAGGAATCTCAATAGAAACTATCCTTTTGGGTAGACGCAGCATGGGTTTACGAAGGGCAGGTCGTGCTTAACAAATCTTTTGAAATTTTGTGAAGACATTATGAGCAAGGTGAACAACAGGGACCCAGTGGATGTGGTGTACCTAGATTTCCAAAAGGCCTTCGCACAAGAGGCTGCTGCATAAGATAACGATGCAAGGCATTACGGGTAAAGAATTAGTATGGATAGAGGAATGGTTAACCAACAGGAAGCAAAGAGTGGGGATAAATGAGTGCTATTCTGGCTGGCAATCAGTAACTAGCGATGTGCCTCAGGGATCGGTGTTGGGACCACAATTATTCACAATTTATAAAGATGATTTGGAGTTGAGGACCACGTGTAGTATGTCAATGTTTGCAGATGACATTATGATGAGTGGCAGAACAAAGTGTGCAGAGGACTCTATAACTTTGCAGAGGAACATGGAAAATATGTCTGAGTGGGCAAAGATCTGGCACATGGAGTACAATGTTAATAAATGTGAAGTCATCCATTTTGGTTGGAGTAACAGTAAAAAGCATTATAACTTGAATGGTAAAAGTTTGCAGCATTTTGCTATGCAGAGGGACCTGGGTGTCTTTGTGCATGAATTACAGAAGGTTGGTCTACAGTCAGGTTATGTACAAGGTGCTGGTGAGGCCACACCTGGAGTACTATGTGCAGTTTTGGTCTCGTTACTTGAGAAAGAATGTACAGGTACTGGAGGGGGTGCAGAGGAGGTTCACTAGGTTAATTCCAGAGTTGAGGAGGTTGGCTTATGAGGAGAGACTGATTGATTGGGATTATATTCATTGGAATTTAAAGAATGAGGGGGGATCTTATAAAAACATATAAAATTATGAAGGGAATAGATAAGAAAGAAGTAGAGAAGATATTTCCACTGGCAGGTGAAATTAGGGCAAGAGGGCATAGCTTCAAGATTAGAGGGAGCAGATTTGGGACTACGTTGAGAAGGGACTTCTTCACCCAGGGCATTGTAAATCTATGGAATTCCTTGCTCAGTGAAGTGGTTGAGGCATCCTCAATAAATATTTTTAAAGCTAAGACAGATTTTTTTTTGAACAATAAAGGAATTTAAAACATCTTATTTTTGGAATTGCCTAGATCACCCTGGTGGAGTTCAGTCAGTGTCTGGCAGCAACCTTTGCTTGGAACAATCACTCTAGCTTCTCACAGCAATATGCCATTCTCTAGTCTAATCTGGTCTCTCCAGGTTTAAAAACATTTCCGTTCTGGTTGTGACGGCTCTTTCATGTCTCCCATCATGACCAGCTGGTTCAGCTTTGCCAGACTGGATCTTTTTGCACCCAAAGTTTGATATTGTCAGCTGTGACTGGAAGTGTGTCCAGAAAATTTAAAACCATTATGGACTCTTCCAGTGGCAGTATCAGCAGTAGCATATCTGCCAGCGGGAAGTGCCTCAATGCATCTCCATTTGTTAATTGGCCTCCCGGAGCGTGTTCCAACTTGTAATTATACACATTAATATTCGAGCCCACTGCTGAATTTGACCTGAAGGTATGGTAGCACTGCTTTGTCCTCTTTAAGTAGATCTAGTAGGAGTTTGTGGTCTGTTGTTATGACAAATGTACATCCATAAAACTACTGATGGAACTTCCTGACTCCAAATATAACCACCAAACCTTCCTTCTCAATTTAGGTGCCTTTATAGTCTGCATTAGCCGGAGTGTTGGATACATGAGCTATTAGGCATTCCTCTCCAATGGGCATCTATGAGCTAATACTGCTCCATGCGGTACAGGGAGGCACTGCAAGACAATATCAGATCTCGCTTGGCACAATTGTATGCTAATATCTTACAAGATGATAGCTGTTTATCTAGCAGGGAAAGACAGTTTGCCATTTGTTTAAAATCCCCACAAAGGCGAACTGACCCCTGTCGTTCTTCACAATTGGTATGGCTGGTGCTGCCCATTCCACAAACTGGACAGGTTTAATGATTTCTTCGTTTTCCAGCCCTCTGATTTCTGCCTCTACTTTTGCCTGTTAGGCAAACGCCACTGGGAGGGCCTTGCAGAATCATGGACTTGTTTTCTGGTCAATATGTAAGGTGGCCTTAGCCCTTTTGGTCATCCCTCGACCTTCCTGAAAAACATCCAGGTATTTAATTAGGACTTCACTCAGGCAGCCATTTTCTAATCAAAAAGTGATGAGCCAATCGAGGTTCAACTTTCTCAACCAATTTTGCTCCATCAAGCTTGGGCCAAAGCCTTTTACTATAGTCAGTAGTAACTGAACCAACTGCTTCTCTTAAGAGACCGGAACCGAAGTTGTACCATTAAGCTGGTATAGGTTCTCAGTCTAGCTGATGTATAGAGTAGAATCGAATCGAATTGAATTGAATCCCTACACTGTGGAAACTGGCAATTTGGCCCAACAAGTGCACATTAACCCTTCGAAAAGTATCTCACCCAGGCCCATTCCCCTACCCTATTACTCTACATTTCACCTGACTAATGCACCTAATCTACACATCCCTGAAAACTATGGGCAATTTAGCATGGCCAATTCACCTAACTTGCACATCTTTGAACTGTGGGAGGAAACCGGAGCATGTGTCAGAAACCACACAGACGGGTGGGGGGAGCATGCAAACTCTACACAAAGACTCGCCAGAGGCTGGAATCAAACCAGGTCCCTGGCACTGTGAGGCTGCAGTGCTGACCACTGAGCCACCATGCCACCTTATGCAAACTGAAGGATTGGAGTCCAGAGTGAATTTTGTTAAACACTGGCTCTGCGATCATTAAAAATGCCATTTCTGACCTTCATTAGAACTGGGTGACCTTTAACCAGACATTAGTGCTGATTCAGAATTTGCTTAGCAATTTAACTGTTCCAAATCAAAATATATGTGGAACTTCCAGATTGGCACTCTCCTGGATATGAGTTCTCTTACTCAATTTAAGTGTAGTGGGGCTCTTGCTGTCACAAGCACTTATATGGGCAGCAACTATAATGGCTTGGCAGCCCAAATCCTGAAAAGACTTTAACTGTTTGGCTGAGATTTGGCTTTGTTTTGGGGTTTTACTGTTGGCTGATCTCGAGTCCCTTTGTTCAGGATATGTCCTGAGTGAGGTTATGTAATTGACTGCCCTCAACTTAGAGTTCTCCAAGCTCAGTCAGACTGATGAGGGTGTCCACTTCCGTCAGAATACCGTGCAACGCATATGATCCACTTGCGGTATTTTCCAATGATAAAGCCAGTTGTAGTGCCTGTTTGAAGTCTAGTTGGCTTCAGCTAGTAGGCACTTTTGCACAGTTACATCATTAATCCCACACACCAAACAGTTTTTCAGCATCTCATTAAGGGTTAAACTAAAGTCACATGCCTCTGCCAGTCATCTTAACCTTGTCAAAAATCCCAACGTGGATTCCCCTCATTCTCAGATTGCCAAGTAAAACCGATAATGCCTAAGAACTAGAGAAGGCTTGTGGTCATAATATTCCTTAACTAAATCTGTCTACTCTTGGAAGGATTTAGTATCTGGTGCCTCAGGGAATGTTATGCTCCTAGTAAATGAAAACACTATGGGGTCCACAAGCTGTCAGGAGAATGACTTGTTACTTTTCATTTGTCCCAATGTCATTTGCCTGGAAAAGAATAATGCATTTTTTCCAAACACTGAGCCCATTCTTCACCAGCAAGATTGAACGAGTCAAGCTTCCTGTATAACACTGTGATGCCAGAAATACTTAGCCAACTCAAAGACAAATATTGCAATTTTCTTCAGAACTGTGCTTTTTGCACACCATTAAAATAACTCCATAGAGGCTGAAATCCCATCACCAAGTCATCCTTTATTTACACATGAAGAGTCCTTGACACCAATCAAACTCTGTCAGAGCCAGCTCTCAGAGAAAACAGAACCTCTGACTCTCCTGTTTATATCTGTCAGCCAGGGCTTCATAATTGGGGCTGTTAATACGGTCCAATCAGGGAACTCACATTCCATGAAGTTCGCCTGGCTGACCTCATTACAATCACTACACCTTTCACAAAACAGACAGTTTCAGAGGAAGTATTTCTCTAATCACAGGGTGTTTCTCCCCCAGTATTTGCTGCTGTTAGACTCTCTGTGAGCTGAGCAGCAGCAATTGCAGAAATGATTGGAGGAACAGCGAGAAGGGGAGTGTGCTGTTACCTTCAGGAGGATTTTTTATCTGATGCTTCAATGCTGATATTGCCTCTCCTAATATGGTATTAAGGTATGGATATTGGTTTCCACAAGCATTTATTACAACTAGCTTATATGTATAAACATTACATTCACAGCTACTTGTTATGGACCAGGCCAGAGCCCCTCAAAACATTTCAAGAAGATAGCCTAGATCATAACTTTTCTAGTTGTTTTAAGCAGGTAATAATGGATGCTCTAGGAGTGGTGCAGCTGTCAAAATCCCTCAGTTTAAAAAAAAATCAGCATTTATTTATATAAGAGTAAAAGGAAACCAAATTTAGAATAACATAACTATTTAAAACCCAATCAATTCTATCACAACTTAATAATGCTGTTCCAAATGCCTGTAATAGTCCCCATAAACACCCCTTTGGCAAAAAGGTAAAATCATACACAGGTTCTTACAGCAGAGAGAGATTTAGCATGGAACCTCCTTCCACTGCAGATGTTTCTTTGGATTCTCCAGCTTAAACTCACTAGCAGCTCTGAACAGCCAGACTGCTAAAATTAAAAAAAACAGTAAAGCTGAGTTGGGACAACTGGCCACTCCCTTTTCAGTGCACAAGTGTCTTTTTTAAATTTAAAAGCTTCTTCAAGTAGATAAATCCAGACATCGCAGCAACTCTGCCTCGTACAACATTTTTGAAAAAAAAACAAGGACAGCACAATCTTGTTAAAGGAGCAGCATTGTCACATTAGACACTTTTTCAGCTCAAGGTTAAATCTAACACAAAATTATGGAATGAAAGTGTTGACCTCCTGCTTGCTATGTTCCAGTTCTTAGCGATTGCAGCATTTTTTTAGATTTTTAGATTAGATTAGACTTACAGTGTGGAAACAGGCCCTTCGGCCCAACAAGTCCACACCGACCCGCCGAAGCGCAACCCACCCATACCCCTACATTTACCCCTTACCTAACACTATGGGCAATTTAGCTTGGCCAATTCACCTGACCCGCACATCTTTGTGACTGTGGGAGGAAACCGGAGCACCCGGAGGAAACCCACGCAGACACGGGGAGAACGTTGTATCTAATCTAACTCTAATAGCCATTGAATTTGCATTGAGGTAAAATCATGGATTAATATCTGGAAGAAGGCAAGCTAACTTTGAAAGCCATATAATTATGTTATTGACTTAAACCATAGCAACAGACTTAAGTGTTTGGCACATCATAGTGTGGATTCAAGTCCTGCCTGCCATTTAGATGCGTCATATGCATAACGTGTCTGAACAGATTGTTTCAAAGGATACTTAACATTCTCCGTTTCCAGAGCGGGAGCTATTGTGGCACTGTGGAAATATTCCTATTAATGGACCAAGACCTGGTTCAAATGCCACCTGTTGTGAAGGTGTGTCAAAATATGTCTGGTTAGGTTAATTGAACATAATTAGAAACCATAGAAAGAGGAAGGTTTTACTTTAATGTGATATAACATTTGTACAGCAGAAGTTAAATTAGATTTTTTTCAAGGTTTTTATTAATGGGCTACTTTTCGTGCAACCCTGGCCTCACCCACAGACTCCTGCACCCTCAGATTTTTGCCCTTTGTCCTCACCCAGTAAAGTGGCTGGACCCAACTAACCCCATCCCCAAGGGGCTCGCCCTCATTTTGCCCCAGCCTCCTTTACCTGCAGGGACATGTCCCAGAGACATTAGTATTTTTTCCAAGCGGGGTTGTAAAAGGTAGAGGTTCCAATTTGTCTGGGATTAGGGACTTTACT
Organism: Hemiscyllium ocellatum; assembly: GCF_020745735.1. Classification (NCBI taxonomy): domain Eukaryota; kingdom Metazoa; phylum Chordata; class Chondrichthyes; order Orectolobiformes; family Hemiscylliidae; genus Hemiscyllium; species Hemiscyllium ocellatum. The sequence goes on along the minus strand of NC_083445.1, from coordinate 3,530,761 downwards.
CATGGCTAACAGATACTGATAAGTCAACAATCAGTGAAAAAGCTTTGAGGTTTTTTTTAAAAATACACTTGTACAATCAAACAGGCGTGGCCAGTTCGCCCAGTTCAGGATTTTAGTAAGCAGTCTGTTCAAAACTGTTGGTCAAAGAAAGCTGCTGGGAAGAAAGGTTCCCTGATTCAACAGATGTATCTGGCAGATTGTCTCTCTCTAACATCTTTCTTATAAGAACCTGTGTTTAAACTTAACTTTTTTTTTGCCAAGGGGTATGTTTATGGTGGTTGCAGAAATTGGAACAGCTCCTTTGTTAATTTGTGGGGATATCATGTTGGTTGAGTTTTCAAAGAGGTGTTATTCTAAATTCTATTTTCTGTTGCTTGTGTATCATTCAGTGTTATGTAAATAAATTCTGTTTTACTAGAAGCCAAATGGTTTGACCAGCTGCATCGCTCCTGGAATATCCACCTTACATCTGCCTAAAAGAACTAAACAAATTAGGGTCTGCATTACCTTCTTGAAACGTTTTGAGGCTGTCTGGCCTGGTTTATCACACTAACCCATCACATCATCAAGTACCCAGTAAATGCTTTATATGTAGGAAAAAATAATGATAACTGTGATAGAACAATACATGCTTCTCAAGTGCATACACACAGCTCAAGCTTCTTGTCCCTAGATAAATCATAGTTCTGAGGATGCAAAACTTCAGATATGTGGATAGATTGAAGAAGTTGGAACTGCTTGCCTTGTAGAAAAGAATGCTAAAAGGAGATTCAATCATGAAGGAACTGAACAATGTAGAGAGGGTAAAACTGTACACATCAGTGGGAAGGTCAAGAACTGAAGGATTGGTTGATAATAATTTGACAATAACTTGCTGTCATTGGTGATCTGAGGAAAAACATGTAATATGTTAAACTGTGGATTCTGCAATACATTTTAATAACTTTACAACAGGTTGATCACCAAACATTATCAATGTGAACTTCTAGGTGTCTCTGTCCCTGCACTCTCTTTAAATAGCTAACAGTCACACTGTCAAAAGCATGGAATTTATTTCAGGAGACAAACATTAACTTATTTCCTGTTAAATTTCCTAGCTAGAAATTTATAATCATCTGCTAGTTTGCTTATCAGCACTGTTAATAGTCAAAGAGTCATAGAGATGTACAGCATGGGGATCCAAGATGGCGGCGACCCAGCAAGACTGAGTCCACAGTGCTCTACCCAAAACTTGGGAAAAGTGGGCTATCCACCCCCACCACACTCACTAAACCATTTATAATAGTTGTTAACCTTAAATAGTTACCTATTAGTACATTTAAATAGTCTAATACTAGCTGGAAAATGAGTAAAGGGAAGGGAACAGGCGGCTCTAAGAAAGCAGGGACCCCTCCCCCACCCTCTCCCTCTTCATCTGCAACAAAGGTGTCTTCAGCTACTTCAGGAGATTTACCAATGAAGATGAGCTTTGAGGAGATGTTTGCCAGGTGGGAGGCGAAGATTGATGCTTTTATCGATGAGTCTCGGCAGAGCAGAGAAGCACTATCAGCCGAGCTGCAGAAGCAGGGCAGAGATATTCAGGAATTGGGGTGCCGAGTCAGAGAGGTGGAGTCGAAGGCCGCAGCCTCAGAGACTGGGATAAAATCAACAGCCGACCACATCCGTTTTCTCGAGAATCGAGTCCAGAACCTAGAAAACCACATTGATGACCTCGAAAATCGATGTCGTAGAAAAAATATTCGGTTGTTGGGCCTGCCCGAGCAGGAAGAGGGAGGTCAGCTGACAGCATTCTTAGAGCATTGGCTGCCACAACTTTTAAATCTGCCTGCTGGATCAGGCCAGGTAACGGTAGAATGGGCCTACCGGGTCACAGTACGTGGGCCCGGCTCAACCCAGCGCCCACGCCCGGTCCTGTTCCAGCTGCAGAGCTATAGGGAGAGGCAGATGCTCCTGGAAGCCTCAAGAAATCTGGGAAAAGATCCCCAAGCTATGACCCACAAAGGATCCAGGATCATGCTGTTCCAGGACTTCTCCCCAGCTTTGGTCCGAAAGAGGAAGGCATTCGATGAGGCGAAGAAGCGTTTAAGGGACTTAAATATCCAGTACTCCTTACGATATCCAGCGACGCTACGCCTTAGCCACGAAGGATCCATATATAACTTCGGATCACCGGAGAAGGCTAAGGAATTCTTGGACTCTCTTAAATAAACTGTAAGAGATTGTGGACGCTGGTCTGCCTTTCCCATTATTTTGGTTTACATCCCTTCATCTTTTCTTATCTTTCCCCCTATGTGTGTATGTATATATATATATGTTGGGGCGTTTGGTTAATGTTGATGGGGAGAGGTGGTTACCTTATTCTATTTTACTTCTGTTTTTAGGAGCGGGGTTGTTTTTCTTTCCCCTGTTATTTTGTGGTATTATATTTAAGTATTACATGTTGAGATTGTAATCTTATAGTTATATATGGTATTAATATTCCCAAATATATTTAGATGTGGGTGTGGGTGGGGGTGGGGTGTTCACTGTTAACTCTAGCTTTATATTATATTTGAATTCTCCTCATTTTATTGAGGAACACCTGGGTCAAGGGTGGGGCACTGGTTGGAAGAGGGTAAGATGGACTGTGGGAGAGGAAGTGACGCTCCCTGGGAACAAGGGAGAAAATCTCCAATTCGGAATGTTTTATATTTTTTATACTTAGAAAGAGTTTTTTGTTATATTGTTTTGAGTATATCAGAGAGTCTTTACTTTTGTAAATCTTGTATGCTCCATGCTCGGGATGTTCTAGATAGGGTTTCCCCTCCCGAGGGGTCTCGGATCTGTCCAGATGATTATGGCTGAACAGTCGGTTAAGTGGTGCACCTGGAATGTCAGGGGGAGTAATTCGCCAGTTAAAAGGAAGAAAATATTATCAAATCTTAAGAAGGAGAGAGTTGATATAGCTCTCCTACAGGAGACACACCTGTCGGATAAAGAACACTTAAAATTACGACAGGGCGGATTTGATCAGGCCTTTTTTTCCTCTTTTAATTCAAAAAGCAGGGGAGTCGTTATCCTTGTCCGGAAGAACTTCCCTTTGAAAATTCTAAATCAGATAAAAGACGAATCTGGACGATATATTTTGATTAAAGCCCTCATAAATGGAGAGGAATGTGGGATCTTAAATGTATACTGCCCCCCGGCACACCCCTTTAAATTCATAACGGAAGCTTTTTCAAAACTGATGGCCTTTGGTGCCCGTCAAACAATTATAGGGGGAGACTTTAATTGTATTATGGATCCGGAAATAGACAGGATTCCCAAGAGTGCCGCTGGAGTATCTCCCAGATCTAGACAACTGGCGGACCTGAATAAAGAATTAGGATTGGTAGATGTATGGAGATGTCTCCATCCACAGGGTAGAGATTTTTCTTTCTACTCTAATCCACATAAATGTCACACAAGAATTGATATGTTTTTTGCCCCATCGATTTTTCTAAACTCTATAGCAACCTGTAAAATAGGTACTATAGCAATCTCTGACCATGCCGCTGTATACATGGAAACTAAGGTAAAGAACAATGGGACATCTGCTCGGCATTGGCGTATGGACCCCTTCCTGATAAAAGATAGCAAATTTTTAAAGTACTTCTCCCAAGAACTTAAAACTTTTTTAGAAATTAATACTGGTACGGCTAGCAATCCGTCAATGATGTGGGAGACCATCAAAGCTTATGCACGAGGTTTGATCATCTCCTATTCAGCGACCCAGAGGAAAATGAAGGGAGAGCAACAGCGTCTGCTCGAAGCTCGCCTAAAAGCAGCCGAAACAGCATACGCTGATAGACCTTCTATCACAAAATTGCAGAGGATTACAGCTCTTAGGACAGCTTTAAACACCGCGCTTACTCAAACGGCTAAAAGGGAAATATTATTTGCGAAACAAAGATTATATGAATATGGCGACAAACCGGGTAGATACTTAGCATTTCTTGCAAAGAAAAAGAAAGCCCCTCAAACTATTCCGACCATCAAGGAAAGTACAGGTACCCTGACTCATGATCATAAAAAGATCAATGCGACCTTTAAAGAATTTTATTCTGAACTATATAGATCGCAGGATTGTGAAGATAGGATTAGGAGGATGCAGTCATTTTTTAAAAATTTGACCTTCCCGGGCCTGACTCCGGAACAGGTGTCGGCCCTAAATACCCCTTTAACAGTCCAAGAAATACTTGAGGCAATTAGGCAACTTCAGAGCGGAAAAGCACCGGGCCCGGATGGTTTTCAAGCTGAATTCTATAAAGAATTTACAGGAATATTGATTGACCCACTTATGGATATGTATAATTTTGCGCATAGTCAGGTCTGTCTCCCGCCCACGCTGAAAGAAGCAAATATTTCTCTTATCCTCAAAAAAGGAAAAGACCCAGAAGATTGTGCATCTTACAGACCAATATCCTTACTAAATGTAGACTTTAAAATTCTCTCAAAAATGTTAGCACTAAGACTAGAAAGGGTACTGCCATATATTATAAAGGAGGACCAGACGGGATTTATTAAGGGCCGCAGATCATCCAATAATATCAGAAGGGTCTTGAATATGATCCAAGCCTGTCATCAGGGAAAGATACCAGGAGTAGTAATTTCATTGGATGCGGAAAAGGCATTTGATAGGGTTGAATGGTCATATTTATTTTACACATTGGAAAGGTTTGGCGTTGGACAGGTGTTTACCAAATGGGTTTCAACATTGTATAATGACCCCAAAGCAGCTGTTATTACTAGTGGGTTAAGATCGGATGGCTTCAGTGTGGGTAGGGGCTGCCGTCAAGGATGTCCTCTCTCACCATTGTTGTTTACACTGATAATCGAACCATTAGCAGAAGCCATCCGGACTGATCCTAATATAACGGCCCCGAGGATTGGTACAGGTAAACACAAAATTACCCTCTATGCAGATGACGTTCTCTTATTCCTCAGTAATCCTTTAATGTCAGTGCCTCGTCTAATTCAAGTTATTAATACATTTAGTGCATTCTCAGGCTATAAAATTAATTTTTCAAAATCGGAAGCCATGCCAATGGGTGGTCTGGCTATGATACCCCACTTAATGGACGGATCCCCTTTTCCCTTCCGTTGGTCCCTGGAGGGCTTCTTATATTTAGGTATTTTTATCACGCCAGTATTTGATCAGCTGTATAGGGCTAATTTTGTACAATTAATGGAAAGGATAAGGCAGGACCTCCAGCGATGGAGAGACCTTCCAATTTCCTGGCTAGGGAGAATAGCATTAATTAAAATGAATGTTCTGCCCCGTCTCTTATATCCTATGAGAATGCTCCCGCTGATGCTGCCAAGGCTAGCCCTACGTAAATTATATGGCTGGTTGGGCTCCTTTATTTGGAACCATAGACGGCCCCTTATTAAGCTGAAGAAGCTACAGCTTCCACAGGCAAGGGGAGGACTGGACTTCCCAGACTTTAGGAAATATCAGTTAAGCTCCCTACTAAGTTACATAGCTGATTGGGTTTCATCTGATCCACAATCAATTTGGCTGGATATCGAAGCCTCCCAAGTAAAATACCCACTTATTAACCTTTTATTTTCAGATAAGAGGAAAATCATTACAGACCACTGTAAAAATCCCATAATATTAAACACAATTAAGGCCTGGAATATAATGCGGCAAAATGAGGGTAACTCACATAAAACATCCCCCCATGCACCAATAGTAGGCGCATGGGGATTCCAACCGGGGATTACAGATGCCACCTTTAAACTCTGGAGATCCAGGGGCATCTCATGCTTAGGGGACCTATTTAAAGATGGGATCCTGATGTCCTTTGAGCAGCTGCGTCTGAAATTCGGAATACCTAATGGGGATCTCTTTCGATACTTCCAAGTTCGAGATTATATACAGAGGAAGACTACATTAATAGATAGTCTTTATAAATCAGACAGAGAACGTAATGTCTTACGACCAGCGGGGGCATCCTCCGTTAGTACTATATACCATTTGCTACATGATGGAGTCTCAGGAGACATGAATGACCTGCTTAAAACATGGGAGCAGGACTTGGGGCTAGAAATCTCTGAGGATATGTGGAATGACATTTGGGAAAATGCTAGAAGAATTGCTATCTGTAACAGAACTCAGGCTATCCAACTAAAGATACTTCATAGGGCCCATATAGCTCCAGCTCGACTGGCAAAATTTAAGGCAGGAGCATCTCCAATGTGTCCTAAATGCAAAATAGAGGTGGGTACTCTTGTACATTGTCTGTGGACTTGTCAGAAAATCCACAGATACTGGACTAAAGTGGCAAATACCCTGACAGAAATTTTAGGAACGGAAATTAGGGTGGACCCTGTATCTCTCCTTTTGGGCTTTTCGAACCTCTCATCTCTGGATATGCATGGGAAGAGACTATTTTCTATTCTCTCTTTCTGTGCAAGGAAAAATATTTTGGTGAACTGGGTGGCTGAGGGCCCCCCTGGACTTTCAAATTGGCACAGATTAATTATGGAATATATCCCCCTTGACTTCCTCACAAATATGGTGCACCGAAAGACTGAATTATTTTATAAAATATGGCAGCCCTTTTTGAATTATATAAATGCAGATATTTCGGCTATCCTAACAAGGGCTTTTATTTAGTGAAGATTTCAGACCGGGCTGCTCCGGGGCCCCTTGGGAGAGGAATCCTGCGCGAATACGGGTTGTATTATATTTGATGTTTATACATTCCGAGCATGTAAGAGACTTAGGTATACACTCTGGTTAGTTATAGGTTAGATTAGTAGAAAGTTGAGGTTTTTTTTTCTTTCTTTTTTCGTTTCTTTTTTTTTCTTTTTTTGATTTCTTTCTTTCTCTTTTCTTTGTTAAATTATGACTATTGTATATATGATTTAATTGTACATCAATGTTTGTATTTGAGAGTTTTGTTTATTTTTGTAAATTTGCAAAAATGTTAAATTTCAATAAAAATATCTACAAAAAAAAAGAGATGTACAGCATGGAAACAGACCCTTCGGTCCAACCCGTCCATGCCGACCAGATATCCCAACCCAATCTAGTCCCACCTGGTCCATATCCCTCCAAACCTTCCTATTCATATACCCATCCAAATGCGTCTTAAATATTGCAATTGTACCAGCCTCCACCACATCCTCTGGCAGCTCATTCCATGCACGTACCACCCTCTGTGTGAAAAGGTTGCCCCTTAATTCTCTTTTATACCTCCAAATGATCCTAGCAGTGAATAGTGCCATTGGAGATTCATTAGTAGCTATAATGGAAAGGTAGTTTTTGAAGGTTATTTTCAATGGATCGACAAAAGTACCAATCTATAAAGTTGGTGAATTGTCAAAACAGGCAGTAGTGAAAGTAAAGTTGAATGTATTCGAAATGACATGAGCAATACATGAACAGAAATCGAAATATAAATCTAATTTAAACTTTGGTGTGGATAAGACAATTAATTTTTTATCCACGTAGCACCGTATAACATTTTTCGATAAGGATGCGAATCAATGATTTGATTTGATTTATTCCTGGCATGTGTACCAAAGTACAATGAAAAGTGTTGGTCTAAGGTACCTTACTGGCAGATCATATTATAAAGTCCATCAGGGTAACAGAACAGAGTGCAGGATGCAATGCTACAGTATCTGAGAAGGTGCAGAGAGCCATCAACATTAATAAAGAGGTCCATCCAAATGCGTGATAACAGCAGGTAAGAAGCTGTTCTCGAATCTGATTGTGTATGTAAAGAAACTTTTATATTTTCTCCCCAATGGAAGAGGGTGGAAGAGAGAATAACCAATGTAGAAGCAGAGGGACACCAGGGTGTCTTTGATTATTTTGGTTGTTTTCCAGTGTTGGATACAGCAGGAAGTACAGATGAAGTCAATGAATAGGAGGCTGGTTGGTGTGATGGACTGGGCTGTGTTCACAACTCTCTGTATTTCTTTTGGTCTTGGGGAGACAGTTGCCATACCATGCTGTGATGCATCCAGATAGGATGCTTACAATGGTGCATCTATAAAAATTTGAAAGAGTCTATAAGGACATACTGAATTTTCTTCGCCTTCTGAAGAAGTAGATTAGATTACACTTACAGTGTGGAAACAGGCCCTTCGGCCCAACAAGTCCACACCGACCCGCCGAAGCGCAACCCACCCATACCCCTACATTTATCCCTTACCTAACACTACGGGCAATTTAGCTTGGCCAATTCACCTGACCCGCACATCTTTGGACTGTGGGAGGAAACCGGAGCACCCGGAGGAAACCCACGCAGACACGGGGAGAACGTGCAAACTCCACACAGTCAGTCGCCTGAGGCGGGAATTGAACCCGGGTCTACAGGCGCTGTGAGGCAGCAGTGCTAACCACTGTGCCACCGTGCCGCCCACGTTGTTGTACTTTCTTGACATTAGTGTCAACGTGGGTAGACCAGAAGAGATTGTTGGTAATTGTAATTCCCAGGAACTTGATGTTCTCAACCATCTCCACCTCAATACCACTGATGCAGACAGGGGCATGCCCTCCACTCCGATTCCTGAAGTTACCACCTCCTTCATTTTTCTGATGTTAATGGAGAGATTGTTGTCTTTATACCATGCCGCTAAACAATCTCTTTCTTGTATTCTGTCTCATCATTATTTGAGATCCAACCTACCGCGAAACTATCGTCAGCAAACTTGAAAATGGAATTGGAGTGTGTACAAGGAATTTGTATGGGGCTGAGTATGCAGTCGCGTGGGGAACCAGTATTGAGGATTGTCGTGGAGGAGATGTTGTCACCCATCCTTACTGACTGTGTTCTATTGGCCAGGAAATCAAGAATCCAGTTACAGAAAGTAGTGGCGACCTAGATCTGGAGTTTGGAAATGAGTTTGTTTGGAATTGTGGTGTTGTAGGCGGAGCTATACTCAGTAAGCAGGAGCCTGGCATAGGTGTCCTTGTTATGTAGATGTTCCAGGCATGAGTGTAGGGAGATGGTGTCTGCGGTGTACCTGTTGCGCCAGTAAGCAAATTACAAGAGATCGAGGTAAACTAGGAGGCTGGAGTTGATGTGAGCCATGACCAACCTTTCAAAGCAATTCATAATTATGGATTTCAGAGCCACCAGACGGTAGTCATTGAGGCATGCTGCATGATTTTTATTTGGCACTGGGGTGGTGGTCTTTTTGCAGCAGGTGGGAGAGGTTGAAGATGTCAGGAAACACTCCCGCCAACTGGTCCTACCAGTATCTGAGTGCATGGCTGGGTACTCCATCTGGTCCCTTTCTATGGGTTCACCCTTAAAAAACATCAGTGGTGGTGACCAAGGGTACAGGCTGATGGGACAGGTGATAGCATTTCACTGTCTTTCTGTTCAAAGCAAGCATACAATGCTTCAAGCTCATTGGGTAGGAATGTATTATTGCCTCGGATTAGTTTCGACTTCGCTTAGTAGTGAATGTTTTGTAAAATTCATGTCATAGAGTCATGGAGATATACAGCATGGAAACAGACCTTTCAGTCCAACCCGTCCATGCTGACCAGATATCCCAACCCAATCTAGCCCCACCTGCCACACCCGGCCCATATCCCTCCAAACCCTTCCTATTCATATACCCATCCAAATGCCTCTTAAGTGTTGCAATTATACCAGCCTCCACCACATCCTCTGGCAGCTCATTCCATACATGTACCACCCTCTGCATGAAAAAGTTGCCCATTAGGTCTTTTTTATATCTTTCCCCTCTCACCCTAAACCTATGCCCTCTAGTTCTGGACTCCCTGACCCCAGGGAAAAGACTTTCCTATTTACCCTATCCGTGCCCCTCATAATTTTGTAAACCTCTATAAAGTCACCCCTCAGCCTCCAACGCTCCAGGGAAAACTGCCCAAGCCTGTTCAGCCTCTCCCTGTAGCTCAGATCCTCCAACCCTGGCAACATCCTTGTAAATCTTTTCTGATCTCTTTCAAGTTATGTGTATTTTAGTATCTACTTACTGTATATATATATCAACAATTTTCAACGCTTGTAACAAGCTATAGAAAGTATAGCTTCAACACAGAATCTATCGACTCCTCAGATAGTAAATGCACTGCAGTACACCCACAAAGATGTCTATTTAATAGCACTTCAATTTTAATCCTCTCCTTTAGACAGTTCAGAGTGTAACTTGATGAAGAGCATACAATTGGTCTGCACTCACAACATGTTCCATTTTCCACTATCACTGTCAAATCTACATCCGTCTGTAAATCTTTTCCTAGCTTACTCTAATAGTCACACTCAAATCATGGTACAGCTTCTTGAGCACTACCTTTCCACCACTGTCTCGATCAATCTCTACATATTTGAGATTGTTTGGTTGTGAGCAGAACCCAATCCTATTGTTATCTGACATAGAGTCATAGAGATGCACAGCATGGAAACAGACCCTTTGGTCCAACCCGTCCATGCCGAACAGATATCCCAACCCAATCTAGTCCCACCTGTCAGCACCCGGCCCATATCCCTCCAAACCCTTCCTATTCATATACCCATCCTAATGCCTCTTAAATGTTGCAATTATACCAGCCTCCACCACATCCTCTGGCAGCTCATTCCATACACGCACCACCCTCTGTGTGAAAAAGTTGCCCCTTAGGTCTCTTTTATATCTTTCCCCTCTCACCCTAAACCTATGCCCTTTAGTTCTGGACTCCCCGACCCCAGGGAAAAGACTTTGTCTATTTATCCTACCCATGCCCCTCATAATTTTGTAAACCTCTATAAGGTCACCCCTCAGCCTCTGACGCTCCAGGGAAAACTGCCCCAGCCTGTTCAGCCTCTCTCTGTAGCTCAGATCCTCCAACCCTGGCAACATCCTTGTAAATCATGCACAGGTTTCAATCAGGAGCGTCAAGATCCCTGGATGTTTTGTCTTGTCAATATTTTCAGGTAATAAGTCTAATTAATTTCAACTTTTCTGTCTTTGCTATTCATTGACTTTGGGCCATTCATGTTCTTGAGACACCAAGCTTTATTATATTACTCGTACTTATTAATAAGATTGTCAATTACTGAAAAAATGCCACTTGATAGTCTCCTCTCTCCTTCCCATCCCAAAGTGTCCAAAGTAACATGAGGTGACTGAATGTGTGGATAAAAAGATAAAACTTCAGTTCTAGCTGAAATTCTCTTTTGCTATGAGATAACTCTGTACGTTGATCTTTAATTTTTTTAAGGTACAAAACTCTGCATCTCAGGTGGGACTTCTAAAATAAATTTTATACATGATCAATGATTTCAAAGCTTTCTCATTATGAATTCTTGAAACCTATGGAATCATGCCACAGGATGTTTTCTTATTCACACCATCTTGATAGCAATGGACTATTGCTTATTCACATAGTTTCCTTGGCAACTAGCCAGTGCTCATTCATAACTGTTACCATGCCAATAGGCCATAACTCATTCATAATGGTTACTATGCCAATGGACATATGCTCATTCATATAATCTCCACAGCAAAAAACTGAGGCTCAACAATCGCGTCACTATGACAATATGCTTACAATCTGTGTAAATGCATAATGAGTTGAGTTGGGAGAAAGAGAAGAAAGAAGTCACTTTGATTTATTCTGCTGTATATAAGGAATGATCTCTGGATTATGGTGAAACAGATGAGCATCTGCTTTGACTGTTTGTATACCAATAAGCATTGTAGTAACTGGTAAATCCATGGTAGATCGTGAAAGGTAAGTCTTCTCTTATTCTAGATTTCGATATTGAGATTATTCCTTTTTCAATTTAAGATGTCAGCATATCAAGCTCAAAAGTTACTGCTTTGAATGACACAGCTTAGGGTTATTGGCATTCTTAGAATTTTATTATTCAGAAATTGAAGGTATGCTCAAAACTGAATCTGGAGCAAAGTTGAATATTACTTATCCTTCCAGCAGGTCTAGCTCTGCTTCACTGATGTCAAGTCACATTCAGATTGTAGATTTAGGTTGCATCTAGCTAATAAATGGGTGAGAAGTGAAACTGATTTACATGAAGATAAATCTATTGTAAATGCAATAGTCTGTACAGACAATTGTCCACAAATTTGGAGCAGAGTTGTCAAGTTTAAGTTCATAATGGGATTGATCCATTCTTCCTGCTCTTAGACATTCTGATTAATTGAAAGCTCTCCTTTCATGTTTTCTAATTTAAAATTTATTGTGTATCCTAAAATGTGGCCCACCTGTTCCTGACATTGTTGCACCTTCACAGAAAACGAGATCTGTAGAGCAGTCTCCAGCTCAACAGGCCCCACCTTACTTATGAAACCACTAATCCAGATATGCTTACTAGTGATATACAAGATGAATCATAGAGTGCAAATAAGCATGAGAATCTGGAAGAAAAACACATCTTTACAGTGATGATTTCTTTGGCCAAGAAGCAGGAACAGAGTCTTCAGGAAATATGGAAGCATGGATTTCATTTTCAAGCATTGGAAACAATCCTATCTTGTGCATTTTAGGTGATGCATAGGTTGAAAGAAATTATATCTGCACACTATAAAGAACATAATAATGAACATTGGTAGTTATCTAGGAGATAACTGGAGCTTATAAGTGCCGAGGAATTGTGTTCAGGATTGGTAGCACTGATTGTTATAAAGAAAACCAGGTAATAAATGCTAGAAATGGAGATGATCTTTATGCACATTATAAGCATTTATTTACAGCTTAAGCAACTGGCCCTAATAACATAGCTTAAGCATTTTCTATTCAAAATAATGTATGTAAATCTCCAGTTAATGCTCACAACCTATGTACAATTGAACAAAATTAATATGAAATTAACAACAACAGCTTCCAGAAAATGACCCTAAAAACATGTTAGAAAAACTTTAAGAAATAATAGCACACTTTAATACATAAGCTAATGCTGAATGCTTTGGGGCTTTAATGAATGATTGCAGATAATAATATCACTGATCATAGTCTTTAAATGACTTTCAGTGGTTGCACAGGACGCAGTACATGGTCTGGGCCTCTTGGGAGATATTCAATCTTCAAGTAATGTAACACCAAGAGTAGTTCCTTAAAAGAATACCGTCAAACAAAAATTCATAAGAGCTCCATAAGTACAGTTTCACGCAACCATAGTCCTGGCAGTGAGGCCGCTTAGAAATGAAAAGTTAGATTCAAACATAGCAAGAAAAGTAGTAGTTGTAATAGTGATAATGGTGCAATACAGTTAAATGAAGGTACATGAAGAAATAAATATATAAATATTTGACAATTCAGTCCATTTAGTGCATCATATGAATTAAAGGCTCATATTATATGTTATATATTAGGGTGGCTCAGTGGTTAGCACTACTGCCTCACACCCAGGAACCCAGGCTCGATTCCAGCCTCAGGCGACTGTCTATTCTCCCCATGTCTGCGTGAGTTTCCTCTGGGTGCTCCAGTTTCTTCCCACAATTCAAAGATGTGCAGGTTAGGTGAATTGGCCATGCTAAATTGCACATAGTGTTCATGGATGTGTAGGTTAGGTGCATTAGTCAGGGGAATGGGCCTTGTTAAATTACCTTCAGATGGTTGGTGTGAGCTTGTTGGGCCAAATGGCCTGTTTTCACATTGCAGGGAATCTATGATTATCTTTCCTACACAGCAATTCATGTTTGGAAATTTCCTTTTCCTGAAACATGTCAGTGGCATCACAGAACTGGTCACAGTCATTTGAGAAAAAAAGCAAGCAATATTTGGGACACTTCTGATTTCTGTAGTTATGAGGTTGTAACTTCTAAAAGAAAAATTTGCTGACAATGCTTTACCTGATGGTGTGTACATCAGCTTCTCCTGAGTGTCCACTTCTTGATCAAGAAACTGGTCTCTAGCATTTTCTTCTTGTTTTCTTTCTGTGCTTGGAAGGCTCACTCCCTTTGTAATATGGCCAAATTATGAAGAATATAGCAATTCTTGATTGTAATTCTTGAACTGTTATGAATGATACAATGGAGTGCCTTAACTGATCCACATGATGGAAAGGACATCATTCTTTCAAGCGTGGGATGTGGGCTCACTGGATAGGTTAGCATTTGTTGTCAATCCCATTTATTACCCTAAAGAAGATAGTACTGAGCTGCCATCTTGAAGTATTGCAGGCCTTGGATACCTTAGGCTGCTCAAGTCCAATCAGGCAATGCTCTTTTGGCCTTCATAAAATGATAGAAATGAGTTATTGCACTGAAATGAATATGCTGTCCACTGTCTGCTTGCCCTTTTTTAACAATCCAGCAGCTTCAGTTTACCCAAGAATAAGATAATCATGATTGCCTAAGTTAATAAATGTACTGACACTTAGAATATGATAGCTTCCAGCACATTTAGAAAATTAAACTGCATATGAAATTCTTAGCCTTTTCAGTTATGGTCCTAATATCACCCTAAACTTATGGAAATTCATTATAAAAGGAAGTGCTTGTGGCATGAATGTTGAAATTTGCAAGCAGTAATGTCTCAAAATGCCCCTTTTAACTGAATTTTAACATTCTGAAATAGAGGATGGTGAAGCCCTGATAAATAACCTCAGTTTGGACACACTCCAGTAATCAGGTTGCCATGGGGAGAAAGACTCAAACAGAAAAGTGTTGAAGTGTCCAGCTTCAATTTTAACATCTTTCCACAATCACTCACAGAAAAAAGGCAGCTGCTGTTATAGATACAGAAACAAAGGGTATGGGAGAGCCATTGAACTGTTTTGTTTTTTCAACCTGAGGAGTTTGATTTCCATGAAAATTGAAGGTAATAACCAGACTGAACTCTTGAAAATATAGGAAATAGGAAGTTACTGTGGTGCACCGTATTGTTGATATTCAGATCTAGAAAACTAAAACAGCAGAGTGATTGTTGAAGGACCCCGGAAGTTTTGACCTGTCCTGGTGGGGAGAAATGATCCTGCTAGGTTGCTAGGAGTGATCATGGGGAATAGTTCTTACTGTGTTGTTGATGTCTACAGGGATTGGAAGACTTGACAGCCTTCCTTTTTGTTTTGCTAGGCACACAAATTAGTTACTAAATGCAGGGGGCTGTCTGAACGCAACGTTCTTTTCCTGTGTAATGCATCATTACAATGTTTATTGATCAACTATGATTAATGACACTAGAAACTATGTAAAACATATAGATGAATAATAATTTAGTGCTGCTGTTGTCACCTTTACATACACTGACAAGTCTATTATTCTGGTGGAAAATTACTACAGGTCTGGTTCCCAGATGACATATCTCAGTAGTCCAGAGACACTTTTAGCCTCCTCAGGTACTGTTTATAAGAAAACCTCTGGCAGATCCTTCTGTCTATAGGCTTTATGGCATGGCTATCTATATGTCAAAAGTTTCTGATTATAAGGTGTTACAATCCCTCGGCTTCCATTCTTTCTTCCATGTCCCCATTATAAATAACAACTTTGTGAAAAGACAGTAATTTAACATAGTAAAACATCAATATTTTATTCTATTTCAATAAAATCCAAACAAATTTTAAAATCACTGAGTAGATGACTGAGGAGATGGTTGAGACTTATTAGGGCAGACTTTTGCCCTCCTGAGAAATGGCAGGAAATATGGGAGGGAAAGACAGAGAAAAGAGCAAGTTGACACCAGGAAGATACCCACTTTCTTCCCACCATCTCACAAATTAAGTCCTGGCTGGGAAGACCAATGGCAGACATTGTTGCCTTGCCACTAATTAAGTCTCTTAACTGGTCAGTTTACTCAACCACCAGGACAAGAAACAGTTTCCCTACCCAACTGTAATCTATGTGTGGATAGATTATCAGTTTGTACGGTTGGGTGGGTGGACAGTCCCATTAGTGCAAGAATGAGGGAATGGACATAGGGCAGAGTTGGAATCTTTGAGAGCCATCTCCCTTGTCCCCACTTCAGACACATCTCATCTCCCTCTCCCTGCTAGTCCCTGAAACCTCACCCACACCTTCAAATAACAACTATCATCTTCGTTCTAATCCTCCCTCTGGAAATCTCGGGATTGGTGCCCGAACAGCTGTGGCTTCCTTTGTGGCACTCCCAAGTTCTCAAGATTTCAGCCTCTGACTGGATGGACTCCAAAGATGGGAAAGTCCCACCCTTAGTGTGGGTCAGGATATGGGCAGTAATTATGCATAAGGTTAAGTTTACAGAGGATGTAAGAATGGTATCTACCTAGTAAGTCAGAAAAATTGCCTGCATAACTAACCAAATATTAAAATGAGAATCAACAGGTCGGATGGAGGTCATTGGAGAGAAGTTACTCCACTTAATTTTTGGGCTGGAGGGCAGGATCTGATTGAAGTGTCAAAAGTCTCATAAGTTGGCAAGAGAGCAGTGAAATACTTACCCAAATCACAATTCAGTGGTGTGGCTACCAATGAATCTTCCCCTGGAGTCAAGTCTGCATGTTAAATGTCCCACCTAGTGAGCGCTGCTGGCTGATCAAAGGTCATAATTTCCAAGAAAGTGGGTTTCACTGGCTAGACCAGTATTCATTTCCCATCCCCAACTGAGAATCAACAATATTGCTGTGGTTCCAGAGTCACATGTAGACCAGACCAGGTAAAGACAGCAGTTGCCTTCCCTAAAGAACATTAGTGAACCAGATAGATTTTTTTCCTGACATCTGACAGTATCATTAGACTCTTACTTCAGACTTTTTTCTGTAGATTGTAAATTCTATTATCTGCCATGGTAGGATTCAAATCTGGGGTCCAGAATATTATCTGGATCTCTAGATTAATATTCTAGTGGTAATACCATTAGGCTATCACCTCCCCAACAAGTACACCATTTACCTTCCTGTTCCAGAGTCCCAGGATCACAGAATATCCAAAGGCTTCTCCAGTTGTGGTTACAAGGAGAGTAGGGTGGTGACATGGCTCCCAGTTGGCATGATGTCCAGGCCTTTGATTAGGCTGCCCACAGAGAAGCACATGGTAACAAGTGAAAAGGTCAACCATAGGCCTTCCTTCCCAGGATTTAATTCTGACAGAGGTGGGAAGGTGGTGGAATTTAGTAAAAAAAAACTCATTCACCTCCAAATAAATTCCTTTCCCGCCTCTTAGCTTGCTGCAGAAAGCTTGCCCTTTATTTGATCAAATGGCCTTTCAACTGCCAAAGTATAATGGCTCCAGCAAGGAAAATACAGGCCTCATTATCAGTAACTTGCAACGCTGAAATAATCAAATCCACATAAGCACATTAGAGAAATAGGACAGATAATTAAAGACAGGTTAGCAGATAAATATGGCAACCTTGCATCCAAAGTGAGACTAAATGTAACCAATGGCACAGAGCCTTGCTGGTGTTGGCAATTTTTATAAACATGCCATTTAATTTGTTTTCTTCTTCTATAGACTGGCACACAAACACTCATCCTTATTAATTATTTATGGGAATCTGCTTATCTGAGTTTGTGCCAATTGTGAGAGAAAATCACAACCAACTGAAAGCCCTGGTTTCTGACATAAATATAACATAGTTTCTTTGAATTTTGTTTTATTTTTCAACCTGACATTCGGTTTGGATTCCACAAGGGCCATTCAGTACCATTAAAGTCTTGATTAAAACATGGAAAAAGAGATGAACTTCAGAGGTGATGTGTAAATGACTTTCTGATTAATGCCTCATTTTGACTATGGCATGAAGGAATCCTAGCAAAATGGAAATTGAGAGAAAACTCTCTGCTGGTTGGAGTCATACCTAATATAAAGAAATGTGTTATGGTTATTGGAAGTCAATCATCTCATCTCACATGTGTCACTCTGCAGCACTAACTTGCCAGAGGTATTTCACAATACTTTGGGACCATACTTTCTAGCATGAATGTGGTGGCCAACACCATGCAGAGACTTGTGAAACAATCCATGATGCAGCAGTGTATGGCTAAATGCAGTTTCCATTTTATCCCAAATAAAGAGCCACCTAGCACCTGGGTGTTGCAGTCCAGTCCAGCTTTCTAGCCATCCTGACTGTGGGTTGAGTGTTTAAAAAGACTTGATAGATCCCCCAGTAGTCCGGCAATCTGTCCTTCATAAGGATTGCTGAAATTAAAACATAGTGGATATTATCATCTAGTATGGTCTGGCTAGGAAGTCTGACACCTTACGAAACTAGAAAATAGATCAGCCTGATATATTATTAAGGGTTAATTGGATGAGAACTGGGAGCATAAACATGGAGAGTAATTAATTAACTTAAGGTGCATAAACTAGAAATAAAACTCTGACTAGAAACGTATACAACTGGACTCTGTCTAACAAGCAATTTAATCTCTGGTATTTAATAATGGTGTCATCATGACTCCAAAATGCATGCAACAACTGTTGTGTATCTGTAACATAAAATTTATCTTCGTACACTTGCCAAAGTATATGCAATGACTGTCCTCTATCCTCCTACCCCTGCGATTACACCAGCGGCCCTGTTCTGGTCTAATCCTGACCGGGACCAGCCTAGACTGCCACCATTCATGCAAACATGGTGCAGTACAAAGCCCAGAGCTGCTTATGGCTGTCCTTAAAGGATATTTGTAAGCAAAATGGCCTGATTTTATGTATAGGTTTATAATGGGGTGGCTATTTTGTTGGGACTTTTATTTTTGCATTGTTACTAAGAGGACATTTTGATGTTTAACGACAAGGAAAGGTATGATAAAGGTGAAAGATCATCAATTCATTGCATTAGTTCTACTTTGCATCTGATGTTTGAGCAGGTTTTTTTTATTTCAGGTTTGCCCATGAGTCACCAGGCATGAGGCCTTCAGATCAGGAGGCCTACTCAAATATAAGGAATCCAAGTATGACCTTCGCAGAGCCATTAAGACAGCCAAGGACCAATACCGATCCAAACTAGAGACTCAGACAGACACCCGGAGACAATGGCAAGGACTGAATGACATCACAGGTTCTAAAAAGAGACAGCGCAAGACAGCAGATGATGACACATCCCTCTCAGATCATCTCAATGCCTTCAACGCTCGCTTTAAGCAGAATTTCGGCGGAGAGGTAACACCTATTCTGACAACTTCTGATGAACCTATCCCAACAGTCACTGCATCAAAGGTCAGATCAGTTCTCCTTCGTGTGAATCCAAGGAAAGCGATGGGACCAGACGGAGTACCAGGCCGTGTACTCAGAGCACGCACAGATCAACTGGCAGAGGTTTTCTCAGACATCTTCAACCTCTCCCTGCAGCAGGCCACTGTCCCTGCCTGTTTCAAGAGGACCAACATCATCCCTGTGCCTAAGAAGGCTCATGAAGCATGTCTCAATGACTACCGCCCAGTGGCCCTAACTTTAGTGGCCACAAAGTGCTTTGAAAGGCTGGTCATGGCATTAATCAACTCCAGCCTCCCCACTACTCTTGACCCACTCCAATTTGCCTATCGGACCAACAGATCCAAGTCAGATGCCATATCACTTGCCCTTCACTCCTCCCTAGAACATCTTGACACCATTCTGATTTAAACAAATGTAAGAATCCTAGAAATTGACTACATTTCAGCCTTCAACACTATTATATCCTCAGGACTGATTATTAAACTTAGTGATCTCGGACTAAGCCCCATTCTCTGCAACTGGATCCTCAGCTCCTGACCCACAGGCCACAATTAGTGATGACTGGGGACAATATTTCATCCTCACTAACACTCAATACAGCAGCCTCTCTTCCCCCCCCCCCGCCCCCGCCCTCCCCAGGGGTGTGTACTCAGCCCTCTACTGTACTCATTGTATACCCACCATACCACCATCGTCAGTTGAATCTCAGACGGCGACAAAACAGACTACAGATGGGAGGTGGAAGACCTGGAAAAATGGTGCGCTGAGAACAACCTAGCTCTCAATGCCAGCAAAACCAAGGAACTCATTATTGACTTTTGGCAGGATGTTACTCATGCTCCCCTCCACATTAACAGCACAGAAGTGGAACGAGTGGAGAGTGTCAAGCTCCTGGGTGTGGTCATCCACAATAAGCTTTCTTGGACTCTTCATGTGGAAGCACTGGTTACAAAAGCCTAACAACGTCTCTTCTTCCTCAAGCAGCTGAGGAAATTTGGCATGATGTGAATACCTTTACCAACTTTTTTAGGTGTGCCATCGAGGGTATTCTACCTGGTATGGCAACTGTATCATTCAAGATCAGAGACGGTTACAGAGAGTGGTGAACTCAGCCCGGACAATCACAAAAGCCAACCTCCCATCTACAGAATCCATCTACCAGGCCCACTGTCAAGGAAAGGCGCCAGCATTCTCAAAGATCCATCCCACCCTGGCAATGTTTTTCTACAACCTCTACTATTGGGGAGAAGGTACAGAAGCCTGAACACATGCACCAACCGGTTTCGAAACAGTTTCTACCCTACTGTTGTTAGAATACTGGATCAAGTCACGAACTCTTACCATATGCCTGTACCTGTGTTTTTGTATTTGCTACTATTTATCTATTATTTACTTATCTATGCTACATAACTCTATGATCTGCCTGTATTGCTCATAAGACAAAGCTTTTCACTGTGCCTTCGTACACGTGACAAAAAATTCAATTCAATTCGGAGAATCTGCAGTATTTTGCTTTAGTAAAGAATGGGATTGTTGGTGAATGAGAAATTGGAATTGGGATTGAGGTTACTAGTTTCGTACTCAAATGAGTTTGTCACAGACAGCCTGGGAAAAGACAGACTAAATTTTTGCCTCCTTTTGTCTTCTTCATTCTCTCGAAAAGCTACTAGGCCTCTAATCATCTTTGTGTTCCCAAACGTTTCAGCTGGTCACCACATACCTCGTGGTAAGGGATGTCCATTCATGATGACAAGATTGTGCAGCACACTGCAGACCATTACAAATCTAAGCCCAATCCACTGATTCCTAAAGAGCTCCTCCACACAACAAAAATATTATTACAGCATGCTAATGGATGGTTCTATAGTGGTACTTATGGTAGTAATGTTTTCATCCTCTACATGCTTCATTGGTGTGTGGGCTCGGCAGCAGGCATTACTCTTGCTGTCAGTAGACAGCTTTCTCACTCTCGTGCCAACTTTTGGTTTGCCAAACGGTTTCAATGTTGGTGGCATAATGGATTGCCTCTAAATGATGGAATCTTGACTGTAACCAGAATACCATACAATATTTTGCCTAATTTGCTGCCTATAGTCAGATTCCACTCCTTTGGATATATCAAAGGTCTGTTCACTCTGCCTGCTTGTCTTCAGTCAAAGCAATGAAATTAGCTCTCATTGAAATATGAGACTAAATTATCATGCAAAGGTAGATGCAAATTGTGAGATGTTAAAAATATCCCTACAAATTGCAGAGGTGGGGAGAGGAAGTGGGTGGAAAGTGTTGCTGTCTTTGCTGCGCTTCATGTTTGTTTATTTGTGGTTAAGAAAGGATGTTAGCCGGTATGAAGCTTTAAAATAGTATTGCAAATTGACTGATGTTTTGATATGACTGCTTTGCATATCCCTGGCATGTGAAAGGTATAAACACCTTCATCAATATGGCATCTGGTATAATTCACTTTAAACATGCACATCCTTTGGATGCCACTTTGGAGCACTAGGGACCATAATAATACCCCAAACTGGAAGTAAAATGCCCAATTTCTCATCCTTAAAATTTTGTAGACCTAAATTCTGACACAATTTTATTGAAACCAGCACAGCAATATCTATTTGTTGCCTCAGTATACCATTACCTTTATAGCCACAGCATCCAAATCACTGAGTTACAGAATACAATATTTCATAGGTTGCCTTGATTTCCTTTGCCAGAGGAGTTTAAAGGCTTTTTTTAAAATAAATTCCGCAGTGACTCTGACAAAATGAATCGCCATCAAGGAGCTTTGTCTGCACTGTGCTGAGCCAGCATGAGACAATTTAGTTGATGGAGAAAGACGCCCACCGTTGTCAGAGCCAGAAGGGATCTAACGTGATTCGCCAAGCTCTGCCATGCCACCAGCATTACCCTGCTGAGCTTTTAACAAATAGTCTCATTAAGCAGGCACTCTTAGCTCTAGCAAATCAATGATGGGTTAGTGCAAACCATTTTTTTGTCCATGATAATTTCATCAGGTATTTTCAGAAACTAGGCATTTTTTTAAAAATGCGACAGGCTAGCCGACTCAAAGATAGACTCCAATGGCATTTTTACAGCTTTTAATAGCTAAATGCTGTGGGCTAAAACGAAAACCTAAAACAATTTGCTTTTTTAATTCATTTTACAGTTCCTATTTCAAGTATTTGGGACACACACACTTTCAATCTTGTTCAGCATTAAAAGAAATAAGTTATTAAAAATCCAGCATTGATATCACACCATAAAAGCACCCCAATTTACATCGAAAAACTTATATATCACTTTGGACACAGCAAACAACCCTGGATATGTCCTGCCCCACCAGCAGGTCATCCATCAGAGGTGGCATCATTCCTGAAGAAGAGCTTATGACCGAAACGTCGATTCTCCTGCTCCTTTGATGCTGCCTGACCTGCTGTGCTTTTCCAGCAACACATTTTTCAGCTCTGATCTCCAGCATCTGCAGACCTCACTTTCTCACAGGAATATAGTCTTGGGAGGGATTTGACTGAGAGTCCTCAAATTTGGCTCTGCATCCCATGAACTTATGGCATCAGGTCAAACATGGGCAAGAAAACCCATGTGATCTTTAACTATCACATACACCCACTTCCCTCACACTTGCACCTTCAGCAGAAGAATCTATATTCTTCCAAGTTAACCTGTCTTGGAGGGTGCAGAGTGAAATGTCCCACCAGACAATGTTCATCATGAAGAATGGCTGAGTAGCACAACTGCTTACTGAGCTGGCCTGCAACAGGTGGTGAATAAAACAAAAAATGGGGAAAATTCATTTGACCTCAGCCTCATCAGTCTGCCTGAACAGAAGCCTTTGCCCACGACTATCAGTAAAAGTGACCACCGCCAGTCGTTGTGGAGATGAAGTCCCATCTTCACACTGTGGCACTACATGTTCTGTAGCACTACATGCTAAATAGACAAATTTCAATTTGTCTAGGCATCCTGCTGATTGAAATTACACTTGACAGAAAGGAAGATGGCCATGGTTGTTGAAGTTCAGTCACCTCAGGCCCTACAGAGGTCCTCAGATTGTGTCCTAAGCCAAACCATCTTCTGTTGCTGCAGCAGTGACATGTCCTCCATCATAAGATCAGAACTGGGGATTTTTCGCTGATGACTGCACAATATTCATCACAACTTGTGACTCCTCAGATTCTGGAGCAGTCTACTTCCAAATTCAGCAATACCTGAACTATATCCAAGCTTAAGCTGTGCCAAGTAACATCTCACAAGTGCCAGACAACAATTAGCTCAGGTGTAAGAGGATCAAACTATCGCCCCTTGACATTCAATGCCATTACCAGCACTGAATTCTCTACTATCAATATCCTGGAGCTTACCAGTAATCAGAAACTGGTCTCGAAATCCTATAATAATATTATGGCCACAACTGTAGGTTAGAGGCTAGGAGTTCTACAGCGAATAACTCACCTCCTCACTCCCCAAAGTCTGTCCACCACCCTACAAAGCACAAGCACATATGATGAAATAATTCACATTTACCCAATCTCCAGAAAGAGGGAGAGAGGTGGTGGAAGAGTGAGAGAGAAATAGCAAGGAAATGAATGAGAGTCAAAGAGATTTTTTAAAAAAGGCTGCTTTGTCAAAGAAAAATAAGCTTTTCTCTGGATATAGTTGAGGATGTGCAAAAGCAGCAATGACATCTTGATGTCAGATCACATGGAATTGGAGTCTGGGTGTGTAGGGTTCTAAGTAAGATTGAGTAACATAAGTTACACAAAAGACAAACATTCATTACACAAGCAAGAAATATGTTCCATAGGTCCTTCATTTTCTTAGAAAAGATCCAAACCTATTATGCTATTTCTGCTCCTTGTTTGTATATAATATTGGAGTTTTCTGATCTTTCATAAATTTATTCATGGGATATTGCCTTCACTGGCTGTGCAAGTATTTACTGCCCATTCTAACTGTCCTTCAGAAGGTAGTGGTGAGGTGAGTTCAGCCCACTGGTGTAGATATGCTTACAATGCTGTGAGGGAAGGAGTTGCAGGATTTGACCCAGCGACACTGAAAGAACAGTGACATATTTGCAAAGTCAAGACACTGACAAGATTAGGGGGAAACTTTAACTTGCTGCCCTTGTCCTTCACGATGTCAGTCATCATATGTTTGGAAGGTGTTGTTTCAGGATCCTTGGCGAATTTCTGTGCAACTCAGTACTCAATACCAGGCAAGGCTACCAAAACAATTTAATTTATTATTTAATAAATGTAGAAAATCTCAGCAGTTTTTATTGGATGTGTAGTGATTGTAATGAGGTGGATCTCATAGGATATCTGGTCCCTCAGGGAGCCCTGGCTGACAGACACAAACAGGCACATCAGAGGTTCTGTTCACTCTGAGAAGTGGCTCTGAAGGAGCTGGATCAGCGTCAAGAACTCTCCACATATAAATAAAAGGTGACTTGGTGACAGGATACTGGCATCTGTGTAGTAAATTCAGTGGCAATGAGAGAAAAACACACTCCTGAAGAAATTCGCTTACAAGAGTAGTCTTTGAGTTGGGGTAAGTATTTCTGGCATCATGTCATTATTTGGGAAACTTGACCCATTTGATGCTGCCATCAAAAAGTGGGCCCCACATGTGAAAAGAATACGTTATTTTTCAAGGCAAATGACATTTGGACAGATGAAATGCAATAAATAATTCTCCTGAAAGCTAGTGGACCTGCAGTTTTTTTCAATTATTAGGAGTCTAACTTTCCATAAGGCTCCAAGAGCTTTAAGAGTTGATGAATTTAGATAAGGATTATTATGGCCCCAAGCCTCCCATAATTCTGAAATGCTACTAGTTTTACTCGGCAATCCAAGAACCAGGAGATTCCATATTTGGATTTTTAACTATGTTAAGATGACTGGCAGAGAGATGTGAATTTTGTTGAACCATTAATGAGCTGCTGAGAGACATTTGGTATGTGGGATTAATAATGTAACCCTGCAAAAGTGTCTACTAACTGAAGCTCAACTGGATTTCAAACTGACATTACAACTGACTTTATCATTGGGAAAAGTGCAGCAAATGGAGCATATGAGTTGCAGGGTATTCCAATGGAAGTGGACACCCTCACCCAAGTCCACTTGAGTGAAGGCAATTGCATAGACTCACTCAGGACATAGCCTGAATTGAGGGACTTTAGGTCAGCCCACAACAAAACTCCAAAACAAAACTAAGCATCAGTCAAACTGTTAAAATTTTCTTCAGGATTCGGGCGGTAAGCCATTGTAGTTGCTGCCCCTATGCAGACTTGAGACAACAAAAGAGATCCACTAGACCTACACTGAGTACAAGACCTCATGGGCCAGTATCCAGGAGAGTGCACACTCTGTAAAGTCCACCTATTACTGGTTTGGAACAATTAAATTGCTTAGCAAATTCTAAGTCAGAACCAAAATAAATGTCTGGTGAAATGGTCACCTAGTTCCAATAGAGACCAATAATGGTGCAATCGTTTCAGTGGTCTCAGAACCAATCTTTAACCAAATTTGCTCTGGACTCCTATCCTTAAGTTTGCGCAAGATGTCAGCTAGACTGAGAACATATACCTATGGACCTTTAGAGGTCAAGGGTACAACTTCACTTCCGGTCTCTTACGAGAAGCAGCTGGTTGAGATATAATTGATTGTCGTAAAGGGCTCAAACCCATGCTTGATGGGGTAAAATTGGTTGAGAAATATTCACCTAGATTGGCTCAACATTTTGCAATTAGAAAGTAGTTGCCTGAGCGAAGTCCTAATTAAATACCAGAAGCTTTTCAGGAAGTTCTAGGGCAATCAAAGGAGCCAAGATCAACTTGCATGTGGACCAGGAAGCAATTTCATGATTCTGCAAAACTCGCCTTACAAGCAAAAATAGAGGCAGAAATCAGATTGACCAGAAAGTGAAGGAATGATCATACCTGTCCAGTTGGCGGAATGTGCAGCACCAGTTGTGCCAATTGTGAAGTCTGATGGGTCAGTTCACCTTTGTAAGGATTTTAAACAAACAGTAAACTGCTTCTTGCAACTGGATAAATACCCAATCTTTTGCATAGAGGATTTACATGCAACGTTGGCAGAGGGGGCTGTCTTTCGCAAACTGGACATGAGCCAAGCATTGCGGTTAGATGATGATTCCCTGAAGTATGCTACAATTAATACCCAGCAAGTTTGAGCCAATATATCACACAACCATTTAGCGTATCGTCAGCCTGTGCAATTTTTCAGCGGATGATGGAGAACATTTTACAAATCTACTCCAGGTCACCATTTTCTAGATGTCATGCTAATAACAGAGAAGACCAATAAACGGCACTTAGAAAACTTAGATATGGTCCTCAGATGTTTCTTCTAGTAGGCGTATGCCTTAGAATGGAGGTACATGTGTTCCAGGCACCTCAAATGACCTGCTTGGCGACAGCGTCAATAAGACCAGATTTCATAAAGTGAGGGGGATCAAAGGTGCCCTAGCTCCCATTAAGTACCAGACCTTAGGTCTTTCCTTGAGCTGGTGAATTATTAAAGGAAGTTCATATATAACCTGCCATCCACTTTTACATCAACTCTTAAAAAAGGGTCAACCCTGGAGGTGGTCATCTACCCCAGCCATAGCTTTCAGGGTAGTGAAGAAACAGCTTGCATCCTCTAAAGGTGTTGGTACCTTCTGATCCCAAAGCGAAATTTAGTATTGACGTGCAATGCCTCCCCATTGGGGTAGTATTAGCGCATAAGTGGCCCAATGGAGAGGATTGCTCAATAGGGTATGCATCCAGGATTTTAGCTAATGCAAAGCGCAAATAAGCCCAGAAGCAGTCATATTTGGAGTCAGGAAATTCCACTAATACCTTTATGGTCATAAATTTGTAGTAACACTGGACCACAAAACTCTGCTAGGTCTACTCAAAGAGGTCAAGACAGTCCCGCCCATAGCTTCAGGCTGAATTCAGTAGTGGGTTCTAATATTAAGTAAGTATAATTACAAGTTGGAACAGTGTTCGAGAGTACAAGTAGCAAATGAAGATGCAATAAGCCACCTCCTGTTGTCAGATACACCACCAGTGGTACCACTACTGGAAAATTTGTCATGCTTTTAAAATTTTTGGACACACTTCCAGTCACAGCTAACAATGTCAAACTTTGGGTGCAGAAAGATCCGGTCCTAGCAAAACTAAAAAATAGCTGATCATGATGAGAGAAATGAAAGGGCCGTTGCAACCAAAATTGAAACATTTTTGGACCCAGAGTGACCAGATCACAGTACAGGATGGCATATTATTATGGGGAGCAAGAGTGATTCTCCCAAGCAAAGGTTGTCACCAGATGCTGGCTGATCTCCACCAGTGTCCACCCTAGGGTTTTCAAAATGTTAGCATAACGTTATGTCTGGCAGCCAGGATTGGATGCAGACATAGCTACATTGGTGGGGCAGTGTTCTGAATGCCAACGAGGACAAAAATTACTGCCAGCAACTCCCCTGCATTCATGGAAATGGTCAGGTAAACCATGGACCCAGTTACACAATGCTTATGCAGGTCCTTTCATGGGCTCAATGTTCTTGTCATTGTGGACACCAACTCAAAATGGCTGAATGTGTTCAGAGTCCATTCGTCAAACACAGAGACAATAGAAAAACTACAGGCGCCTTTTGCAATACTTGGATTCCCAGAAGTGTTGATCACAGATAACAGGCCATTGCTTACCAGCAGGGTATTTGAGTTATTTCTTAATGTTGAATGGTATTCATCACATAAGGACAGTTTCATACTATTCATCATCCAATAGCCTGGCAGAAAAAGCAGTTCAAACTTTGAAGATAGGCTTAAAGAAACAACCCAGAGCTTCAGCAGATACCAAACTGTCCCAGATCCTGTGACGAAGCTGCTCCTTTAATGAGGTTATGTTGTCCTTTTTTTTCAGAGACATCGAAAAAGACACGAACTCAGTAAAGTCTAAATTGAAGGGTTTTACGGCCAGTTTGATTATAGCTAACAGATAGTGCCTCAGACAACAGGTTTCCAAGGTTTGATTAAAAACAACTTGTACAATGTAATAGGAGTGGCCAGTTCTCCCAGCTCAGGGTTCTCTAGTTTTTTTTTAGCAGCAGTGTTGTGAAGCTGTTGGATCTAAGAAAGCAGGTCTATGCTGACCCACTCTCCTGGAAAACCCTGTGTTTGAGTTTACCTTTTGTGGCAAGGGGTGTTTGTGGGATTGTTGCAAGTACTTGGAACAGCATCATTAAGTTGGTATAGTCTGTTGGGTTTTCAGATAGGTTAAGTTATTCTGTATTCTGTTCTTTTTTGTTTCGGTCTCATTTGGTAATTGTGTAAATAAATTCTGTTTTGCTTAAAACTAAGTGGTTTGACCAGCAGCATCTCTTCTGGAATATCCACTTTACACCTGCTTAAAACAACTAGCAAAGTTTGGGTCTGGCCTACCTTCTTTAAATGTTTTGAGGGGTCTAGCCTGGTCCATAACACTGTCCTTTATGCAACTACAGGGATGGCTCCAAGCAGAGTTATTAATGGGGTGTTGGGGGAGGGGAAGCGGGTGAAATGGTATCAGGAATGCCAATTCTGGACATGAGTCCCCACTAAGCAAGAGAGACAGTTTACTTCAGGGAACAAAATTTGGCATGGGAACCACAGGAATGGTCCTGCACTGGGGGGCGGCGGGGGGGGGGGGGGGCAGATTTGTGAATAGTACACTGGGTATATGTTTATAATTATTGGTTTTGCTGATGCAAAAGAAGCCCCTTTGAAGAAGATGGATGGAAAATTGAGAAGCTTTTGCCCTTTGGCACAAAGCGAGATCAGGAATATAAATGTGTGATAGTATTTCATTTTATCTCTACGGCAAAAAATAATGTGTGCCACAAGAGGGCAGGCAAAAGGAGTGCAACAGATGAAATAAAGAAGAAAGAAGCAACCTTTTCTAAGATTCTAAAGTCTAATCCAGTACATAAACAGTTACAGGTCAAAGGAACAACTCATATGTTAAGCACTCACTGTGGTAAGTGAACAAGGAAACCATGTTCTACCTTAGCAGAAATAACAGCAAAATATCCACAGCTTCTGAGCAGTGCTACAGAGAGTCATCTGATCACAAGCATTTTCTGAAAATTAAATTCTTAATGTTGAGTCACCATGAATTTTTCAGTGGTCTCTGAAGAGTATGAAAAGGGAAAAAACTCCCAACCTCGATCCCCACACACTCTTATATGACATTCAGGCAGTCCTCTTACAAAAGAAAGCACTTCAAGCAAAAGAGCAATGTGACCTCCGATATCCTACACTATCAAGTCTTCACTGTGCTGTTTTCTGATAATTCCAAGCA
This sequence comes from Hemiscyllium ocellatum, assembly GCF_020745735.1. NCBI lineage: Eukaryota > Metazoa > Chordata > Chondrichthyes > Orectolobiformes > Hemiscylliidae > Hemiscyllium > Hemiscyllium ocellatum. Next base: position 3,501,305 of record NC_083445.1, on the reverse strand, counting down.
TGCCGGATCCCTACAATAGAGAAGAAAGATGATCTGAAGATGCCTCACCTTACACTATTCCCACCATCTTCTGCAGAAAATATTTTATAACATAACACGCACCTACAAATCAAACATTAAAACCCAAACTTTTGTACCTAACTTTTGTCAATCTCCATCCAGGTTGAAATGCACACATACGCATCATTTTATCCATTGTTTTAATGATCAGTGGCTGATGCATTAGACTAGGAGTTGGCCTCCTTAATAGTAAAAAGCCATTTTTAAGAAGGTAGTCAAAATGCAGCATCATAAATGCAGCAATGGCACATCAAGCTTTCTTTACCAGTCAATGAGATTATGACTGATCTGGTTGTGGTATCAGTTACTGACCCCAACCCATAACCCTCAGCTCACTTGTCTATCAAATATCTGTTTAATAATCTTGAATACATTTAATGACCCACCTGCACTACCTTTTGGCGAAGATAATTCCACACACTCTAAAGACTCTTTGAGAAAATAAAAATTCTCCTCATAGCTATCTTAAAAGGTAGACAGACATCTTATACTTAAACTATGTTTCCCAGATTTAATCTCTCCCATAAGAGAAAATATATTCCTGGTATACACCCTAACCAGTCTTCTTAATACCTTTATGTATCAATATCATTCTTCTAAACTCCAAAGAAGATACATCAAATCACATATTAATTATTTATCATAAAACAAGCTTTGCATCCTAGGAAAAAGAGTCAAATGAACCTTCTCTGAACTGTTTCTAAAGGAATTGTATATTTTTCAAATAAGGAGACCAAAATTACACATAGTACTCCAAACACGGTCTTACCAACATCCAGTACAGCTGCAGCAAAACTTCCCCACTTTTATTCTCCAGTTCCTTGCAATAAATTAAATTATATTTCTGAACCTGCGTACAGTACGAACTTTTTGTGATTCATATACAAAGGACCCCTGATTCCTTTGGACCACTGAATCTGTCAATCTCTTGCCATTTAAATAGCATACAACTTTTAAAATTTACATTTACTTATGTTATACTCTATTGTTAGAACTTGCTGATTTTTCACACACACAGCAAGGCCAGGAAGAGCATTGTGTTTAAACAGATAACAGAAGTTGGCTATTAATGAAGTGAGTTCCTGGAAAATAGTTCTGGCAAGTCTGGAACAGACTTGATGTCCAAGCAGATGGCAGATGCTGCATGGTAATTGAAACTTCGGGAAGAGATGGTCAGTCTATCATGACAGGCCTGTAGTTGAAGTTGGTTTTTTGAACCATGTTTTTTGGGGAGATGAGATTGGCTGCTGGTGACACAACATAAAGGGTTGAAAACTCCCTGTCTAAGCTCTCATACTAGCTTCGAGAAACCCAAAAGAGTAGAAAGCTGAGTTAGAATAATTACTATTTTTATCCAAGTGAACTGACAAGGTGACCTTGATCAAATGATTCTTGAAAAGTGACCAGAGAGTGTGTGAAAGAGAGAAAGAACAATTTCACTTACTGCAGGCTTTTGCAAACCTGTGTTTCAATTGATTTCTGTCTTCTCTCAGTTCAATGACAACCTGCCATGTACAACTAATCCAAATCCTGTTGCTGGACAGTTTTGTTCAAAGACTCTAGTGTCATCACAAGAGTATCAAAATCCAGCAAAGTTATATCACAACTGTGACATAGCAGGCCTATGACCAGCGGTGTTCCACAGGGATCAGTGCTGGGTTCACTTTTGTTTGTCATTTAGATGACAAAGTGTTTCAGATGGGAATATAGAAAGCATGGTTCATAAATTTGTGAATAATACCAAAATTGGTGGTATAGCAGACAGTGAAGTAGGTTATCTAAGATTACAAAGATATCTTATCTGTGGGTCAAATGGGCTGAAATATGGCAGATGCAGTTCAATTAGGATAAATGTGAGGTAATGCATTTTCGCAAAATGAACAAGGGCAGGTACTAATACAATTAAAAGTCGTGCTTTGGGTAGTGTTGTCAAACAAGGATACCTAGAGATTCCGATACATAATTCTTTGAAGTTTCTATCACATATAGATAGGGCGGTTAAGGAGCCGTTTAGCATGCTTGCCTTCATTGTTCAGACATTTGAGTATAGGAGTTAGGGCAATATGTTGAGTTTGTACAAGACGTTAATGAGGCCTTTTCTGAAAGACTGTGGGCAGTTCTGGTTGCCCTGTTATAGGAAAGATATTATTAAAAGGGAGAGGGTTCAGAAGAGATTTAACAGGATGTTGCTGGGAATGGAGAATTGAGTTTTAAGGAGAGGGCTAGGACCTTTTTTTCACTGGAGTTTTGGAAGTTGAGGGGTGACCATATAGAGTTTTATAAAATCATGAGGGGTATAGATAAGGTGAATGCAGGTGTTTTTTCCACAGGGTGGGGGATTTCAAGACTTGGGGGGTATATTTTTAAGATGTATGGAGGAAAATTTATAAAAGACAGGAGGGGCAATTTTTTTTAACACAGAGAGTGGTCCGTGTGTGGAATGAACCTCCGGAGAAAGTGGTGAATGCAGGTACACTTACAATGTTTAAAAGACATTCAGACAAGTACATGAATAAGAAATGTTTGGAGGGACATGGACCAAGCACAGACAGGAGAAACTAGTTTAGCTTGAGATTATGATTGGCATGGACTGATTGGTCTGAAGGGTCTATTTCATTGCTGTTTGATTTTATAAATCATTCATATGAATACTCCTTCAAGTTGTGAAAAAAACTAAGAAACCAAATTTTCATTGCCCAGTTTATATTTCCAAGCAAATATGTGCAGTCCAGTGAGTCAAGAAATAAAACCTGTGCTGCTACCTGGCTTTAAGTTGGACTGTCAGCAGTGAGAGATAGAATCAGTGTGTGGGAGAGACTACTCCAAAATGGCACCAGTCAGTTATGAAGTCCTACGTCAGCCCTATTTACTGATCAGATTTAAAGCAGAACAATGTTAAATGGGGCAATGTAAAATGGGGACTTAATGAACATCAAAATCAAAAGTTATACCCTGATCAAAAGATGCAAACAAATTCAGTAACTCAATCATCCCAAAGCAAAGTGAGTAACTGTGCAAATGTTGGACCTTAAATAGCCCCTCTTGCCGTAGGTGAATTGCTTTTATTCCTAAAATTATAATTGTACAAAGTGCTTTCTCTTAGTTAAATTTCTGGGTTGTACATCTGCCTCCTCTAGATCAAGTTCATATGTAATTGATGAGTGCAAAATCAAAATAGTCCAGAAACCCTAGCCACTCTACCCTACATCAAAGACATCTCGGAAATGACTGCCAGACTACTCAGACCCCAAGGTATCATGGTAACCCACAAACCCACCAACACACTAAAACAGCAGTTAATGAACATGAAAGATCCCATACAGACAACAAGCAAATCTAATGTCATTTATAAAATACCTTGCAAGAACTGTAACAAGCACTACATTGGTCAAACAGGCAGAAAACTAGCCACCAGGATACATGAACATCAACTAGCCCAAAATGACATGATCCTCTCTCACTAGTATCCTTACATACAGATAAGTAAGGACACCACTTCGACTGGGACAACGCATCTATCCTAGGACAAGCCAAACAGAGACATGCACGAGAATTCCTAGAAGCATGGCATTCCAATTGGAACTCTATCAACAAACACATTGACTTGGACCAACCCAAGGAAGTACAAGCATATAAATAGAAAGCAGGAAACATCAGAAGTGCTTCGTCTGGAGGCTCACTGAAGATGTTACCTAGTATGGTGACGAAATGTCTGAAAATGAACCTTCAGCTCAGCGAGCAAACCTATATCCAGAACTTCAACCTGAGCTATAAATCTTCTCAAAATTTGCTAAAATCAAAATAGCCTCTTTAATTTCTATCAAGTGCAAGGGCTCTTAAGTAAAACACTGTTCACAACAATGGCCACAGAGAACCTAAACTGGAGGAGGCAGAAACAGCTGACATCTTAAAAGCTCACAGAATTGAACATTATCCTTGAGAACTTGAAATATACGGTTAAAATTCACACCACAATATTTAAGCTCTCTCAATTATTGGGAAGGCACCAAGATTCTGCTACAGTGGTTAGTTAACTCACACACCTAAAATGGAAAAAAATTAGTGGATAGGTCAATTGGACTGTACTTTCAATCTCATGCAGATTGCCAATCCACCTCTTTTTTTATGAAAGAAAGGAGCTCCGTGGAAAATGGTTAACAGAGGCAAGTTGTGTGAGGCCATGAGTCTTATGGATGACATGGTGGCAAGAAACTCACTCAGTTCACTGCAGAACCTGAAGTAACGGTGCATGATGACTCGAGGGAAGTGGAGTCAGATAGTGATGTGGAATCCTGGAGTGACTGGTGTGTTGTGAACCCAGTCATACTCCCACTCTGGAAAACATCATGGGGATGATCTGCTGAGAGGCAGTAACTGAAGCAACAAGTGCCACCTATCATATGACTCCTGAAGCCTTGACTGTCCTGGACCCCAATGTGGGTAATCTGCTACAGAGCCTGTACATCATAAAGGAACCAATGCAGGAAAGGGGTCTAGAAGATCTTCTCAACAAAATGCTGCATATCATCCCAAATCTTAACATTTGCTGAGATCAGTGCTAAAAGAAGAGAATGGTGTCACCTATGTAAACATGAACATTCTAGCTAGAATGATCCGACTGAACTTCTTAATCATACCACTGATTAGCACACAGTTACTATGATAAAAGGCATGGAAGGAGGCAGATGGAAAGGGGAATAAGAGAAAAAGGCTGTCTCAATTAATCTGCAATATTTAATCCATGTACACGCTGTAAATAATTATTTGCTTTTCCTGAATTTTCCTTCTTGTTTATAATGGTCTGATGCTTGTGAAATAAAGATTACTGCTTCATGGTCTTTGAGCTGCCTGTGTGATCAACTCTCATGTTACAGTAATGTTGATTGAGGGATAAATACTGGTCAGTGATACAAGGGAAAACTTCCCCGACTCCTCTACAAAGTAGTTTCATTGGATTTTTTACTTCTGTCTGAGAGGGCAGACAGCCACAGTTTGAAATATCATCTGAAAGGCTCCTCCAAAGTTGCAGTACTTCTCCAGTATTGTCACGATTAACTTTTGTCTGAAATCTGTTGATCCAAAAGTGATAATGTTAGCCACTAAGCCACACCTGACTGCCATACACATTTGACATGCTTTCTCAACTCGGTTGTAGAGAAGTATCATCCATGTGATGGCTTCTCAAATCTACACTATTAAATCAGACACACTTCTTGTGATGGGAAAATCAAACAGTTAAGAAAATGTGAATCTATGATTCTACTGTTCAAGTACAGGAGGTAATATTTTAGTAAATGTCAGATGCTGCAAGAACGGCTCTTTTGCAAAGTTCTACTTCAGAAGCAATAAAATAACATTAAGAGAAATCCAAATGATGCAATATCAAGGTTTTAGGTTCTAAAGCGTATATCGGTTTCTTGGAGAATGACTTTGATCTCTGGCTATCATTACAATAAAAGGGACATAAAGTGGTCCTGACTCACAGCTTGGTATGACGTTTCTTGACTTCACAGTAAAAGACATTAATATCATTCCAAAAATACTAAGTCATCAAGGGGCTCAGGGTAGAAGGGGAGGAAATAAACACAATAACGATTACTAGAGAAAATGTATTATGGAAATAGATTTATGCTTAAAAGTTGATAAGTTTCCTGGATGGCTCATCATCCAAGGATTTTAAAAGTAGCAGCTACAGATGCACTGGTAGTAATCTCTCAAGAATCCTTAGATTCAGAAAAGTCCCAGAGGATTAGAAAACTGCAGTGTAACATGCTTATTCAAAAATGGAGGGAGGGAGGTAAAAAAGATTGCAACAGGCAGAGCGTTTAGAAATACAAAATGGGGAAAGGGGAGGGGAAATCATGCCTGACAAAATTATTACAGTTTTTTAAAGAGGTAACAAGCAAGATTGATAAAAGAGACTCAGTAATATATGTGGAGTTTCAAAAGGCATTTGATAAAGTACCTCACTTAGGGCTGTTTAATAAGAGATGAACACATGATGTAGGTAGTAGTTTATTAGCATAGATAGAGGATTGGCTAACTAATGAAAAACAGAGAGTTGGGATAAAGGGGAGCATAATCAACATTATAACCTGTAAGTAGTGGAATGCTACAGGGATCAATGCCGGAGACACAATTATTTTTAATATATATTAATGACTTAGATAATGGAAATGAATGTACTATCACCAAGATTGCAGATGACACAAAAGTAGGTGGGAGGCAAGTAGTGAGGATGACGCAGAGCCTGCAGGGGGACATAAACAGGTTAAACGAATGGGCACAAACTTGGCAGATTTAACACAATGTGCGAAAATGTGAGTTTATGAACTTTGGCAGAAAGAATAGAAGATCTAATATTATTTAAATGGGGAATGACTAAAGAAAGCTGTAGTACAGAGGGAGTATGGATCCTTGTGCATCAATAACAAAGAAAACTTACATACAAGTTCAGTGGGAATAGAGAAGACAAATGGAAGAGTACAAAAATAGGGAGTTCTTGCTAAAATCATACAAGGCACTTGTCAGATCACACTTGAAATATTGTGAACAATATTTAAAAATATAATGGGTCTGAAGGCAGTCCAGGGAAGATTCCCAAGAATGATCCTGGAAGGATGTTCTTGTGAGGAGAGTTTGAGCAGGTTAGGCCTTTCTCATTGAAGTTTAGGAGAATGAAAGAAGACATAAAAGGCATCTGGATAGGTATACAAATAGGAAGGGTTTGGAGGGGTATGAGCTGGGTGCTGACAGGTGGGACTACATTGGGTTGGCATATCTGGTTGGCATGGACGAGTTGGACCAAAGGGTCTGTTTCCGTGCTATACATCTCTATGACTCTATGAAACACAGGATTATTGGAGGGCTTGGCAAGGTAGATTTAGAGAGGTTATTTCCCCTTGTAGGAAAGTAAGTTGGGGAAGAATGTAAGTAGCTTACAAGGGGATGTAAATAGGTTGGGGAAGCAGGCTACGATCTGCAGAAAGAATGCAATATGGGAAGGTGTAGTTGTCTACTTTTGCTGAAAGAATACAAAGGCAGCATACTATCTAAACGGCGAGAGGTCGCAGAACTCTGAAATGCAGTGATATTGTTGTCCTGGTGCATGACTTGCAGGAGATTAGTATGCAGGTGCAACAAGTAATCAGGAAAGCTAATCCAATGTTATGCTTTCTTGCGAGGTGAAGTTAATGCAAGGTAGAGAGGTTTGCTTCAGTTATACAGGCTATCTGGAGTATTGTGTACAGTACCGGTCATCATGCTTACAAAAGCTATTATATTGGAGGCAGTTCACAGGAGATTTACTAGACCAATACTTGAATTGAGCATAATATCTTATAAGGAAAGGCTAGATAGGGCTAGGCCTGCATTGTCTGGCACCTCTAGAAAGAGATGACTTAATTGAAACATATAAAATCCAGATTCTTGATTATTAAGGGGATGAAAGATTATTGGAGATATGCAAGAATGTAGAATTGAGGCTAAAATCAGATCAGCTATGATCTTAATAAATGATGGAGTAGTCTCAAAGGATCAAATGGGCAACTTTTGTTCTTTATGAGAGTCAAGGACCAGTGGGCACAACCTAAGGATAAGAGATCGTCCATTTAGGACAGAGATGAGGAAGATTTGTTTTCTCTCAGAGGGTCAAAAAATCTGTGGAATTCTTTACTGCAGAGGGTGGTTGAAACTGGGCTGGTAAGCATATTCAATATTTTTAATCAGCAATGGAATCAAAGATTATAGAGACATGGCAGAAAAATGCAGTTGAGGATTATTAGATCTTGATGAATGACAGACCTTGATGGCCCAAATGAGCTACTTGTGCTCCTATATCTTATGGTCTTTTTTAGAATCTGATACATAACAAATCAGCCGTGTATACTTGGACAAAATACATTAAAATGTCAAGCAAATGATTCTTCTCTTACTGCAGTCTGTGAAGCTGATGAGATGTTGCAGCTTTAATTACAATCAGAAATTAAACTTCGAAACAGCCACTAGCAAAAGGGTGGATTTATCTGTCTATTCAATAAATGAATGATTCGTAGCAAAGTAGTTATTAATTTAACAGGAACTGGCTGTGCGATGCCAATTTAGTATTTCTACGCAGTTAGGCATTTCCTGAAAGCTGCCTAGACTGTACATGTGGGCCTGAAAAATGTCACTCCATGTAACTGCTAATGTAATTGAATTTGACTAGGATCAGTGTGGGCTGAGGACAAGTACAATGCTTCTCAGGATAACACACTCTACCGATAATGGCCAGCACAGCAGTCTTCCATCCGATTTTCAGATGGAAGTTTTCCATAATACAACTAGGTAAAGTCATAGACAAGAAATGCAATTTTTGCACATTGTCAATAGTGACAGTGAACAGAGCAGTGCCTATGTCATTTATGTCCATAAGACATAAAACAAGAATATGCTGTTCAGTTCATTGAACTTGCTCCATCATTCAAGAGGTTCACTGTTGATCTGATCACGATCTTTGCTTTCCTATGCTGCTTGTATCCCAACGTAATCCTCAACTCCCTCGTCGATCAAAAACCTGTCTAACATAGCCATGATTCTGGATTAGTGGTGCTGGAAGATCACAGCAGTTCAGGCAGCATCCGAGGAGCAGTACAATCGACGTTTTGGGCAAAAACCCTTGCCCGAAACGTCAATTTTACTGCTCCTCGGATGCTGCCTGAATTGCTGTGCTCTTCCAGCACCACTAATCCAGAAGCTGGTTTCCAGCATCTGCAGTCATTGTTTTTACCTAACATAGCCATGAATATATTAAATGGCTCAGTCTCCACTGATCTCTAGGGAAGAGAATTCTAAAGATTAATGACTCTAAGAGAAAAAAAAATCTCTTCATCTGTCTTAAAATAGTGATCCCTTATTTTTAAACTGGGTCAACAGTTCTAGATTTCCCCACAAGCACACACATCCTCTCTGCATCTACCCTGCCAGGACTCTTAGAACCTTACATGTTTAATTTGATTTGATTTCATTTCATTTCATTCTATTTCATTTATTATTGTCACATACCTAGTTACAGTGAAAAGTTTGTTTTGCATGCAGTTCAGGTAGAAAAGAGTATGAGGGTGCAAAGTGTATAAAGGTAATAGAATAGAGTGAGGAATACAATGTTATGGCTGCAGAGAATCTGCACAAACAGCGAGATCAACATTAAATTTAAGAGGTCCATTCAGAAGTCTAATAACAGCAGGGAAGAAACTGTTCTTGAATCTGTTGGTACATGTATGTAAGTTTTTGTATGTTCTGTTCAACGGAAGAGGTTGGAAGAAATTATAACCGGGGTGGGAAGGGTCTTTGATTATGTTTGTTGCCTTTCTGAGGCTATGAGAACTACAGATGAAATCAAGGGTGGAAGGTTGTGGTGCATGATGGACTGAGCTGAGTTCACAACTCTGCAGTTTCTTTTGTATGTTCTGCTCTTCCTGGGCAGAGGAGCTGCCATACCAAGCGGTGATGCATCCAGATAGAATGCTTTCTAATAATGCACCTATAAAAGCTGGTAAGTCTTTATAGACCTGCGAAAAGAAATGGAACAGCTTTTGTGTAGTACCCAAAACAAATCCCTAGTACAGTACTGAAAACACCATTTGTATGATACTCTAGAGTTTGTATACCTGAACACCATCACTTGTGACTTCAACTGGAACTGTAGATAGCTTCTTGGTGGAGCTACCGTATATCTGAGCTTTACTGTACTCAGCTTTAAGTAATCTTTCAAGGCTTTTATTGAAATAATTCTGGTCTGGAACTAACACTAACTCTTCAATCTAATTCACTATCTCTATCAGTCCCTTGTCAGAAGCACTGTTGTATACAGCCATCCTGTTCCAAGACCTTCACAGGACCAAATACACTATCAAAAAAAAAGTTTGCATCATCTGTGCCATGACATCTGTTCGATCAACCATGGCCTAATCCATTAGCTTTGTTTAAAACAGCAGCAGAACAAATTTCAAGTTAATGTATTTAAGGACCTGACAAAGAATGACCTACCATCAGTTATTGCCTCATAACCAACCTGGCAATGTTCAATAAACAGGAATAATTTAATTTCTGAGCACATGACCCTTCCTTATATTGATCATAAGTAGCACTCAAGGAGATTTTAAGTTTCTCTGCCAGGAAGCGAGAACAACCAGGAGTTCTAAAACCTACTTTATCCTATGCACAAGGTGTTCCTAAACTGGAGACACCAACTTCAGAATCTCCGCCACAGGCTCAATCCTAACGTTGAGTGTCCTTGACCACATTCTCAGTATACTATCGGTCACCATCACAACTGAAGGCCAACATGAGGTTGAAAAAGCCATCTCAGAACTGAGAACCACCAAGTCTGCCAGCACAGACAGAATCAATGCTGAAACAGTAACATATGGCAGAGAAACACCCTTGGCTCATACTCATAATATTCCTCAACTGGAAGGAGGACAGTATGCCAGAGGATCTCTGAGCCGTCTTTTTTTTTAAAATATTCATTAGTGGGATATGGGCATCGCTGGCTGGCCAGCATTTATTACCCACCCCTAGTTGCCCTTGAGAAGGTTGTGGTGAGCTACTTCTTAACTGCAGTAGTCTACCTGATATGGGTTGGCTCACAATGCCATTAAGGAGGGAATTTTGACCTAGCAACAGAGAAGGAATGGCGATATATTTCCAAATCAGGATGTTGAGTGGTTTGGAGGGGAACTTGAAGGTGGTGGTGTTCCCACATACCTGCTGCCCTTGTCCTTCTGGATGGAAGTGCATGTGGGTTTGGAAGGTGCTGCCTGTGGATCTATGGTGAATTTCTGCAGTGCATCTTGTAGATAATACACACTGCTGCTACTGAGGGTCCGTGGTGGAGGGAGTAGATGGTTGTCGATGTAGTGACAATCAAGTGGGCTGCTTTGTCCTGGATGGTATCAACTTTCTTGAGTGTTGTTGGGACTGCACCCATCCAGGGAAAGTGGGGAAGTATTTCATGACGTGTGCCGTGTAGATGGTGGACAGGCTTTGAGGAGTCAGAAGATGAGTTACCCGTCACAGTATTCCTAATCTCTTCTAGCCACTGCGTTTACGTGGTGAGTCAATGTTGTGATCATCTTCAAAAAGGGAGAGAAAATTAATCAAACTAATTAAAAAAGGTTATCTCTACTATTTGGCACTGAAAACATCATTTCAAAAATCGTTCTCAATCGTCTCTTTTAGTGACTGAAGACCTCCTCCTTGAGTTATGAATATGTTTTTCATCGATCAAGAGGCATATTGGACATGAATTTCACAGCAAGGCAAATTGAACAGAAAAGTTCAGTGAGAAGCAGTAACATTATATGTGGCCTGTTTTGACCTCACCATGGCCTTCAAACTCTATCAACTGGGAAAATGTGAAGTGCCTTCCTCAAATGTGACTGCCTGCAGAAATCCATGATCATCCTCGGCCTGCTGCACTATGGCATTCACAGAAATATGAGAGAATGGGCCTGAGGTACAATCTACCAGCCTGATTCTGCTGCACAACATTATCTGTTTCTTACCTCCCCACTATCAAGATCCATGGTGAGCCACTAGATAATATGAATCAATTACAATATCTTGGGACCTTCTGTGAGGGCACATATTAATCATGAAAATCAACATCATCTCCAGTGTGCCTACAGAGCTTCTGGCTATTTAGAAAAGGACAGGTGCTCCAATATCAGTGAACTCTCTCAAGCCAAAATTCCTCCTATCAAGACATTGGTTAGTTATTCAGCTGTATTGGGAAGGCCACAGCATCCTCACGCCTGACAAAACATTTTCAAAACAAGCTCTCTACTCCAAGTTCCATTATAGCAAGCACCACCAGGCAGCATAATGTCAACTTTCTTTCCATCTGTGCTGGTCTCTGAGGTCCTTGCACAGCAGTAGCTTCTAGAACTGCAAGTCAATTCCACGGCTGACATGCTGACACTGATCACCATGGTGGAACCTAACTTAGAGGGGACATTGCTACCAGGCCAGCAAAGGATATCTTTTAAATTTCTGCAACAAAGTGCAATAATACCACTGACTCTTGTCTAAGACCACACGAACTGGAGAAAGAAAATCTCAAAGGTACGTACACCCTGACAGGCCAGATAGATGTCAAGCACAATGTCAGAAGATGAGTGAAAAAACTCAAGCATCCCATATACCAACATTGCCAAACAATACCTGCACCAACTATGACAGTGTGTGTGGACCCAGCATTGTGCTATTTAGTCACCTCAGAATTCACAATACCAGTGTGGGAGAAAGTCATCCTCAATCCTGAAGAACTGCCTCAGAAGAAAATGAACATTATTTTCTGAATGTCCTGCTATTACTTCCCTGTTAATCGATTCCAGCATTTGTCCAAGGGCAGATGTTAGGCTAACCAGCTTAAAGTTTAGACATTGACAATAAATGTTGACCTTGTCATCAACACCCATATCCCATGAATGAAAGAAGAAATTTTCTTTGATTAACTTCATACAATACATGTAAATACAGACTACGTTGTGGGGTAGGGAAGAGATAAGATAGTACATTTGTACTCCAATCAAGGGTGTAATACGAGGAAATAAAGACAATCCTTGCATGTCTAGCACATGGGTACAAATCCAGCTTCCCCTCTCTGCAGGTTCTAAAGGCATTCTCCATTTAAGCACCAAACTGTCATCTAATACTGTTTCACTCTGTTTATGCCTACATTTAATGGAACAGTGTATCAGATATTCCTGGGCACAACTACATGTGGTCAGTCTGGTAGCAGGATTCCTGTAACCCATGAGAATAAGGTTTCCACTTAACATTGAATTAAGTCAAATTTGCAAGTTTAGATTCTTGATCTGTAGCCAGTGAGGAGAGAATCACATGCTTGCAGTTTTAATTTTTAAATGTAAAAATGCAATTAAGATATCTGTTTAATGAGTCTGAGTAATTCTAAATCCAAATCCCACTGGATGTTGGCCTACAGCACAAAACAGAGCAAAATGTTTTCCGAGACCAAAAGTATGGCTGCTTTTGAAAATGGACATATCATACCAGAGAAAATTACTATTATTATATACTAGCTTCACTCGGCACCCAGTATTTAATCAAGACTAAAATTCCAACACTGTACTGCATAATAATACTGTACAAGTGCTGCACATTTGGATGTGGGGTCTTTTAGATGATATATTAAATTGGAGCACTGCCTGTTTCTCAGATTAATGCAAAAGATTCCACCCTACTAGGAAAAAATATCAGAGCTCTTTTGGTATCCAATGTACATCATTAAAAACAAATAATTCCCATCATTAATCTGATTCCTGTTTGTGGAACTTGGCTGTGCAAAAAGGTGTTGCACATTTGCCTTCACTATAAGAGCAACTAGACTTTAAAAAGTATTATATTGGCTGTGAAGTGTTCTGAAAAGTCAAAAACAGTATTTGATTAAATGCATTCCTTTGTTCCTTTCTTATGGATCTCACATCATAATGGCATTTTACAAGGATAAGATTGTTATACCATCTAGTACACAAGGCCATACTCCACCTAAACTAAAGTTATGCTTGAGCAAGTCACTTTCAGCAAAGCAACAAAGCAGAAACACTCAAAAGGGATATTCTTAACTTTGATTTGTAAAGAGACAGCCACTTGTGAATCCCAATCTCCGGATCAGAAAACGCCAAGCTGGAAGTTTTATTCCTGCTTCAAAAATAAAATTATCCTTTTCTGGCAAATTTTTAACCTGCTGAACTGTTAATATTTTACTAGCATGATACCTAAACAACACGCAAGTGTATTGAGGTGTGATATTTTTAGACTAAAGTTACAATTTTAAAATTCTCTCCCACCTGTAATTGGAAGTTATTTTATCCTAACTTCCTGGGCTGCAATCTCATTGCTTGTTTTACAAGCTGATGAATATTGACTTAAATGGAAAGTAGTGTTGGGCATGGTGTAAAACCGTTCAAATCAATCATCAGTTTCTTGAGGAGTGGCTTAGGTTATACTTGCTCCCACACCTATGTGTTGGTTTCCCTTTCCGTAACCTTTTGACCTTAACATTAATATTCATGAGATAAGATGGCAGGAGAGGGTAAAATGGTGAACTGTAAGGAATATGAACCCAGCTTCCTGCATATACATTCCCAGCTGCTTTATAGCAGTGAATATTTCACTGCCCTCCTGTGCAGAAGTGGGTCACTTAATTAATATATTTAAATTGGGTTTCCACAGTACAACTGGGAGATCATTTGAAATTTTTGCTGCTGTATTTTCCAGGTGTTGGGAAACTAGACTGCTAAGAGGAAACTGGGAGCTGCAATCTTTTGTGGACCAGAAAGAGCTCTTCCCAGGATCTTCAAGGATGCCTTTAGTTTCCTCCAGCCCCAATTATCATTTTGCCCCAACTATCAAGATCATGGGCTTCTCCAAACTCCTCAATGCAGATTCCTACAATCGTGGCCTTTTCCCAAACTGCAGTTTGCTGGGGAACATTCCCAGGACTGTGCATCTTGTCTCTCTCAAAAGCTCAACAATTTTATCCAGAGGCTGAATAGCTTAACCCTGTTCATGTGTATCTATCTCATCAATCACCGACACCGAGATATCATCAACTCTGTAACATTGCCCATTGGTCCCCCTAGCAATTCAATACCAAGAATTTACTGCAGGCGTTTACAACTTCAGGTGCTCTTTTGTTGCCTTCGACTTCCAACCTCCATAAATGACAGTATATGCAGAACACTGTGTCCCGCACGTTGTCAAACAGAAAGATCAACAGTCTTATTATTCCACTAGCCAAATTTCAATAGCTTCATCTACTACAATGACCTGATTATTAGATTCTTATTCATTTGTTCATATTTGTCTATGGAGTTAATATTGCAGGTCCTCAGTAGCATTATGGCGCTAAGCCAGTCTGAAGGGTCATCAAGTGCCATGGGCACTCATTCTTCACATGCTCAAGAGCAGCATGCTTCCTGAAGGTTCTCAGCTGATGTGTCTGCTATACAGTTAATACACAGAGACCTGCCCTGAGGGTTGATGATTGCACTACATTTCTCTTTCCAGTTATTTAAATCTTAAAAATCATTAAACTTTAAATCAAGTGGACAGCACAATGTATGTCACTTCAGAAGTTTATTAAAATAGCATGGTTCTAAATTACAGACTGGTCAATAATGCATACAAAAGTGGGAAAACGTAGAAAATGAAGATCTGAAATGCTATAACCTTTAGCCCTCTTTATGGGTCAATGATAACCAGAGCTATAGGTTAAAATGACTAAGTAAATAAAGCACTGTTGCCTTAATAATCTCAATGCACTTCTGACCAGCCTGACTTGTTGCACCATCAATCAACTTGAGGACATTCAAGACTCTGATGCCAGATCCTAACTTGTACTAAGTCCTGATCCTTTATCAACCCACTCTTGCTGATTATACTGACTTCTAACTAAGTAATGACCTGATATTAAAATTATTATTCCAGTTTTCAGATCCCTCCACCTTTTCCTGCCTTTGTTACCATCTTCCAATTACCAACCTCAGAAGTGTTTGCGCTCAACTCTGGCATTTTGAACAACCCGGATTTTAATCATTCTTGCTATTGCAGAAGCCACGCCTTCAATTGCAAGGCCCCTGAACTCTGGCATTTCCTATATACTCATCTCTATTTCTGTTCTTCTCATTTCTTATTTGAAGTCTGTTTGACCAAACCTTTGATCACATGTCCTATATCCCATTATATGGCCCAATGAATTGCCTAAAGATATTTTACTACGTTAAATGCGCTACATGAAAATACAAATGTCATACATGTGCCTTCGTTAAATTGTCTTCACAATTCTACAACATTGCCAGTGTTTTAAAAAAACTGGGGTTTATAACCAGCTGCTACTATATCCTGGGTTTTGTGTGTCAGTATGGAGCAATTCACTGAAGTATTTGTCAGAAAAAAGTGTTCAGTTGCTTGGTACAGGCAGCATTTCTATCTCATTACCACACAGCCCAGTTACCCAGATATTACATTTTAACATAATTAATATTAGCTCTTATTAAGTTCTGCTGGGTACAATATTCTCCCCATATTATCCAAATTTTACATTCCTGTATATTAATTATTTCTACCATTATCCACTTCTGATTCCTGTCAGAATTCCTGTCACCAATGATGTAAATCACTAATTTTCATGATGACCAAAGACTTCTTCACCCATGCAGCCAACTCACTGTTAAAAGATGGCAGCCAAATTTTAACAGAATGTAATGAGAAAAACAAATTACACCGCATACATTACAGTATACAAGGGAACAGCAGGTTGGGGGAAGATTACAGAGCACCACAAGTCCCTGGTAGATTTGGTGTTTCTATCATTGCTATGTCATTAAATCTTTAAACATACTGTCTTAGTAAACTAGGACTGCTGGAAAGTTGTTATTTTTATTTCTCATCCAGTATAACCAATATGGACTTACAATTTAAAAACATCTTCAACATAAGAGTATCCCAAAGAACTTCAAGATTATTTCTAAGATACTGCACAGGAAAGCCATGGAGCACAGATACTTAAAAGTGGGGACTTTGAGAAAGCAGATAGCCACTGTAGTACAGTAGGAAAATGGGGTGATGGAAACACATCAGTTTGGAATAGAATGTATAATAAACAGTAAATGTTTGCATAAATTTATATTTTCCTTTGGTTCAGGATTTGTGTATTACTGAAAAAAAACATTTTGTCAAAACATTATGTATTGCACTCATCACGCCAATTCACAAGAATATCAATTTAAGGGGAGAACCAATATTTATACTGTATGAGAGAAGAATATTATTTGATTAACAAGTGGACTCTGGTGGGGTTTTATTGTGGAAATTGCAGCAGTTAATAATGATTGACAATCTACTCCCAGGTAGCCATGCAAATGTATTTTTTTTAAGCAAAACTCAGATTGAAATTTATGAAGAAAAGGAGATCTGTCAGATGTCGATATGGACAACGTTATGAATAAGGAATTTTTGGCAAAATATATATTGGAATTACCAGAAATTTAAAAGTTTGCAAAATTCCCAGTGGCATATAGTTTGTTATTTCCCTATTTTTTGGCATCAAAGCACAAAATGATTTCTGTCCTTGTCTCTCAAGTTGCATACACCCCTCTTACCCCACATTCTCTCCTCTCCCAAATATAATACCTTTTACCAGTAACCATTTGGCATTTTACTCAATTTCTATTTTCTTGTGTGCATATCAGCTGATAAATTATCTATGAACATAATACAACCAAATTAATTCTTTACTCAGCTGATATATGCTCATATGCACTTCTCAACCTAGTGCATGGAACCAGAAGAAGGATAAAGAATTATGACTAATTGTTCTTCTCTCTAAACACAGGACATTCAGGCTAATATGTTCCATAATGAGGCAAGAAAAATGCCTAAAAAACTCAGCAGATCTGGTAGCATCTGTAGGAAAGGGAAACAGAGTTAACATTCAGTTCAATGACTCTTCAATCTCCCTCAGTCTTCTAAGCCCCAGTCTGTTTAGTCTTTCCTGATAAGTATCTCCGTAACTTAGCCGATAGCAAAGATTTTCAAATATGACCAATACTTCTGGAAAATTATATGTACATCGATTAACCTCATGGAAACAAGCTATTATCACTTCTCACTATAATAAAAATCAGATCTAAAAAGTGGAAAGCAATGGAAAGATATGGTGAGCAGATAGGCAGTTGATAGACAGGGCTAAGGGATATGTTAAGAAAGGAGATAGTTGAGGGAAGGATTGAGGGATCTGTTGTGAAGTTGGACAGTGGGGTAGAGATCAAAGAAATGTAACGTACATAAAAAATTCAACTGATCTCTCAAGTGGTTTGAGAGCTGTGGCTTGTATATCTGGAAATTTTGATAAACAATACAGGACAAACTGCAAGTGTTCAGCTTGTGCTTAGTGCTTGGAATATAAATCATTGCCTGAGCATGATCTGACCCTGTTTTGTGGTGTCCGATTGGACCCCATCTCATATATCTGTTCTGAACAAATCCAATCTACATATCACACAGTTTTTAAATATCCAATGCTATCTATCTTTTTGACTTATCACATGGTTACAGACTACTAAACATGGTAGATAACCACACTTCATTCTGTGCTGGCAGTCTTTAGAAGAAATTCTGAACCTGCAAGGAGTATAAACAGTGAACGGTTTATGAGAAAATCAAAAATATCAGAAAATTGGAAACAAATCATTATTCATTTACTATAAATTGGGAATCTCACCAAATTATAACTAGATTTTAATCCAGGGGTTGCACTAAGCAGTGTGGAATAAAATACATTAGCAGATCTAGAGAAAATTCAGAGATAATTACAATTGCACATTCTATGCTTTTATAGACATTCTCTTGCTATACTGATGTCTCATATTTGTTTGAGTGCATGTTGAAAACGTTTCTGTAGCAATATAAAAGATCCTGCAATGAATATTTACATGTAACAATCTAAATACATTGACTGCTACTTTGTGGTTAGTGACAAAGCAATACCAATTCACAACTTACCTCAAAAATGTTTTGGAGAGACCTAGTTATCTCTGTGGGGAGAACTTTAGTTCTTGCAAAATTCAACTGATTGTACAGTATTTTATAGGATTTCCCAGTATTCAGTTGAATTTTGTCATTAAGTTGCCAAATACATTAACGATTTCAGACTCCAACCCAAGATATTGAAAACACTAATATATTTAAATTGCTTTACAAAAAATAAAATTAATGTTGTAATATGCATGTGGGGAACGGCAAAAGTGAAAAGATGAGCAAACAATAAAGAAAATGGTTTTAAAGATTTATTTAAAAGAATAGTAAATGAATCATAATGGAGAGAGTCAATAATGTCTACTATTTCTCTGGGTCAGAATGGTTGTTCACAGTTGTTGTGGTTATGTCTCACAGCAGATGTGCAATATACCTTTAAGGGATATGCTTATGAAATCATCACAATATTACAACACGTGACCTAATGTTATAAGGCTCTGAGTCTCCACCTTACTGAGCTCTGTCTGCTTTCAGCCTGACAAATCTTAGGGAAACATGCTACAGTACTTCTGAATTGCTTAGCTTGAGCTCTGACGTGCAAATATCTGCGATCATAGTGTACCTCTGTAAATATCAAGAGCTGTAAGAAAAGCTCACTGAATTCCATCTGTACTAAATGACCCAAGTCTTATATTTATGATACAGGAACTGACAAAGTTACCATTGCATAATAGTTGCAAATCATCAGTAAACCTCAGCACCTCATGAAAACAGTAGTTATTGCTCTAATTACAATTAAAGACACAATTATATTTCAATGAATAAGGCTCAAGTGCTCATGGGGTTTCCAACAGTATTACAGCAGCAATGAGGAAGTTTATCAACTGATTTCATTGATTGCTGGTTTTAGGGATGACATGAGGATATGGATAGGGGGTGACATCACACCACTTGTGGAGAAACAATGAATGGCAAACGGTAACTTCTGAACTTTGACATTAATCTGCGTTTGCGCCAAATCCAGAAGCTGCAGTCAGATTCAGTAATGGTAATAAAAGTTGACAATTCATGGTCAAAAACATCACAAATTCCTAAACAACACAAATCATATGCTCCCTATTCATCAACACTAACATGGAGTCTGACAGTGTGCAGAAGCCCAGCATTTCCTAGAGGTACCAATGGAATAAGGTCAGAGTTGTGTCATCCTTTCCCCTCAGATAAAATGCACATATGATAGCACGGAATAGTTTTACAACTAAATAATACTTCAAACTTTCTCAAACATTAGCAACAATATTTAATCAACATAAACTTATCTCCAATGTATTTTGTGCAGAACAGCCTTAAGTAACTATTTCTGGTGTTTTGTAATGATTTATTTTCAATAAGTTCTCCATAGTGTGATCTGCATTATATTTTCTTTAATATTTCATATTATAATGGTATCAAAGTTAAATGAAAATAAAAGCTTCAACAAGGTATTTTGTTATACTTGTTGTACTTGCCATGAAAGAATGATGGATAAGTGGCTTTAAAATAATTTTCATAACATTAACAAAAGAGAAACTAAAATTAAATATATGATTTTTTTTGTGTGCGTTTCAGGCTCCAGTTATTTTATACTATTTATGTGTTTAGGTGGTAAGTTGCAAACAAGAAAAGCAAAGCAGAACAGGTATATGTTCAGTGCAAGTCACATTGTGAAAGTGCTGGTTCACAGTGTGGGATTGAGAAAAAGATGCAGACATGTTGACAAAAAGTACAGAATAGGAAATGCTATAGAGTACAAGGTATCATGTAAACTAGGTGAGATAAACCATATGATAAAGACAAAATCAAAATCAGACCTGCAGAATCTGAGAGTAGAGGAAAGTGAGACAGGATGTGTGATGGAGACTCAGAAACAAACTCTGTGGGCTGAATTTTCCCAGTCTTGGGTTAGGTATTATTTTTGGGGAGTTTCAAGGCAGTTCTCCCATCATGGTTCATAGTAATATTTCTCATGCTATCTTCAATTGCCAATCTCATTAATTATGCACCCATGCTAACAGTGCACATCTCATACATAAGCACTATTACAAGCACATTGCGCAATTCACTCTGCTGGCCCCATATTTAAACTGCAGCTGGGCACCACTTTAAAGGTAACAAGTCAGGAACTCGCCTTATCCTTATGGTGCTTGAACATTACCAGAACTGAGATATCCCAGAAAGGGAAGCTGGTGACCTTGTTCTGTCCATCAGGGACCTGGAGGTGCTGGTGAATGATGTGGTAGCTAGAAAAGCCATCCTCTTTCCTACAAACTAGCAAAGGAAGCCATACCATCAGATTCCATACAACCAGAGGTGAGACAGCAGCCAGTCAATTCCACTTCTTGGACCAAAATAAAAGCCCAGCAATTCAAGAGGAAGGTGCCATCATCTTCTCTTGGCTACCTCACACCCACTCTAACTTTCCAACTGCACAGTAGCATCACCAAGGATAATGGTCTACAACTTTTACCATTGCATGTCACATCTTGACTCACGGTTCTCACATATCATCCTCCTAAACTATAACTCTACCTGCCCTCTGTACATTCTGCTCACTTACTAGGGACAACAACTCACTACCTCTCCTTTCCTGCACTACCATGAACAGCTCCTCCATCGACTTCCGTCTCACTCAATCTTTCCTTCTGATTCATTGCAGGAGAAAATAACACAGAGGGCCAGGATGGGCAGTGGAGTGGCCAACATTTGGCTCCTCGCCCCTGATGAGAAGATCCTTGAAATGGTTGGAGAGGGTCAAGACCAATCATGTAGAAATACAAAGACACCCATTTATACAGACATAGCATAGAAACAGACCCTTCAGTCAAACTTGTCCACACCAGCCAAGTTTCCCAAACTAAACTAGTCCCAGTTACCTGCATTTGGCCCATATTCATCTAAACCCTTCCTATTCATGCACCTATCCAAATGTCTTTTAAATGTTATAACTGTAGCTGCATCTACCACTTCCTGTGGCAGTTGATTCCACATACCAACCACCCACTGTGTGAAAAAGTTGTCCCTCATGTCCCTCATAATTTATCCTCTTCTCACCTTAAAAATGTCTCTAGTTTTGAAACCGGCCCCACCAGGAGAAAGACCTTTGCTATTCACCTTATCTATGCCCCTCATGATTTTATAAACCACTAAAAGGTCACTCCTCAACTTCTTACACTCCATTGAAAAAGTCCCAATCTATCCAGCCTCTCCTTAAACCTCAAAACCTCCAGTCCTGACAACATCCTGGTAAATCTTTTCTGAATCTTCTCCAATTTAATAGCATCCTTCCTATAGCAGAGTGACCAGAACTGATACACAGTACTCCAAAAGTGGCCTCACCAATGTCCTGTACAACCTCAACATGACGTCCAAACTCCTATTCTCAATGGTGTGAACAATGAAAGCAAGCATGCTAAACACCTACTCAACCAGCCTGTCTACCTTTGATGCACCTGAACCCCTATGTCTCTCCATCTGACAACACTACCCAGGGTCTACCATTAACTGTACAAGTCCTGCCTTTGTTCACTTTACCAAAATGCTTTTCCTCACATTTATTCAAATTAAACTTTTGTAATCATAGATAATCCTCTTCACTATCAACTATACCCTGGTTCTGGCATCATTTGCAAATTATTAACCATTCCTCCTAAATTCTTATCCAAATCATTTGTATAAATGACAAACGACAGCGGACCCAGAACAGATCCCTGCGGAACACTGCTGATCACAGACCTCCAGTCTGATAAACAATCCTCCCCCACCACCCTCTGACTTCTGCCATCAGCCAATTTTGTATCCAATTGACAAGCTGTCCTTGAATCCCATGTGATCTAACATTACTAATCAGTTCACCATGCGGAATCTTGTCACAGGCTTTACTAAACTCCATGCAGACAATGTCTACCACTCTGCTGTTATCAATCTTTTTGGTTATATCCTCAAACAATTCAAGCAAGTTTGTGAGACTTGATTTCCCACACACAAAGTCATGCTGACTATCCCTAATTAGTCCCTGTCTCTCCAACTGTTTGTAAATCCTATCTCTCAGAATCCCCTCCAGCAACTTACCCACCACAAATGTCAGACTCACCAGTCTATATCTCCCAGGCTCCTCCTAATAGCCTTTCTTAAATAAAGGCACAACATTAGCCACCCTCTAGTCCTTCAGTACCTCACCAGTGGCTATAGATGGTGCAAACATCTCTGCTAGAGTTCCTACAATTTCTGAGAAGCAAATTACTGCAGATGCTGGAACTTGTACTGAAAACAACAAATGCTGGAGATCACCACAGGTCAGGCAGCTGACGTCAGCTCTGATGAAGGGTCATTCAACTAGACTCAAAACATAGATACTGCCTGATCCACTGTGATCTCCAGCATTTGATGCATCCCATAATTTCTTTCCTAACTTACCATAACGCCCTGAGTCACATTTTATCAGGTCCCAAAGACTTAGCCACCTCAGCATCTCATTCAGTGTTAACCCAAAATGACATTCCTCTATCATTTGTCTTAACTTTGTCAAAAATCCCAATACTGATTCTCCTGGTTCTTGAACTGCCGAATAAAACTGATAGCATCTTAGAATTAGAGGAGGCTTGGTTTCATAAGAACATATGAAATAGGAGCAGGAGTAGGCCATCTGGCCCATTAAGTCTGCGCTGTCATTCAATAAGATCATGGCTGATCTTTTAATGGACTGAACTCTATCCAATGGCCTGCTTATCATAACCCTTAATTCCTTTACTGCTCAAAAGGTTATCTATCTTTGCCTTAAAAACATTCAATGAGGGAGCCTCACCTGCTTCACTGGGCAAGGAATTTTACAGATTCACAACCTTTTGAGCGAATAAATTCCTCCTTAATTCAGTCCTAAATCTTGTCCCCTATGCCCTCTTGTCCTAGTTTTGCTTGCCAGTGGAAACATCCACTCTACTTCTATTTTACCTATGCCCTTCATAATTTTATACGTTTCTATAACATCTATTCTTCTAAATTCCAATGAGTGTAGGCCCAGTCTACTTAATCTCTCCTCATAAACCAACCCTCTCAACTCCGGAATCAACCCAGTGAACCTCCTCTGCACCCTCTCCAAAGCCAGTACATCCTTTCTCAAGTAAGGAGACCAAAACCGTGCACAGTATTCCTCACCAGTACCCTATACGGCTACTGCACAACCTCCTTATTTTTAAACTCAATCCCTCTAGCAATGAAGGATATATTTCATTTGCCTTCTTAATTACCTGCTGCGGCTGCAGACCAACTTTTTCATAATATTCCTTCGCTAAGTCATCGACTCATGCAAGATTTTTAGTATCCTAATAATTGAAAATTCTATAGATCTGCAAGCAGTCAGAAGAATTACTTATTGTTTTTCATCTGCCCCAAAGTCTTTTGCCCACAAAAGAAACACATTCTTTCCATAAACCGGCCTGGTCTTCAACAGCAGGATTGAATGAGTCACGCTTCTCAAATAAAGGCATGATGCCAGAAATGCCTACCCCAACTCAGAGACAACTGTTGCAAGCAAATTTTCTTCAGGAGCGTACTGTTTTCTTTCGTCACCACTGAAATAACTTCAAAGAGGCAGGTATCCCGTCACCAAATCACCTTTTATTTATGCGTGGATTGTACTTGGACTATGACTAGCTTGATTAGAGCCAGTCGCTGGAATGAAGAGAATCTCTGAGACTCCTGTTTATATTGGAACACCCTTGTTTCAATCATTCACACAGTTAATGATAGAGCCCTAGGGTGTGTTGTCAAATGGAGAGATCTGGGGGTGCAAGTGCATAGTTCCTTGAAAGTAGCATCATAGGTAGACAGGGTGGCATGCTTGCCTTTATCAGTCGGTGTAGGAATCATGTTATGGCTGTACAAGACACTGGTAAGGCCACATTTGGAGTACTGCATACAATTCTGGTCACCCTGCCATAGGAAGGATGTTTTTAAATTGGAAAGTGTCCAAAAAAACAAGAGTGTTACTGAGACTGGAGGGTTTGAGTTATAAGGTCAGGCTGGATGTAATTAAAATGTTTATAGATAGATTGAGCACTATGTATCAGACAAGTAGAAATACTTTTGGATTTCTCAGTAGATTGATTAGAAGATTCTGAAGTGTGATGACAGGTTCCAAATGTACCTGACAGTTGGCTGATATAAATATTTAGCAGAGTTGATATGCTTATTCTCTTGGTTTTTGCTTGTTTCTGGTCTGGCAGCAACTGGGGTGGTGCAACAAGTAAGCTTCAGTGTTCATGGACTATGGAAACACAAAATTCATTGTGGTTCCCGCTACTGATCACATGCCAGCATTTGTGTAAATGCTGAAATAATGCAGGGTTAGGATTATCTGAGATATTATACACAGGTGAAGTTTGCTGATGCCAACAGCTTTTGCTATGAAATCAACAATGTCTATATGGATGAGATACTGAATGGTACTCAGTATTTATAAAAATATGCACTGGTGAGCAACTTCAGGAGAGAGATGAAAAGGTCAATTATTGTTTTTGCAACAACAGCAAGCATTTATAGTGAGCCTATGAGATAAGGCATATCATGTTGCAGTGAGGAAAACCCTCCTCACATAGCAAGTAGTTAAGATCGAGAATGTATTGCCTGAGTCTGTGGTGGAGGCAGGATTGATGGAAGCATTCAAAACAGGAATTTATCTGTTATCTGAAAAGGAAGAATGTGAAGGATTAATGGCAGAAAGCAGGAAAATGGTGCTAACTGAATTACTCATGTTCAGAGCAAATTCTCCAGCTGGGGTAAGACCAATACCTGTATCTTGTACGTGGACCTTGAGGAGGAAAGGGAAAGTTTGAAAGCTACATGGAGTAGGACTGAGGCAATTGAAATCGCCTTCATGAATGGTGGAGCAAAGCGACAGAGATGTACATGTGGCAGCAAAGTAATGGAATGTGACAAAAATGATTCCAAGTCACTTTGAAACAGAAAACTGCAATCCATACAGAAATTTATATAGACTCAAATATTGAGATATACTATAGTTTTTTTATATAAAGTTTGGAAGTTCTCATTAATCTATGAGGGAGAGAAGTACTATAGCCTTTGTCCCAATAATGTTAATTCTACAATCAGCTCTGACCAGAAATTGATAGCTTGTAATCAAATATCATATATCCTGATCTAAATTTGAATAGAATAGAAAGTTATTGTCATGTGCACTTTGGCATGAAAGATACAGTGAAACATTTTATAAGTTGCCCAACCACGACACTTCTGGAATTTCTTTGAGGAAATTACAAATCTTCAGACTGAGGACTTCATAGAATCATCAAACCCCTACAACGCAAAAAGAACCCATTGGGCTGCACCGATACTGCGAACAGCATCCCACATAGACCCTACCATATTCCCATAACCCCACATTTACATGGCTAATCCACCTCGCCTGCACACCCATGGACACTACAGGACAATTTAGCATGGCCAGTCCAACTAACCTGCATATCTTTGAACTTATTAATAAATTCTATTCAATTAGCTCCAGAACATTGATAACTTCATGTAGTGACGCAGAATGCATTCTTAATCACTCCAAAACCATATTTCAGAAGTTATTAAATCCACACACAAATTAACTACATCAGAATGAAAGAATGGAAGTAAAATCAACATGAGAATAAATGGTTTTCACACAGCAAGTGCTTAAAGCTTGAAATGCACA
This sequence comes from Hemiscyllium ocellatum, assembly GCF_020745735.1. Classification (NCBI taxonomy): domain Eukaryota; kingdom Metazoa; phylum Chordata; class Chondrichthyes; order Orectolobiformes; family Hemiscylliidae; genus Hemiscyllium; species Hemiscyllium ocellatum. The sequence continues at coordinate 3,474,967 of NC_083445.1, read as the reverse complement.
GCCTGACGATATGGTAGAGGCAGATTCAATTGAAGCACTGAAGAGGTAATTGGACTTACCTAAAAAGGAAGAATGTGCAGAATAAGAAAGTGAGAGATTGGTACTATGTGAATCGCTGATTAGGAGTGCTGGCACTTACATGATAAGTTGAGTAGCCTCCTCTGCTCTGTAAAAATTTTAGGATTCTGTGAAACTTCAAACCTTATTTTCTTCTCTTTCCTTGAAATACAAGAAAGAATTCACTTGTTCACTGGAGCATTTCTGGGAGCAACCTGTTGGCTAATTGTGGCACTGACCTAGATGGCAGGGTATAAGGTGAGTAAGATGGAGCTGCTGCCATCAGAGGCTCCAAGTGGCTCCAAAGCCATAACATAAAGACTCCTGTGCAGTGGCAGTGTCCCTACCTCTGAGATTGGAGACACGGGTTCAAGCTGACCCTGCTCCAGAGGTGTGTAATATCATCCATGAAAAGATTGATCCAAAAACATAGAGTCAAAGAGTCATAGAGCCATACAGCACAGAAACAGACCTTTGGTCCGACCAGTCCATGCCGAAATCCTAAATCAGATCCCCTGCCTGCTCTTGATCCATATCATCCCAAACCTTTCCTATTCACGTACTTATATAAATGTCTTTTCAATATTGTAATTGCACCTACATCCACCACTTCTTCAACTCACACAGAACCACCCTCTGTGCAAAAAAATTACCCCTCGTGTCTTTTTTTAAATCTCTCTCCTCTCACCTTAAAAATATGTCCCCGGTCTTGAAATCTTCCATCCTAGAGAAAAGACACCTACCATTAGTCCTATCTACACTTTTCAGGATTTTATAAACTTCTTTAAGGTCATTTCTCAACCTCCTATGCTTCAGTGAAAACAAGTCCCACCTATCCAGCCTTTCTTTATAACTCAAACCTTACATACTCAGGAATGATTTGGAGGTGCTGGTGTTGGACTGGGGTATACAAAGTTTAAAATCACACAACACCAGGTTATAGTCCAACAGGTTTATTTGGAAGCACTAGCTTTTAGAGTGCTGCTCCTTCATGAGATGGTTGTGGAGAATAAGATCGTAAGACACAGAATTCATAGCAAAACAATTCTGGGATTTACATATGAAAGAACTGAAACCAACATGATTATTCTAAAAGATGAGAGACTTAATAAACAATCCAGGTCTTTTTCAAGTCTCTCATCTTTTAGAGTGACCATTTTGGTTCAGTTCTTTCATATGTAAATCCCAGAACTTTTATTTTGCTCTAAATTCTGTGTCTTACAATCTTATACTCCACAATCACCTGATGAAGGAGCAGCGCTCCAAAAGCTACTGCTTCCAAATAGACCTGGTGGACTGTAACCTAATGTTGTGTGATTTTTAACTTTATAGCTGAAAAAGTGTTGCTGGAAAAGCGCAGCAGGTCAGGCAGCATCCAAGGAGCAGGAGATTTGATGTTTCGGGCATGAGCCCCTCTCCTGAAGAAGGGCTCATGCCCGAAATGTCGATTCTCCTGCTCCTTGGATGCTGCCTGACCTGCTGCGCTTTTCCAGCAACACTCTTTCAGCTCTGATCTCCAGCATCTGCAGTCCTCACTTTCTCCTTTTTAACTTTATACTCAGGAATATCCTAATTAATTTCTACTGTATCTATAATTTTTCCTCTGATAGCAAATATAAATATAGCCACAAGAAAAAAGCTGGAAGCAGACTGATTTGAATTTGACCACATAAAATCTGTGTTAAAATTCAACCATGGCTTTCAAAAGAGGAAATAAAATTGCAGGACTATGTGGAAAGGGTGTGACAGTGCAACTAGCTGAATTGCTGCTGTAGAGAACCGGCATATCACATTGACGAGGTGGCATTTTTCTGTACAGCAGCCACTGGTTTTAAGTATTCTTTGGAAACTGTGAATATGGCTCTCAAATGTGGTCTTTTTACTTCTTTTTATAGAATTTGAGCATCACTCACAAGGCCATCATTTGTTGCCCATCCCAAACTGCCCTTGAACTGAGTAGCTTGCTAGATTATTTCAGAGGGCAGTTAAGAGTCGTTCACTGATGTGGGTGTGAGTCACATTAGACCAGATAAGATGATAGATTTCCCTCCATTTACAACAGGTTTCTGTGTGTGGTCACCATTCCAGATTTTGATTTAATTTAAATTTCTGCAGCTGCCATGGTGGAATTTGATACCATATAAGCAGATCATTAGCCTGGGCCGCTAGTTTACTAGTCCAGTGACATTACCACAATACCATCATCTCAGTTGAAATTTGCTGCCAATTTCTGGAAAGCACTAGAAATACAAACTAGGGAATAGGTTTTTATGCTATTTAAAGATCTAAACTGAGAAACAGCTAAATTTAACTCAGCAGAAAGGAGAGGAATAAATGAGTGTTAGTGAATTTGTTGCTACTGCCCTGAAATAAATGAGCTCTTGGGCACCTATTTCTCTACAGCTCTGATGCAATTTACCAGGTGTCTATAATGCTGTCATAAAGTTTAAAAAAATTGTTCTGTGGCACACATGACTGACTAGTGTCATCCAATAAGTGAAGCATGTTTAGTATTGCATTCATATTATTTTTTATTATATTGTGAAACCAGCTGGAGAAGCGAAAGCACAGATCAAATAACATTAGATTGCAAAACCAGGAGAAATACAAACACAGTGCAGGTAAAGGGAATGGCAGAGAGAGCAAGAGAGTCACTAACAGACCAGCAGGAGGTCCCTACAGAAAACATGTGATGTCACAGAACATCAGTTAAGTAGTTGGTTGATAACTATTTTTCTTCTTTCTATCAAAACTTGGGGACTGTTTTCAAATTAGGATCTGGGAAATTAAGAATTTAAATTGGGTTACTGTAGTTGTAAGGGAATTAATGAGGTTATAAGCTCAGAGTAGGTCTAGCGGTATTAAATGAAATTAATTGTTCAAACAGGACAGCAGCTAAATTGTTAAAGAGGGTATAGAGGGTTTCCTTTTACATCATGGGTAGCATCTGCGGCACCTACAATTCCTACACCAACAGTACCCCTAGCTGTTTGAGTAGTGTCAGTCAGAGAACATTTAGGGATCTGTGATCATTGTATCATAAGGTTTTAGTTTGTTGATAGAAAAGGACAGAGGACAGTCCAGGATTTTAAAAAAACTGCAAAAAGTCAACTTTAACAGGCTATGAAAGAATTGACCCAGAACAATTGCAATCAAAGTTTGGGAGGCCTAAACAGTATCTGAACAATCTGTTGCCTTTATAAAAGATGTAGTTTGAGCACAGACAAAAGTACAACCCCACAACCTGTGGAGAGAAAAGTTAATGGGTTACTGGACTTGAAACTTTAACTGTTTTTTCTACACAGATGCTGCCAAATCTGCTGATTTCTTCAGCAATGTCTGTTTTTGTTTATTACAATTAACTAATTTATTTGGTCTGTATCAGCATAATCATTTAGTGCATGATGGCACAGTAGTTAGCACTGCTGGCCCATAGTGCCAGAGACCCGGGCTCAATTCCCACCTCAGGTAACTATCTGTGTGGAGTTTGCACATTCTCCCCGTGTCTGCGTGGGTTTCCTCCCACAGTACAAAAATGTGTAGGTTAGGTGAATTGGCCATGCTAAATTGCCCGTAGTGTTGGGTAAATGTAGGGGAATGGGTCTGGGTGGGTTGCTCTTTGGAGGGTCGGCGTGGACTTGTTGGGCCGAAGGGCCTGTTTTCACACTGTAAGTAATCTAATCTTCTCTAAAGAATATACTTTCATAAATTCTCACCTTGTGCCTACAGTTTTGAACATTACTACACTTGAAAGTGATATTGATTTTCATTAGTTATTTGGAGTTCTTTCAAGTAGTACTACAATCTCTATTTCTACCAATTAGCTAGGGCAAGGAAGTATCAAAGTCCAAAATATAAGGATAAATAATTGTCTCCAAAGGGGGTTTATATATTCCAACCCACTACTTCATTTTCATATGTTTTCCCATAGAAATTATAAAAGAATTTATCTGCCCTAATTACTTTCTATTATAAGAGTTATAACTCCCAATCAAATCTGTAGGTTTGACTTTACTGCTCCTTTTCAGCTCTGGTCCTGCGGGCTGCAAAGCCTTTTCTTTGAATCCTTGCACAACTGATCTTATATTTTCTCAGTCTTTTAAAAATTTGCAGTGTTCTCACCAAATACTCATGGTCTGGAAATTTTACAAATTACTCTCTTTCAAGGAGATAGATAATTTCCTTAACTTGTCTGAATAATCTTCTTTTCTAGGACAAACTATAGTTTCACCTGACTTCAAACGGGTTTTGTTTGAACTGAAGCCAAAAGCTTTTGAGCTAAATTTAAAAACACTTTTTCACCTTCTGCTAAACTAATGGCTCAATACTTTCTCTCTGCTGTCATAAACCCTCACAGTATAAAGAAACCTCCACCAACACTTCAGGAGGTGCATACTAGGTTAAAGTCCGATGGAAAGACAGATCCAGTAAAATTTTAGACACCATCACAAAAATAAATGAACATCAATATGTCACTAATTTGAAATCCAAATTCTGAAACAAAATTACATATCTTTCATCTTACTCTATCCTGCTGTGGTGCAAGGAGAATGCTACCTCATCTGTGTCTAATAAACCAAATAGCTTGTGCAAAATCCTTGAATCATAGAATCCTTAGAGTGCAGAAAGAGGCCATTCAGTCCATGAGGATTGCACAACCCTCCAAATAGTATCCCACCTTGTCCCCGTAACCTCACATTTACCATGCCTCATTCACCTAGCCTACACATCCCCAGACACCATGGACAATTTAGCATGATGGACCGTGGAAGGTAATTGGAGCACTTGGAGGAAATCCATATAGGCACAGAGAGAAAATGCAAACTCCACAAAAACAGCTACCCAAGGCTAGAATCGTATCACGTCCTGCGTGCTATGAGGCAGCAGTGCTAACCACTGAGCCATCATGCCACTCAGGACAAAGTTCTTCAGCATGTGCCACAGTACTATTTCTAGACTTCAGCAACTTCAACTCTAAAACCTAACAAATATGTCTATAATCACAACAGGCCAGTGGAAATCCAACTGTAGCTAACCAGAAAGTTGTTGACAATCCTACCTCAGGCAGGAGTATGATGTGTTTTCCTTGCTGCTGAACACATTTCAGCTGTGCTAAGTTAGAAGAGGGAGCTGAAGTGATTAACTTGAAATTGACATCCTTTCCAATATGAGGCCAAATGTTCCCAATAAAATGATATCAAGTGTGCCTTGTACCAGACGTGCGCATGTGCATCATGGACACTATTTTGGAAACATTCTAGAGCACCAATAAGCAGGACACTAAGGCACAATATTTCGGCCCAACTTGACATGAAGCTTTGAACATTGCAGATGACAGGTAAAGTGCCAATCAAGCAAACTGCTTTGTCCTCAATGATGTCAAGCTTTAAGTAAATCTTTAAGTCTGCTGAATTTCTTCAGAAATTTCTGTTTTTGTTTCTTACAATTAACTAATTTATTTGGCATTGGAGGTGTGACCACAGGGTCTGTATCAGCATAATCATTTAGTGAATATACTTCATAAATTGTCACCTTGTGAAGACAATTTTGAACATTGGAGTTGCACTCATCCAGTTAAGTGGAGAGTATTCCATCACATTCCTGACTTGTGTCTTGTAAAAGGTGGATAGGCACTGGGTAGGCATGTGGGGTACTCATTACCTAATTCATAGCATCAATTGTTCTTACAGCATAACATTTATGCGGCTGATCCAGTTCAGTTCTTGGCAATGGCAACCACTCAGATGTTAATAGTGACTCAGCAAAAGAAACATCATTGAATGTCAAGGGGTGATAGTTAAGAGTTTCTCTTGTTGGAGATAGTCATTGTCTGGCCCTGTGTGGCACAAATATTATTTGCAACTTATCTGCCTAAGCCTGGATGCTGTCCAGATCTCGCTCCAAATATACACATACCTGAGGTGACATGAAAGGTGTTGAAGATTATAAAATCATCAGCCTTCTCACTTCTGATCTTATAATGGAGGGGAGGACATTGGTGAAGCAGCTGAATAAGACACTGTCCTGGATCAGCTGAAATATCACTTGTTGGTTATTGGTTATGGGTTTCCGTTGCTCTCTGTCTTGCAATCTGATTTTGCTATGGTGTAGCTTTACCAGGTTGATACTTCATTTGAGGTACACCTAGTTCTGCTCCTGGCATGCCCTCCTGTACTTTTCAGTGAAACAGGGTTGTTCTCCTGGTTTGGTGGTGGTAGGAGAGGGGGGAATATATTGGGCCATGAGGTTACTGACTGTAGGTGAATATGATTCTGCTGCTGATGCCTATTTTTGAATTGCTAGATATGGTCAAAGTCTGTTCCATTTAGGTTATTGGTAACCTAAACAATACAACGGTCAAGATGGAACCACATCTTCACAAGGGCTGTATAGTAGTATTTCTACTAAAAGTGTCAGGGACATATGCATCTGCAACAGGTAGATTGTTGAGGACATGAACAAGTAGATTTTCCCCTGTTATTGTTTCTTTCATTAATTAACACATACCCAAGCTATTTTTGGGCATCTTTTAGGGCAACTCCTTTCCTACTGTTTACAACTGCCTACCACCTCTAGTGGGTCTATTCTGCCAGTGGGACAGGACATACACAGGAATGGTAATGTTGGCATCTAAGACATTGTATGATTCTGTGAGTATGACTATGTCAGGTTGTTACTTAACCAGTCTGTGGGACAGCTCTCCCAATTTTAATATTTACTCCCAGTTGTTGATAAGAAGGACTTTGCTGTCTTTGGCATTGTCATTTCTGGCCTAGGTCAACAGCAGGTGGTCCATCCAATTTCATTCCTTTTGTTATACTTTGTAGCAGTGTGAGACAGCTGAGTGGCCTCTTAAATCATAGCAGAAGACAGTTAAGAGTAAACCACATTGGTATCATTCTGAGGTCACATGTATATCAGACTGGGTAAGGATGACTAAAGGCATTAGTGCGTAGGATGGGTTTTTAACAACAGGTGTTACATCATTGCAATTAGTCTAACTTTTAATTCCAGATCTTCGTTGACTTCAGATTTCACCACCTGGCATGGTGAAATCAGACCATGAGACCATAAGGAAAAGGAACAGGAGCAGGTATTTAGACCCTGGGTCAATTCAATAGGATTGTGGCTGCTCCAGTATTCCTCACATGTATTTTCTTAGATTTTCCCCATAACTCTTGATATCTCAGCTGATCAAGAATTTATCTATCTCAGCCTTAAATATACCAAAGCAATCTGCCCCCATAGTTCTCTGGCAAGGAGTTCAAAAGACTCAACCCTCTGAAAGAAGAGATTTCTTCTCATTCAAACCCTATGTCCCCTAAACATTAGCTTGTGGTTCTGGATTAGTAGTCCAGTGGCATTATCGTGATGCCATCACCTCACCTGTTCATAAATTGAGACTAAATGAGCTACAGAAATCATGTAATTTTGTCACCTGAACTTTGCAATGAACACCAACAGGAATATTAATTAATTTTTCCCAAAATTACTGCAGGAAGCCAGCAACTTATAGCATATACCTGCTCTGCGCTTTTTTTAAATCAGTAGCTGCTTGCAGCCAGAAAAATACTTAGGGACAAATAAAGGAAATAAACTCATTCAAAGGAACCTTAATAAAAATGTCTTGACTTAGAAGGCCTCTTCTGGTGAAGATGGACCTCTTAGCAAATATCTTCTACCACTCAGATCTTCACTTGAAAAACTACTGTTATGTTCAGTAGGGTAATCAAGACCTAAGAAATAAGGCAGAACTTGGCAAAGAAGTCCCTCAAGCTTGCACCACCTTTCAATAATTTAGTGGCTGATCGATCTTGGTTTCAACTCAACTTTCTGATGTGTCCCTCATAAGCCAAGATTCTGTGATTTGGACCCAATATACATAAGGTCCTCACCTTTTCCTAGCGTTTCCCATTCACATTCTCAAAAGATAAGCTTAATGCAGCAGGAAGGTTCTGCAATCATGGGATGCCAAGTACACCCTCCTTGCTGTCCACTGGCAGGTCACCACCACAACTTTCTCAAGCGCAACTCACAGATGGATTTATAAAAGCTTCCACCAGGTGGAGTCATTATATTCAGGGCCATTATGTCATGGAGATATTTCCTAAACAACCCATTATACACCCCTGGAGCTAGTGGGACTTGAACCTGGATCAGCTGGCTCAGGTGCAGGGACTCCATCACTGCACCACAAGAGCCCTGATCTTTATGTCATTAACCATGGTGATAATGTATTCATCTGTTTCAATAGATGCCAATACAGTAGCCACTAGACGGAAGAGCTCTTGCAGTGCAGCACTAATGTCCCTACCTCTATGCCAGGAGCCTGGGTTCAAGTCCCTCCTGCTCCAGAGGTGTGTAACAACATCTCCGAATAGGTTGATTGGAACATATCTTGTCATTGGACAGTATAATGGAGTTGGGATCCTGGCTAATATTCCTTTTTTTAAACCCAGGGATCACAAAACAATAGTTTTTCTTTCAAATTCAAGCTAAAAACAGCCAAATCAATACACAGACCAGGAGACCATTTAAGATCTCATGGTTCTTTATGGTTCCATATACTTCATTGATAGGGCTCTAACCTTCTAGTCCACACAATTTTGTCTCCTTCGACCCAAAGGCTCATTATCTTACACCACAGTGTAATTATGCACAGAACATTAGGCAAGGCTCCAAGAAATCCTACATTTTTTCTTCACTATATTTACTGCTTTTTAATCTCAGAATTTCAATTGCTTTTTGTCATAGATTTCTAGCCTGCTCCTGAGATTTCAGTAGAATTAACTGAGAAATTATGGGCTGTTCACCAAGGACTAAATATTTTAATAATCCATTTAGTTGTTTTAAATTTTGTCTGCGTGATCCAACAGTATTGTAAATATTATCAGAATATAATTCATTTTTATTGCTTCTGGCATTAAACTATACTTATTTGATGCAAACTAGTCACAGGAGTAGAGATTTAAATTAGACCCCACATCAATTTTTTGAAGTGTAGCTATTCCTGGGGGCGGAAGAGTGTCACAGCACTCCCACAGGCGACATGCTAGTGATGTGGTGAAGCAGATCTGTGCTGATGATGTTAAACATCACAACAAATGCCTGAACTTGGCATTGTTGCATTTGTAGCAGATTTCTGTAGTTCAGTGGGAAACGCACCACCAGCTGTGACACTAAGCAGAAATCAGGAAACCAGATCTTCAGCTTGTATTGATTTAGTAGATTTCAAACAGGCTGGTGCTGCATTAGGTACCAGCAATTCTGTGCTGAAGTGAAAGGAGAGGAGATTACATTAGATAGTATCATTTCACCGCTAGCCACAAAATAAAAGAATCTAACTTATTTTTAGGGAAATAATTTGTTGGACCAAATTGGTAAAAGCCTGATGTTAAATGATATGGAAATATTTCAGAAAATGGCACTGAGGTGATGATCAGCCAAGATCTAGAATGGTGGGGCAAGCTCAATAGCTGAATGGGCTCCTCCTATTCCTGTGCTCATGTCAGGATAATGCGTAATTTGGGAAGAAATTTAGGAAGTGGAGTCCCCATGCATTTGCTCCCCTTTCCTCCTGGGTGATAGAACCCACATTGTTGGAAAGGTTTCATCAAAGTAATTCTGACAAGTTGCTCAAGTGTATCATCTAGATGGAACACAGTTGCGATTATTCATCAGTGGTGAAGGGACTAATTGCTTAAGGTGGTAACAGATGCCTTTTAAGTAGGTCTTTTTTTCTTCTGGATGGGGTTGGCCTTCTTTATTATTGTTAGAGCTGCGGTTGTCCAAGCCAATGGGGAGTACTGCATCACACTCTTGACTTCTGACTTGCAGATGATTGAAACTTGAGAATCAGGAGGAGAATTACCTTCTACATAATTCCCAGCCTTTCTTACCACAGTATTTATATAGCTGTTCCAGTTTAGTTTCTCTTCAATTGTGACACAGAATGTTTTCAGTAATGATAATATCATTGAACATCAAGGGCAGATAGTTAGTTTCCTTTTCTTTGTATTACTGCCTGGTTCTTGAATGACATGAATGTTTATTTTTCATCCATTTACAGAATGTGGGCTGCACTGACTGGACCGTATTTATTGCCCATCCCTAATTGCCCTTGAAAAAGTGGTGGGGAACTACCTTCTTGCACTGCAGCTATCTATTTGGAAAGGTCAATCATGAAATATCCAAATATGATCAGGCTGAGAACACAACTTTGAGGAACTCCTGGAGTGATACCCTGAGACTGAAATGACTGACCTCCAGCAATGCTATCATCTTCTTTTGAGGTATGTGATTGGTGCCACACCTGAAAGTTTAGCCTGACTCCTAACTAATTCAATTTTGCTAAGACCTTTTGATGCTGCTCCTGAACAAATGTCAAGTGGCCTTAACTGAAACCAAACCAAGCATGGATAAGCAGCTTACTGTTGAGGTGCTGCTTGACAGTACTGTCAACAACAACATCTAGCACTTTGTTGATGTTTGAGAGTGAACAGATGTGATAGATCGGATTTGTTCTAATTTTAGTAAATAGGATATACCTGCGCATTTTTCGATGGATGCTAGCATTGAAGTTATATTAGAATAGCTTGGCTTTGGACATGGTTAGTTCTGAAGCTAAATATTACAGCCCAGAATATTGTCAGAGCCCACTGTTTTTGCTGTAGCTAGTGCCTTCAGCCCTTTCTTGACATGATATTAAGTGAATTGAAGTGAAATCTATAATGTTGAGAAACTCACGAAGAGGCTGAGTTGAATTATCCATTCAACACTTTCGACTGAAGACAGTAACAATATCTTCAGGATTCTCTTTTTACGACTTTTTCACTAGAAAAGATAGCAGAGTAGGGTTGCGATCCTTCCAAGAATTGAACATCAATCTTCAGGAAAGAATTGATACAAGTAATTCAGAAGAATCATCAAAACAGTTAAAAGTATATTTAAAAAATAATTTTCTTTGAACGTTCAGGTATAAAAGTATTCCAATGGGACAAAATATTGTCAACAGAAAATGAAGAATCGCTCAATTCAGTAATAAAGAGTCTATTCACCTTCCTTTTGGGCATGGGAAGATGGTCCTCAGTATTCAGTCTTTGTCTTCAATAGTGACAACACAAAAAATGTTCCAATAAATTAGGAGGTCGAAGGAAGACAGGAACTTATAATCACTAGGGAAATGCTCCTGAGTAAAGTGATGAAGGTGCAAGTTGGAAAGTCTCTGAGTCCTTTTGGACTTCATCCAGGTGACTGATGAGGTACCAAATGCAGTGGTGTTAATTTTCCAAAATTCATTATATTTTGGAAAGGTTCCTTTAGTCTGAAAATTAGCAACTATAATCCCTCTATTCAAGTAGGGGAGGTGGCAAAAAACATGAAACTGTCAGCCAGTTACCTTGACATCTATTACAGGGAGGGTATCAGAATTGATCTTTAAGGGGGTTATAACTGGGCACTTGCAAAATCTACAGATAATTTGGAAGAGTCAGCTTGGTTTTGTGAAGTGAAAAATCATGTTTAATGATTTATTAGAATTCTTAAAGAGTCTGTGCTGGGTCCTCAAATTTTTACAATTCATATCAAGGCATGGTTATTTGTAGCCTCCTCTACTTTTGAATATATTCATTCATGTTGCCACACAATTCCACAAGTATCCGGATACTTTTGCTATCTCATTCAAATGGGCATTATTCTTTGTATAAGAAACTAGACAGAGATTATGAACTGACTACCTAGTTCCAAGAGTAAGGGGAATCCAAATTCTATACATGCACAATTTCCAACAAAGTGGATGGGAGAGAAAGTAATTGAAATGTATACATCAGGTGTACAGGTAAAATGTGGTTCATCTAGCAGCTTTGGGCAACATGAAACAGTCCATATTGTTTCCCTCTGAGCAGGTAATGCTGTAGCCACTCCAATGCAACCCATTTGGGGTTATAGAGGCATACAGCATGGAAACAGATCTTTTGGTCCAACTCTTCCATGCCAACCAAATTTCCTAAATTGAATTAGTTCCATTTGTCTATGTTTGGTCCATACCCCTTTAAAACTTTCCTATTCATGTTCCTGTCTAAATGTCTTTTAAATGTTGTAATTGTACCTGCATCTACCACTTCTTCTGGCAATACATTCCATATATGTAATATATATCACCCTCTGTGTGAAAATATTGCCCCTCAGGTCACTTTTACATCTTTTCCCTCTCATCTTAAACCTAAGCCCTCATTTTTTTTTAACTCCCCTACCCTAGGGAAATGACCTTTGATATTCACCTTATTTATTTCCCTTGTGATTTTATAAACTTCCATAAGGTCACTACTCAGCCTCATAAGCTCCAGGGAAAAATGCCCTAGCTCCTTGATCACTTTGATCTCTAATAAAATAATTCAGAAATTGTTATTTATTGCTGAAAATGAATTGACACAGTGACAAACTGGTTAAAATCAGGCTTTGTTAATAAAAACGGCAGGCTGACTAGCTAACATGACTTCCTCTGCAATTTGAACAAAAGCATTGATTAGACTACTTACAGTGTGGAAACAGGCCCTTCGGCCCAACAAATCCATACCAACCCTCCAAAGAGAACCCCCCCCCCCCATTATTTACCCCTGACTAATCCACCTAACACTACCTAGCATGGCTAATTCACCTAACCTGCACATCTTTGGACTGTGGGAGGAAACCCACGCAGACACAGGGAGGATGTGAAAATGCCACACAGACAGTTGCCCGAGGCAGGAATTGAACCTGGGTCTCTGGCGCTGTGAGGCAGCAGTGCTAACCATTGAGCCACCAGTAATCGAGTTAAACAAGTGTAATCACGCTATCAACAAGTGGAACTTCTATGAATGACCAATATTGTACAGTACTGTTTCTGAGCCTTTATGCTTCTATTTAATAGATAGTTCAACTACATTAATGTGACTGACAATATAATTCACAAAATAAGCTTATGAAAAGGGAGATTTGTTTGCAAAGATTTTCCTCTAGCACTCCTCAGGATAAATGTACAAATATCAAATTTCAAATGATCACAACAATTTATTCAGCAGGAGAAAATAGTGCTGAATGGTTGGCAAGTTTGCTGTGATCGGACACTACACTGCCCTGGTTCTCTTTAATAATCAAAGGCTGAATTTTTCTTTAATTTACAAAGAACAGGTCCTTGTATATGCATACATATTGCTTCTACAACTCTCAAACTTGACTGATATCTGAAATTGTTTTTAGAAAGCTAGTATTATACTTGCATTTAAACTACTCTTCATAATTTGGATTCAAGGTACAAACAAAATAGCAATATCTTCTCCCCAGCTCCAGGTTTCCACATTTCACACCCTCCACAACTCAAAGATCAAGCAACTCAACAATTTATTGGTTACTAAAAATATTTATAAAGTGTCTACTGGGAATTTTATGCCATTGACCTGGGTTGACTCTGCCTTCAAATGCAATAAGCACTTGGCATTTAGTTAGCACTTTACCAGATCAGCAGATGTGAAATGCAACTGATGATATGTTTATTTCGGTGAACAGTTAATCCTAACCCCATATGTGAGCTTAAAATATTTTTGCTTCAAGCTACTTTTAATCTGTTAACATTAACAACTGTGATAAAAACTGATAACCCAAGAGGAAGAAATTCTAGGCTGCATAGTACAAACATATCACAACAAGAGATACAGACCTCAACTTAAGCAGAAAAGCTTCAGAGAAGATTTGATGGAGGTATTCCAAATCATAAATAATTTCAAGTGTGCTGGGCAAGTTGGTAATTAGAGGTCCCCAATTATGGAGATTGGCAAAAGAACCAGAAGCCACATTAAGAATTTATTTTTAACCGCAATGAATTGTTGTCATCTAGAACGCACTGTAGGAAAGAATAGTGTAGAAGCAGATCCAATTTAATTTGAAAGATAGATAAAATATTTAATGGAAAATCAGTTCTATCATTATGTGGAAAAACAGGACAAAGGAATGGGATTAATTGCCCAAATGTTTTTCTCTTTCTTTGGGCTCTATCCCCACCTATCGTTTACTCCCCCAGTTTCCTCCACTGCATCTTCTGTACAAAAAACATCCTTTTCCTAGTTACCATCAGTTCTCAACAAGGGTCACTAGATCCAAAACATAAACTACGATTTCTCTCCACAGATGTTGTCAGACCTGCTGAGATTTTCCAGCAATTTCTACTTTTGTTGAACATTTCTTTAATCATGCTTTTGGGCAAGTTGTTGGAGGGAATCCTGAGGGACAGGGTGTACATGTATTTAGAAAAGCAAGGGCTGATTAGGGATAGTCAACATGGCTTTGTGCGTGGGAAATCATGTCTTTCAAACTTGATTGAGTTTTTTGAAGAAGTAACAAAGAGGATTGATGAGGGCAGAGCAGTAGATGTGATCTATATGGACTTCAGTAAGGCGTTCGACAAGATTCCCCATGGAAGACTGATTAGCAAGGTTAGATCTCATGGAATACAGGGAGAACTAGCCATTTGGATACAGAACTGGCTCAAAGGTAGAAGACAGAGGGTGGTTGTGGAGGGTTGGAAGCCTGTGACCAGTGGAGTGCCACAAGGATCGGTGCTGGGTCCTCTACTTTTTAATCATTTACATAAATGATTTGGATGCGAGCATAAGAGGTACAGTTAGTAAGTTTACAGATGACACCAAAATTGGAGGTGTAGTGGACAGCGAAGAGGGTTACCTCAGATTACAACAGAATCTGGACCAGATGAGCCAATGGGCTGAGAAATGGTAGATGGAGTTTAATTCAGATAAATGTGAGGTGCTGCATTTTGGGAAAGCAAATCTTAGCAGGACTTATACACTTAATGGTAAGGTCCTAGAGAGTGTTGCTGAACAAAGAGACCTCAGAGTGCAGGTTCATAGCTCTTTGAAAGTGGATTCACAGGTAGATAGGATAGTGAAGAAGGCGTTTGGTATGCTTTCCTTTATTGGTCGGAGTATTGAGTATAGGAGTTGGGAGGTCATGTTGCAGCTGTACAGGACATTGGTTAGTCCACTGTTGGAATAGTGCATGCAATTCTGATCTCCTTCCTATCAGAAAGATATTGTGAAACTTGAAAGGGTTCAGAAAAGATTTACAAGGATGTTGCCAGGATTGGAGGATTTGAGATACGGGGAGAGATTAAATAGGCTTGGGCTGTTTTCCCTGGAGCATCGGAGGCTGAGGGGTGACCTTATAGAGGTTTACAAAATTATGAGGGGCATGGATAGGATAAATAGACAAAGTCTTTTCCCTGTGGTCAGGGAGTCCAAAACTAGAAGGCATAGGTTTATGGTGAGAGGGGAAAGATATGAAAGAGCCTTAAGGGACAACCTTTGCATGAAGAGGGTGGTACGTATATGGAATGAGCTGCCAGAGGAAGTGGTCGAGGCTGGTACAATTGCAACATTTAAGAGGCATTTGTATGGGTATATGAATAGGAAGGGTTTGGAGGGATATGGGCTGGGCTCTGGCAGGTGGGACTAGATTGGGTTGGGATATTTGGTCGGCATGGACGGGTTGGACCGAAGGGTCTGTTTCCATGCTGTACATCTCTATGACTATGACTCTATCTGCCATAATATCCTATGAAGCACGAGGATGTTTTACTGTTAAAAGGATAAATATATGCAAGCTGTTGTTGTTTCATCCAGATAAGAACATGTTGTTTTTGTCCATACCAATCATGGCAGCCACGCACTTCTGGATAAAAATATTTGCATTTTTCTGTTCACCATACTAGGACAGTTTAACAACCATAAAACAATATTGTAGAGATCAATTTCTAGGGCCAGGTAAAATCAATCCTACACAGTATGCACAATTCAATACAGAGAACATTGCAGAACACTACAGCAGCAATTTCCACAGTGACCACTAGGATAGCTGGTATAGAAAACACCAAGGGACTCTGGTGCTGTGAAGGTACTTTTGAAGTTTGGGTTATTGCATTATTGTAGCAGGATTCTGTCAGTGTTGTTACCTATCTGAGAATATGTGATGTGGACTCTGGCTGCAGCCAATGTTTCAATTTCTAGTACTGACCTTGATGAATACAATGATTCATCAATTGGGAAAATCTGAAGCAACTGAATGTATGTTAGTCAACTAGGTCAGTTATTCACAGAGGAAAACAGCGCACTTGGATTTTAAGAACAGTAGTGTTGAAACTAAAGATTCATGAAACTCACCTAGCTGATTTAGTACATGTAAGCACTGCAGACTTCACCATCATTTTATATCCTTCTCAAGTGGTGGGTTCTACACCAGCAATCAATCCTGATGTATCTCATCCAACTACACTTCATGTAAAACTAAAGCAAAATACTGCAGGTGCTGGAAATTTGAAACAAACACAGTTCTTAAGAGTCATACTGTACTCAAAACATTAACTCTGTTTCTCTCTCCACAGATGCCGCCATACCTGCTGAGCTTCTCCAGCATTCTCTGTGTTTGTTATGCTTCATGTAGCAGACCAAATAGTAAGTAACAAAACACAATTTCACATGGGAAGGTCACATTAAAATGAGCCTTTCCTCACACAATTTTTTTCCAGCCACTCAATGGGTAATAAGTGTGATTCCACTTGTTATGTCAGAGGCTTTAAGGCAGATTTTAGTGATTCTGCTATTCCTAGTCTTTTTCTCAACCCAACTTGACTTCCAATAAAATACACCTCCATAATAGGCAATGATTTCAAAGTATCTTTCTTTCTGAATCTCATCAGAAACTTTCCCAGCCACATAAACTGTATCATAAGGTCTATTACCTGACTCAATATTACCTGAGTTAATTGGCCATTAAAGCTGTCATTTTAATTTTACTCTGATCACTCAATTCTACATTGCAAGTGCATTTATCCACTCAACTACAATAAGAGTTACATACAACGGGATAATAGGCCAGTGAAGTCAGCCAGGCTAGCACAAGTGGAAAAAGTGTTTCAGAGTGTGACAGTCAGTAAAACTGCAAAGTGGAACAGGTTAGGGAGGACAGAACTGGCATTTGTTCAAAGTGTATCAATATCCCTCTGTTGGAACTTGATGGCCCAACTTTCCTTACACACAACAGACAATGTACTCTTGTTGCACCATGGAACAAAACTTATCACTTGTATACTACACAATAGATATTTCACCCCAAATAAAATCAGTGATGACTAAATAGCCCATAAGATTAGAATACCCTATGAGCTGGAACATTAACTTAAATTCAAAGCCACATGCCTTAGAACACAGAACAATACAATTTGTGGGCAGCACAGTGGCTAGCACTGCTGCCTCACAGTGCCAGGGATCCATTTTCGATACCCGCCTCAGGTGACTGTGCAAATGTCTCCACACAGACATTCTCCCTGTGTCTGCGTGGGTTTCCTCCAGATGCTCCGGTTTCCTCCCTCAATCCAAAGATGTGAAGGTTGGTGGATTGGCCATGGGAAATTGCCCATAGTGTTAGGTGCATTAGTATAGGGTAGGGGAATGGGCCTGGATGGGTTACTCTTCAGAGAGTCGATGTGGACTTGTTGGGCCAAAAGGCCTGTTTCCACACTGTAGGGAATCTAATCTAATCTAATACAGTGCAGAACCAATCCTTTGGCCCTCGAAGTTGCGCCAACCTGTGAACTAATCTAATCTCATTCCCCTACACTATCCCATCATCATCTATGTGTTTATCCAAGGATTGTCTAAATCTCCCTAATGGGGCGGAGTTAACTACATTGGCAGGTAGGGCATTCCACGCCCTTACCACTCTCTGAGTAAAGAACCTGCCTCTGACATCTGTCTTAAATCCATCACCCCTCAATTTGTAGTTATGCCCCCTCGTACAAGCTGACGCCATCATCCTAGGAAAAGGACTTTCACTGTGTCTACCCTATCTAATCCTCTGATCATCTTGTATGTCTCTATTAAATCCCCTCTCAGCCTTCTTCTCTCCAATGAGAACAGAACAGAGTCTCTCAGCCTTTCCTCATAAGACCTTCCCTCCAGAAAAGGCAACATCCTGGTAAATCTCCTCTGCACCTTTTCCAATGCTTCCACATCCTTCCTATAATGGGCGACCAGAACTGTACACAATATTCCAAGTGTGGCCACACAAGCGTTTTGTATAGTTGCAGGATGACATCACGGCTCCGGAACTCAATCCCTCAACCAATAAAACCTAACACACCGTATGCCTTCTTAACAGCACTGTCAACCTGGGTGGCAACTTTCAGGGATCTATGTACATGGACTCCAAGATCTGCACATTCACACTACCAAGAATATTTCCATTGACCCAGTATTCTGCCTTCCTGTTATTTTTCCCAAAGTGCATCACCTCACATTTATCTGCATTGAACTCCATTTGCCACCTCTCAGCCTAATTCAGCAGTTATCCAAGTCCCCCTGCAACATTCTTCCACACTGTCCACTACTCCACTGACTTTAATGTCATTAGATTAGATTACTTACAGTGTGGAAACAGGCCCTTTGGCCCAACAAGTCCACACCGACCCGCCTTAGCGCAACCCACCCATACCCCTACATATACCCCTTACCTAACACTACGGGCAATTTAGCATGGCCAATTCACCTGAGTCGCACATCTTTGGACTGTGGGAGGAAACCGGAGCACCCGGAGGAAACCCACGCAGACACGGGGAGAATGTGCAAACTCCACATAGTCAGTCGCCTGAGTCGGGAATTGAACCTGGGTCTCTGGTGCTGTGAGGCAGCAGTGCTAACCACTGTGCCACCGTGCCATCATCTGCAAACTTATTAATCCATCCACCTATGCCTGCATCTAAGTAACTTATAAAAATGACAAACAGCAGTAGTCCCAAAACAGATCCTTGTGGCACACCACGAGTAATCGGACTCCAGGCTGAATATTTTTCATCAACTACCACTCCCTGCCTTCTTACAGAAAGCCAGTTTCTAATCCAAACTGCTAAATCACCCTCAATCCCATGCCTCTGCATTTTCTCCAACAGCCTACCATGTGGAACATTATCAAAGGCTTTACTGAAGTCCATGTACACCTTGTCAACTGCCCCACCCTCATCCGCATGCTTGGTCACCTTCTCAAAAAGCTCAATGAGGTTTGTGAGACATGACCTGCCCTTAACAAAACCATGTTGACCATCTGAAATCAACTTGTTGCTTGCTAGATGATTATAAACCTTATCTCTTATAATCCTTTCTAAAACTTTTCCTACAGTTGACATAAGGCTCACTGGTCTATAAGTATCTGGGTCAGCTATATGACCTTCTTGAAAAAGGGCACAACATTTGCAATCCTCCAGTCCTCTGGTACTAAACCTGCAGAGAATGACAAATCAAAGATCAAAGCCAAAGGCTCTGACATCTCCTCCCTAGCTTCCCAGAGAATCCTCGGATAAATTCCATCCAGACCAGGAGACTTATCTACTTTCACTCCTCCTAGAATTGATAACACCTTTTCCGTACTAACCTTGATCCTTTCTAGTCTAATATCTCACATCTCATTCTTCTCCTGTACAATATTCTCCTTTTCCTGAGTGAAAACCGATGAGAAATATTCATTTAGCACCTCTCCCATCTCCACAAGATCCACACACTACTTCCCACGTCTGTCTTGGACTGGCCCTACTCCTACCCTAGTCATCCTTTTATTCCTAATATACTTTTAGAAAGCTTTAGAGTTCTCCTTTATTCTACCTGCTAAAGACCTGCTCGTGTCCTCTCTTTGCTCTTCTTAACTCTCTCTTTAAACCCTTCCTAATTGATGTGTAACTCTCCATCGCCGCATCTGAACCATCTTGTTTCATCGTCATATAAGCCTCCTTCTTCCACTTAACAAGAGATGGAATTTCTGTCGTAAACCACGGTTCCCTTACCTTATCACTTCCTCCCTGCTTGACAGGGACATACCTATCAAGGACACACAATACCTGTTCCTTAATATATTTCGATTGTCCCAATCCCCTACATTTTGCTACCCCACTCTATGCACCCTAAGTATTGCCTAATTGCATTATAATTGCCCTTGCCCCATTGATAACTCTTGCCCTGTGGCATGTACTTATCCCTTTCCATCGCTAAACTAAACATAACTGAATTATGGTGACTCTCTCCAAAGTGCTCACCTACCATTAAAATCAAACAACTGACCTGGTTCATTACCAAGCACCAGATCCAGTATAGCCTCCCGTCTTGTCGGCCCTTTGACATACTGTGTCAGGAAACCCTCCTGCACACATTGGACATAAACTAATCCATCTGACCTACTAGAGTTATGGCATTTCCAGTCAATATTGGGGAAGATAAAGTCCTTTCACTCCTACCTTCATTTATATTTCTTCCTAACCAGAGAAGTCATTCCTTTTCACAGTGGATCACTTCATCTTTCAGTGACACCAAGGACATATAGCATTGTATCAGAGCTCTGGATAGGCCTCAAGCTGCCACTGCTTTGCTGACAAACTGTAAAAATAAATCTATAATTTCTCCAAGAACACAGACATCAGCAACTTCCACAATAAAAGCTGCCAGATTACACATTCAGGCCTTAACATTTTGCATACTTCTTTCAGAGATCTCTGAAATAATATTTGATAAATTGCAGTGTCTGTGACATTCTCCTGTTCAGTATATAACTCAACTAATCAAAACTGATTGAGTTCATCTGAACAAAAAAGAAAACCAACAATCAGTGATACAATACCTTTCCTATCCATGTATTATATAATGATCTGTCTAAATGTTGTAACTATACTTGCATCTAGTACTTCCTCTGGCAATTCATTCCAAATATGCACCTCTGTATGAAATCGTTGTCCTTCAGGTTCCTTTTAAATCTTCCTCCTCTCACCTTACACCTGTGCTCTCAGTTCTGAACTCCCCTACACCAGGGAAAAGACCTTTGCTATTCACCTTATCTATATCCCTTGTGATTTTATAAACTTCCATAGGTTCGCCCCTCAGCCTCATATGCTCCAGGAAAAATCTCCTAGCTCATTGATCCTTTTGTTCTTTAATAAAATAATTCTGAACCTGTTATTTATTGTTGAAAATGAATTGGCACAGTGACAACTGGCTTTGTTAATAAAAATGGCAGGCTGACCAGCTGACAAGACTTCCTGACTGAGTTAAACAAGTGTAATCCAGCTACCAACAAGTGGAGAGAACGTATATGAATGACCAGTATTGCACAGTGCAGTTTCCGAGCCTTTATGCCTCTATTTAATAGGTAGCTCAATTGCATTGAACTTACTAACAACATAATTAATTACAAAGTTTCTGAAATGAGAGACCTGTGCCAAAGATTTTCTTCTGACACTCCTCAGGACAAGTGCGTGAATGTCAAATTTCAAATGATCACAACAATTTATTCAGCAGGACAGAACAGTGCTGAATGGTTGTCAAGTTAGCCCTGCTTGGAAACCACACTGCCCTGGATAAAGCATGAAGAGCTAGAAATTCCCCATTCTCCTTAATAATTCAAGGTGTAAACTTTTCTGAAGTTTAAAAAGAACAGGTCCTAATGTATAAATGCATATTGCTTCCACAACTCTAACTGAGCTACGTTACAAGCTTGACTGATCTCTGAAATCATTTTTAGGGTATTTGAATACTAAGTTGTTCTCCTAGTGCCCAGACCAATATTCCGTCTTCATTTAAGAACATCAAAATTTCTAATACATCATTCACCTTATTGCTTCTGGGTTCTTATTTTGAATAAAGAGCAGCAGTTTCACTACATAAGTTATTGCAATCAAATGTTATTCATTCTTCATCTCTCGATTTGAGGCATTTAAGAAATGCAATTGGACATTTGATAAATTAAAGCTCCTGTGAATGCACACATTAAACAGGTCCATTCAGGCATTTTCCAGGTTCCTAATAATTTCTCCATCTGTCATCAAAGAGAAGCATCCTGCCGAAAGGCAACAAATCAGCCTACTAAAATACAATTTTAAGAATCTGTATGTCAGATGTTTAATGCACATTTTAGACAGACAGGTTGGAACCTTGTTTGTGGTTTCTTATACTGGTCCTAACAGACTGTTGTGATGGTGCAAACATTCAAACAATTCCCACTGTGCATCATAAAACACTACCAAAAACTACCCTAAAAATGTCTTCCCTTCAGTTTTCCAAAACTAGCATATTTTACTTATAAAACAAGCTCATAAGAGGTGAATGAGTACATAGGAAGTGTACAAATATTTCATTTTGTCAAAGCACTTAGTTTATCTTTATATTTGTTAAGGACTTTTACTTTAATTTTATGGTCATTTAATATGCCCTGAGCCATGTTTAAAAATCAACAATTCCATTGCATTCCCAACAATCATAACTTCAGTCCCTTTAGATTTCACTTACAACAGAAGGAGCAGGTAGGGAGGAATGGTCTGCGTTGTCTTTTTTGCTATTCCTCTGAATGAATTGCCAAGTCCTTGCCACACTTCAATTTCCAAGAGATGCCAACTAATCAAGTAAGCTGGGCATCTTGCACAATATTGAGATGTGTCTGTACGTGCAATTTCCTACTCCAACTACTACCACTCAACACTAATAATTAGAGTCATGGAATTTTTAAGCATGAAGAAAGACTCTTCAGCTCATTGTATCATGTTGGTCATCAAGCATCCATCTGTTGTAATCCATTTTCCAGCACCTGACATTTAGCCTTGTGTGCTACATTGTTTCAAGTGCTCATCCAACTACTTCTCAGATGTCGAGAGATTCTGCCTCTACCATCCTTTTTGGACTGTGTTCCAGACACCCATCACCATCTGAGTAAAAAAAAAAGTTTCCTTATATCCTCTTAAATCTCCTGCACCTTACATTAAAACTGTGCTCCCTGGGTGTTGAAGGAAACTCTCAAGACTCGGACCTTGTGAACTGATTAGTTTATTACAGAATATATCATGGGGAATTCACCGTCCTAACTGTGGCTCGGTGTTATTCCGAAGTACATCAGGATACTACAGGGTTATATAGAGAAAACAGATAGGAACTGATCGTTAATTACACAGTTTGGTATGCTTACAAGTTGGTACTAAATTAGAGGTTAATCATTAAGTTCAAAACTAAAGCACTATTATGCATTCCACAAGTGGACAGACAAATAGTATCACTATCCGTTCGAGTTACACAGATTGCTAACACTAAGCAGAGCTATCCCTAATTGACCGTGAAGTGGCAATAACTTGTGAAGGAAGTGGGACTGATTGGCAAGTCTATGTCAGCTTGCTACAGCCTGCGCTGATCATTCAGCAAAGGGAGGAAACACTATCTTGACACCTTAGGAAGATAAGGCCTACCTTTTACATTACCTCATAGTAAGGAATGCGCAGCCAGCAAAGTTCTGGCTGAGGACACAGAATGGTTTCTCAGCCAGATTAGGAAAATGGCTTCCAGGCAAATAATGTTAACTTTTCCCCAATATCGGGGGAGGTCTTGTCAGAAACCAAAACTGTGGTACTATACACCAATCAAGAGGATGGGTCAGAAGAGGTGAAAAGGAAAAAAAAGGAGGGAATGCAGAAAAACAAGAATCATTTTTATTTTTGTGTGTATCTGAGCCTAAGCTATTGCCTACAGCAAAACCTTCCATTGCCAAACAGTGTACAAACTCACCAAGATTTCTTACTAACGCTAGCGTGTTAATAGTTTAGTCATCAGGAAGGTCATCAAAATGGAAATAGTTTTCATTGCCAATTAATCTATAAGCACAGCAATTTCTGACAATACAAAAGCAAAACAGATGGCCATTTAATCAAGGTGACTGCAAGGACAATGTTCTCTGTGATTGCTGTTCTCTTCTTAGTCCCTAATTTTAAGTTCACAACCATCTTTCTTTGCACTGAAATACTAAGAAGCTGCAACCATTGATTTAAAAAAATGTCAACTGTTTCTCTCATTAGGTTGCTGCTAGATAGGACATTGCTGAATTCCCTGTGTCCTGTGTCTTTCAGCCTGGCAAGGTCAATGATAAAGCTGTTCACAGGGGAGGACGGGTAACATCTTTATATATCACTCACACTGCTTTCACTACTGGGCTGCAAGAACAGAAACAAGTACTCAACAAGACTGAAGTTATTTTCTCTTGTTACCTAACCTTTACCCTTCACACTACATCAATAATTTTAATGGAATCTCTGAAAATGAAAGAACAAATATTGCATACCAAGGCCATGCCATTATTATGAATCTGAGGACAGTATGTTAAACATCAGTCTACCACAGTCATTAGCACAGGCTTACAGGAGCTGCTGTCTCAAGAGACAGAAAAGCAGCATGCCCGCTATTACTATTAGAACAAGAAGCTAGTAGGTAAGATCTGAAGAGATACAGCCCTGTAGTGTTGGAAAATTCTATCTGCACAGTGTGAATGTTCTGATTCCCACAAAGCAGGTTAGCACACACTGTGATGAATCATGATTTATAATAGGAGATTTATGTACAAGTGTCCTTGCTTCAGCTTCTATGCTTTTGGTTCTCTTTTAGCTTTTGACGCATTTTCATATCCACTAGTAGTGCTACCATTGCATACATGAAGTGTTATCAACTCTAAGACTATCGGACATTGATAGTCTCCGCAGACATTCGTGCCATTGATCACATAACATGACTTCCCGCATAGTACCTTCATTTTTAATGGTCAATTGCAAAGCTACGAGACTCTTCAGTTTCTGATTGGATAATTCTTGAATGTTGCGCCAAAAGGCATTTCTCTTAATAGAATGAACTGATCTCATTCATAAAGTCAGAAAGTATGAGATACAGAGAGGTTTGGATATCTGGATTCAGGCTTGGTTGGCTGACAGAAGGCAGAGAGTGGTTGCAGATGGAAAGTATTCTGCCTGGAGGTCAGTGGAGTCCCACAGGCCTCTGCTCTTCGTAGTTTTTATAAATAACTTGCATGAGGAGATTGAGGGGTGGGTTAAGTAAATTTGACACAAAGGTTGGAGGTGCCGTCGATAGTATTGAGGGCTATTGCAGGCTGCAGCGCAACATAGACAAGATGCAGAGCTGGGCTGAGAAATGGCAGATGGAGTTCAACCTGGAGAATGCGAAGTGATGCATTTTGGAAAGTCAAACTCGAATGCTGAATATAGGATTAAGGACAGGATTCTTGTCAGTGTAGAGGAACAGAGGGATCTTGGTGTACAAATACATAGATCCCTCAAAGTTGCCACCCAAGTGGATAGGGTTGTTAAGAAAGCATATGGTGTTTTGGCTTTCATTAACGGGGGATCAAGTTTAAGAGAGTCGCGAGGTTTTGCTACAGCTCTACAAGTCCCTGGCGAGACAATACATGGAATATTGTATCCAGTTCTGGTCGCCTTACTATAGGAAAGATACAGAGGCTTTGGAGAGGGTGCAAAGAAAGTTTACCGGGATGCTAGGCAAAAGTGAGGATGCAGATGCTGGAAACCAGAGTTTAGATTAGAGTGGTGCTGGAAAAGCACAGCAGGTCAGGCAGCATCTGAGGAGCAGGAAAATCGACATTTCGGGCAAAAGCCCTTCATCAGGAATGGAGGCAGGAAGCAGATTGGCAGGTAGGACAGGTCATGAGGACGGTGCTGAGCTGGAAGGTTGGAACTGGGGTAAGGTGGGGGTAGGGGAAATGAGGAAACTGGTGAAGTCCACATTGTTGCCCTGGGGTTTAAGTATTCCGAGGCGGAAGATGAGGCACTTTATCTTTACCAGGATGCTGCCTGGACTGGTGGGCTTGCCTTATGAAGAAAGGTTGAATAAGCTCAGACTTTTCTCTTTGGAGAGAACGAGGAAGAGAGGCGACCTGATCGAGGTATACAAGATAATGAGAGGAATGGATAGAGTCAATAGCCAGAGATCTTTCCCCAGGGCAGGATTGACTGGTACGAGGGGTCATAGTTTTAAAATATTAGGAGAAAGGTATAGAGGGGACGTCAGAGCAAGGTTCTTTACGCAGAAAGTTGTGAATGCATGGAATGTGTTGCCAGCAGTGGTGGTGGAAGCAGAGTCATTAGGAACATTTAAGCGACTGCTGGACATGCACATGGAAAGTAGTGAATTGAGGGGTGCGTAGGTTAAGTTATTTTATTTTACATTAAGGTTAACCCTCGGCACAACATCGTGGTCCAAAGGGGCTGTTCTGTGCTGTACTTTCCTATGTTCTATGTTCTATCCTTAATAATCATTAACCTAATTAAACTTATGATACCTGCAATAGAGTTTGACAGCATTCATTTCCTAGATAGCACAATATTTGAACTGGCACAAGAGAATAGCAAAAATTAGCACAATTTTGTTTACAAAATAGCTGATATATACTCCTTCACATTGTTTTTATACACATTAAAATGAAACATCCACTGAAACTGCTCACTATACTCCGGGGGAGACCTCACCACTGAAACTACTCACTATACTCCGAGGAGAGCTCACCACTGAAGCTGCTCACTGTACTCCCAGGAGACTTAACCAGTAAAATGCTCACAGTACTGCGCCAGACACCTCACAACTGAAACTGCTCAATGTGATACGGGGAGACCTCACCACTGAAACTGTTCACTGTGTTCCTTGGAGACCTCACCACTGAAACTGCTCACTGTGGTCTGGAGAGACCAAACCTGTGAAACTGCTCATTGTACACCAGCAGGAGACAGTACTCTGAACAGCTTCAGTCATAAGGAGTGGAAGACCTGGGTTAGAGTGGTGCTGGAAAAGCACAGCAGGTCAGGCAGCATCTGAGGAGCAGGAAAATTGACGTTTTGGGCAACACTGTTTTGGTCGGTGTTGGATCCACTGCTGTTCGTCATTTTTATAAATGACCTGGATGAGGGCTTAGAAGGGTTGGTTAGTAAATTTGCAGACAACACTAAGGTCGGTGGAGTTGTGGATAATGACAAAGGATGTAGTAGGTTGTAGAGAGACATAGATAGGATGCGGAGCTGGGCTGAGAGGTGGCAAATGGAGTTTAATGTGGACAAGTGCGAGGTGATACTTTGGCCGGAGTAATCAGAATGCAAAGTACTGGGCTAATGGTAGGATTCTTGGGAGTTCAGATGAGTAGAGAGATCTCGGTGTCCATGTACACAGATCCCTGAAAGTTGCCACCCAGATTCACAGGGTTGTTAAGAAGGCATACAATATTTTGGCCTTTATTAATAGAGGGATTGAGTTCCAGAACCAGGAGGTTATGCTGCAGCTGTACAAAGCTCTGGTACGGCCACACTTGGAGTACTGTATACAGTTCTGGTCACCGCATTATAAGAAGGATGTGGAAGCTTTGGAAAGAGTGCAGAGGAGATTTACTAGGATGTTGCTTGTATGGAAGGAATGTCTTACAAGGAAAGGCTGAGGGCCTTGAGGCTGTTCTCATTAGAGAGAAGAAGGTTGAGAGGTGACTTAATAGAGACATACAAGATAATCAGAGGGTTAGATAGGGTGGACAGGGAGAGCCTTTTTCCAAGTATGGGGACGGCAAACATGAGGGGACACAATTTTAAAGTGAGGGGAGATAGGTATAAGACAGATGTCAGAGATAGTTTCTTTACTCAGAGAGTAGTAAGGGTATAGAATGCTTTGCCTGCAACGGTGGTAGATTCGCTAAGTTTAAGTGCATTTAAGTCGTCATTGGACAGGCATATGGACGTACATAGAATAGTGTAGGTGGGATGGGCTTCAGATTAGTATGACAGGGCGGCACAACATCAAGGGCCAAAGGGCCTGTACTGCGCTGTAATGTTCTATGTTCTATGTTCACTAAAGTCACTATCATCAAGATTCATGGATCCATGAGGTCTGCTAATATCTGCAGTCAAGGAGTTAGTTGCTTATGAGACAGTAACAATGCCGTTACCCAAATTATATCCTCCAGAAACTAGTGGGGCCACAGCTAAAATGTTACCACCACTTGTGCACAAAATCAGAATATTTACTACAAATTTTAACTGCATCTCAGATCTCAATTTCAAATTTGATTTAACTATTGGTACAGTGTTTATTTGAATATTTTTACAGTTTTCAAAATGCTGAAGTGTTCAAAGAAAATTTTAAAAGGCAAGTTTTACAATATTTCTTCTCTTGGGTGCACATATCACAGCCCCAAAGATTAGTCAGGAATTCCTCAATACCCCTTTAATCCCTCGTTATTTTGTAGGCTTGGCAACCCTAAATATTACAGGGCATATTTAATTTTCAGGCTGGGGAGGTGATGGTGCAAAGATCATGTCACTGGACTAGTAATCCAGACTCCTAAGTAATATTCTGGGGAGCAGAATTTGAATAATAGCAGTGCATATGATAGAATCTGAATCCAAATAAATCTGGAATTAAAAGTCTACTGATGACTATGATATCATTGTTGATTGTCATTGAAAGAAAATGTGGTTCACTCATGTCCTTTAGGGAAGGAAAACTTTTGTCCTTACCTGGTCTGGCCTACATATGACTCTAGACCCACAGCAATGAGATTAACTCTTAACTGCTCTCTTAAATGACCTTAGCAAGTCATTTTGTTGCAACAAACTGCTTAAAAGTCTCAAAAAAAGGAAACTGCTTAAAAAAGGAATGAAATTGGATGGACCAGCTGGCATTTATCATAACCAGCGCAAATTATTGGTCCTGCAAATTGTTCCCTATACGAATGTCTGGGGGCTAATTCCAAAACTGGGACAGTTGTCTCACAGACTAGTCATGCAACAGCCTTACATAGTCATATTCACAGAATCATACCTCACAGATATCCCAGACACCACTATCACCATCCCTGGACATGTTCTATCCCACCGGCAGAACATACCCAGCAGAGGCAGTAACACTGTAGTAAACAGTCAAGAGGGAGTTGTCCTAGAAGTTCTTAACATTGAGTCCAGACTCATGATATCACATGGCTTCAGATTTAGATTAGATTACTTACAGTGTGGAAACAGGCCCTTCGGCCCAACAAGTCCACACCGACCCACCGAAGCGAAACCCACCTATACCCCTATCCCTACATTTGCCCTTTACCTAACACTACGGGCTATTTTAGCTGACTCCCTTTAATTTTTGGGATATTACTCATATCTTCTACTGTGAAAACTGACGCAAAGTACTTGTTAAGTTCTCCTGCTATTTCCTTATCTCCCATCACTAGGCTTCCAGCATCAGTTTGAAGTGGCCCAATGTCTACTTTTGCCTGTCGTTTGTTTCTTATGTATTGAAAGAAACTTTTACTATCATTTCTAATATTACTGGCTAGCCTACCTTCATATTTGATCCTCTCCTTCATTATTACTCTCTTTGTTATCCTCTGTTTGTTTTTGTAGCCTTCCCAATCTTCTGATTTCCCATTGCTGTTGGCCACTTTATAGGATCTTTTTTTTATTACATTTCCTGACTTCCTTTGTCAGCCATGGCTGTCTAATCCCTCCCCGGATAATCTTTCTTTTCTTGAGGATGAACCTCTGTACAGTGTCCTCAATTATACCCACAAACTCCTGCCATTTTTGCTCTACCGTCTTCCCCGCTAGGCTCTGCTTCCAGTCTATTTTTGTCAGTTCCTCTCTCATGCCCTCATAATTACCTTTATTTAACTGAAACACCATTACATCTGATTTTGATTTCTCTCTTTCAAACAGCAGACTGAACTCTACCATATTATGATCGCTGCTTCCTAAGTGTTCCCTTACTTTAAGATCTTTTATAAAGTCTGGTTCATTACAAAGCACTAGGTCCAGAATAGCCTGCTCCCTTGAGGGCTCCATGACAAGTTGTTCCAAAAAGCCATCCTGTAAGCATTCCATGAATTCCCTTTCTTTGGATCCACTGGCAACATTATTCACCCAGTCCACCTGCACATTTAAGTCTCCCATGATCACTGTGACCTTGCCTTTCTGACATGCCTTCTCTATTTCTCAGTACATTAGATTAGATTAGATTAGATTACTTAGTGTGGAAACAGGCCCTTCGGCCCAACAAGTCCACACCGATCCACCGAAGTGCAACCCACCCATACCCCTACATTTACCCCTTACCTAACACTACGGGCAATTTAGCATGGCCAATTCACCTAACCCGCACATCTTTGGACTTGTGGGAGGAAACCGGAGCACCCAGAGGAAACCCACGCAGACACGGGGAGAACGTGCAAACTCCACACAGTCAGTCGCCTGAGGCGGGAATTGAACCCGGGTCTCTGGCGCTGTGAGGCAGCAGTGCAAACCACTGTGCCACCGTGCCGCCCACATGTTGCGTCCCTGGTCCTGACCACTGATAGGAGGTCTGTACACAACTCCAATTATGGTCTTTTTGCATTGGTGGTTCCTCAATTCCACCTCAATGGGGGATTTCAATGTCTACCATTAAGAGTGGCTCAGCACAGCACTACTGATCAAGTTGGCCAGGTCTTAAAGGACTTTGCTGAGTCTGCAGCAGGTGGCAAGGGAACAAATAAGAGGAAAAAACAGACTTGACCTCATCATTAACAATCCATCATCTGTAGATGCATCTGATAATGATAGGATCAGTAATAATGACCATTGTACATGGTCCTTGAGGAGACGAAGTCCCGCCTTCACACTGAAAATATCTTCTATCGATGTTGTATATTATAGCCATGCTAAATGGGATAGATTTTGAATAGTCAACAATTCAAGACTGGACACACATGAGGCCAATAGCAGCAGCAGAATTAAACTTCAATACAATCTGCAACTTCACAGCATGACATATCTCCAACTCAACCATTACCATCAAGCCAGGGGATCAACTCTGGTTCAATGAAGAGTGCAGGAAAGCATACCAAGAACAGCATTAGGCATACATAGAAAATGAGATGTCAACCTGGTGAAGTTACTAAACAGGACTACTTGCAGGCCAATGGCACTAACAGCAATTAATGGACATAGCAAAGAAGTGATTCCAACCAATGGATCATTTCTGAGCTTTGCAGTCCTGCCATATCCAGCCATGAATGTTGGAGGACAATTAAACAACTCACTGGAGGAGGCAGCTTTACAAATATCCCCATCCTTAATGATGGAAGAGCCCGATACTTCGGTACAAAAGATAAGGCTGAAACATTTGCATCAATCTTCAGCCAGAAGTGCCAAAAGGATGATCCATTTCAGCCCCTTCCAGTCATATCCAGCAAACAGATGCCAAATGTCCAATTCGATTCACGTTACGTGCTATCAAAAAATAATTGGAGGCACTGGATACTGCAAAAGCTATGGATCCTGACAACATTCCAGCAATAGTACTGAAGACTTGTGCTCCAGAACTTGATGCACTTCTAGCAAAGCTGTTCCAATACAACTACAACACTGGCAGCCACCTGACAATGTGGAACATTTCCCAGATATGTACTGTACACAAAATGCAAACTAGTTCAAAAATGGATAAGAGCACTAAATTCCAGAGGGTAGGCAAGAGTGACAGCCCTTGACATCAAGGTTGCATTCAACCAAGTGTGGCATCAAGGAGCTGAGCAAAACTGGAACCAATGGGAATCAGGGCAAACTCCACTGGTTGGAATCATGTGATTGTGGTTGTTGGAAGTCAGTCATCTCAGCTCCAGGATACAGCTGCAGGAATTCCTTAGGGTAATGTCCTTGTCCCAACCAGCTGCTTCACCATAAGGTCAGAAGTGGTGTGTTTATTGATGATTGCACAATGCTCAGTAGTGTTTATGATTCCTGAGATACTGAAGCAGTCCATGTTTAAATGCAACAAAATTTGGACAACAAATAGACTTGGGCTGAAAACTGACAAATAACATTCAAGCTATACAACTGCCAGGCAATCCAATAAAGTCAATCTAAGCACCGCCCTTGACAATCAATAGCATTACCATCACTGAATCCCCCACTATCAACATCCTGAGGGTTACCATCGACCTGAACTGGACTCACCACATAAATACTGTGGTTACCAGAGCAGGTCAGAGGTTAGAGATACTGCAACAAATAGCTACCTTTTGTCTCTCCAAAAGCCTGACAACCATCTACAAGGCACTAGTCAGGAATGTGATGGAATATTCTCCTCTTGTCTGGATGGATGCAGTCCCAACAACACTCAAGAAGCTGGACACATCCAGGAAAAAGCAGCCTGCTTGATTAGGGCCCCATCTACAAGCATCCAATCTCTCCACCACCAACATTCAATAGCAACAGTGTGTACCATCTACAAGATGCACTGTAGAAATTCAAAGATGTCATAGTTGTGGGTATGTTTGCTGGGCTGAGAAGTTGATTTACAGACGTTTCGTTCCCTGTCTGGGTGCCATCTTCAGTGCTTTGGAGCGTCCTGTGAAGAACTATGTCTTCTGGAATTTGTTTAGTTCTGTTCCAGCTGCTTCTGGTTGTCAGTTCCCAAAGATCCTTAGTCAGCACCTTCCAAATGTATGACCATTTCCATCTAAAGGACAAGAGCAGCAGATACATGGAAACGCCAACACCTGTAAGATCCCCTCCAAGCCAGTCATACTCCCCTACTCTCCCATTACCATTAATCGGAGGATCAACCTTGGTTCAATGAAATTATACAGTTACACATACTAGGAACACCACACAAATATAAAAATGAAGTATCAAGCTGGCGATGCTCCATCACAGGACTATTTCATGCTAAACTTGCATGCCAGGGCAGTATGGTTACTCACTGTTTAGTACTGTTGCCTCACACCACCAGTCACCCAGATTTGATTACAGTCTTGGGTGACTCTCTGTGTGGGGGTTCCACATGCTATCCATGTCTGTGTGGGCTCCTGCCAGGGGCTTTGATTACCTTCCACAGTTAATAATGATGTGCAAGTTAGGTAGACTGACCATACTAAATTTTCCATACTATCCAGGTGTACAGGCCAAATGCATAAGCCATGGTAAATGCAGGATAACGGGAATAGGGTGGGACATCTGGGTGTGATGCTTTTCAGAAGGTCGGTGCAGGCTCAATGGACTGAATGGCCTCTTTCCACACTGTAAGGATTATGATTCTACAAACAGTATAGGTTGTTGCAGCAAAATAATAGGCAGGATTCTGTGATTCTATAACCAATGGATCAACTCTAAATTTTGCATTTCTACCATATCCAGTTACGAATGATGATGGACAATTAAACAACTTGATGGGCCGAAGGCCCTTTTTTCTGTGCTGTAGACCTCTATTACTAACTTACTGGAGGAAGAGGCTCCACATATATCCTCAGTGACACTGGAACCCAACACATCAGTGTGAAAGATAGCATTGAAGTTTTTGCAGCAATCTTCAGCCAGAAGTGCCAAATGGATGATTCATATCGGCCTCCTCCAGAGGTCTCCAGCATCACAGCAATCTTCAGCCAACTTAATTCATTGTATATGATATTAATAATCAGCTGAAGGTACTGTATACCACAAAGACTGTGGTCCCTGACAACATTCTAGCAATAGTATTGAAGACATGCTCCAGAACTTGCCACACCTCCTAATCAAGCTGTTCCAGTACAGCTGCAACACTAGTACCAACTACCAATGTGGAAATTTGTCAAGCCATGTCTTGTATACAAAACATAGAACAAACCAAACCCACCTTATCAGTTAACTCTTGATCATCAGTAAAGTGATGGAAGGGATCATCAAATATCACAATCATAGGAATAAATTGCTTACTGATATTCAGTTTTGGTTCCATCAGAGCCACATTACAGCCTTGTCAGAAACATGGTCAAAAGGTGTGAATTCCAGATGTGACATAATATCAAGGCCATATTTGACACATTGCGCGATCAAGGAGCGCACATACTATCTCCATTATTGAATACAAATCAATGAAAAGCAGGTGTAAAACTCTCTGATGTTTGGAGTCATATCTAGCACAAAAGAAGGTGGTTGTGGTTGATAGAGGTCAGTCGACTCAGCCCAGGATATCTTCAGGAGTTCCTCAGGATAGTGAGCTAGGCCCAATCATTTTTAACTGCTTCATCAATGAATTTTCCTCCATCACAAGGTCAAAACTGGGGATGATGGCACAATGCTCAGAACCATCCACGGCTCCTCGGAAGCTGTCCCTTTCAGTTTGGGGTTGCAGGAACATAAAACGTTATTATTATAATTGTCCTTCTCAGTCCTACCTTTCTGCAGTAAGTTTAATTTACTTTAACAGAATAAAGTGTGAAAAACTTTTAAAACTTATAGGAAACCTAATTGCCATTCATTCAATGCTTACAGTGGAACGACACAAATCACCCAGTAACCAGAGGCAATTTGCAACTGCCAGGGTGACTGTATTTATATTTTGTTACAATTTTTTAGATTACTTAACACTTGTAGCAGTGTGCAAGATAAATCATTTTTATACTCCCAGCAAATTATGGTTCCCTTCTTTATGCGTGACACAACCATCTTCAAAACAGTGCTTTCCTTCAACTTACTATAAACAAAGGGGAACATGAGGACTGCAGATGCTGGAGATCAGAGTTGAAAGTGTGGAGCTGGAAAAGCACAGCAGGTCACGCAGCATCCGAGGAGCAGGAGAATCGACGTTTCGGGCAAAAGCCCTTCATCAGAACCCTTCATCTATGACTATAAACAAAGGCAAGATAATATCTACATTTCAAAAATTTTGCTTAGTACATTTTAGTAACATTTCAAAAGTTTGCAATGAAGGCAAAACAACTTCTCTAAATAAACTGCCACAATTATCTGTCAGAATTTACACAGTTGGTTGGTTACTTATTCTCCAATTCCCATGAAATAAAGCTATAAAACATAATGCTTATTTTATTATTGCTTTATTTGTCTATATTCCTGACTCTAAGGTATTGCTGTTCTATACATGTAATGCAATATATATATCACTGTCACTGATTCCGTCATTTCCACTCTCAACTTTGAGCCAAAGAGAAGCCTTTCAGTATGGCATATAATGTAAGCTCCATTGTAAAAGTAAATAAGAGACCTGACAATGTCTTCATTACTGTTTTCAAGAAGAATTTGGTTTTGTGATAACCATAAGATAGAATGTGTCAGTACAAGGAGACTGAACTTAGCTTTATGAAGAAGAAACAGATGTATGAATTGTATGTTTTAGTTAGGTTCAGTAGAAAAGAAGTAGCAAAAGGGCACAGGATTTGTAGAATTCTCCAGACTAAGACAGTTTGGTTTGTACAAATCTCATAATTGGAAAGAAGTATCCAGGCTAGCAGGACTAGAAATAAGTCTTCAGGTCATGAGAGTTGAAAAGGAGGCTTAAGCAGTCCAAGAAGGAGAGCTGGAGAGAGTCACTTGAGTAAAAATTTAAAAAGTTAAAGAGATGCTTCTCTGGAATTGTGCAACAGGGACATTGATGGGAAAAGAGTTGAATCTTCTTACTATTAGTGTTAAAACCTTTCTAAATTGTCATATATCTAATTTTTTAATCTTACGTGTAATCAATTTGCATTCATTTATTAAAAGAACATTGACAACTTCGTATGAATTTGCTCAATGACTGACCACCGCAGTAAGCAAACTGCAAAAACAAAACTTGCGATATAGCAAGCCTGGTTTCACTCTGAGATCTGATTTGTTACAAAAAATTAGGATTCACTTTAACAACACTCAAGTCCTCCTCCTAGCAATAATCAGCAACAACTTATTGAAAAATAATCCACTGAACGAAACCAAAACCAGTGATTTTTTCTAATTGTATTGTAGCTTAGTGGTTTTCATTATTTGATTAATTTGTCTCATGAGAATAAAACTATTTTGTGAGTATACAAATCCTGTTACTGTACACATACTCTATGCATTTACTGTTATTTACTCCAGTAAATCTTACTCATGGTGAACTGAAGTTATACCTCTAGTTTTCAAACTAGAGTTTGTGGACATCGGTGGGTTGAGAGGACAAAATCTTCATATTCTCCTGGGATTTCTACATTTATTGGCTTGCTAACATACTATCTCCATTATTGAATACAAATGAATAATTATAGTTGGAATGATAGAAATGTGTTAGTACTTGCCGCAAATGGACCTACCTTGAAGAGTTTAAAAGCAACCAGATTAAATAGGTACTAGACACTCTTTGACCCCAGTTCAAGCGGTCATGTCCAATGTAAACATAAATCAGGGGAATACACTTTAGAGCTGAATGTAGCTCTTTAAGGATGTGTGTAGATCCAGACCTTGATCAATTCAATTTGATGGCAATTAAAGGACTGCCAAAGGACTTGTTTCATTTTTTTAAGACATATTAATATTGAATGATACTTATTCGTAAGTACAAATTTATAATTTTGTAAAACCTTTAATCGGTGTTTACATTAGTTACATTCCCTACAGTACGGAAACAGGTCATTTGGCCCAACAAGTCCACACCGACCCTCCAAAGAGTAACCCACCCAGACCCATTCCCCTGTTTTTACCCCTGACTAATGCACCTAACACCATGGGCACTTTAGCATGGCTAATTCACCAAAC
The DNA here is from genome assembly GCF_020745735.1 of Hemiscyllium ocellatum. Lineage (NCBI taxonomy): Eukaryota > Metazoa > Chordata > Chondrichthyes > Orectolobiformes > Hemiscylliidae > Hemiscyllium > Hemiscyllium ocellatum. Next base: position 3,438,510 of record NC_083445.1, on the reverse strand, counting down.
TTGCACATTTTTGGACTGTGGGAGAAAATGGAGCGCCCAGAGGAAATCCACGCAGACACAGGGAGGATGTGCAAACTCCACACAGTTGCCTGAGGATGGAATTGAACCCAAGTCCTTGGCGCTGTGAGGCAGCAATGCTAACCACTGAGCCACCATGCTGCCTGTTAAATTGCAGCTGTGTCTTATTTTTTATTATTATTGGCATTTGAGCCATAGCATTGCATTTAAGCTACTGCATTTTAGACTCAATTTTAAAATTGGCTCTTTTTGTTATTAAGGTTGGCAAACCTAGCCTGGGTGATATCAGAAAGACATTCACTATGCGAACATCAAAGCTAACTGGCTTTCTATTGTTTGTTTAGTTCATTATTGGAATAGAGATTCCATCAGTAAGACCTTCATATACTACCAATATTTAACTGCCATTGAGGGGTGCTGATGAGACATCTTTAACCACTGAAGTCTATGGAGTTCAGGTGCTCTCACAGCATTATTAAAGTTGAACATTCCAAGATCTTAACTCAGCAGCTAAGAAATCTTGATGAGTACACAAGGTGTGCACATCCCAATAAGCACCCATTGATAGTCGTATGGAAATCTGGTAAAGGCTAGCTCAGGAATATTCAGGATATGCAATTCATATGACCGATGATAAAATTCTTCTGGCAGTTGTGTATTCACAAATTGAACAACACCATGTGCAAAGTAGGTCTAAAGATCAAGGATGCTTTGAAGGCAAACTTCAGGAAGTTTGGAATAACCACCTCAAACTGAGAGAAATGTTCATAAGAACAAATTACCTAAGGAACAATCTCTGGAGGTTGTGATAGACAGCTAACAACAGAAAGAAAATGTTATGATCTCAGCTGATAATATTACTGGACAAGTCAGATCACAGATAATTTTTTTTTAGAACAGTGGATATTTCATTGAAACTCAACTAAGTAAATGCTGGACCTTTAGTTTTAACAATAAAACAGAATTTTATTGCACAAAAGAAAAGGTAAACTAGAATAAACCAAACTATGTGTACATAACACAATTCAAAAGATTTCAAAACACAGAAAAAATAGAATCTGACCTGTCTCAATACTATCACTCAACAATATTCAAAGATGAGAGAGAATGCCTTCTCTATCATATCTAAGGGTTTAATTAACTGTTTCTTTTCATTCCCAGTCTTAAGAGTTTGGTAGCTTCTTTGTTGATTAACCACACAACTGATCTTAGAATTTCTCAGCTTCAAACAACCCCTTCTGATCTGAAATACTCATACTAAAACCCTTACAGCTGAAGTAACTTATTTCTTAACAGTTGTCAGCTACCTCTTTTCTTCAGGAGAGGTCATTTCATGCATCTAACTGCATCGGAACTTCTGCAAATGGAAAACAAAAGCTTTCCAAGCTATGAGTTCCAATCATAGAATCCCCATGGTGTGGAAGCAAACCATTCAGCCCATCAAGACCATACTGACCCTCCGAAGAGGAACCCACCCAGACCCTAGTGAGATGAGGCTAACTAACTTGTCGTAAATCATGGATTCAAACTGAAACATTCCTAATCCGTATGACTCAATGTCATACTCAAGATTCATTTCACCATTGAGAAATAAAAAGACTTGGCAGATTTCAATGTAAGGAGTTAAAACTAAACATAAGCTTCAGGTGAAGTTGGGTGGAAAGTCATGAGACAATCCACATTTCATTCAGTTCCAATTTCAGTTTATAGTCTTACATTCTTTCATTGTCTTGTCTTTTGGTTTAAACATGTTTACAGAATGCAGAGGAACTAAAATGGTTGACAGATACAAAATGGAGACTGCCATTACCAACGGGAGGATAAATTTATACTGTAACAAGTTTACAGGGGTAGTTTCTATTGTCAACAGACATGTTAGTTTAGTTTAAAAAGAAATGGGCTGCACACTTTTCCAATGTATTATTGTGTAATAATCATACTATTTCTGGAAATTAATTGTTGACTATTGTATGAAAAATTTGCTCCAATTCTCAGATGATCATTAATACTTCAATGGCACCAACACCAGCCACACAGAGCACATTAATTGCCAATATCTGTTATTTGTTACTAAAATTGAATTTTTCTGATAGTAGTTCCATCACCCCATGAACCCATCACACAGATTAGCAGAAAATAATGGATTTCAAGATCACTCATACTTGTGAAACAGCTAGAACTTTGTATTTGTTATTGTGGGTCATAAAATAACACAAACACCTCGACTGGATTCCATTCTGTAATTCACTCCTGGGTGTCCATTATTCCTTTTTATTCCTTTTATAGACTAACCAAACCACTCAGTAAAATTTCATCCTATAATTTACTCATAGGCATCCATTCATCTATAAATAATCCATCAATAGCTCTTCATTAAACTGTCACTTTGCTCAGTTGGCATTTCAGACTCAGAAATTGGTTCAAGTGGGTTCATCTATTTTTGATGTTATTAACTGCAGGAAGAATATTGTCAAGATCTTAGAAAACTTGCCACTTTTCTTCAAATTGTGCCATGGGACTTTTAACATACACATGAGCCACAAGAAAAGATATGAGCTTGTTGTAATGTCCCTAAAAAGCACATAATATGTGTGTGTAGTATTGAATAAATGCTATCCTATAAATTCTGTGTCCTATGATCCTGCCCCACTAGCTACCTGATGAAGGAGTAGCATGTCGAAAGTTTGTACTTCCAAATAAACGTGTTGGACTATAATCTGGTAATGTGTGATTTTTAACCTTACCCTAAATAAGATGAAACCTTTGTAAATTTTGAAGTAGAGAGGTCTACTGGTATCTATCCAACATTCTCTTGAGATCATAATAGAAAATGCATCAACATATCCTTCATCTCAGCACTTTTTTGTGGGGTCTTACTGCATGAAAAATGCTTGGACTTATGCTTCAAATTTAATTATTCAACCTGAAGTGGTTTGCAGACTAAAATTTTATCATTTACTGCTGAAGGATACTCTTCTGAAATAAAAGAAGCAGCACAAGCAAGAACTGACCTCTTTGGCACAGCAGTAAATATCGTGAAATATTTTTGTTCCTGAAATTTAGATTAAAATGATCAAACTTTTGTTTTTGGATTTGTATTCTTGGTATCCATTCTTAATCATTATGTACTTAAGGTCTGAACTGTGGCCAAAATGTAATCTGAATTCGAATAATCCTGTCTTTTTTTTTCTAGAGAAGGTAGGGCTAGATCCTACTTTCTGCCCAAGCTTATCTGCTTTCTTTGAAGATGATAAAACAAAAAGCAATGTGGAGTAAGTCAGGGCAGCTGCTGTGGTAAGCTGTATTGCCATGTAAAAGGCAAAATGCAGTTTGACCTTGTGTTGTTGGAAAAACGTAGTAATAGAACAGTACAGAACAGAAATAGACCCTTCACCCAACAATCTTGTGCTGAACATCACGCCAAGTGAAACTAATCCCCTCTGTCTACCTATGGTCCACAACCCTCCATTCCTTATTTATTCATGTGCTTATCTAAAAGTCCCTTCAACACCCCTATTGTATCTGGCTCCACCACTACTCTGGCAGTGTGTTCCAGGCACTTTCTATTCTCTGTGTAAAAAACTTAGCCCCCACATCTCCTTTGAACGTTCCACACTTACTTTAATGCATGCCCTCTAGTGTTAGACATTTCAATTCTTGGAAAAACATTCTGTCAACCTTATCTATGCATCTCATAACTTTATAAATTTCAATCAGGTTTCCCCTCAGCTTCCATTGCTCCAAAGGAAACAATTCTAATCTGTCCACCTTCTGCTTATTTATAGCTCATACCCTCTAATCCAAGCAGTATCCTGATAAACCTCTTCTGCATTCTTTCCAAAGCCTCCACATCCTTCCTGTAGCGTGGTGACCAGAATTGAACACAATGCTCCAAGTGCGGCCCAGCCAAGCTTTTATAAAGCTGCAACATCACTATCTGATTCTTGTACTCAACTAATTAATCCATTAATGGTAGCCATGATGTGGAGGTGCCGTGTTGGACTGAGGTGGACAAAATTAAAAAATCAAACAACATCAGGTTATAGTCCAATAGGTTTGTTTGGAAATTAGTACTTCCAAATAAACCTGTTGGACTATAACCTGGTGTTACATGATTTTTAAACTTTGTCCAACCAATAAAGGCAAGCATGCCAAATGGCTTCTTTATCACCCTATCTACCTGTGTGGCCACTTCCAGGGAGCTATCGACTTGAACCCCAAGATCCCTCTGTACATCAATGCTGTTAAGGGTCCTGCCATTAACTGTACAATTTCCCCTAACATTTGATCACCCAGAGCACAACACCTCACACTTGCTGGGATTAAACTCCATCTGCCATTTCTCCACATATTTTCAACTGATCTGTATCTCACCATATCCCTTGACAACTTTTATGCAAAAATCCAAGCAAATAATTTGTATCAGAGAATGAATAATGACTCTAACATGTAAGCATAGTTATACATTGCAATAATTTTTGATCCATCATGTTTTGCAACCAGGGAAAAGAACCTTTTTTTCTAATCATTACATGTCTCTCCTTACTTAAGAAGGATATACTGGGCACAGAGGGAACCCAACAAAAGTTTACTGGACTGATCTTAGGATGCCAAGATTGTCTGGAGGAGTAATCAAGAAGTCTAGTCCTGTATTCTGTAGAGTTTCAAAGTAAGAGAGGGACCACATTGATATTTGCAAAGTCCTTCTAGGTCTCAACAGGGTACATGCACAAAAGATGTTTCCCTTGGCTCAGGTGTCCAGAATTTGCGAACACAGACTCAGAATAAAGGGTAAGCATTTAGGACAAAGGTGAGGAGGCATTTCTTCACTCAGGGGTTGGTGAATCTTTGGATTTCTCTACCCCAAAGAGCTGTAGAAGCTCATTCATTCAATTTAAGACATTTCGCTAGATTTCTAGTTTTTGAATACATTAATGGATATGGGGAAGGCTGATTCAGTTCCCCTCTTTCTGACCACTGCTCACTTGATCACAAAAAAATTTTATTTCTTTTTAGCATGCAGCTACATCACACATATCAATTAAAAATGTAGTTAATTAGGTCAGTGTCTCTTCATTGGAATTAGTCATGGGACAGCTCACAAGATTGATCCCAGGTACAGAGGAGTTTCCTTATGAGAAGAAGTTGAGTTGGGCCTGTGCCCATTGGAGTTTAGAAGAATGAGAAGTGAACTTATGAAAACATATAAGATTTTTAGAAAGCTTAAAAAAGAATAGATGCTGTAAGGTTGTTTCCCACTGTAAGAAAGTTTGAGAGCAGCGGGCATAATCTCAAAGCAAAATGTCACCTATTTAACAGAGGTGGAGGAATTTCTGCTTTCACAAGGTAGTGATTTGTGGATTCTTTTTACTGCAGAAAACTGTCAAGGCTGGATCATTAAGCATATTCAAAGATGTAGTAATTGAGATGTAGAAAGTGGAGTTGAGGATTATAGGATCAGCCACGATATTACCATTTGGTGGAGCAGTAGACCAAATGGTCTACTTTTGCTTTAACATTTTATGGTCTTAGAAACATAAGAACACAAGTAGGCCATTCTGCCCATTGAGCCTGCTCTGCCATTTAATATACTCAGCTGATTAAATACTTCAAAGTCTTCAAGACACTCCAAGTTTAACAAAAAAAAAGATAAAAGGGATAAATGAGAATATACCAAACTATCTACTTATAAATTCAAATATTTTTAAACACACTATAAAGGCACAATATTTAATTTCAAAATAATTTGGAAGGAACTACAAAATTTAACAACCTTCTGAATAAAATAAATTCTCTGCATCTCTGTCTTAAATGGAATCCTCCCTATTTTTAAATTGTGCCCCTTGGTTCTAGTCTCCCCATCCAGAAGAAATGTCTTACCTGCATCCATCCTTCTATTTCTTTATGTATCTTTTTATTCTTAAGCAATCTAAAATGGCACCGGATTGTGGCAACAATTAAAGCTTTCATTCTATTTTACTGTATTATTCACTGTAAAATGTAAGTGATAATAAATCATTCAATTCATTTCAAGTTTATAAGTCTTCTAGAGATCAACTCTAATTCTTCAAAACTCAAAGAAAAACAGACCAAAGATCATCCAATCTCTCTTCATACAACAGACTCATCAACCCAGCGGTAGATTAAGGTAGCATGACGTAAACTTTGTGATTTATATTTTGAATATCATTTACTGTCAGTTTAGAATTATGTTTTTTTGAGTTAGAAACATTAAAGTTTATGTGTCTGATGTTAATTAAAGTATTCCAAGGCAATTTATTTTGAAAAACACTTTTGAAACCTAGCTAGTTTTATGCACCTCTCATGGACTTTTGTTTATTTTAGAATGTTTTTTGGCTCAGCATGGCAAATAATAGAGGCTTAAGGTTTGTAAGAGATTAAGAAAAACACCCATATATTAGAAGGGTTGATTTTTGATTTCAGTTTTACTTTGAGTTTTGGACAGTCGTGTGAAGTCCTTGGGATGAGGATGGCTGTATAGATTAGTGATCCTGAGAAGGGAAGGATAGTGAACTAGGTTATTTTGGAGAGAAAGGTTAATCTTAGTTCCAAACCAGTCATGTTGGGATAAAAACTTGAAGAGATAAAGCTGAGTACATTTAAAGTCATGTGTATAATGCTATCTACAGCTAACATCAACTAGCCAATGTCACAAGTGACTTAAACCTATCAGAGTGTAAGATATAAGGACTCTGATGTGAGTATTGTACAAGTAGTGTTTTGGGTACTGTGTCAGGGGTATGTTTTGGATTTAAACAAAAGCTGTTGATTTTCTTTTAATTCATAAAGGACTACTTTGAAATTAGATATCGTACCTTTATAGTGTGTTAAAAATATTTGAATTTACAAGTAGATACTTTGGTATATTCTCGTTTATTTCTTTTATCTCTTTTGTTAATAAATTTATGTTTAATTGTTAAAACAAAGTCTGCAACAATGTGCGCTTATATTTCAGTGAAAGTTCATTTTGTTAAAACCAAAACAAATCAAAATATGAACTATGAAGGCAAATTTCAGTCTGGGATCTGACTTGTCCGGTAATAACATTAGCTGGGTATGTAACTGTAGATCAACATGAAGAAGTCAATTACATGGTTTTCTTGAGGAATTTTAATACCTGCTTACCCCAAGGGAAAAAAAAACAATGAAACAAGGCACCAATATACACATACAGTATCAGGTAATACATTTAAAAGGGACAATGTAATCAGGTGATCAGATCAGCCATTTTCAATCAGTATTTTCAATTTTAAACCCACTTTAGTTCATGATAAATCTCTGAAATAACAATATGATGATGGGCATTAAAATTTGATGGTCTATATTTACCATGATTGCAATTGAATATTGCTCAACATCCAATAAGAGAATCTAATCATGGCTCCTTGACATTCAGTGGATTTACCATCATTGAGTACATGGAACACTTTCCACTTGCCTGGAGGAGTTCAGACAAAGCAACCTGTTTGATGGGAACCATATCCAACACCTTCAACATTCACACTTCCACCACTAATGCACAGTAGCAGCTGATCCATTCAAACCATTTTCTGATCTTTTTATCTCTCTATCCTTCATCTCTCTGCCCATAAATTCTGTGTCTGTGTGCTTCTCTCTCACTTCACCTGACAAAGGAGCTATGCTCTAAAAGCTTGTGATTTCAAATAAACCTGCTAGATTATATCCTGGTGTCATGTGACTTCTGACTTTGGACAAGCTTCAGGGATGAAAGTAGAAAAGTAACTTATGATGAACCTTAAAAAAAAGACAAGTGCCAGTAGTGCTGGCAGACATACACAAGAGAATGGCTCCAGTGCTCCTATTCCACTGTTCTATTGACCAAATAAATGTAAGACCCACTAGAAAACATAAATCCACAAACTACATTAGACAAAATTCAATCAAGAACTCAGCATTCTATTGGCTATTGTAGAGCTGTCATCTGTTTTCAAATAAAACTCAGATAATACACTAAATGAAAACCTGAGATCAATCACAAAATATACAGAAAAGGAGGAATAAAGAGCAAATAAAAATCTCAATATTTCAGTCACAACACAGGTGGCTACTTATAATCCTTTACACCTGTTATTTTAGTGGCATTTTTTTCCTCCCATTTACACTGTCAGCATCACTCTGCATCACAAACCAGCCATCCAGCCAACTGGGTAGGCAAGCAAGAGGCTGGAAGAACATAGGTAGCATCAGGAAATGGAGAAGTCAATGTTCGAGTGTAACCCTTCTCCAGCCAACTGAGCCTTTTTTAAAAAAAAATCACATAACAAAACACATTCTTTTTAGGTTTAATCAATATTATTTCAGGTAATAAAAATTCTTGAATGAACCAGGCATTAAATTAAAAATTAAAGTGATTTCATCATACATTGCATTTAAAACTCAATTAAGAGTACACTATTCTAATTGAGAATGAGTTTAGATTTGAGCAAAATTAAATCACAGAATTATTGTTGGTTCAGAAACGATACTGTCAGAGCATTTATTCTAAAATATTTACACATTTACATTTAGTATATAATTCTAATTTGTAACAATGACTCCTTCATTGAAAAACTGCTCAAGAGACCACTCTATCACTTGGTTGCTATCTCTTGCAAATATCCATAGCAAGTCTTGCAAGTAGACAGAGGAATGAAATTTTGAATGCTAAGGTGCCCTTCTTTTCCCATCTCCATGTCTGTTCTTCCTATCATTGGGATGAATAAGTCTCATGTCAGGGAAAATAAATTCTGCATCAATCAGCATTTAGGAATTGCAAAGTAGCAAAAATGTTCAGGAACAATTCCTACCCCAGCATCTAGTCTCCCAGATACTGTAGCTCAACTTTACATGAAAAGATAAAATAAACATTTGTCAGTTTGAGTAAATTGGCATAACATATGTTTGAGATACAAGTGGTTAAATACTTCACACCAAAAGTGATCCATTCCTCCTCATTTCAGAATTTCATTGTATAAAAGGAGAAAGGTATTTTACTAAATCACACCTGATCAATAAAATTGTTGCAGTGAACATTCTGGATCCCTGTCCTTGCCTGATCCCCTTTCATACCTTATTTCTGTTTTTTAGATGTCTCCAAGACATAGTCACCAATCCAAGCTCTCAATGGCATTATCTGACCAACAAAAAAACCATAAGAACTTAGGGAGGACTGAGAAAGACTAGGAAATCCCTTGTTATCTGTGTTTGCAGTATTTGGATTATTTAACCATTGAGCAAAGTACTCTTCACTCAAGTACAATTCAATTTTTATTTGCAGTTGACTTCACATAGTTTCTTTATTAATGAGCTGCACGTATTTACTGAATACAATCACATATTGCACATGTTTATCCAGCTGCAAAATAATTCCAGTCTAACAAGGACAATACTATAAGACAACATTTCTATGACTTACCCAGTCAGGACCACAACAAAATCCATGATGTTCCAGCCATTCCGTAAGTAAGAGCCTTTATGGAAAGCAAACCCTAAAGCAATTATTTTAATTCCTGCCTCAAAGCAAAAGATCCCAATGAAATATGGTTCAGTGTCATCCTGAAACAAAGCAGAAAGAGAAAAAAGAGTTAGAAATCTTTTCTCTCAATAAATTCTTGTTTAATACATTTGAGAGCTCATAAAGGATGCTAATTTTCCTTAGTTAGCAGCACTCTTTTGACTTTAAATCAGAAATTGTGGGTTCAAGAACCATTCTATTTCAACATAAAATCTAAGATCATATCCCATTGTCGTACTTAATGAGCATTTGTGTTTTCTGTCCTTTGAGCTTGGCTTTGAATTTTTATCCCTTTACTACTTTGCTTAAGCAAATATCAAAGGAACCATGGCAGGATTCAGCAAGGAGCAGGGAGTTTCTCTCTTGTCCTACAAAAACTCCTCTCCCACATATACAATATCAAGAAAATACCTCACTGTCATCTGGTTATATGTAAAATTATTTTCATTTGTTTATCTAACAGTAGTTGGTGTACATCAAAATAATTCACTTCCAAAGAGATGGATGTGATAAAGCTATAAATATGTATGCTACACTTTTCTTTATTTTCATAAAAATCAGTGACTGTCATTTTCTACTTTACATCCATTGACAACATTAAGCAATTTTAAATCAGGTGTTGAAAATATTGAATAGTCTGAATGAAACAGTTACATATTATCTCAAAAAGCACTCAAAAAACAACTTTATCAACTATGAACAGTTTGAAACCATGTCTTCCCAATCAGATAATCTGCCTCATCTACATAACCAAGACACACAGGGACTACGAATTTATTCACCTACAGAATTGGTTGAATATTGGTCAGGCAGATGACGGTGAAAAAGTGCCTTTAGGGAGTTAGTTGTTCCAACATTGCGTTTACAGTTTTGAGACCCAAGATGTGGATATTAACTGAGATTCCAGATTAATACTATAACCCAGAAATGATCAACACAGTTAGTTAACCTGCAAAGGAATAGCAAATTCTGATGGCTGAAGAATCCAAGTAACTTTCAAAACTTAAACTAGTTTTAGGAGGATTTTCACTGAAAATAATTTCAGTCCCTCCATACTGACCTACGGTGACAGCAAAATACATCATGTTCAAAATGTGCTGCAGCAACTCATGAAAGTTTCGTTAAACTCATGGCATCTGCCAGTTAGAAAGACATGTGCAGCAGATACATGGGAACACCTAGTTCCCTTCCAAGTCACAAGCCATCCCGACTTGGAACTATAAAGCTGTTGTTTCATTGATACCAGATAAAATCCTGCTGTTCCTTCCCAAAAACACAGTAGATGTACTTACTTCAGCTGGTTTTGCAGGAGCGGTTCACCACCATCTTCTTAAAGACAATTAGATGTAAACCATAATTACTGGCATTAATAATGGTGCTCACAGCTCATGAAAGATTTTTCTTAGAAGTTCTTGTATTCAAATTTATCTTCTTCTCTCCTGAAAGTACTATCTTTTATTGAAGTAAAGTTCCAAATACACTGGTCACCATCCAGTAACTTGCCCATACGTACTTAGAATTGCAAATGTGATATGGTGCCAAAGGAAGCCATTTGGCTCATCATGTTTGCACCAATTCTCCGAATGTTGTCTTAGCACCAATCTCCTGCCTTTTCCCTATAATCCTGCACTTTGCCTTTTTGAATGCTTCAATTGAACCAGCCTCCATTACATTTTCATTCAGTGCAGTCCAGACCTTAACTACTCACTGTGTGTAAAAGGTTTTTGACATCTTGCATTTGTGTCCGTTGCAAAACACTTTAAATCTGTGCCCACTCCTCCTAATACTCATAGGAGCAGGAACAGTTTCTCCCTATCTGCTGTATCCACAGTAAAAGACTGCATCTTTTTATTTTCTGTATTTTTGATTGTGGACTGAAATGGGAAAAGGTATGTTTCAAAATCAAAGTTTATGGAGGGATTACTGTATTTTTTAAGAGCAAGACACCAGCATTTATTTGTAAGTGTCTTTATGCTGTTGTTTGTTCAACCAGCAGGACAGATTTAGTTACAGATGGAACCAACACATGTACAAAGGGAAACTTGGCTACTAATAAGTAGATAATTGGTCTATGGTGTGGTGAACAGTTGTCGATGATAAAAGCCTTCTGACTATCAACAATTATGTAATAAGCTATTCAGCAATCTAGGAACCTATGGGCATGAATAGGGATGCTCAGAAATCTTCATGATTTGGAGATGCCGGTGTTGGACTGGGGTGTACAAAGTTAAAAATCACACAACACCAGATTATAGTCCAACAGGTTTAATTGGAAGCACACTAGCTTTCAGAGCGACGCTTCTTTATCAGGTGATTGTCACAATCACCTGATGAAGGAGCGTCGCTCCGAAAGCTAGTGTGCTTCCAATTAAACCTGTTGGACTATAACCTGGTGTTGTGTGATTTTTAACAGAAATCTTCAAGATGTGACAAGCGAAGTGGTGTCCTTGACTCGGTGTTAAAAAAAAACTGATTGGTTGGCAAATGGACTTTGATTGAGAGGGATATTTCCATGACAAATGCACCCATTCATGCTGACTGACAACTTTGTTTTAATTTCAAATCAGGCAGGTTGGCTCTGAATGGTCAGTGTCAGCCCTGAGGAATGAACCAGCAAACAGATGTCACCTACTTTGTTCAGTTGAAACTGATGCAATGCACGTACATGTTCCTTCTGCCACAAAGAACAGGAACTGTGTAATAATGTAAGCAGCTTCCAGTACAAGCAAGTCTACTACACTGCAAACCTGACAAGAACAATCTCCACCACTATCTCACACTCCAGGACATCAACAATCTCAGAAGATCCAACTAGGAAGAAATCAAAATAGTGTTTACAACGAATTTTAAGAAATTTCCTCTTGTCCTGAATTCCAAGTTGAGCAGGAGTCAGCTCCTTGGATCCCAGCTACCTGTGAGTCTGACTTTTATACATGAAGTGGTTATTTTATAATGGGAGCAAGACAGTCAAACATGTTCCTACCCTGACTCAATACCCATACCCATGCACTTTTAATTATAGCACATTGCCATTATCTAGAGTTAACCTTCACTTCAATATCCACTAACAATTAGTACAATGAATGCACACACATAATAAAATATACAAGTAAAACATATTACTCACCAGTCGTTCAGACATGGGAGTCTTGTCATCATCAGGCAAGTGCTGCTCCAGAGCTAAAACTATGCAGTTGGCAATGATTGTTGCTAAAATCATATACTCAAATGGAGTGAGATGCAGTTAAGGCAAAATTTCATGTAAAGGTAAGATAATTATAAAATATTACGCATAAGTCTTAGTTCAGTTTCAAACAGGAGTCCTTTGTCACCTCAACAGTATTTCAACACTCTGATAGAAACATAAGTTAATGAAATAGCACCGTAAAATGTTCAATTAAACATATTGCTATCATTACACATTGCAAGAGGATATCAACAAACATGCAGAATGGGTATTGTTGTCCACATTTTTCATAAGATGCTTGTATCTTTAGCAGAGTCAACATTTGCTGCCCATTCCTAATTTCCCTTGAACTGAGAGGCTTGCTCATCCCAACAATGATTCATGGCTACCATTGCTGAAACTAGTTTTAATTCCATTATTTAAAATTGAATTTAAAATCCACTGCGGGACTTGAACCCATGTCCCCAGAACACAAACCTGGGATTCTGGCTTGTTAGTCCAGTGACATTACCACTGCACCACTGCAACCCCAAAATGTGCAAATGATTCTTCATTGTAGATAACTGTGAGATGGTGCATTTTTATAGAAGCAATAATTAAGTGGCAAAGTGCAGGGTGGCATCCATATAAGGGAGGAGCAATAGTTCAAAGAGAAACGCAATATTTGTAAATATCTTTGCTATTGCTGCATGATGCTCCAAGATACTATGGACCAGATTCATCCGTGGCAGGTTACAAAAGCTAAGTGGTGTTAAAGATGGGTTCACGACAGACAATAACAATATTTAATTATGCTTTTATCTATCTCACCTTGGTTGTTAATTTTTAGAAATGGTGACCTTTATCTCGGCAGTCACAGCCATTAATTATTTCTCCCTCTTTTCTCAACATCTGCAGCTCACTTTGGCCAGAAATCTACACCAAGGAGATAACTGATGAAGGGGCCTACAAGGAATAAGCCTGGGTCCATAATTACATCTCGGGAATGATAACGGACTTGAAAAGACCCACAAAAGACAAGCCAGTGAGCCATGTACAGTTGGGGGAATTTCTTTTTACACATACATTGGCTGCATACTTTAATTCACATTCTCAATAAAAATCCTTCAAATTGTTAAATGAATGTCATAATTGATGTTGTTCTGTGAACCTTAATTCAGCTGAACTAACAGCTACCCATGCAGACTTTTAGTCCCTCTGTTAGGACCTCAGAAGACATAGAGAATCTGTCCAGACAGCAGCTTCATTGAGCATCACAGAACAGTAAAACCTCATTCGGGAGAAGATCTGTAGCTTGGGTGCTCGTTGTTGTGGTTCTGTTCGCCGAGCTGGGAACTTGTGTTGCAGACGTTTCGTTCCCAGTCTAGTTGACATCCTCAGTGCTTGGGAGCCTCCTGTGAAGTGCTTCTGTGATGTTTCCTCTGGCATTTATAGTGATTTGCATCTGCCGCTTCCGGTTGTCAATTCCAGCTGTCCACTGCAGTGGTCGGTATATTGGGTCCAGGTCGATGTGCTTGTTGATTGAATCAGTAGATGAGTGCCATTTCTCTAGGAATTCCCTGGCTGTTCTCTGTTTGGCTTGTCCGATAATAGTAGTGTTGTCCCAGTCGAACCCATGTTGCTTGTCATATAAGCAACATGAGTTTGACTGGGACAACACTACTATTATTGGACAAAGCTGAAAATGTGTTGCTGGAAAAGTGCAGCAGGTCTGCACATAGAAGGGCAGAGGCCCAAGAACAGAGCCCTGCAGGTAATCACTCACCACTGACCTCTAGGCAGAATACTTTCCATCTACAACCACTTTCTACCTTCTGTCAGCCAGCCAATTATGAAACCAGATAGCCAAATCTCCCTGATATCCCATACTTTTTGACTTTATGAATGAGCTTACCATGGGGAACCTGATCAAATGCCTTGCTGAAGTCATATACACCACATCCACTGCTCGACCTTTGTCAACCTGTCTTGTCACCTCGTCAAATAACTCAATAAGATTTGTAAGGCATGACCTACCCCTCACATAGCCATGCTGACTGCCTTTAATCACGCGATGTTTGCCAAATAGTTATAAATCCTATCCCTCAGAATTCTTTCCAAAACTTTGCTGACCATAGACGTAAGACTGACTGGTCTGTAATTGCCAGGGATTTCCCTATTACCCTTCTTGAAAAGAGGAACGACATTCACCTCCTTCCAATCCTCCGGTACGACTCCCGTGGAGAGTGACAAGGCAAAGATCATCGCCAGCAGCTTAGCAACCTCCTTTCTCGCTTCCCAGAGCAGCCTAGTATAAATCTGGTCAGGCCCTGGGGACTTATCAATCTTAATGTTTTCCAAAATTTTCAGCACATCAACTTAATCAATCTTGAGCTGGTCAAGCCTGTATCCCAGCTCCTCAAAGTTCTGATTCACAACAAGGTCTCTTTCCTTAGAGAAAACTGAAGCAAAATATTCATTTTGGGCCTCCCCTTCTGCTCAGACTCCATGCACAAGTTCCTTAGGCTATCCCTGATCAGCCCTATGTTCTCCCTGATCATTCTCTTATTCCTCACGAATGAGTAAAATGCCTTCGGGTTCTCCCTAATCCTATTTGCCAAGCTTTTTTCGTGCCCGCCGCCCCCCTACCGGCTCCCCTCAGTCCAATTCTGAGTTCCTTTCTAGCAAGCCTGTAATCCTCTAAAGCTGTGCTAGATCCTTGCTTCCTCCACCTTACGTAAGCTGCCTTCTTCTTTTTGACGAGAAGCTCCTCTGTTCTCGTCATCCAAGATTACTTAATCTTACCCCTTCTTACCTGTCTCAGAGGAATAAATGCATGCATCACTCGAAACAACTGCTCGACATGTTTCCTGCGCCCTTTGTGTAGAACAATTGTTCTCAGTCCTTACTTCCCAACTCCTATCTTATAGCGTCATAATTTCCTTTTCCCCAATTAAATATCTTCCCTCGGTAACTGACCCTTTCACTCTCCAAGGCTATGCTAAATGTGAGGCAGTTGTGATCACTGTCACCAAAGTGTTCTCCCACCACATGATCTGACACCTGTCCTGACTCATTGCTGAGCACCAAATCCAAAATAGCCTCTCCCCTCGTCAGTCTGTCTACATACTGAGTAAGGAAACCCTCCTGAACACACCTGACAAAAACGGCTCCATCCAAACCATCTGCACTTAAGAGGTTCCAGTCGGTATTGGGAAAGTTGAAATCACCCATAACTACAACCCTGCTACCTCTGCATTTTTCCAGAATCTGCCCGCCTATGCATTCTTCAATCTCTCTACTGCTATTAGGTGGTCTGTAGAAAATCCCCAATGAGGTGGCTGCTCCCTTGTTGTTCCTAACTTCCACCCATACTGACTCAGCAGACAGACCTTCCTCAACAACCTTCATTTCTGTAGCTGTGATGCACTCTCTGATTAGCAATGCTTACACCCCCTCCTCATTTTCCACCCTCCCTGTTCTTTTTAAATGTTCTAAACCCTGGAACTTTAAGCAACCATTCCTGCCCCTGCGAAACCCACATCTCCGTTATGGCCACAACATCATATTCCCAAGTACAGATCCATGCTCTAAGTCCGTCACTCTTATTTCTGACAAATCTTGCATTGAAGCAGACATATTTTAACCAATCCCTGTGTTTCATCAGATGAGAAACCTTCCCGATAGATGCACTACATCCTGTCACTGTCCCATCTGCAACTGTCCCCCTCTCAGATATGTGGCAATGAGTCATACGGCACAGAAAGAGACCCTTCAGTCCAACCAGTCTGCGCTGACCATAACTGAGGACTTGCACACAAAGTTGGTGGAGAGAAAGAGAGAGAGGGCTGTCTTTCACAAAGCTGGACATGAGTCATGCGTACCTGAAATTGTGATTAGATGAGGATCCCCAGAGGTATGCTACAATTAATACCCAATGTACGCGACTGCCTTTTGGGGTAGCATCAGCCTGTGCCATTTTCCAGCAGACAATGGAGAACACTTTACAAGGTTTAACCCAAATCAACACTTATCTGGGTGATGCACTAATAACCAGGAAAACCAAGAAAGAACATTTAAAGAACTTGGACAAAGCGTTTAAACATTTCTCCATGGTGGGTGTTCATCCAGGCACTCTAAGTGACCTGCTTGGGCTAAGGGTTAACAAGACCAAGTTACACTTATTGGAAGATAAAATAAGGGCAATCAAAGGTGCCCAGCTCCCATGTCTGTATGGGAGTTTAGGTATTTCCTTGAGTTGGTAAATTATTACAGAAATACAAATGTAACCTGGCCTTCAGCCTTACATCCAGTATCAATAAAGAGTCAGCCTTGAAAATGATCTCATAGCCAAGATGCGACTTTAGGGAAGTGAAGAAACAGCTATCATCCTCTAAGGTGTTGTCACACTACGATCCTAAGCAAGATGTGATGCCTCCCCATATAGTATCAGGGTAGTGTTAGCTCACCAGAGCCATGGGAGAGGAACACCTGATAGCGCATTCTTCCCAGACATTGGCTAGTGCTGAACAAAAATACACCAAGATAGAGAAGGAAAGTTGGATGGTCATCTTTGGTGTGAATAAGTTCCACCAACACCTTTATGGCCGTACATTTGTAATAGGAATAGACCACAAACGCCTGCTAAGTATACTTAAAGAGGACAAGGCTATGCCACCCATAGCTTCAGGCCGAATCCAGCAGTGGGCTCTTATTCTGAGTGCTGACAGTTACATGTTGGTACACTGTCCGGGAGGCCAAGTGGCAAATATGAATGCCTAGAGCCACCTCCCTCTGGCAGATACTCCATTGTTAGTACTGCCACTAGAAGAGCATCCACTCTGCTTTTAAGCTCTCCAGACACCCTTTCTGTCACCATTGACAATATCAGACTGTAGGCACAAAGCAATCCCGCCCTGACAAAACCAAAACAGCTGGCGGTGATTGGGGAAACAAAAGGGCCATCACAACCAGAACTAATTCCTTTCTGCACCCATCGAGACAAGGTCGCCATAGAGGATGGCATATTATTATGGGGAGCAAGAATAATTGTCCTGAACAAAGTTCACCGCCAGCTACTGGCTGAACTCAGTATCCAGAGGTTTCCAAAATGAAGATCTCAGCAAGAAGTTATGTCTGGTGGCCAGAATTGGATGCCAACATAGCTGCAATGGTGGGGCAGTGCCCAAAGTACCAACAAAGACAAGAATTAATACCAGCAGCTCCCCCACATTCATGAGAATGGACTCTGTTACTCGTCGACTTCACCAGTCCTTTCATGGGGTCTATATTCTTAGTCATTGTGAAATCTATTCAAAATGGTTGGATGTGCAAAGAGCACATTTGTCAAACATGGGGATGACAATTGAAAAGCTGCAAACATCTTTTGCAATACACAGACTCCCGGGGGAGTTGGCACAAACAATGGGCCATGGTTTACCTGCAGGGAATTGAATTATTTTCTAAAGTCAGTCAGCATTCAGCATGTAAGGACAACTCCATACTATCCATTGTCCATACAATCTGGCGGAAAGAGCAGTCCAAACTTTGAAGGCAGGCTTAAAGAAACAGCCTCCAGCGTCACTTGATACCAAACTGGCCCAGTTTCTGTTTGATTATTGAAACACCCCTCACACCACTACAGCGGCTACTCCAGCAGAGTTGTTAATGGGGAGATGACTCCACCCCAAGTTAAACCCAATCCTCCCAGACCTAGGGGAGAGGCTGAAACGGCATCAGGAATGCCAATGCTGAACACAAGAATCCACTAGGCAAGAGAGACAGTTTACTTCAGGGGACAAAGTTTTGGTGTTGAAACCATGGAAATGTTCCTGCATGGGTGAAAGGCATGGTCGACGTGAGATCAAGTCTCATGACATACAGGTACAAGAGGTGATCCTGAACAAGCATATAGACCACATGAAACCTGCAACCTCCCAAACAGAGCAGGAGCAAAATATATCTAGCCCTTCAGAACATCAGGCAAGGCTGTCAGAACCCATGGGCTCTCCCATCTGCCTAGCACCAAAGAAACTTGCAAGGACAGAATGAAAATGGCAGATGTCGCAGCCTCGATGCCATTACCACCTGAAGATTTAATTCTTCTGAAATGCTCTGAGCACAAGAGGCAGGCTACAGTCCAGTTCACCTCACCAGAATCCAAGGCAGAAACCAGACGTGGTGCGAAAACACGCCACGAGAAGCTGCAGAAAAAAGAAGGGGCCTATGTACCAGGACTTAGAGGGGGATGGATGTAGTGATTAGAACAAGGTCAGCCAGGCGGACCTCATAGAATGAGTTCTCTGATTAGGACCGTTAATCTGGGCCAATCAGGGAGTCCTGACTGATAGACATAAACAGACGTGTACACGATCTCCACCAACACCCTGGAGTTGTTCAGGGAGAGGTAGGTGCCGCAGGGAGTGGAGTGCATTATTTCTCCCTCCAACTCTACTTTGATTTAGTCCCTGCCCTCCCCTTGACTGTTTGATCACAGAGCATTGCCCTTTGATGTGAAGGGCACTGCTTGTCACTGGCCACTTGGGTGTTTCCTTTCTTCCTGGTGGTGGAAATTGAATAAATATTCATGCACCTTGTGTCTCTCACTGTGTCTCACAACTGCACACACACAGCATGGGTGCTGGGGAAAAAATAAGCACTACCGCAGTGAGACGGTAGTGTGGGGGTTAATTATTTAAAAAAGAGAAAAAAATAAACAGACGTGTACGCGGACTCCACCAACACCCTGGAGTTGTTCAGGGAGAGGTGGGCGCTGCAGGGAGTGGAGTGCATTATTTCCCCCTCCAACGCTATTTTGATTTACTCCCTGCCCTCCCCTTCACTGTTTGATCACACAGCATTGCCCTTTGAGATGAGAGGCACTGCTTGGCACTGGCCACTCGGGTGTTTTCCTATCTTTTTGGTGGTGGGAATTGAGTAAAGATTTGTGCACTTTGTGTCTCTCACTGTGTCTCACACCTGCACACACACACCATGGGTGCTAGGGAAAAATAAGCACTACAGCAGTTAGGCGGTAGTGTGGGGGTTAAGTCTAAAAAAAATTGGATTAAAAAAAAGGCAAGAGTTGCTTGTCACTGGCCACCCAAAAGAAAAACAAAAAAGAAATAAACAGACGTGTATGCCGTCTCCACCAACACCCTGGAGTTGTTCAGGGAGAGGTGGGTGCCGCAGGGAGTGGAGTGCATTATTTCCCCCTCCAACTCTATTTTGATTTAATCCCTGCCCTCCCCTTCACTGTTTGATCACACAGCATTGCCCTTTGATGTGAAGAGCACTGTTTGTCACTGGCCACTCGGGTGTTTTCCTATCTTCCTGGTGGTGGAAACTGAATAAAGATTCGTGCACCCTATGTCTCTCACTGTGTCTCACACCTGCATACACACACCATGGGTGCTGGGGAAAAATAAGCACTACCGCAGTTAGACGGTAGTGTGGGCGTTAAAAATAAATAAATAAATACATAAATTGGAGCATCAGACATCCTTTTCAAAAAAAATAACCAGGAGTGTCAAGGGTTCTGTTCACTCTAAGAGCTAGCTCTGAGGGAGCTGGGTCAGTGTCAGGGACTCTCTCCGTATAATAAAAGGGGGACCGGGTGTCAGGATACTGGTTTCTGGGGAATTATTTCAAATAGAACCTTTGAAGCTCGAAAACATTCAGTGTAACATTCCATCACTTTATAGTCTCTCGGGTCTGGTGTCTGGAACTGTAAAAAAAAATAGAAGTGCATGCAGTCTCCACCAACACCCTGGAGTTGTTCAGGGAGAGGGGTGCATTATTTCCCCCTTCAACTCTATTTTGATTTAATCCCTGCCCTCCCTTTCACTGTCTGATCACACAGCATTGCCCTTTTGTGAAGGGCAGTGCTTGTCACTGGCCACTTGGGTGTTTTCCTGTTTTCCTATTTTCCTGGTGGTGGAAATTGAATAAAGATTCGTGCACCTTGTGTCTCTCACTGTGTCTCACACCTGCACACACACAACTTGGAAAAAGAAAGAAAAAGAAGATAAGAAAAACGGGTGTCAAACATTCTGTTCACTCTGAGAGGTAGCACTTGAGAGAGCTAGATCAGGGTGTGTGTGTGTGTGTGTGTGTGTGTGTGTGTTTTCAAGGTCTCTCCTCCTTGACTGTGTATAAAACAAAAAAAAAACAGAAGTGTACGTGGTCTCCACCAACACCCTGGAGTTGTTCAGGGAGAGGTGGGTGCCGCAGGGAGTAGAGTGCATTATTTCCCCCTCCAGCTCTATTTTGATTTAATCCCTGCCCTCCCCTTCACTGTTTGATCACACAGCATTGCCCTTTGATGTGAAGAGCACTGCTTGTCACTGGCCACTCGGGTGTTTTCCTATCTTCCTGGTGGTGGAAATTGAATAAAGATTCATACACCTTGTGTCTCTCACTGTGTCTCACACCTGCACACACACAACATGGGTGCTGGGGAAAAAATAAGCAAAGAAAAAAGAACAGGAGTGTAAAATAAGCATTACCACAGTTAGGTGGTAGTGTGGGGGGTTAAAAAGAAAAAAAAAAGAAATAAAAGAAAAAAAAGGAGTGAGAGACATTCTTAAAAAAAAGAACTGGAGTGTAAAATAAGCACTACCGCAGTTAGGCGGTAGTGTGGGGGTAATAAGGAAAAACAAGATGAAAAAAAGAGAAAAAAAATAGAATGTACGCGGTCTCCACCAACACCCTGGAGTTGTTCAGGGAGAGGTGGGTGCCGCAGGGAGTGGAGTGCATTATTTCCCCCACCAACTCTATTTTGATTTAATCCCTGCCCTCCCCTTCACTGTTTGATCATACAGCATTGCCCTTTGATGTGAAGGGCACTGCTTGTCACTGGCCACTCGAGTGTTTCCTTTCTTCCTGGTGGTGGAAATTGAATAAAGATTCGTGCATTTTGTGTCTCTCACTGTGTCTCACACCTGCACACACACAACATCGGTGCTGGGGAAATAATAAGCACTTCCGCAGTTAGGCGGTAGTGTGGGGGTTAAAAAAAACATAAGTGTGCGCGGTCTCCACCAACATCCTGGAGTTGTTCAGGGAGAGGTGGGTGCCACAGGGAGTGGAGTGCATTATTTCCCACTCCAACTCTATTTTGATTTAATCCCTGCCCTCCCCTTCACTGTTTGATCACACAGCATTGCCCTTTGTGAAGGGCACTGCCTGTCACTGGCCACTTTGGTGTTTCCTTTCTGCCTGGTGGTGTAAATTGAATAAAGATTCGTACATCTTGTGTCTCTCACTGTGTCTCACACCTGCACACACACAACGTGGGTGCTGGGGAAAAAAAATAAACAGAAGTGTACGCGGTCTCCACCAACACCCTGGAGTTGTTCAGGGAGAGGTGGGCGCTGCAGGGAGTGGAATGCATTATCTCCCCCTCCAACTCTATTTTGATTTAATCTCTGCCCTCCCCTTCACTGTTTGATCACACAGCATTGCCCTTTGATGTGAAGGGCACTGCTTGTCACTGGCCACTCGGGAGTTTCCTTTCTTCGTGCACCTTGTGTCTTTCACTGGGTCTCACATCTGCACACACGCAACATAGGTGCTGGAGAAAATAAGCACTACCACAGTTAGGCGGTAGTGTGGGGATAAACAAAAAAAAGTGTCAGAGTTTCTGCTCACTCTGAAAAAAAGAAAAAATATTAAACAGAAGTGTCCCTCCCCTTCACTGTTTGATCACACAGCATTGCCCTTTGATGTGAAGGGCACTGCTTGTCACTGGCCACTCGGGCGTTTCCTTTCTTCCTGGTGGTGGATATTTGAATAAAGATTCATACACTTTGTGTCTCTCACTGTGTCTCACATCTGCACACACAGCATGGGTGCTGGGGGAAGTAATAAGCACTACCGCAGTTAGGCGGTAGTGTGGGGGTGAAAAAAAAGAAAAAAAAGGAAAAAAAAACACAAGTGTCTCACTGGCCACTCAGGTGTTTCCTTTCTTCCTGGTGGTGGAATATAAATAAAGATTTACACACTTGCTGTTTTTCCACTGTGTCCAACACCTGCACACACATGACATGGGTTCTGGGAAAAAATAAGTACTACCACTGTCAGGCAGTAGTGTGGGGGAAAAGGGGAAAAGAAAAAGAAAAAAAGAACAGGAGAGTCAGGGGTTCTGTTCACTCTAGTAGTTAGCTCTGAACTAGCTGGTAATGTACTATGCACCTGTAACTAAACAGTGACTTGGTGATGGGATACCGGCCTTTCAGATTACAAGCACAGGAGCCCACTGGCAGGTCATGTTGACTCCCTGGTAGAACTATTTATTTATAATTCCATTCCTCTACCTTCTTGAATCCTTTCACATTCTTCCTTTCCAGATAAGACGCCAATTCTCTTCTGAATGCCTTTACCATACTCTGGGATAGCGCATTCCAGACCTTAACCACATGTTACATGAAAACTATTTTCCTCATGTCACCTTTACATCTTTGCCAATTACTTTAAATCTGTGAGTGTAGTTGTAGTCCAGAGTCATACAGCACAGAAACATACCCATCAGTCCAATTTGTCCAAGCCAACCAGACATCCTAATCTAACCTTGCACCTTATACCAATATTAACAGTTTATTTCTGTTTTCCATGAGTAATCTATGTCCAAATGCAGCAATATTTGAACAATATCTAGGTGTGGACTGACAATTGGCAAATAATGTTTGCACTACTGAAGTACAAGGCAATGATCATCTGACAAAAGAGGATCTAACCTTTGCCCCTTAACATTTAATGCCTTTACCATCACTGAAACCCCACTATCTCAATATCCTTCCCATTCACCAGAAATTAAAATGGACTGGCCATATGGCAACAAGAGCAGGTCAGAGGCTAGGAATTCTAAGCAAGGAACTCACCTCCTGACTTCCCAGAGCATGTCTACCATCTGCAAGGTACAAGTCAGGCATGTAATGAAATACTCTCCGCTTGCCTGAATGGGTGCAGCTCCAACAACACTCAAGAAGTTTGGGACTATCCAAGACAAAGCCACCCCCCTATTTGGCATCACATCCATTAATGTTCGTTCCCTGCACCACCAGTACTCAAGAATAATACTTTATATTATATGCCCTATTCAAAATGCTGAACACTTTAATAAAGCTTTAAGCTATTAGGTGAGGAGAAGGGGATTCCTAAGTAGTAGTAAGATTAGAAAGACAGATGAGAATTAATGAATTAAAGGTAAAGCAGATGAACTCAGGGTATGATGGGAACATGGGATGGGGATATCATAGCTCTTACAGAAACATGGCTTAGAGAGGGACAGGATTGGCAGCTCAATGTTCCGGAGTTTAGATGCTAAAAGAAGGTTAGAAAGGGAGATAGTGCTGGTGGTAGGGATTCTGATGGTGGTGGTGATGGGGGGAGTCTTTTTGATTAGGGAAAACATTACTCTTGTACTTAAAGACAACATTTCTGAAGGATCATGCAGTGAAGCTATATAAGTGGAACTCAAAAATAAGAAAGGGATGATAACCTTGATTGTACTACAGGGCCCCCCAATAGTCAGCAGGAAATTGAGAAGCAAATAGGTAGAGAGATCTCAGATATATATAAAAATAATTGGGTTGTAATAATGGGGAATTTTAACTTTCCAAACACAAATTGGGACTGCCATAGTGTTAAGGGTTTGGATGGTAAGCAATCTGTTAAATACATTCATGAAAATTTTCTTTAGCAATATGTAGATGTACATACCAGGAAAGGAGCAACACTTGACCTTCTCTTGGGAAATAAGGCAGAGCAAGTGACTGAAATGTTAGTGGAGCAGCACTTTGGGACCAGTGATCATAACTCTATTAGTTTTAAAATAGTTATGGAAAAGGAGATTCCTTGTATAAAAATTAAAATTCTTAATTAGAGTAAAGCAATTTTTGCCAGAATGGGACAGGAACTTTCAAAAGTTGTTTGGAGTAGACAGTTCGTGGGTAAAGGGATGACTGGTAAGTCAGCTTTCAAAAGTGAAATAACAACAGTCCAGAGGCATTATGTTCCTGTTAGAGTGAAGGGTAAGGCTGGTAAGAGTAGGGAACAATGGATGAATAAAAATATTGAGTCTCTGGTCAAGAATAAGAAGGAGGCATGTGTTAGGTATAGTCGACTGGGATCATGTGAATCTCTTGGAGAGTATGAGAGATGTAGGGGCATTCTTAACAGGGGAATCAGGAAGGCAAAATTGGGAAATGACATAGTCTTGGTAGACAAGCAGGAGGCTGGAAGAACACAGCAAGTCAGGCAGCATCAGGAGGTGGAGAAGTCTACATTTCGGTCGTAACCCTTCTCCATCACTCAACAGGATCATGGTTGATCCGAAATGCCTCTCGTCCATTTTCCTGCCCTTTCCCCGTAACCCTCGATTTCCCTACTGATTAAGAATCGATGTATTTAAGCCTTCAATATACACAAGGGTTCTGTTCCCACAGCTCTCTGTAGCAAGAAACATCTTCCTGGTAGTTACCCTGTCAAGGTCCTTAAGAATCCTATATGTTTCAATGAGATCACCTCTCATTCTTCTAAATTCCAAGCAAGTACTACAGGACCCCCCTTCCATACCAGGGGTTATCCTTGTGAACCCGCTCGAAACTGCCTTCAATAAAATTATATTTTTCCTTAAATAAGGATACCAAAACTGCTCACAGTACTCAGACGTGCAGAAAGATGGTGGTATAATGGTAAAAGTCACTCGGCTTGTAACCCAGTGGG
This sequence comes from Hemiscyllium ocellatum, assembly GCF_020745735.1. Lineage (NCBI taxonomy): Eukaryota > Metazoa > Chordata > Chondrichthyes > Orectolobiformes > Hemiscylliidae > Hemiscyllium > Hemiscyllium ocellatum. The sequence continues at coordinate 3,413,065 of NC_083445.1, read as the reverse complement.
CTAGCTTAACAGCCAGGCAAAATAGGTTTAAATCCCACTATAACAGTTGGTGGAAATTAAATTCAGCAAAAACATGTGGAAAAATGAAGCTTCTATTAGTAATGGTGACATTGTTTTTGGGATGGTACAATGGTTAGCACTGCTACCTCACAGTGCTAGAGACCCAGGTTCGATTCCAGCCTCAGGTGTGGAATGTGTGGAATTTGCACATTCTCCATTGTCTGCATGGGTTTCCTCGCACAGTCCAAAGATGTCCACGTTTGGTGGATTAGCCATGCTAAATTGCCCATTGTTTTCAGGGATGTGTAGGTTAGATGGATTAGCCATGGGAAATGCAGGGATAGGGCAGGGGGGATATGTCTGGGTGGCATGCTCTTTGCAGGGGTCGTGTGAACTCCATGGGCTGAATGGCCTGTTTCCATACTGTAGAGTTCCTATGATTCTATTCTATGACACCAGCACAGTGACAGTTGCAATATGATATACCTGCTCTTCTTATCCAACCCACTTTAAAAAAAGGCCAACATTCCACTATCGTTCTGGACTACCTGCTGCATCATTGTACTAGCTTTCTGTATTTCATGCACAAGTGCCTTCAAGTGTCTTTGTGTTGCAGCTTTCTACAGATTTTCTCTTTTTAAATAACACTTCTTCTGTTCTCACTTCCAAAATGAATAACTTCACATTTCCCCATATTATACTTTATTTGCCAAATTTTTGCCCACTTATCTCTCTTAAGCTGTTGGTATCCCTTTTGCAAATTGTCTTTCCATCTACTTTTGTGTCACCTGAAAATTTGGCTAGAGAACATTCCCTTATTTCCTCCAAGTCTTTAATATATTATAACTGCTGCAATCCCAGTACTGATTACTGTGGTACCCCATTGGTTACAGGTCACCAACCTGAAAAAAAATGCCTTATCCCTCTCCCTGCTTTCTGCCCATTTGCCAAATTAAGTGTTACTTAATGATTGAGAGGCTGTACTTTTTCAACCTGAAGATACTGCTTTGGGATTTATTATGAACAAAAGGGTTAAAGCAAATCACAGAATCTCACCCTTCTCAGGCCAGTACACTTTTTATTGCTATGAATTGTGGGGGCAGCTTTCTGAACTGAACTCCAACTGAGAGCGTGGTTGAAGCTGCCCATTCTCATTTCACAAAGGATTCTTGATAGCCTTTGGAGGTGACTTCTATCCCATCTGTCTCTGAACTCTTGTCTTCTATCTTTAATTTTGAAAAAGGGTTTTTAAGCAGAGCATTGTAGGGAGAAGGCATATCAAGTTAACAGGTCAACATTAGCACAAATGGTTTTTAAAAGACAAATCAGCAGGAGTAGCAGAATTAGTATCACATTAATATTATTTTTTGATCAGGATAGATGGCCAAGTCTTTTTTTAAATCAAAGGTAGCCAAATATTCATTTTTATATTTGTTAGACTGTAACCTAGTTTACTGCCGCAGAAAATATTGTCAAAGACTCCGAAGATGGCATTTCAAAAATCAATTGTCATTGAGTTGATGGATGGCCCAGTGCCATCCACATGAATGTTTGTGATGTGCAATATTATAAGTAGCTTCAACCCTTTTAGAAATCACAGTTATGGTGGTATTTCTCCACACTATCAGATTAACCATTTATCATCCATTTTTATTATGTGAAAGGATTTTTTTTTACTCTGTGATGATTAACCATCTAAACTTCCATCCGTAGTTCATGGGAATGCTCCGCCTCACCCATATGGCCCAGCTGAGATCGTGGGTGAGAAGTGTGCACTGTCGTGTTATGGTGCACAGCATTAGAAACATGCCATGCCAATTGGGAACACAATCAAAATGCTGCTCAACTAACAGTTCGCTTTTATTACATTTATTTTAGTGAAAAACTACAGTACGTGCATAGATCACTCGACAAATTATTAATCTGCAAACAGCAATGGTGAGGGATGCTGGGGCATTAAATAGAGTGGGGCGCAAAAAGCACCTTTCATCCTCACTTCTTCAATCACTTGGCCCAAATTCTGAGATTTTTCAATTCTTCCGTATGATGTGGGTTTTGCAGAAAAGGCCAGTGTTTGCATTTGTTGCACGTTCTTAATTGCCCTTGAACTGAATGGCTTGCCATTTCAGAGGTCAGTTAAGAATTGGCCACATTGTTCTCAGTTTGAAGACTTAGACGGGGGAATGACCAGTTTTCATTCCCTAAAGAATATTAAATGAACCATATGGGTTTTACAACTATTAATGATGGTTTCACAGTCACCTTTACTAGATTAGCTTTATAATATTTCTAAATTTAATAAATGAATTTAATTTCCTACAACTGCCATGGTATGATCTGAATCTATGTCCCTAAACCATTGTCAAAAGGCAGCCCCTAGTCCAGAATATGGCCCCTAAGGAACCAGTGACTGTTGTTCCAAATACAGATAAGTGCTTAAGGAAGATTCTGCAAGGAGATACTCTTGCAATCATCGGATTTTTCCCTCCCACCATTGATGCTGATAGGTAGGAGATATCAAAGGGCAGGTTGTTTTCTAGGCAGGTGAGAGGCCAGGACTTCAGGTAGGAAAGCAGGTCAAGGGAAAAAGCTTCATGTAGGTGAACAAGACTTGGGAGAATGACAATCATTCCTTCACTTGAGGTGTTACCCGCATGAACGACTGTAATCAAGATGACAGAGCCGAGCGTATGTAGCATGTGAGTGAGTGAGAGAGCTTGTTAGGCAGCGAGAAAGTCTGTGCAAGGAGAGACGAATGAGCTGCTGGGGGGTGTGTGTGTGCCTGTGCGTGTGTGTGATGCGCATGAGCAAAAGAGAGAAGGTTACCACTGAACAAAACTAAATTGGACCAGTTGTATGGGTGCTGTCAATACAAGAACAAGTCAAAGGCTAGGAATCTTGCAGCACAAAACTGCAAGAGTTTCCATAGCAAAGACATAGAGGAGCAGTTCAGGAGGCAGATTTTGGAAAGGTGCAAAAGTAACAGGGTTGTTGTCATGAGTGAATTCAACTTCCTTAATATTGATTGGAACCTCCTTAGTGCAAATAGTTTGGATGGAGTAGAATTGCTCATGTGTCCAGGAAGGATGCCTGACTCAATATGTAGATTGGTAGATTGGCAGATTGGGAGGGGGGGTTGGCCATATTGGATTTGGTGCTTCACAACAAACTGGGTCTGATGTCAGATTTCTTGGTGGGACAGCATTTTGGTGATAGTGATCACAACTCTCTAACTTTTAATATAGTCATGGAGAGGGATAGGAGCAGACGGTATGGGAAAGTATTTAATTGCGAGAGGGGGAATTACAATGCTGTTAAGCAGGAACTGGGGCACCTAAATTGGGAACAGATGTTCTTAGGGAAATGCACAAGAGAAATGTGGAGGTTGTTTAGGGAGCACTTGCTACAACTCCTGGATAGGTTTGTTCCACTGAGGCAAAGATGGGTTGGGAGGGTGATGGAACCTTGGATGACAACAGGAAGGAACTGAAGAATGGACTTAGGAGAGTGAGAAGGAGGCATGAAAAACCTTGGTGGGTAGGATTAAGGAAAACCCCAAGGCATTCTACACTTATGTGAGGAACAAGAGAATGGCTAGAGTGAGGGTACGGCCAATCGGTGATAGTGGAGGGAAATTGTACCTAGAGTTGGAGGAGGTAGAGGAGGTCCTTGATAATACTTTGCTTCAGTATTCACTAGTGAGAGGGACCTTGTCATTTATGAGGACAGCATTAAATAGGCTGATATGTTTGAACATGTTAATGTTAAGGAGGATGTGCTGAAAATTTTGAAAAAACATGAAGATTGATAATTCCCATGGGCCAGATGGGATATACCCAATGTTACTACAGGAAGCAAAGAAAGACATTGTTGCGCCTTTGGCAATGACCTTTGCAATCTCACTGTCCACTGGAATGGTGGCAGATGATTGGAGGGTGAACTCAATCAAACACATGGTAAATGGAATCCAAGTCAACGTGTTTGTTGATAGAGTTTCAGTTGGAGTGCCATGCTTCTAGGAATTCTCATGTATGTCTGGTTTGGCTTGTCCTCTGATGGATATGTTGTCCCAGTCAAAGTGGTGTCCTTCCTTATCTGTATGTAAGGAGACGAGCGAGAGAGGGTCATGTCATTTTATGGCAAGTTGATGTTTATGTAACTTGGTGGCTAGTTTTCTGCCTGTTTGTCCAATGTAGTGTTTGTTACAGTTCTTGTTACAGTCCACATACCACCCCCTGAGAAAAAGAGTAGGAAATGGCATCACCACAGGAAATGGCATCACCAACCCAAGGAAACCCAAACATATAAATAGAAAGCAGGAAAGATCAGCGGTGCTTCATCTGGAGGCTCACTGATGTTGTTACCTAGCATGGTGACAAAAAATCTGAAAATGAACCTTCCAGCTCAGCGAGCAAACCTACATCTAGAACCTCAACTTGAGCAACAAATCTTCTCAAAACTCGCTACTCTACTCCCAAAAGTGGCCGAACCAATGTCCTGTACAGCTGCAACATGACCTCTCAGCTGTTATATTCATTGCTCTGACCAATAAAGGAAAGCATACCAAACACCTTCACTATCCTATCCACCTGTGACTCCACTTTTAAGTAACCATGAACCTGCACTCCAAGGTCTCTGTTCAGCAACATTCCCTACGATCTTAACGTTAAGTGTATAAGTTTGCCTTGAGTTGCCTTTCCAAGATGCAGCACTTCACATTTATCTAAACTAAATTCCATCCACCCACTCTTCAGCCCATTGACCCATCTGATCAAGTTGCAGTCTAAGGTAACCTTCTTCACTGTCCACTATATCTCCAATTTTGGTGTCATCTGCAAACTTACTAACTATATCTCCTATATTCACATCCAAATCATTTACATAAATGATGAAGAACAGTGGATCTAGTACTATTCCTTATGACGCGCCACTGGTCACAGGCCTCCAGTCTGAAAGACAACCCTCCACCACCACCATGTCTTCTACCTTTGAACCAGTTCTGTATCCAAATAACTAATTCTCCCTGTATTCCATGTGATCTAATCTTGCTAACCAGTTTATCATGAGGAATCTTGTTGAATGCCTTATAGATCATGTCCACCGCTCTGCCCTCATCACTCTCATTGTTAATAACAGAAATCCCTCACAGAGTTTGACTAACCCTTTCCATTTTTAATCTATTGAGATTACCCAATGCAGAACAGACCAAATATCAAACTTCAAACCCCTAGCTCATGTGACTCAGAACAACATAGCATACTGCCCTTATCTCCAAAGTCACTGTTGAGCATATCTGGACATAAATTGCTTTATCAGTATAAAAACTGGAGTATACACAAAATAGATTAAAACTATTAAAACTCAAAAAATTGGCAAGGCAGCCGATGTGTGGAACCGCAGGAGATGAGGGAGATACTAAACGAGTATTTTGCTTTAGCGTTTACTGTTGAGAAGGACATGGAAGATATAGAATGTGGGGAAATATATGGTGACATCTTGAAAAATGTCAATATTACAGAGGTAGTGGTGGAGGATGACTTAAAATACAAAAGGAAATTGTACATATACACTTGGAAAGGCAAGATGTTCAGAGGTATCAGGATAGAAATGGGACCAACAGTCCTTTTCAGGAGCCAGCACAGGCACAATGACTGACTGCTTTCTTGAGCTTTAACATTCTATAGACACAAAATTCAACCGCATAGTGCCAGTGTTTTTCAGTGCTACAGGTGCTGTGTTGAGTTTAGCTTTAGTCCAAGCCATGCATATACACTTCTGTACAGGCAGTGTTGGACACGATCTTGGGGATGGTATTACTGGAGGTACAAGGAGCTTTTCAAATAAGTCTGAACAGTAGGCAGATCATGATGTTAATCAACATGTAATGTTGATTTGATGGCAGGTTGGCAATTTGGGAACATAATGCTACAGCTAATGCCTTCTCCTCACCAATTACAGCTATCAGCAGTACGAATCACCAGCATTAATTAAAGGGATAATCAACTAATGTAAGGTGAGTTGCTGATTGATTTTTACTGACTACAATGCTGAGTCAATGTCTGTGCAAAGGAGATCTAGAAAGAGTTGCAGTGGTTTTTGTTGAGGTTCATCCCAAGCAGCTCTGTGACCCAGGACTCTGCGCTCTATGAGCTGGACCCCGGGTCACACTGCAGGATAAACATCAATTGTGCTCGGAGGACCATCAACTCAGTGAAAGATACTTTTTGGTCTGCCTGAAACTTGTTGATCTTCCAGTGTCAACAGTTGACATCGACCGAGTTTTGCGGACTGGTACGTTCCAAAGTCCAGGACAATGTGCTAAGGTATGTAATGAAGCCTGGGGCAGGCACAGTGGAAAAAGACTACCATCTAAGGTCTTTCTACCAAAGCATAATGAGATTTTGTTCCATTATAAGATCCTCTCATTGCCTCAATGTACATAAATTCTGTTCAGTATGAATAAGAAATTCCTTTGGTTTTTGCAACTACAGGGAACGTAAAATTCTAATGTTTTTCTTGATAAGCAAAGATTGTACAGAACTGCTTTAGTACCTGTGAATGTAGATAATGATTCTTTCTATAATAAAATATATACTTGCAATTTTAAAAATTAAAGTTTCTAAAGTCTACAGTGCAGGTGTGACACATGCTGAAGGTCTTAAATAGAATTTATGGTCCATAAATGTGATATTTGGCACAAACAGTCCATGCTGGCATTCATAATCTATCTGAGCTTCCTCAAGCCTTTCCTCAGCTCAACCCATCAGCATATCCTCTCGTTATTTGTACCTCATTTAGTTTTCCTTTAAATTCAGCTATGCAATTTGTTTAGCCATTCTGTATAACAGAGTGCTACATTCTCACCACTCTTTAGATAAAAACACCACTGAATTTCCTTTGGATTTAATGGTAACAAAATGCCATCAATACAAGATAGACATGTTCCTCCTCACAAGTGGAAACATTCGCTGGAAAGCCACTCCATCAAAACATTTTGTAATTTTTAATTTCTATTAGGTCATCCCTCAGCCTTCTTTTTCAACAAAACATTTAATCTGTTCACACTTTCTTAATATACATACAAATGCGTTTCTAGTACTATCTTTGTAAATCCTTTTCTGCACCCTCTGTAGCACTGCTATCCTCTTTTCTTAATGTGGCAATAAATTCAAAATTCTATCCATCTAAAGTGGCACAGACATACCATCCCCCTTCATTAATCACACTCCAACTTGAAATGAGTTAAGTGCTCAGCTCTTTCTGTTAGAGAAACCTTCTGGGGTCTTGATGACTACATGCAGTCTATTATGTCCTGAATGTTGGAAAAGTCAGCAATTGCAGAAACTTCCACAGAGCACTCACTTCAAATGCTGGTGACTATGGAAAAAACAACTGTCTTATCTACAAGGCATGAAGAGAGATCTTATTTATTTTTTAATCTGTATCCCCTTGTTTAATTTTTAAAATTGACTCTTGCTGAATTTAATGGTTGATATTGAATGTAGCATGGGCTAGTTGGGTGCTTCTAGAAACATCCAGTAGTAACCTGAACAAAAGCTGACTCATAGTCGGTCAGGAATTTCCAGTCTGCCATTTGTCTGAACATTACTGCAAATGAGAAGTGTAGACAAAGTCCATACAATGTGTCTATGCCAGCCAATTCTGAAAGAAGGAAATCACTGAAACTCATTTTAGCTGAAGGTCTCACAGTTGTCTCATACGGCACACTGGTTTTGACAAAAGACATAAAAATCACCTCAATAAGTTGAATTGACCCATCCAAGAACCTTGCCAGGTGACTGAATCTTCAGGTTTTTGAATAAACTTCAAGAGCACAGCTCTGAACTATGTTGCTATTTATTAATGGAATTTCCCATTTGCTTAGAAAGTGAATTAATCTCCAGTTTATAAGAATCAAAACAGTATTTCTTCAACTGCATCTGAGCTCCTACAAAATGGAATTCTGCAAGAGCCTTCACTGAATATTAAATTACAGCACTCCGATTCAAATGCATTAATACCAGTGTGTTTTGTTTTAAGTTATTTGTAATTCAAACTTCTTTTCTTTCTTCTTCCGTGTGTGTGTGTGTACACGCTCGTCTGTCTGTTTGATTGATGGAAGTGGAAGCCAGGTGAAAAGGTAAGGTAAGGAGCATATGGCCACACCAATACCCCACCCACCCATTCCCACAAAAACCCTCTACCCAAAGTGTCTCAGAGCCTGCAAAAGCTGCATCAGTTTGTACAGCCACCTACAGTCTCACACTGAGAGTGGGAGAGTGTCATCCTTATCTACAGGGGACCGCCAATGATGATGATCTTATGGAAACGTATTCCCTGAATGAATACTTGAATAAACCATCCTTTTTTTTGTGAACTCTAAGCATGGCTTATTGTGAGTATTTTTAAAAAATTAGATTTCACAGAACATTTGAGGCAAATGCACCATGTCTCTACTAAAAGGGAAAGAAAATAAAATAATTTAAAACTATATCTGCCATGGTGAAAAGGAAAAGAATTCAAATTTGCCTCCGTGACATTGATCTTGTCTGTGACATGATACACTAGTTAGCCCTGGCCATTGATGGCCTTCCTTATACTGTAATATGCCTAAAGTCAAGAAAACCTGAATGGTAGCTCCTGTAATAAACTAGCAGAAGCCTGATAATAGACACTGGAAAAATAAGACCACCAACTGAGTGGCCCTGCGGCAGAAAGCTGAATAATGGGACAGTTGCATCAGCATTGTCACTGGAGTACCAATCTAGATGCCTGCACTAATGATTAACAAGGATCTATCTTTGACCCCTTATTTCTTATGCATGAGTCATCCCTAGAATACATTAATCACATACAAAACTACAATTGTAAATTTTTTATCCTGATTTCTACACCTTTTACTGGCCTTTCCTAATCCTCTCTCTGTGGGTTCTGCCGTCCCTACAAACCTTTGCGCTCCTCCAATTCTAGCCTCTTGAAGAACCCCAAGATTAATCAAACTACCAGTGGCTGTACTGGAATTCTCTGGCTAAACCTTTCTGTCACTCTTCCTCTCTCTCCTCCTTTAAGATGCTCTGTTAAGCTATCTCACTACCAAGTCTTTACTCACTTGTTCAAATTACCTAATTTCTTTTTGTGGTATAAATTTTATTTGATAATGCCCTATGAATTGCTTTTAACACCTTAAGGTGCAAATCAAATGACAAGCTGTTGAGGCTGTAGATCTTGAGACATGAGTTCAAATCTCAGAATTGCAGCTCAGTTAATTAAATAATTTTAGAATAAAAAGCTAGTAATTACAATGGTTCTGAAACTGTTAGATTGACATACACACTTCTCTTGTTCACAAAATATTCCAGTGGGAAGGAGTTCTGTGTCCTTATCCACTTTAGCCAAGTGCAACTTTAAACCCATTCCCAGTTTGTTGACTCTACTGCTCTAGCCAGCCAACTATTCATTTTCTTTACAAGAAAAACCGTAATCCACATCAACTTCAGAGGTTCAAGAAGAAAACTCAGCACTATCTCTTCAAGGGTTCTTAAGAATGGGGTATAAATGACACCTGTATCCAATGAATGCATTTTTAAAACCTTTCACAATAAGAATTTATCCGACAGAGTGGAAAATTGCCCAGGTATGACCTATCCGCAAAATGTAGGACAAATTCAATCCACCCAATTAATGCCCCATCATGTATGCTCAATTGTCAGTAAGTGATGAAAGGTGGTATCAACAAGTGCCTACTCCCAAATCACATGTTACTGATGTTGTTTGGCATCTGCCAGGATGATTCTGATCCAGACCTCATTACAGCTTTGTTCTAAACATTTAGAAAGACCTGAATGGTGAAGTAATGAATACCTTGACATCAAAACAGCATTTGACCAAATGTGACATCAAAACCTGGAATTGGTCTAGAGTTGGAAGGACTCCAGACCAATTTGAAAATGGTGAGTAGGACTGAGATCCCTGTCCCCATTCCCGGCATCCCCAGATGCAAATAGTAAACCTGCATTCTGCACTTCCACATTGGCCAACTGTATTGCAGCCTCTCCTATAATTATCATCAAGCCAGACCAGCTTCTCCATGACTCGTGCTTCACAGATGCCAGGGGAGTCCTGAACGATCATCTGTATTCAGGAAACATTTGAAAGGTAAACTCAAATGATCTTAGCCACTTCCATGCCAACTGAATACCAATTCATTTTCCCAACCATTTTAATAGGAGAATGTGAGGACTGCAGATGCTGGAGATCAGAGTCGAGAGTATGGTGCTGGAAAAGCACAGCAGGTCAGGCAGCATCCGAGATGCAAGAGATGCCCGATGAAGGACCTATGCCTGAAACATTGGTTCCTCCTGCTCTTCGGATGCTGCATGACCTGCTGTGCTTTTCCAGCACCACACTCTTAACTCCCAACCAATTTAGTAGCCTCTCCCACCCATTTTAATAGCCTCTTATAGCCCCAACCCCCATGAATGGCTCCAATTCACCATGGTTCCCAATAGCATTCGTAATCCCTTCCAGCTCCAATACCTCGCATGCTCTCCAATACTAGCTCATGGTCCTTTCATGTCTATTTAATCAGTAGACACTATACATGGAACCAATTAACCCTATAGTAACCATGGTATATTTGAAACTGCTTCAACAAAAAAAAATGTCCATTCATTATTCTTTGGAAACAAATACAAGTCTTCCTACAACTTTATAAAAGTGTCAATGAAATATACCATTAAAGTATCAGTAATAGCAGCTTAAGCATTTCACACCACTTAAGCGTGCATAAATAAACATTGGAATATTGAGATAGGTCACCAAAGAAAACATAACTTCATAAAGATGTCAGTCAAGCAAAGTCAACAGTTCTTTCAAGCTATCCAAATAGCCTCTTACTCACGTAATCCTTTTACAAGTCCTGGCACTCAGCCAATAGGTTGGCACTGAGTTAGAATGAGAGCTACAAGATTCCACGGGGATTTGTGGGAAGGGTGTGAGTTGGCATGAGGAGTGGGGGGATAATGAAGTGTGAGAGGTGAGGGCTGAGAAATCTAAAACATAACCAAAAAACTTGAATTAAATCACAGAACTGAGACACACTAAAAACCAGTCCACTTCAGCCCTCAGCGACTCTGTGACCACCAACAACCTATTTCTGAGATTAACATGGACCTTACTCTATAACCTGCTTCCCCTACCCCAGAGGGGAAAAAACAGCCATTTGGAAGCCTTTCTATTGAGGCTGGTGTGACAAGCCTAGAAATGTCCTTGCTGGAGCCACCTACCACGGTGGCAAAAATCTGCTTCAAGTAGCCCTTTCAAATTAATGGCACTGTGAATTAGTGGGAAAAGTCTCCTTTGGCTGGAGTCTTAGCTGGCATAAAATATTAGCTATAGTTGGTGGAGGCCAATCACTTCAACTGACATCGCAACCAAATTTCTCAGGGTAGTTTCCAAATCCTAAACATCTGCTGCTTTATCAAGGCATTTCATCAAGTTGTTGCTGTTTCCTGTGCCCATGTTGGTACTTGGTAGTCCATCTGATTTCACCTATTTTTAATTTTTATTTAGGATAATGCCACACTGATCAGACAAATCTCAAGTTTGATTCCTAGCTTATGCTGGGAAGTTAACCTCATCCATAATGCATTTAAGCTTGGTTTGAGTACTTCACATGGCAATTATTTATGGGTGAGCCTACCCAAATGAGAGTTTGGTATTAACATCAGAAGGCAAAGTACATTTAACAGTGATTTGGGTAAACCAGACTTTGTAGCAAAAATCACTGACTAGTGATTAGGGACAGGAATACATTCAGAATTTTCCACTCCTTAAGCAGGAATGTTCATGGTAATGTAGGCATCCCTAGCAAGACAAGCATTTATTGCCCATCCCTAATTATACTGGAAAAGATGGTGATAAACTGCCTTCTTGAAACGTTACAGTCATTGAGTGTCGTACAGCAAGCATCGTTCGGGCAGTAAAGGCCACTGGTTTGTAAGGTGCTGTCTAAAGAGCCTGGATGAGTTGCTACAGTGTATCATTTATGTGGTACTCAACTGCTGCCACTGTGATGGTGGTGAAGGAATTGAATGTTGAAGGTGTTACACAGGATGCTAATCAAGCAGGCTGTTGTGGCCTGGACGATGTTGAGCTAGAGAATTGTTGGAACTGCACCCTGGCAAGTGTTAAGGATTCCATCACAAACACGACTTTTTCTTGTAAATGGTTGACGGGATTTGGGAAGTACTGCCTGTAGAACTGCTGGCTTTTAAATACAAACCAATATGTAATAGCCTAACTACAGATGGCAACTCAGGCAGAGACTTCGTTTGGCTATTTCATTCAGCTGTCTATTGCCTTAACCTGCTAAAGCATCATATTCATACTTCAAAGCGGGGATTTCCTGTTCTTTTTGAGACAGCAAGTCACAGAGCTGGTTGGATGGCATTTATTCACTATCAAGGAAGCCCCAAAACTTTGCCAATCAAAAGGAAATACAGTAAAAATTGTTAAGAATCAAAGTGTGGAGACTCCAGACCCAAAAATAATTTACACATCTACTTTTTGTGGCTGTTCATTTTACCGATGCTTGAAATCACATTGCAGCAAGATCAGATCTTGCAATTTGAAGAGTCCCCAGGTGGACCTGACCTGCCTAAGTCAAGCACCGCAGATATAGTGTCTGTATCTTGGTGATCGTAGCTCTCAATGACCTGCTTTCACTTTAATATAATGCATTGGAAGCATCACTTACTGATGAACGCACCCTGCTGCGGACTTTTACTGTTCATTGATTGGTGCAAGGCAAGAAATGACTGAATCAGCATGTTGCATGAGAAGATTTCTATCTTAGGCATCCACTTAGGCATTGTTTGCATTTAGCTAATTACAGGGTGAAGGTTCAAGTAACTGGATGTTAGCTTCACGGATTGATATCAACCACTTCATAACACTCAAGAAACCAGCAACACATCTCGAAACGTATCTGAAAAATCTGCACATGAACCTTTTTCTGAATGATATAACTCAAGTTTTCCACAATGTTTTAGTTGGTAAAACTTGAACACAGAGATCCAGAACTGTGGTCAGAGAAACGATCCCTCAAAATGTGCAGTTGCAGGCTTCGCTTGACAGATTGAGTACTTAAGTCACTAATGCTGTGAACATTTTGTATTTACCCACTCTAAAGAAATTTGCAATGAGAGGTGCTTGTAAAGTTCCACCTATGGTTAAGAAAAAAGAGTGAACTGAATGAAATATTTTTCTGTGTTTCTCATAATCATGCCAATATGAAGGGTAACTTTTGTTTTAAAAACTCCTCACAATACCACTTAAAGTATACCTCAGGCAATAAAGACATGTTATACCACACAAATGGGCTAGCAAGGATATTTGATACATTTGCTTGGAATTGCTCTCATTCCACAACTATTGCTGTGAGGTGTGCCCTAATGTTTTTTGCTACACTTCCAGCAACATTATAGAATGAGAAAATATGAAGCCAAAGAATAATAATTTCTGAAGAGCAGGTGTGTAAAACTTGATGATATGTTCCTTTAAGGAAGGTTTAATTACTCTGCTCTCCTAGATAACCAATAGCTTGGTTGGTATTCAGGTCCTCAAGTCAATTAGAGGTCTGGCAGTATCTCTTTTATGTTAATGCTTTTCTCAAAAGCAACACAAAAAGAACATTCATAACACATGAAGAATAACAGACATTGTTTTCTTTATTTGAATTCTTTCATCAGATAAGGGAATAAGTGGCAAAAATGAACATTTTATTGTTCACCATTAACTACTGTTTAAAAGGTGGTGGTGGTGGACCACCTTTCTTGAACCACTGCATGTGGCATAGGTACATCCACAATGCTACCAGGAATATCCAGGATTTTGATCCAGTAACAGTAAAGGAACAGCAATATAGTTCTCAAGACAGGATAGTATGTGACTTGGAGACTTTGGAGGTGGTGGTATTCCCATGTACCTGCTGCTTGCTTGCCCTTCTAGGTAGCAGGAGCTGCAGGTTTTGAAGGTGTTGGCAAAAGGAAGCTTAGTGAGTTGCAACAAGTTCACAACTGATCCCAGACCAACATTCATAGAAATTTCACTACAGGAGTGTTTGCTCTATTTCATAGCCATCTTCCATTAATTATTTTTTCTGTTCCTTCTCATTATACTATTGCTTAACAAAATTTAGAATCCTATCATTTTCACATCAGTCCTGTTGACAATGATGTGGATTCCTCTCACATCTTAAAAAAAAGATGTTGCCTCCAGGCTTCATTTATTCTGAATCTAATATATGAGTGGAGATTGGACAAAATGGATGATAGTAGTCAGGGGATCACTAAGAAATTAAATTGAGCTGAGTTCTTATTATCTACTGATTAATTGCAATCTGTGCATGAAACAAATCTTCATTTTAGCAATCTCATAATCTATTTCCTAAAAAAAAATCTGCTGTTTTGTTGGTTTGGGTCCAAGGCAATTAGAGACTTTTACCTGATGAAATGCCTTTAATTTTGTTCAGAAGCAAAAAGATTCAGCAAACAGGTGCATGATTAGAGACAAAAAAGTTCTGATCCTTGAATAGGTCACTAAAAGCATTATTTTCAATGGTGCAGATATTAAAACTTAAATTAATAAATCCCATAATTGGCCAATGTTTAGCATGCAGGAAAATATGAAAAACTGGAGAAGGCAAGCAACTCAAGTTGCAAAATTAGGCATTAATTGGAACATTGGCTAAAAAGGAGAACAAAATGGTCTGACAAATGTTGTTGTATGCCTTTAAGAATGCTCGTACTGTGTGTATGTGGCTTTCCCAGTTGTTAGTCTGTAGGCAGCGCAGACACAAGTTTATTTACTGTACTATCTGCTTCATTAATTATAAAGTGTTTTATTATTTCAAGTAAACTAACCCACAGAGTTGGTCAATCACTGACAAATAATTTGATCAATACACGATTATCATTACCATGATAAATACCTTCAGTACTCAATCACCTTTTTAGGGTTTACTTTGAGAGAGAGGCAGTAGCAGGGTTACTTTAGATAATCCAAGGCCTTATGGAATAATACATACTGAACTAACGTTCAATCAATCCTATTCTTTTTTGTTGTCTTGGGTCTAGAAAACACAGCCCAAGGATTGCTGAAGGAGAGTTTGACATTCCAAAATTGAATCAAGTAGCAAGTTTTGCAGCTATCAGATTTCCCACCCTCAGTTATAATGGAAAAGGATGACAACACAGTGATATAACACATGTCCAGTGGCAGTGCACTGCAATGCAGAGTAATGTACAACCAGGCTGCTCAACTGTAGCGAGTTATCAATCTTAACCATGTCTTCACTAAAAGTATACTGTGAGGATCAAGTACATACTTACAGGAGGAGAAGTAAATAATTGTGGGCGGCACGGTGGCACAGTGGTTAGCACTGCTACCTCACAGCGCCTGTAGACCCTGGTTCAATTCCCGACTCAGGCGACTGACTGTGTGGAGTTTGCACGTTCTCCCCGTGTCTGCGTGGGTTTCCTCCGGGTGCTCCGGTTTCCTCCCACAATCACAAAGATGTGCGGTTCAGGTGAATTGGCCAAGCTAAATTGCCCGTAGTGTTAGGTAAGGGGTAAATGTAGGGGTATGGGTGGGTTGCGCTTCGGTGGGTCGGTGTGGACTTGTTGGGCCGAAGGGCCTGTTTCCACACTGTAAGTCTAATCTAAAAAATCTGAAGGAGATGTTGATATTTATAGATCAACTAAGTTAGCCAGAAATTTCATTCCAATAAATAAACCATTAGTGTCCATTTGGTTTAGCTTAAAGTGGTAGTATTCTTCCTTAAGTTGTATGTCAAGGCACACTCAAGGGTTTAAGCATGCAACCTTTACAGACATGCAAACGTAATACAAGCAAAATTGTGAAATTGCTACTGATTCAGATAGATGCTAAAGATCTCACTCCACAACTGAAAAATGTGAACATAGATCACATTTTCTGGCCAACGTTTTGCCTCAAATCAACACAAGAAGCAAACAGATTAACTGCTTCTCCAAAATCATTGTTTTTGGGACAGTGCTGCATGCATTATTGCTGCTGTGTTTGCCTATAAAACATGACTTATTTTTAAGTACAATGATTTATGTAATCGTGGAAAGAACTGATAAGGTGTTATGTAAACATAGACCCATTTTATCTTTACATTGCTTTATATAAAAATGGGTTACCTTTACTGTGAATGACCTAGATGCATTGCTATATTTATGCTGAATCCACAATAATACACAATACATTTGTCAAGATCATGATCTGATCTTAGGAGGTGTGTATTTTTTTGTAAAACAATCTGAAATAACTCCACAAAGACTAATAACCTGTCACCAAGTCCCCCCTTTATATAAGCGTGCACAGTACATGATACTGACCCAGCTAGCTCAGAGACATCTCCTAGAGTGTACAGAACCCTTGAAATTCTTGTTTATATCTGCCAGAACTTTCTGAGTCTGAGTCTGTTAGCCTGGTCCAATCAGGGAACTCTTATTTTATGAAGTCCTGCAGCTTCTCCTGTGATGTCTGTCCACTAGATCCAGTTTGTCCGACTCTGCCTCACATATTGGCGGCGTGTTCTAGACCCAGCTTTTGTGCTTAGAGAATCTCAGAAGAAATTTATCTTCTTCTTCCTGCGGCAATGGCGTCAAGGTTACAAGATCTGCTGTGTCCACCTTGTCCTCAGGAGGTTTCTTCTACACTAGGCTGATGGGGAGAACCAATGCGTTCTGACAGCCTTGCCTGCGGACCAGGTACATTTTACTCACCTCAGTTTACAAAGTTGCAGCATTCATGTGGTCCACATGCTTCTTTGGATCCACCTTTCCTACCCGAACTTAGTACATCACAGGACCTGACTTCATATTAATCATGCCTCTTACCCATGCAGTGCCATTTCTATGGTTTCAACACCAAACTTCAACCACTGAAGTAAACGGCTTCTCTCGCTTGGGAGTCTTGTGTCCAGTGATGCCCTTGATGCCATTTCACCCTCTCCTCTAGACCTGGGAATATCAGGTTTAACCTGGGTGGAGTCTTCTCCCCATTAACAACTATGTTGGAGCTGCCCTCAAGTTGAGTCAGGGGTGGCCCTACAATCAAACAGGAACTGGTATCAAGTGAAGCTGGAGGCTGCTTCTTTAAGCCTTCAAAGTTTGGACTGCTCTTTCTACCAGACAATGAATAGTATGGACCTGTCGTTACATTCCAAATGCCATTTGGCTTGAGGAAACACTTGAATTCTCTGCTGACAAATGATGGGCTGTGGCCTGTGAGTCTGCATATTGCGAAAGATGCTCACACCTTTTCTATCATCGTTTTTGAGTTTGATAAATTAATTCTCTGCATGTCCTTCCACTTTTAATGGGCATCCATAATGACTAAGAATCTGGAGTCCATAAAAGGATCAGCATACTCAATATGTGACTGAAACCAGGGCTTACCCAGCCATTCACATGAATGTAGGGGAGCTGGTAGTGGTGATGTTTGTCTTTGTTGACACTCAGCACTGCCCCACCAATGTGGATATGTCAGCATCCAGTCCTGGCCACCAGACATAACTTCTCGCTAATATCTTCCTTTTGGAAACCTCAAGATGACCCTAGTGGAGTTCAGTCAGTATCCAGTGGTGACCTTTGCTCGAAACAATCACTCCTGCTTCCCATACTAATATGACATCCTCTATGGTGATTTGATCTCGCTGGGTCCAGAAAGATTTCAATTCTAGTTGTGACGGTCCTTTTCTTTTCCTTATCACCACCAACTGTTCTAGTTGTGCCAGTCTGATATTGTCAGCAATATCTGGATAGGTATCCCTTAAAAGCTTAAAAGCAGAATGGATTCTTCTCGTGGCAGTACCACCAATGCTGTATCTGCCAGTAGAAGGCAGCTCAAGGCATCTGCATTTGCCAACAGTCCACCCAGACGGCATTCCAACATGTAACTGTATGCACTCAGAATAAGAGCCCACCGCTGAATTCGACTAGAGGCTATAAGCGGCTCTCTCCTCAAAGTAGACCTAGCAATGGTTTGTGGTCTATTCTTATTATAAAATTACAGCCATAAAGGTATTGGTGGAACTTTCTCACATCAAAGATGATAGCCAAATCTTCCTTCTCTATCTGGGGTGCACTTTGTTCTGCACTAGCCAAAGTCTGTGAAGAATACCCAATCAGGTGTTCCTTTCCACTAGCTCACCAGTGTGTCGCCATTACCTTGATACCGTATGGGGAGGCACTGCACGTCAGGATCACATATCACTTGGGATTGTAGTGTGCCAACACCTGAGATAACAATAGCTGCTTCTTCAATTCCATGAAGGACACGTTTTGGCTACAAGACTATTTTCAAGATTTATCCTTTTTCAGTAGCTGATGTAAGGGTGCCTAGGTGGAGGCCAGGTTACGTAAGAATTTTCTGTAGGTACCTTTGATCACCCTCACTTTATCTTCTAATGGGTGTAACTAGTCTTGATGACTCTGCAGTGCAAGTAGGTCATTTAGGCGCCAGGAACACACTTTTGTCCCTCCTAAGGCATGCAGTTGCCTTTGAGAAATGATTAAGCACAATGTCTAAGTTCTCTTTATTCATCTTCCAGGTTATTTGCACATGGCGACCTAGGGTAGGCCTTGGAAAATATTCTCCAACATCAACTGGAAAATGGCACAGGCTAATGATACCCTAAAAGGCAGGCACATATATTGGTACAAACCGTTATGGGTTTTAATTGTAGCATACTTCTGGGAATCCTCATCTAAATCACAACTGCTGGTACGCAAGGCTCATGTCCAGTTTTGTGAAGGATAGCTATCCCATCGGTATTGCGTATAAATCCTCTAAGCAAGGATATGGGTATTTATCAAGCTCTGAAAAGCAGTTTACCATTTGTTTGAAATTCCCACAAAAGGCAAAGCAACCCTTCAAGCTGCATAGTCAGTCAGGCTGCCCATTCTGCAAGCTCTACCGGTTTGATCATTTCTGTGCTTTCCTGCCTCTAATTTCGCACATAAATCAAATAACACTGGGTGGGTCTTGCAGGGTCATGGAATTGCTTTTCGGTCAACATGTAAGGTGGCCCTGGCCCCTTTGATAGTTCCTAGACGTTCCTGAAAAATATCCAGGTATTTAATTAGGATTTCATTCAGGGAGGCATTTTGAATCAAAAAATATTAAGCTAATCAAGTTGAGTCTTTCTCAACCAATTTCACCCTATCAAGCTTGGGTCCAAGCCTTTTACTACAATCAGTGGTAACTGAACCAGCTGCTTCTCATAAGAGACCAGAATTGAAGTAGTACCATTAATTTGTTGGGGTTCCCTGGTATGGGTTTCCAACCTGGCCAAAGGTCTTCTGCAAACTTATGGAGTCCAGAGCAAATTTTGCTAAAGATTGGTTTCGCAATCACTGATACATCCGTGCCAGTCTCAACCTCCATTATAACTGAGTTAACATTTAACCAGACACTTACTTTAAATAGTTCTGATTTGGATGTTGCTAAGCAATTTAACTGTTCAAGCTACCTGTAGGTGGACTTTCCAGGGTATGCACTCTCCTGGATACCTGCCTATGAGTTCTCTTACTCAATTCAGGCCAAGTGGCACACTTTTGCTGGTTGGTATGCATTTACATATCAGCAGCAAGTACAATGGTCTGCTGGCCCAGACCCTTGAGAAATTTTTAAAACATTTTGTCGAAGCTTGGCTTTGTTTTAGGGTTTTGCTGTGAGTTGACCAAGAGGGCCTCTATTCAGGCTATGTCCTGAGTATGGTATTGCAATTGCATTCACTCAAGTGGTGCTCCCCAAATTCAGTTGAACTGGTGAGAGTATTCACTTCCATTGGAATACCCTATAACTCATATGTTCCAATTGCTGCATTTTCTAGTGACAGTGTGATACCTGTTTGAAGTCCAGTTGGACTTCAGCTCATAGACATTTTTGCATGGTCACATCTTTAATTCCACATATCAAATGATCTCTCAGCACCTCACTTGGGGTCAAACCAAAATCACATGCCTCTGCCAGTCATCTTAATCTCGTCAAAAATCCCGATTCAAATTTCCCTGGTTCGCGAACTGTCGAATAAAACAGATAGCATTTCAGAATTAGAGGCGGCTTGTGGTCATAATATTCCTTAGCTAAATCTGGCACCTCTTGAAAGGTTTTAGTATGTTGTGCCTCAGGAAACATTAGGCTCCTAATAACAGAAAAAGCTACAGGTCCATAAACTGTCAGGAGAATTACTTGTTGCTTTACATCTGCCCCAATGCCATTTGGCTGGAAAGAAATAGCACATTCTTTCCACATATTGGGCCCAATCTTTGAGTCAAGCTTCCCAAATAGCATTATAATGCCAGAAATGCTTACCCCCAACTCAAAGGTAACTGTTATGAGTGAATCTCTTCAGGTATGTGGTTTTCTCTTGTCCCCACTGCATAACTCCAGGAAGGCTAGTACTTGGTCACTAAGTCAACCTTCATTTACACATGCATAGTATGTGACACTGACCCAACTAGCTCAGAATTGGCACCTATTGTGAACAGAACCCCTGATACTCTATTTATATCTGTCAGTCAGGACTCCCTAATTGGGGCTGTTAACCTGATCCAAATCAGGGAATTCAAGTTTGATGAGGTCTACCTAGCTGATCTCGTTCCAATCACTACATAGCCTTTCTGAAAGCTCTCTTCAACCTGTTCCCAGGTCTCCACTATTAAAGTTATAAACTGGTTGGTAAGGTGAGGAGAATCATTTCATTATTTTTATACCAACCGAACCTCCAATCATTGCTTTCTAATGTTAGAATGGTATCAGCCCAATTCAGGGAATCACAGGCACATGGATTCCTTGGAATCATTAGACTCACATGCTAAACAGTCCTGACTTTCCAAATGGTTTCTAATTTTTCTGAAATATTCAGACATAGCTTTTGTCCACTATTAAAGAGAGTGGTTTCAGGCAAAATCCTCAGTCAAATATTTACCATTAATTTTAAGTAGAACACACTGAATATGATGTTATCAGTACAGTAATACTATAGTAACAGATGTGCTTTATACATTTCCACTTCACAGTTGGTGGTGCCTTGAACTATCAAGGCCATACACTGTGGAATTTCCACCTTAAACTTCTCAATAATAACTGATTCTCCTTAAAAGCTACTTTGACCAAGACCGGGCATTTCTGTTAGTAATGTTTGCCCAATTATATTCCTATGAAACTTCTGATCAATTCTCTCAAAGACAATGTATAAATGCAAGCTCTGAATGTTAAACAGCATCAATCTTCTCAAAGGAAATGACCTATGCTGGGTTTCTTTTCCATTTTGACTGCCTGGCACTTAACCAAGCAGTACTCTTCTCAGTGTCAGCCCAAATAATCATGATAGCGGACTACCATGTCATGTTCCTGGGGATAGGGAAAACACAGAGAAAATGAAGAGGACATTACAACAAATGTGTTGCTGTTATCATGACCACAGGTCAGAAATGCTATCATGACCACAGTTCTGACTGTAAAACACATTTTGGAATTATAAGAGTGCTGATGCAGCAAAAGATAGCTGCATTAAATTAAATGATGGCTAGAGGAGAGACCCCTGAAATGTCACTCGAAAGGTATAAAAGAAATTCCAAACAATCTTTCAAAAGGAGGAAAGAGGTAAGTCAAAAAAGACTGGACCGTGATCTTGTGGCTACAAAGATAATTAGGAACGAATGCTCTCCTACTAAACAGAAAGCCACCCAGTGTGAATTATGCCCTAAACTGTAGATCCATTTTGTAGAATGCACAAGGACAAGTGCTAAAAAGACAGTTTCAACTGTACTGGATGGGCTACAGGGACTAAAGTTCTCATGTGTGTATTAGCCTAGATTAGCATGCTGTGAAGTCCATACTTGAAGAACTATCCAGCACCACTAATCCAAAATCTGGTTTCCAGCATCTGCAGTCATTGTTTTTAAGCTGTTTTTACCTCTTACTCTGAGCCAGCCAACTAGCAAGCCAGACAAAATTGACAATAAAAAGGCTCTCTCTCACACGGTCTACTGGAATTCAGTCACAGTCATAAGGAATCAGAACAACAGAATCTCAACCAACTTGTGAAACTAAGAATCTTGAAATTGATTGCTGAGCTACAACATCACATGACCAGTAACCTCTTTTGCAATGGCTGCAATGTTGAACTGCTAGCTCTTTATGATGAATCCAGAGACTGGTCTATATATCTGTTTTTTTTTATAAAGACTTTGATCTTTTTGGACTCACTTCTTTTAAAATCGGTATTTGTTCCATTAAGAATTCTTCTCAACTTTCATCATTAATAACCTCACTCTTTGTTAACTCGAGAAAGCCTGGTTAAATTAGTTCCTTTTAAACAAGAGGATACAGTTCTGGTCGACCTGCTACAGGAAGGATATTATTAAATTGCCGAGGTTTCAGAAAAGATTTACCAGGATGCTGTTGAGACTGGAGGGCTTGAGTTATAGGGAGAGGCTAGATAGGCTGGGACATTTTTCATTGTAATGTAGGAGGTTGAGGCATGACCTTACAGAGGTTCATAAAATCATGATGGGTACAGATAAGGTGAATAGTTAAGGCCTTTTCCCTGGGATGAGGGAGTTCAAAACTAGGGGGCAAATTTTAAGGTGAGAGTAGAAAGATTTAAAAAGGACTTGAGGGGCAACATTTTCACACAGAGGGTGGTTTGTATGTGGAATGAACTGCCAGAGGATCAAAGTACAAGTTCAACACTTAAAAGACATTTGGATGGTACATGCATAGGAAGGGTTTACACGGAATGGGTGAAACGCAGGCAAGTGGGACTAGGTTAGTTTGGGAAACTTGGTCAGCATGGACAAGTTGGACCGCAGGGTCTGTTTCTGTGCTGTATGGGTCTTTGTGGATCTGGAGAAAGATATCTCCTTTGAATCAAATTTTTAAAATGGCGCTGGTTGTAATCAGTGAAGGTGGTCAGTGACTGAAAAAACAAAGGGAGTTAGTACATCCCTCCTCAGCCAAGTATCCCATCTGGAATCATTACAAATTGCATACCCTCACCTAGGGACTGGGCAATACACTGTTCTTGTTGATACAAACTTCAGTTGAAGATCATCACGTTCAGTAGCAGAGGATGAGAATAATAGGTGGCTGATCAAAGGCTGTTCAGGAACATACTATTACCACAGGGGTTGATATAACAATGATGAAGCTGTAACAAATTAAAAGAGCCACCACAGGAATGCTGCTGTGCTGACAAGCTTCAAACATATCCTGTTGTCTCAGTCATCCCTTGCAGAGATCAAAGCCAGGCAGATATAATTTCCAGAACAGCCACTGCAATTAAAACAGTTCCTATTCACAAGTGAACTGTTTGATGTTTAAGCAAACTAAAAATATAAATTTTCAGTCATAAGATGAATCCTTCAATGAAATGTCAAATTTTCTTCCATTCATTAAGATAGACATTTTTTTCTACTCAATAGCTGCCCTAAGAATCTGCATTCTTACATGAATTAGATTATATTACTTGTATGAACATGTATAGCTTTGACTGGGTACAAATGTTGTACTGGTGCATACTGGTACACATTACATTTTGAAAAATGAACAATGAAGAATCATGCAATACTGTACTCAGTTGATTAGTTTTACAGCTGGACATACAAGGCCTGCTGCTTATCCTATATACTAAATTGTGGAATATCACATAGCTACAAGCTGGGGAGTCCATTTGAAGGGCAAAGAATTTTTCCCCATGCCTATCCAGTATACAGTACTTACGTTTTCTGACAGTTATCATTCAGCATTCCTGAAAGGTTACACATCACAATTATCAAAAGGTTTCTAATGGGAAACAACAAGTTTCACTAAGGGGCAGCTTACCAGATTGACATCTGGAATGAGCAGGGTATTTTATGAGGACAGGTGGAACAGGCTGGGCTTGTTTCCACTGGAGTTTAGAAGAGCAAGGCATTACTTGATTGACGTTTAAGAGATCCTGAACAGACTTGACAGGGTGGACATCAAAAAGGTGTTTCTTTTTGTGATCAGTCCAGAAGTAGGGTCAATATGTAAACATTGGAGACCCCTTTTGAAAAAAAGACAAGAATTTTGTCTGAAAGGGTAGTGCAACTTTGAAACTCTACTTCAGAAGGTGGTAGAAACGGGTCATTGAATATTTAGCCAGAGATGGATAGATTATCATTAGGCAAGGAATCAAAAGGTTATCAGGGATAGATGGGAATGTGGAATCTAAAACACAATCAGATCAGCTGTGATATTATTGAATTGTGGAGCAAGGTCAAGGGCTGAATGTGTATTTCTGCTCCTGTTAAGTATGCTCATATGGAAGGTTTAAAGCTAGAATGGGAACTGATAGAACTGACCAAGGTGAATAGTCAAGAGTTCAATCACCAAGGGAAACTACTTAAAATTTAGGAATCAGGAGAGACTGCTTTCACTAAAGTAAGTAAATTTTAGATTTAGAGTAGAGTAATTTGGTTTTCTTCAAAGGCAGTTAAAGATCACATTACATAATGCATAAAACAGTAGAAAAATCATCTAGTGTTCTATTATTATTCATTTTTCATATGAATATTATTCACTATTCATGTTTTATTATATTATCCTATGACCCAGAGAATGCCAGTATATATTGCCCTTCCCTAATTGCCCTTGAGAAGCTGATTATAAGCAGCTTTCTTGAACACAATTGGGTGGTTTGCATGGCCATTTCAGAGGACAATGAAGAATTAAACTCATTATCTTCACACATATACCAGACTGAACATGGTCAGCAGATTTTCTTCCCAAAACAATGTTGTTAATATTCTCTGGTGGTACAAAAATGTCATTACAGTACCGCAAAATAATTCACTGCATATGAAATGCCATGAGACATTTAAGAAGTTAATTTTTCTTTCCTTACCAAGAAAGTCACTGAAATACTTTTATAAAGACAATTATTAAGGTTTCTGAAGAGATACATTGAAAGGATAAAGTGATTGAACAAAATGGTCTTTCACAAATACCAAAAAGCTTAAAGTTTGAGATCACATGTACTCTTCAATAGCACGACCATAAAATGTATATAATTTTTACAAAAATTGTTTGCTACTCACAGCATAACATTGCATGTTTTGTTACTATCAGACAATCAAGTGATTCAGTAATCAATATAAAAACATTTGAGCTTTTCCAATATTTTATATAAAACCTACAAAGTGTGGAAAAAAATCTTTGAGTCCATATTTTATTCAAATTCTATATAATCGGCAATCTCATGCATGTACCATAGAGAAATGAACTACTTATTGATACATTCCCTTGGAACTCACAGTCAGCTCTAAATCTTAAATATCTTCTCAAAATGCAGTCCTTCACCTTCAAGTGATGGAACACAACTCTGTGTTGACAATGGCCAATGCAAGTTTTCAGTTACCTGTTATTTTATTCAGTGACAATTTTTGCCTGACGATCTTCCTGTGACTTATGATATTTTCCCACATTAAAAGAAAATGCATAAATAAAAGCTGTGGTTGTGATATACCAAATGTTAAAAGTTGCGAAGTATAAGTTAGAACTATTTCACCACAGACTGAGGGAGGAGGAAAGAGAAGAAATAAAAGAAGTTTGCACTTTTCAATTATCGGGTTAACAGTTCAATTTTATATTTGAAAAATACTGCTGCATGTTTTACTGTAATTTTAAAACCAGGCTTTGGCACATGAAGCAAGTCTGCCAAATATAAAGAGAAAGGCAGGCAGAAAATAGCTTCTGGGTGCCACAGCAATATAAATATTTCAAGTCTAAGCTAAGTGAGAGACCAACTTCCACCATCAGAATGTGTTCACATGTCCAGTGTCTAAATAGCAAATGGCAGCCATACACCATATTCAAATAGCTTATTCCATTCTTATTTACAATTTTAAAACCCTGGTTATTAAATTTGGTAAAGGAAAACTGAAGGTCTATACAAAATGGAAAGGCCAAGTTATAAAACATTCCTCAAGGGTAGTCACACATTGAAAGAAGAAAAGCATCATTCTACTGAATTGCTTGTTGAATATTATGAAATGTCAAATATCTTGCAAAGAGCATGCCTTTTCCTCTTTACTTTTAAATTGTGGACCAAAACGAAAAAAAAGATACTTTTTTTTAACTATGGAAACTGTTTAAAGAAGTGTTGCAGTTTCCAAACAAGTTATTGCATGTCATTGAGAGTTGTATTTACAATGTTGCCTTGATCAAGCAGTGAGAGAGGATTGCTGGACTCATTGGTAGCAGGGTCTGTGCTCAGATCAATTGCCTAGAGACAAGCTGTTGATTGGTTTTCAAACAGGATCAGTTGTGTGGGTCAGGAATGCTCAGTACAACAGCTCGTTGCTTGGCATCTGAGTAGGTAGCCAGTCTGTGTGTGAACAACAGAGGGGCAAAAGGCCTCCAGACTCAAAGATGACAGCATCTCTCTTTACTTCCAGAGAAATAAAGAATTGGAAGACAGCTAGCTATTCTCACTATTTGCCTATAAGGCTGCTGCCTCTAATCAATGACTGACAGACCGAACAATTGGTGTGTCAACTGCCCTGTGTCTGAGTAAAGAAACAAAAAGGCACCTAATTGATTTCACTGGAGTGGTACTTTTTGAAAGGAGCTCCCATAATATTTTTCTTTCCGCAATTTTGTTTTGTTCATCTATGTCTGTTTCAATGTGTTTGTAGGGATTTAAGAAGGGGTAGCACACAGGCTAGAGTTAAAAGTTGATAAATTCATATTTTGTTTAAGTGTAGTTGGAACTGATTTATTTGGAATGAATAGTAATTTTGTTAAGTACAGAATCATGATCAGGACTTTTAAGTTCACTAGATTGAAAATTGGGAACTTTGAGTAATTTAACTAAATTTTTAACTTTTGTGACAATCCTCAGTAGTCGTCATCTAGTATCAGTACACTTTCCTAAGTTGATTGAGTCTCAAGATTGTTCGCTCTTGCCAGGTATATTTTGGAACAAGGACGAAGATTTGAATATGGAGTTAGAGAATGGTAAATGATTTAAAAGGATGAAACGGGTTTTGACGCTGGAAACTGCTAAAGCCTTCTGCAGGTGGCAGAGCTGTTCCTCACAAAGGTAAGAGATTACAACAGCCCAGTCAATTCATTTAGTAAGTTAGTCGAAGCAGAGTTGCCTGCCAAAACTAAAAAGTCTGAAATAATCAAAGGGATAGCACAGTATTTCAGTTTAATAGAAATACAGGAGGGACTGTGCACTCTGGGTAGTGAAACATCAAAATCAACTGATACTGACTTGCTGTCAAGAAGTTTAAGCATATAGAAAAGTTGAAAGAACAGGAAATGGCAAAGCAGGAAAGGGAGTTGGAGCTTCAAAGAATAGAAGAAGATAAGGGAAACAGCAGCAAATTAATCTAATATAAAAGGATATGAAACACAAAGAAGGTGTGTCCGCAAAGAAGGTAATATTCCTACAGATATACTGGCACGGGAAGAGTTAACCATTTTTCCTTTTAAAAAGAATACATGCTATCTATGTAATCCTGTACTGACTTAAGTCTAGCAAGTCTAGAATCTTACAAACAACTCTGCATCTCAGTATGGCTGCTCAGGTGTTCAAATATTTCCAGGCAGAAATCTTTAAATCGCAATTGTCTGGAGATGGCAAAAACTACTATTTAAATCTGTCTTACTGATGAAGGAGAACAGTAGCACAAAGAAGGACAAAGTACACACTCCAAACTAGCTCCTGTTATAATATTTGCTATGGTATGGATACAAACAAATATTATACTATATCTAACAATTTTCTAAAAGTCTTGCACTGAAACCACTGAACTGCATTAATTAAAATGAGTGCTGTCAATCCATTACTTTGGAATCGTCATTCACCAGTAAAAAGTATGTACTACTATTCTTAAATTGGATTTAAATAAACAAATTGGATTTTATAATATGTTTATAGCTGCACTTAACGTTATTTACATGACCTACGAAACGTTTTATCTATATCTACAGTGAGTTGCATTGTAAAGCAAAATATTAATTTTATCTTGCACATTCCAGATTTCCACACACACACACAATTTTGTGTTCATTCAGGTAAGTGATATTAGTGTTGGGGAGCGGAACATTTTTCATCTCAGTATCCAGTATCAAGTACCTCAAATGTAAGAGAAGTAAACTCAAAGCAAAATCTCTATTCTCTCCTAGTGATATATTATAAGGACAGACCCACTGTGTCAGCTGAAAATTTTGATTTTTCCACACCACCCATCTTTGTGGACTCTTCAAGGACCTTATCATTTTATACTGAATTGTGGACAACATTATATAAATCTGACATTTGACCGACTCACTTACTCAGTTATCAAACCAGACATTGGGCAAATCCATCTTCTAAATTTGCCATCCGGTCTCAAAAGAAGAGTTTGCTCTTCATATTTAATTATATAGAGGTTCAGCATGTGGGGAGTCGTGGTTAAAAGGTTTATGGGCTGTCTTCATGGTTCATTTGATCAAGATTTTTCACAACCAGGACATCTAGTAACATAGCTGAAAATGTGTTGTTGGAAAAGCACAGCAGGTCAGGCAGCATCCAAGGAACAGGAAATTCGACATTTCGGGCATAAGCCCTTCATCAGGGTTGAGAAACAAAAAATCTTTTATTCAAATTTGAGACAAGAATAACAATAAAATAGTTCATCTTTTACAGAATTCAAATCAACATTACTATATATGCCTTTAAATACTACTTTTCTCAACAGGCTACCCCGTCGAATTTCCTGTTCCTTGGATGCTGCCTGACCTGCTGTGCTTTTCCAGCAACACATTTTCAGCTCTGATCTCCAGCATCTGCAGTCCTCACTTTCTCCATCTAGTAACATATTTTAATTTATCTTCTCAGATTCATTGCATCTTTCTCATCCCTAAATGATGCAATGTGACAAATTTGTTCCTAGACATTTACCAATTATGAAACCATATGTTATTACAAGTGCAGAGACATATAACACTGTCACTTTATGGAATATACAATTCCTTTCCATTCTCTGTTCTAACAATATTGGGAAGCACAACCTGGATCCGACTCCACCTAAATCTAATATTTTAGTTCAGAATTCTATGAACGTTAAAATATCAAATGCAGATACTTAATTGGTCTTATTGATTTGATTGTGTGAAGTAAGGGAGCTTGTAACAATGAAATGTTTGCAATGTGGAAAATGCATGTTCTATATACATGAATTTCTGCATGTTGTATATTCACACAAGCTTGGGAAGAAAAACAAATTGATTAAAACTTAAATGGCAAGACTATGTTCCGAAATATCTGAATGAATGAGTAACTCCTTTTTGTGTTAGGAATTGAAATCTTGTAGTGTCTTGGCTAATTCAGTAGTAGCAAAAAAACTAAGAACCCAGTTTCTTCATAGATTACTCCAATACAGAAATGTATATTTTGATATTTTGGGACAATAAAATCTCTTCCAAAATGTCTGCTATTCTAGTTTGATTACAAATCAAACATTTGTGCTACTTCTGAGAGAAACAAAAATCTTTTATTCAAATTTGAGACAAGAATAACAATAAAATAGTTCATCTTTTGCAGAATTCAAATCAACATTACTATATATGCCTTTAAATACTACTTTTCTCAACAGGCTACCCAGTCAATCTCATCAATTAAAAACAAAGCTAACTGGTGAGTTTTGTATCTTAGCTCAATGATGGGTGACATCCATGACACTATGTTTTGAAATAATCAAATAACAAACGATGGTGTAAATTAGAGTATGGTGACTTTGAACCTTCCCATAATGTGACTTTCTCAGCTGTGTGTCATGAGGGGATCAAGAGAGAACAAATGTCACTCTTGACCAATCTTAGGCAACTTTTATTAACAACGAATATTGCTGTATGAGTAACTCTAAGAGTAGGTAGCTGGCTGATGCTTGGCTAAGGATGACGCTTAGACTGAATGGAATAAATTCAACAATAAATCATGATTCTTGAGAGATAAGTTTGAATAACCATGAGAGGTTCAACAATATATGTTTGGAACACAGAGTTCCAAGTTTAGTCATTAATGTTGTTACACTAATGGTCAGTCTCCAAAGGAGTAAATTTGCCTTGTTCTCTACATCATGGGGGAAGAAGAAAGTTAAGCCTTGGAAGAAGCTTTCGTTTACATTTTAATAAAAGAAACATACTGCAGATACTGGAAATAAGAAATAAAACAGAAACTGCTGGAAAAACTCAGTAGGCCTGGCAGCATCTGTGGAGGGAGAAACAGCTTTAAAGTTCTTCTTTGGAACTCCATTTACATACAGTTTAGTTATAGCATTGGTGTCATGGGAGCTATGATTTTAAAGTGAGAGACAAAAAGATCGTAGCAAATCAAGTACTGAATACATAAAAGCTTTAAAATCATAAAATACAAGACAGACACAATCTTGAGTAATAGTTGCCTTGGATATTTCAGAATCACCACGATAATAGTCTCAAATTAATCAATCAACAACCAAATTCCTTGACAAGGGCCATTCATTACAAAATAAATTTTGAGATCAAATTTTTTTGCCACATTTTTAGAACCAGGATCCAGTTGTCCTCTAATATTCCACACAACAGAGGAGATTTGTAAATAGTTGTGCGTTAAAAAGGTTTGAATGCTCAGACTACAGTTTTGATTTCAATTTATTTTGAAATCAGGACAACTATTGAGTTGCTAGTCACTGTAAGCAAAAGGACCATTCTGATATTCATTGCTCAAAATACGCAGGTGTTTCAGGCAAAAGTCCCCAATCACCTGAGAAAATTCACTCAAAGAGTGCCCAAAAGCAGAAAAGTTTCCCCTCTAGTTGCAATGAAAGTAAATGATTAAGAGTTGCTCCTCCAAGCACAGACTGGGCCTTTCCCATATTTGCATCTTACAGGCTGGCAGATGAGTTTATCAGCAACAAATGTGACAAAAAAAATCAGTCTGCGATTGGAGGAGCAGTGAGTAGCTGGGAAGGCAAGTGCTGACTTGAGGAATGGTTTTAAGTAAATCTGTTGGACTACAACCTAATGTCGTGTGACTTTTGACTTTGACTTGAGGAAATTACCAGGGAATGCCTTTTTCAGAGGATGAGGTCCAAATGACAAGAGCCTGAGGGCACAATTGATTACAGTTGAGGGCCAAGGGTTGAACCCAGGGTCAGGTGGCAATAGCCAGGAGTGGGAGTGCCGAGAGCAAAGGTGTGAGATCCAAGTGGAGGAGAGAGAAGGGGAGGGGACACACACCTTTTGGCAGGAATGGCTGAGCTTTTTGTCATCACCAGTTCTGGGAGTTCCATCCACTGGATCTGGATTCTGGTGAGGAAGAGACTGCAAAAGATATAAAATAGGATAAGGCAGCTGCATGGGGAGTTGGGGAAGGAAATAAGAAGTGTAGGTTTGGTTGCAAAGGAGCAGGGGAAGAGAAGTACAATACCAGAGAGATCAATTTTAAACCTGTCAACAAAGAAATACTCAGCTAACTGGGAACCTAGAAAACTTTAAATCACTGAGGTAATAAATTCCTTGTAAATTAATGTAGAATAACTAGTTTATGACTAAGTGACACCAAGAGCATCCAAACTTGGAAAGGGCATAGAGGATCCTACTGTGATGAATCTTGTCAATTGTTAAATTTAAATCTGCGCTCGAGATCGGAGATACAATAAATAAAGTTGTAACTGGTTAAAATGTTCCAGCTTTGAGCATATGCAATGAAAATGCATTAGCAATGACATTACCAGTCTGAGCAAATTATGTTTAGGGTGCTGGCTTTTTATGTCTAAAAGTTTTCATAATTTATTTTGAAATAAAACTTTGTGAACTTACTTACCATGCTGGGACCACAGTCCTAGCAAATTGCATAACTCGGGCTGAAAACAGGGCTTTAAACTAAATAAGATGGGGGCGGGGGAGGGAAGGGTTCAGTTATAGGGGAAATTAGAAAACCCGAATTAAAAGGAGGAGATAAGAGTGCACAACTCAGAAGACGTTATTAAAATCTCCAGCACAGACACAAATAGGACAGAGTATTTGGAAAGGGTTAGCAATTAAACTTCAAGCACACTGGACAAACTAATGACAATAAGAAAAGGGGCAGTTCATATAGGACCGAAGGTGTTATATCTGAATGCACGCAATATAAGGAATAAGGTAAATGAGCTTGTGGTACAGATCAAAATTGGCAGGTATGACTTGGTGGGCACCACGGAGACTTGGCTGGAAGGGGATCAGGATTGTGAGCTGAATATTCAAGGATATACATCTTATGAAAAAGATAGGCAGGTGGGCAGAGGGAGTGGGGTTACCTTATTAGTATTAAATTAAGTCAATAGTAAAAAACAAAGTAGGGTCAGATGGTGTAGAATTTGTGTTTGAAGAATTGAAGAACCGCAAAAGGTTTAATAAAAAGCCATTGTTGGAGTAGCTGAAGGATTCCGGGTAATCCAAGATGGAGGACAGGAAAACTTTCTGGCTGTAACAGCTGCTACCTTTTTTTGAGGTGTTTTAGTTGATGGAGGCGATTTCCTCAAATTCCAGGAGCAGCAATTACTACTTTATATGCTGTTGCATTGTTTTGGAACTCTGGAGAAACAAAGTCAAGACAACAGCACTTTTAAAAGGGAGAGGAACACACAAAGGCAGCACATGGTGAGGTCAATGCAGGAGAGAGAAAGAGAAGAAACAAACAAATTGACACAGCAGTGAACTTGCACAGTTACTGTCTTTGCTGTATTGCTGGGCATCGGAGTGCATGTGGGAAAACTAACAAACAGTGAAATTCACAACTAATCTTGGAGCAGCCTGTTTGGGAGAGGTCATAACACAAACAGATAAGTGGATATTTAACATGGCCTTACATTAAGTCTGCAGTATTGAGGAGAGTGGGTTATTTCTTGATTATTTGTTTTATTGAGATATGTCTCTTGATTAAACTTAAAATATAAGTCATAACTATTCATTTATCCTGGAGAAATAAGACAGTGCTATTTTCTGGGTCTGTAGATTGTGAAGGAGCAAAAATGGCCTTTATTAGAGCGATATGCTCTTCTTGATGGATATGGGAGCTTAGGGAGGGTTTACGTGTTACTGAGGATTATAACCCCAATAAATACCGTTGGTTGCAAATCCTATCAGATTGAATGGATCGGCTGGACAGACAGAGGTAATGAGGAATTTACAAGAGCAAGAGGGTGTGATGGGTGGCAGTTATAGGAAGGGGGAAAAAGTCGCAGACACAGTCACATAGATGGGTTAACTCCAGGAAAGCTAAGAGAGATGGGCAGTTAGTGCAGGAGTCTTCCATGGCTATCCCTATTTCAAACAAGTATGCTGTTTTGGAAAATGTAGGGGATGATGGATTCTCAAGGGAACATAGCATAAACAGACAAGTTTCTGATATTGAGACTGGCTCTAATACAATGTGGGGTACATCGGGTTGCAAGAGATAGATTGTGTTTGGGGACTCTCTAGTCCGAGATACAGACAGACGTTTCTATGGCCATCAGCAAAAAATCAGAATAGTACGTTGCTTCCCTGGTGCCAGGATCAAGATGTCGCAGAGAGGGTGCAGAATGTTCTCACGGGGGAGAAGGGCCAACAGGAGGTCATTGTACACATTGGAACCAACAACATAGGAAGGAAAAAGATTGAGATTCTGAAGGGAGATTACAGACAGTTAAGCAGGAATTTTAAAAGGAGGTCCTCAACAATAGTAATATCTGGATTATTCTCGGTGCTATGAGCTAGTGAGGGCAGGAATACGAGGATAGAGCTGATGAATGCATGACTGAGGAGCTGGTGTATGGAAGAAGGATTTACATTTTTGGATCAATGAAAGCTCTTTTGGGGTAGAAGTGACCTGTACGAGAAGGACGGATTGCATCTAATTTGGAAGGGGACTAATATACTAGCAGGGAGATTTGCTAGAACTGCTCAGGAGGATTTCAACTAGTAAGGTGGGGGGGGTGGGGGAACAGGTGGGATCCAGGGAGATCCTGAGGAAAGAGATCCATCTGAGACTGGTTAAGTTGAGAACAGAAGCAAGTCGAACAGTCAGGGACAAGGCAGAGAACAAGGTAGGACTGATAAATTAAATTGTATTTATTTCAATGCAAAGGGCCTAACAGGGAAGGCAGATTAACTCAGGGCATGGTTAGGAACATGGGACTGGGATATCATAGCAATTACAGAAATGTGCCTCAAGAATTGTCAGGACTGGCAGCTTAATGTTCCAGTATACAAATGCTACAGGAAGGATAGAAAGGGAGGCAAGACAGGAGAGGGAGTGGTGTTTTTGATAAGGGATAGCATTATAGCTGTACTGACGGAAGATATTCCCGGAAATACATCCAGGGAAGTCATTTGGGTGAAACTGAGAAATAAAAAAGGAATGATCACCTTATTGGGATTGTATTATAGACCCCTAGTAGTCAGAGGGAAATTGAAGAAAGGCCAATTTCGACGGTATTAGGCAAGAACTTTCAAAAGCTAATGGGGGTAGATGTTCACAGGTAAAGGGACGTCTGGAAAATGGGAAGCCTTCAGAAATGAGATAACAAGAATCCAGAGAAAGTATATTCCTATCAGGGTGAAAGGGAAGACTGATAGATATAGGGAATGCTGGATGACTAAAGAAATTGAGGGTTTGGTTAAGAAAAAGAAGGAAGCATATGTCAGGTATAGACAGGATTGATTGAGTAAATCCTTAGAAGAGTATTAAGGCAGTAGGGGTATAATTAAGAGGGAAATCAGGAGGGAAAAAGGGGACATGAGATAGCTTTGGCAAATAGATTTAAGGAGAATCCAAAAGATTTTTACAAATACATTAAGGACAAAAGGGTAACTAGGGAGAGAATAGGGCCCCTCAAAGATCAGCAAAGGGACCTATGTGTGGAGCCACAGGAAATAGGGAGATACTAAATGAGTATTTTACAACCGTACTTACTGTGGAAAAGGACATGGAAGATATAGAAGATATAGAATGTAGGAAAATAGATGATGACATCTTGAAAAAAAAAAGTCCATATTACAGAGGAGGAAGTGCTGGATGTCTTGAAGCGCATAAAAGTGGATAAATCCCCGGGACTTGATCAGATGTACCCTAGAACTCTGTGGGAAGCTAGGGAAGTGATTGCTGGGCCCCTTGCTGAGATATTTGTATCATCAATAGTCACAGGTAAGGTTGGCTAATGTGGTGCCACTGTTTAAGAAAGGTGGTAAGGACAAGCTAGGGAATTATAGACCAGTGAGCCTGACGCCAGTGGTGGGCAAGTTGTTGGAGGGAATCCTGAGGGACAGAATGTACACGTATTTGAAAAGGCAAGGGCTGACTAGGGATAGTCAACACGGCTTTGTGCATGGGAAGTCATGTCTCACAAACTTGATTGAGTTTTTTGAAGAGGTAGCACGGTGGCTCAGTGGTTAGCACTGCTGCCTCACAGCACCAGGGACTCCGATTCGATTCCAGCTTCGGGTGACTGCCTGTGTGAGGTTTGCACATTCTCCGTGTTAACGTGAGTTTCCTCCAGGTGCTCCGGTTTCCTCCCACAATTCAAAGATGGCAGGTTAGGTGAATTGACAACGCTAAATTGCCCATAGTGTTAGGTGCATTAGTCAGAGGAAAATGGGTCTAGGAGGGTTATCCTTTGGAGGGTTGGTGTGGGCTTTTTGAGCCAAAGTGTCTGTTTCCACACTGTAGGGAATCTAATCTAAAAAAAAGTAACAAAGAGGACTGATGAGGGCAGACCAGTGGATGTGATCTATATGGACTTCAGTAAGATGTTCGACAAAGTTCCCCTTGGGAGACTTGTTAGCAAGGTTCCATCTCATGGAATACAGGGAGAACTAGCCATTTGGATACAGAACTGGCTCAAAGGTGGAAGACAGAGGATGGTGGTGGAGGGTTGTTTTTCAGACTGGAGGCCTGTGACCACCGTACCACAACGAGTGCCACAACGATCGGTGCTGGGTCCACTTTTTTCATCATTTATATAAATGGTTTGGATGTGAGCATAAGAGATACAGTTAGTAAGTTTGCAGTTGACACCAAAATTGGAGGTGTAGTGGACAGTGAAGAAGATTACCTCAGATCTTGATCAGATGAGCCAATGGGCTGAGAAGGGGCAGATGGAGTTTAATTCAGATAAATGTGAGGTGCTGCATTTTGGGAAAGCAAATTTTAGCAGGACTTACACACAATGATAAGTTCCTCGGGAGTGTTGCTGAACAAAGACAATTTGGAGTGCAGGTTTGTAGCTCCTTGGAGTCGCAGATCGATAGGATAGTGAAGAAGGTGTTTGGTATGATTTCCTTTATTGGTCAGAGTATTGAGTGTAGGAGGTGGGAGATCATGTTGTGGCTCTACAGGACAGTGGTTAGGCCGCTGTTGGAATATTGCATGCAATTATGATCTCCTTCCTATTGGAAAGATGTTGTGAAACTTGAAAGGGTTCAGAAAAGATTTACAAAGACGTTGCCAGGGTTGGAGGATTTGAGCTATATGGAGAGGCTGAACAGGTTGGGGCTGTTTTCCCTGGAGCGTCAGAGGCTGAGGGGTGACCTTATCGAGGTTTATAAAATCATGGATAGGGTAAATAGGGGTGGGGGAGTCCAGAACTGGAGGTTTAGGGTGAGAGGGGAAAGATATAAAAGAGACCTAAGGGTCAACTTTTTCACACAGAAGGTGGTATGCGTAAGGAATGAGCTGCCAGAGGAAGTGGTGGAGGCTAGTACAGTTGCAACATTTAAAAGGCATCTGGATGGATAAATGAATAGGAAGGGTTTGGAGGGATATGGGCCAGGTGCTGGCAGTTGGGACTAGATGGGTTAGGATATCTGGTCGGCATGAACACGTTGGACCAAAAGATCTATTTCCGTGCTGTACATCTCTATGACTCTTATGTACAGGCCTCCAAATAGTAGTCAGGAGCTGGAGTGAAGTATACACCAGGAGATAGAAAAGATGTGTAGGAAAGACAAAGTTACAGTGATCATTAGAGATTTCAACATGCAGGTGTACTGGGAAAATCAGGTTGGTAGTGGATTGAACGAAAAGGAATTTGTGG
Source organism: Hemiscyllium ocellatum (assembly GCF_020745735.1). Classification (NCBI taxonomy): domain Eukaryota; kingdom Metazoa; phylum Chordata; class Chondrichthyes; order Orectolobiformes; family Hemiscylliidae; genus Hemiscyllium; species Hemiscyllium ocellatum. The sequence goes on along the minus strand of NC_083445.1, from coordinate 3,375,908 downwards.
GATGTCTACAAGATGGCTTTTTGGAGCAGCTTGTGGTGGAGCCCACTAGGGAACAGGCAATTCTGGATATAGGACTGTGCAATGAGGCAGACTTGACAAGGGAGCTTAAGGTGAAGGAAGCCTTAGGAGTAAGTGATCATAATATGGTTGAATTTAGTCTTCAATTTGAGGGGGACACAGAAAGCATCAGAGGTAACAGTATTACAGCTGAATAAAGGCAACTACAAGGGCATGACGGAGGATCTGGGTAGAATTGATTGGGAGGGGGCCCTAACAGGAAAGACAGTTGAATAGCAATGGTAAGAGATTCTGGGAGTAATTCAGGAGACACAGCAGATTCATGCTGAGAAAAAAGAAGCATGGTACAGGGAGGATAAGGCAAACATGGCTGACTAGGGCAGTCGGGGTAACATGAAAGCAAAAGAGAAAGTATATAACGTGACACAGAGCAATAGGTAACTAGAGGATTGGGAAGTTTACAAAGACCAACAGAGGGCAACAAAAAAAAACGGAAGGACTGAATGAGAGGGTAAGCTGGCCAGTAATATAAAGAAAGACTGGCAGAGTTTCTTTGGATATATAATGGGGAAAAGAGAGGCAAAAGTGGACATTGGGCTGCTGGAAAATGATGCTAGAGAGATAGTAATGGGGAACACATGAATAGCTGAGGAACTGAATAATTACTTTGCATCAATCTTCACAGTGGAAGACACGAGTAACATCCCAAAAATTCAAGAGACTGAGGGGGCCATCACCAAGAAGAAGATGCGAGAAAAACTGAATGGCCTGTAAGTGGATAAAGCCCCTGGATCAGGTGGACTACAACCCAGAGTTCTAAGGGAGATAGTGAAGGCGTTAGTGGTGATCTTTAAGGAATCACGAGAACCAGAGAGGGTCCCAGAAGGACTGGAAAATCGCTAACCTGATACCCCTGTTGAAAAAGGGAGTACGGCAAAAGATGGAAAATAACAGACCAACTAGCTTATACTCAGTAGTAGGTAAGATCCTGGAATCCAGTTTGATGGATGAGATTTCTGAATACTTGGAAGTGTATGCTAAATAGGGCAACGTCAGCACAGTTTCATCAAGGGGAGGGTATGCCTGACGAATCTGCTAGAGTTCTTTGAGGAAGTAATGAGTAGGTTAGACCATGGAAGGCTGACTATAAAAGCAGAAATGTACTTTTGAGGCACTACAACGCTCTAGTCAGACCACACTTCTGAATGCCATATCTCAGGAAAGATGTACTGGTCCTGGAGAGGTCCAGAGGAGGTTCATGAGAATGGTCCCAGGAATGAAAAGCTTAACATATGAGAAACATTTGAGGACTCTGGATCTATACTCGATAGAGCTTAGAAGAATGGGAAGGGGTTCCAGTCAAAACATACAGAATACTGAATGGCCTGGACAGAGTAGACATTGGGAAGATGTTTCCATTGGTAGGAAACACTAGGACCCGAGAGCACAACCTGAGAATAAAAGGGAAGACCTTTTAGAATGGAGATAAGGAGAAACTTCCTCAGCCAAGGAGTGGTTAATCTGTGAAATTTATTACTATTCAAGACATTTATTGCTGGCTGTGGAGGCAAGGTCATTGAGTATATTTAAGACTGAGGTAGACAAGTTCTTAAGTACCAAGGGGACCAAGATTATGGAGAGAAAGCAGGAGAATGAGTTTGAGAACCTCATCAGCCATGATTGAACGGTGGAGCAGACTCAATGGGCTGGCAGGCCTATTTTCTGCTCCTGTGTCTTATGGTCTTACACCAAATTTAAATACTGTGTAATTGAGGAAATTAGCTCTTTCCTTCACTGTTGTGACTTTATATTTAGTAGAGTTGATAATTATTGAGGATATTGATTATTCTAATTCTGCTTTTGTGAAAGTCCAAATATACCTATATCGACACAAATTAATACAGCAAGACCTGATAAATGAAGTGGTGAGAATCAAAAAGTAGCCTCTGAAAAGATCAAAAGAAACTCTGGAGAAAGAAATATTATTTTGACACCTGCTGACTTCTACACCAATAGAGTCATAGAGTCCTACAGTACGGAGATAGGCTTTTTGGCCCAAACTGGTCCATGCCCAACCAAAATGTCCATCCAGGCTAACTCCATTTCCCTGCATTTGGCCCCTATCCTTCTAAATGTTTCCCATCCATGTATTTGTCCAAATGCCTTTTAAATATTGCCAATGTACCCACCTCAACCACTTCTGCTGGCAGCTCATTCCATTTGCTTATCACCCTCTGTAAAAAAAAGTTGCCCCTCAGGTTTCCTTTTATTTTCTCTCTAACCTTAAACTGATACCTTCTAGTCCTCAATTCCCCAACCCTGGGAAAAAAGACTGAGTGTGTTCTCTCAATCCATGCCTTTCATGATTTCATATACTTCTATAAGATCCCCCTCAGTCTCCAAGCTCTAAAGAAAAAGGTCTTAGCTTGTCCAAACTCTCCCTATAACTCAGACCATTGAGTCCTAGCAAAATCCTTATAAATTTCTTCTGCACTCTTTCCAGTTTAATAACAGCCAAAACTAAAGTTACAATGCAATAAATCTTAATCTAGCTCAAGACCATTGTGCCTGTTAGTTATAGCTTTGTGCATCCTGAAATTACTGGTAAAATTGCATGACAATTATTTAGTGTCTCTGACATTTGCCTAAAATAATTTAAAACACATGTGTGCAAAATATTTAGTACAGTCAGTTATGTAGCACTAACCATGTAATTCCAATATTTTCTGGTTTTATTTTTAGATGTCCAGCACTGTTTGTATTTATTTTTAAATGATTATTTGGTATTAAAAAATTCAGGTATCACTGAAAAAAAAAGTGCTTTTTGCCTTACACCAATAGGACAGACACAAGAGAATACATTTTTAAATGGACAATACTTACCAACATTTCAACAAGTTGAATGAATGGGCAAATACACGGCAGATGAAGTGTGATGTGGGTAAATGTGAGGTTATCATGGTGAGAGGTTTTGAGCACAGGAGCAGGGATGTCTTGCTGCACTCGTAGAGAGCCTTGGTGAGACCACCTGGAGAGGGCTGTCCAGTTTTGGTCTCTTTATTGGAGGAAAGATTTTCTGGCTATTAAGTGAGTACAACAAAAGGTTAACCGCACAGATTCCTGGAATAGCAGAACTTCTGTACAAAGATCCATTAGGAAAGGCAAATCAGGGCTAATACACTTAACAGTAAGGTCCTGGGGAGTGCTGCAGAACAAAGAACTTGGAGTGCATGTTCATAGTTCCTCAAAAGTGGAATCACAGGTAGACAAGATAATGAAGGCGGTGTTTGGTATGCTTGCCTTTATTGGTCAGTGCACTGAGTATGAGAGTTGGGAGATCATGTTGCAACTGTACAGGACATTCGAAAGGACACTTTTGGAATACTGTGTGCAATTCTGGTCACCCTGCTATAGAAAGGATATTGTGAAACGTGAAAAAGCGCAGAAAACATTTACAAGGATATTGAAGGGTTTGAGCTATAGGGACAGGCTGAACAGGCTGGGGCTATTTTCCCTGGAGCTTTGGAGGCTGAGGAATGATCTTACAGACACTTATAAAATCATGAGTGGCACAGATAAAGTGAATACACAAGAACTTTTCCCCAGAGTGTAGTCCAAAACTAGAAGGTATAGTTTACAATAAGAGGGGAAAGGTATAAATGGGACCTAAGGGGCAACATTTTCACACAAAGGGTGGTGTGTATATGGAATGAGCTGCCAGAGGAAGTGAAGGAGGCTGGTACAATTACAGCATTTAAAAGGCATCTAGATGAGTATATGAATAGGAAGCGTTTAGAGGGATATGAGCCAAATGCTAGCAAATGGGATTAGGTTAATTTAGGACATCAGCTCTGCATGAACGAATTGGACTAAAAGGACTGTTTCCATACAGTACAGCTCTATGACTCTATTCACTGAAGCTTAGAAGAACAAGGGAAATCGTATAGAAACCTAACAGGACTAAACTGGGTAAACACAGAAAACATGTTCCCAATGACTACCGAGACCAGAACCAGGGCTCACAGTTGATGGATGTAGATTAGGCTATTTAGGACTGATATGAAGAGAAATGTTTTAACCAGTGTGGTGAGCTTGTGGAACTTCTGACACAGAAAGCAGTTGAGGGAAAAGCATTGAATATTATCAAGAAGGCAATAGATATAGTTCTTAGGGCCAAAAGAATCAAAGGGTGTGTGGCAAAAGCAGGAACAGAAGATTGAGTAAAATGATCAGCCATGATCCAACTGAATGGCGGAGCCGGCTTGAAGGACTGAATGCCTAATCCCATACCTATTTTCTATGTCTCTATGTTTAAAGGGAACAATACTTCATACTGCATGAAAGATAATATGTTAATTAATTGGGCAAGAGTACTGGCTTGTCAAGATATTGCCATGTAGAATACAGAAAGATAAAGTTACCCCACAGCTTTTGATTAAACTTTAAATAAGGCAAATCAGCTCTCATTGTTTAAGACGTGCCTCTGGGACTGTCCAGGGAATAATGTCCTCATGCTTCTATTTAATTGAAAAGTTGATTATGACTGGATAGATTCCTTTTGCCTGCAGAGGATCAGGGTCTGCATGTGAGTATGCAGCTTTTGGCAAGTGTAAATTAGCCATATAATTTTGGTTTAAGTTCCAATGCTGAAACAAACTCTTAAGAAAAAGTCAGTTTTTATTAAGAGGAGCTTCTGGATCTGAAAAGTGTACAGTCCAGATTTTGAAAGAATCTGCTGACAAGTGTGCACCGTTCAGTTCCACGGTCATTTGCCTGATCAATCACTAACCTTATTTAAGAAATTCTCTAATAGGGTAAATGGTAACACAACAGACAACGCAACCAGTTTCAGCACCACTGACAGTTCCCATGGGCTCACCAAATTTCAGAACACTGGACAGAAAATTCTTGTTTACAGTTTTAGTACTGCAGACTAGAAGTTGACTATACGCTACTTACTGAGCGGAAAGTTAATATCTCCAGAAAGTGCTTAGAAATTTAACAAGTGAGGGAACTTTAAGGATGATCACTTTCTAAAATCTAGCATAATTTGAATTTATCATTTAACTACAAATTACTGTTAAATTTAAGTTCTTTTCAATCTTTGAGACAAAGAAGCTGGAGTGTCAGCTACAGTGTTAGTTAATTCTGAAGTTAGTTAGAACCGGTTTCTTCAGCCAGCAGAGCCTGGCTTATCTCTGTAGTATTTCAGCTGGCATAAACATATATGGTTTTGTTAAGCATACAAAGTAAGCGGGCATCAAGATAGCAGCTTGAGATACAGTGTGAACTAGGAATTTGATGTAGTGCTGTCTGACCTTTAACAGAAAGAAGTGCCAGAACCCAACAGTTGGATCTGAAAACTGAAGCTTAATTAGGTCAGCAGACATGGTGTTGGTATGTGTTAAGTTTTATTTTCTTCTCTCGCTCTAAAAGGGGGCAGTCATTTAAACTGGTATCGAGGAGACAAAGGTGTTGCATTGAATTTATAGATTAGTCAGTTAAAAGCACTTGATAAAACTATAGATAACAATCAAGTGATATTTCTAGCTCAATCAGTTAAATAAAACATAATTTAAAAATCATGGCAGCTGATATGTTGTGGCTGTAGTACATGAGAGCTGGTGTCCATCTGAGCAAGGCATATCAACCACATCTGCAATAATTGCCTGTAACTTAAAGCTTTTTGGCTCACAGTTGATAATCTGCAATGCGAGTTCCAGAAAGGACAATGATGAAGGAAAGGCAATGTTATCTCAATAGTTTTTTCCAAGAGGTTATCATACCCTTCTGTACCTAGCCTTGGTCAGGGGCATCGGCATGTGACTGCAGGTGAGGCAGGTATGGGAATCCAAAAGGTAGCATTGGAGGAGCCTAAGCCCTAAGAGAGTTGAACGTGCAGCTCAAATATTACTGTGGAACAAATGGATTCTGATTTATGGGCACTGACCCTGTACTGGAAAATAGGTGAGGGCTGTACTATGGGAGTAGTCAGCACCTGAACTGAGATAGAACAACTGTCCTGGCATATTAAAGATGTAAACAGGAAAATAAATTATATAGCTGTGGGGGTGGGGGGTTCACATGAGGGAAGATTTGGAATTTTTTTGTAAAGAGAAAGGAAAGGCAATAGCTTAAAAAAAAGAATTCAATGGGAAGGGGCGGAGATTACAAGCATTAGTGTGTACCAGCAAATAACATCAGAGTAGCCAAAAACAGTTTTTTTTTAAAAAGCCAGGATTAAAGGCTTTAAACATATGCAATATTCATAATTAGATGAATTGAAAGAACAAAAAATATTCTTATAATAGCTATATCAGAGACGTCATTGAAAGACGGTCAAGGCAGATACATAAAATTTCAGAAGAACAAGAAGAAAAAAAAAAGTGGTGAGGCTGTGTTTAAACAAAACTTATTCATGGGAAATGGCATTGCTGGCCAAGCCAGTATTTATTACCCAACTTCATCGCCCAGGTGGTAGTTGAAAGTCTACCACATTGCTGAGTCTGGAGTCAGGCTTCCTTAAAAGTACATTAGTTAACCAGATGGGGTTTTTTTATGATAATCAATGGTGATTACATGGTCACCATTTGGTCAGCTTTTTATTGTAGTTTTTTTTAAAATTGAATTCAAATTTCATTATCTGCCATTGTGGGTCTGAAATCCACAACTTCAGAATATTAGAATGAGGTTCTGGAATACTAGTGGTAACATCACTAAACCAGAATAAATAAATCAGAAACTCAGAGCAATGTCCTCGTGGCATGGGTTCAAATTCCACAATGGGAGCCGCATATAAAAATATACAGGGAAATGGTGAGACCACACCTCAAATACTGTGTAATTAGGGAAGGATATATTTTCATTGGAAGCAGTTCAAAGAAGATTCACCAGGCTAATTTTTATAATGAAGGTGCTATTCATAAGAAAAGATTTAGCAAGTTGAGCAATAAAAATTGGAATTTAGAGGAATGAGAAGTGATTTATTAAAACATGTGAGATTCTGACAAGGGTTGATAGGATTGTGAGGATGTTTCTTCTCCTAGGAGAGTCTTGGACACAGCTAAAAAATAATGGCTGTCTCATTTAAGAAAGTAAGCAAGAGTTTATTCCTCATATTTGGAATTATTTTTCCCATACAGCAATTGAGCCAGGTTACTGAATGCATTCAAGGCTACATTACATAGATTTTTGACCAACAAGGCAGACAAAGATGAGGGGGTTGTCAGGAACTGGGTACTGGCATGAAAGTAGAATTGAGGCCACAATTCAATCTCTCTCCACAGATGCTGCCTCACCTGCTGAATGTTTCTTGCATATTCTGTTTTTGTTTTAAAATGTCAGCATATGCACAAGTATTTTTTTTTGTTTTCATATCAATTGGCTAAAACCATAGATTTACTATAAAGAGAAAATACTACCTAAATTAAATTTCAAAATATTATCACTGTCATTTTCACACTCTGATTCATGTTAATGGCATCAAAATGCTCAGATTTTTCACTGTCTTGTTAACACTAGCAACAAAGATAGTTCTATTTTAAAAGACATCTACCACAGGTATCCAAACAGCTTGCCACCTTTAGGTTGTTGGTTACTTATAATATGGAAATTGGGGGATCCTATTGGGAGTTTTAGTCAGAATTGGTTCAAAGCCTGTGCTGTGCAAACTAAAGGTTGACAGAACCAAAGATGTCAAATTATTTTTTGTCCATGCATGCCTCCTCCAGGATTCAGAAAAGTTACTTGGTTTGCCCCCCAGCAACTTACCATTTAGAAGCCACTCTCATATGATTTTGACATTTCTTTGCAATTTACAGCTTGCCTGCCTAATTCAAATGACATCAGGTCTTCAAAAGCACAAAGGTGTCTTTGCCAACAGATGACATTCTTCCACAAAACAATCCGAATGTCAAAACCAGCTACATGAACTTTACCAATATATTTCAACTGTTTCTATCTTTTCTTACTTCCCTGTTCAAATTTTTCATTAGCATGCTCCGTGGACAACTGAAAGAAAACATGTAATTGTCGAGTGGAAATAAATGTGCCTTTTCGGTTAATATGAGTATCAGTAATTAGAATGAAAACATGAAAAGAATTTAATTGCAACAGCCTAATCAAGCTCATCAAGGTTGAGTTTGTATGGATCAGGTTCACATTAAAGTTTCCTTAGCTTTACAATCAACTTCAATAGATGAATGACTGCATTGGTCTTAATATTTTATATACCAATACTAAATTATGAACAGGTTTGTACTTAATTGTCCTTTCAACAATGGAATTGAAAATCCTCCAATCTCACTTAACATGGGGTCTATCATCTCTATGGAGACTTTGAAGTTACAAATTCACTCAATTAAGAGTTTGTGGTCCCAGGGATAGTTTAAGAACACTGTTCTTTTAAATGTCAGTCCCTGTCTGCTACACTGAATTTAACAAAAAAGGTCCCAAACATGAAAAGTCAATGTGTGGGACCTCCTGTTATTTTGTTTGGATCTCATGTTCAATGAATAAGTGGCAAGAAACCTGACCTGATGTTTACAGCAAGGTGTGCTGCACCTTACTCCAATCAGGCAGTTGAAAAGGCAGCAGTCAGCCTTTCTCCAGAATAAAGTACTTTGAAGCGGAAGTCCTGCCTAAAGACCGCTATACCAGAGGACTGGAGGGATACAGGGAGATGGGGTGCAGGAGATAGTGTTCAGCAGCCATCTCACCTGCCCAATGCCCAGTCCCTCAAACAAGCACAAATCAGTGCAAATCACTGGTTACCACACCTTCTCAGACAACTGGGAGCCTGCCCAGAGTGGTTTACCAGTCAGGTGGACAGATTTTTTTTTCTGTCCTACATAATTCGGCCCATGTGGTAATAGACCCTCAAGTGGTTATTAAGTAACTAATCGACAGTTTAGTGGTCCCAACTGGCAGTGAAGCAGGGACATCGAGTTTGGGCTTTCCCACTCTTAACACAGTTCAAACAGTGGTGGCAAGGCATAGGGTTCTGGGATGTTACTGTCCTGCCTAACTAAGTTGTTCGCCCAGTTGAGACCATATACCTCCGGAACTAGAAGATTCAGCCCAACATTCTAGAATTCCTCGTGTCCATTTCTCCAGCACATTTCATGGACTAGACATGGACTGGTATATCCTGAGATATTTATCCCTTGGGGCTAATGTTGCATCCCAACTTCAGTTAAACAAACTAGTACTATAATTACTCAAGGGATGGTAGGTGAGGTTTAATGCTAGTAAAACTGAGAACATCTCGGTTTTAAGACTATTAACCATACATGACAATTACCAGCCTATCATACTGACAGTAATGGAATACTGCAATTACTGGGACTGACATTTATGATTGAGACACAGCAAATTAAACATATTTATTGAAGTTTTTTAAGCTGTAAAGCCACTGTAATTTAGCAGCGTTTGCCTTCATTTAGTAACTTAAACACCTCAAAGTCATTTTAAGGCAGAAATAATCTATTTAATTTGTTTTTTTGCATTTAGTGCGCATCATCCTGCAAATGGTTCATATTTTTGAAATCATCTGGCATAGTTCTGATTGGTGTCTTGTGAAATTTAAACACTTTGGATATCTATTTAATGCACTAATTCCAACATTTCTACCATATCCACTGATATATCATAAGCAACAGCTTTAGGAGATAACTTTTAAATTACTTAAAGACTATTTGGCTATCTAGTACTTGAGAATAATTTCAAAAAAAAGGTTAAACAGCATAATAGGTACTTCTAAGTGCATAAAAAATGTTTTTAATGGATTTCATTACTTTAAAAACATCATTCTTTTAAATATGCTTGGGACCACAAACTCTTAACTGAGTGAATTTGTAATTTCCAAACACCCGGTGAAGGTGAGGACTGCAGATGTTGGAGATTATAATCAAGAGTGTGGTGCTGGAAAAGCACAGTAGATCAGGCAGCATCCGAGGAGCAGGAAAATCAATATTTCAGGCAAAAGCTCTTAATCAGAAACATCGATTTTCCTGCTCCTCAGATGCTGCCTGACCTGCTATAGTTTTCCCAGCATGATACTCTCAACTTCCAAAAACACTCAAATACTAATCTATCAACATTGTTGCACTTGTTAAACTGATTTATTTCACTTTGAATGAGATCTTCTCTCATTACGTCACTGGCTGCACCACATTTGTGTTGTGGACTCTGCTGAAGAAACATCAGCAAACTTGACCTACTCTTGGGAAATAAGGCAGGGCAGGTGACTGAGGTGTCAGTGGGGGAGCACTTTGGGGCCAGCGACTATAATTCTATTTGTTTTAAAATAGTGATGGAAAAGGATTGATCTAAAAGTTGAAGTTCTAAATTGGAGAAAGGCCAATATTGATGGGATTAGGCAAGAACTTTCAAAAGCTGATTGGACGCAGATGTTCACAGGTAAAAGGACAGCTGGAAAAATGGGAAGCCTTCAGAAATGAGATAACAATAATCCAGAGAAAGTATATTCCTATCAAGGTGAAAGGGAAGGCTGGTAGGTATACCAGCTGGATGACAAAAGAAATTGAGGGTTTGGTTAAGAAAAAGAAGGAAGCATATGTCAGGTATAGACAGGATAGATCAAGTGAATCCTTAGAAGAGTATAAAGGCAGTAGGAGTACACTTAAGAGGGAAATCAGGAGGGCAAAACGGGGACGTGAGATAGCATTGGCAAATAGAATTAAGGAGAATCCAAAGGTGTTTTACAAATATATTAAGGACAAAAGGGTAACTAGGGAGAAAATAGGGCCCCTCAAAGATCAGCAAGGCGGCCTTTGTGTGGAGCCACAGAAAATGGGGGAGATACTAAATGAATATTTTGCATCAGTATTTACTGTGGAAAAAGATATGGAAGATATAGACTGTAGGGAAATAGATGGTGACATCTTGCAAATTGTCCAGATTACAGAGGAGGAAGTGCTGGATGTCTTGAAACAGTTAAAGGTGGATAAATCCCCAGGACCTGATCAGGTGTACCCGAGAACTCTGTGGGAAGCTAGAGAAGTGATTGCTGGGCCTCTTGCTGAGATATTTGTATCATTGATAGTCACAGGTGAGGTGCCAGAAGACTGGTGGTTGGCAAACGTGGAGCCACTGTTTAAGAAGGGCAGTAAAGACAAGCCAGGGAACTATAGACCGGTGAGCCTGACCTCAGTGGTGGGTAGTTGTTGGAGGGAATCCTGAGGGACAGGATGTACATGTATTTGGAAAGGCAAGGACTGATCAGGATAGTCAACATGGCTTTGTGCGTGGGAAATCATGTATCATAAACTTGATTGAGTTTTTTGAAGAAGTAACAAAGAAGATTGATGAGGGCAGAGCAGTAGATGTGATCTATATGGACTTCAGTAAGGTGTTCGACAAGGTTCCCCATGGGAGACTGATTAGCAAGGTTAGATCTCACGGAATACAGGGAGAACTAGCCATTTGGATACAGAACTGGCTCAAACGTAGAAGGCAGAGGGTGGTGGTGGACGGTTGTCTTTCAGACTGGAGGCCTGTGACCAATGGAGTGCCACAAGGATCGGTGCTGGGCCCTCTACTTTTTGTCATTTACATAAATGGTTTGGATGCAAGCATAAAAGGTATAGTTAGTAAGTTGCAGATGACACCAAAATTAGAGGTGTAGTGGACAGCGAAGAGGGTTACCTCAGATTACAACAGGATCTGGACCAGATGGGCCAATGGGTTGAGAAGTGGCAGATGGAGTTTAATTCTAATAAATGCGAGATGCTGCATTGTGGGAAAGCAAATTTTAGCAGGACTTATACACTTAATAGTAAGGTCCTAGGGAGTGTTGCTGAACAAAGAGACCTTGGAGTGCAGGTTCATAGTTCCTTGAAAGTGGAGTCGCAGGTAGATAGGATAGTGAAGAAGGCGTTTGGTATGCTTTCTTTTATTGGTCAGAGTATTGAGCTTAGGAGGTGGGAGGTCATGTTGTGGCTGTACAGCACAGTGGTTAGGCCACTGTTGGAATATTGCGTGCAGTTCTGGTCTCCTTCCTATTGGAAAATGTTGTGAAACTTGAAAGGGTTCAGAAAAGATGTACAAGGATATTGCCAGGGTTGGAGGATCTGAGCTACAGGAAGAGGCTGAACAGGCTTGGGCTGTTTTCTCTGGCGTGTCGGAGGCTGAGGGGTGACCTTATAGAGGTTTACAAAATTATGAGGGGCATGGATAGGATAAATAGACAAAGTCTTTTCCCTGGGGTCGGGGAGTCCAGACTAGAGGGCATAGATTTAAGATGAGAGGGGAAAGATTTAAGAAACCTAAGAGGCAACTTTTTCACGCAGAGGGTGTACGTGTATGGAATGAACTGCCAGAGGATGTGGTGGAGGCTGGTACAATTGCAACACATAAGAGGCATTCGGATGGGTATATGAACAGGAAGGGTTTGGAAGGATATGGGCCGGGTGCTGGCAGGTGGGACTAGATTGGGTTGAGATATCTGGTCGGCATGGATGGGTTGGACCGAAGGATCTGTTTCCATGCTGTACATCTCTTTGACTCTATGTGTAATTTAGACAAATTATTACTGTGTAAGCAGTAACAGTGTGATAGTGATGAGTGAGATCAGCAGTTGCTCTACTAATCAAATATTCAACTCAACATTAAGTTTAAATTTGCTCATGGAATTGGAGACCTATATATTCAATTTTCATGAAATCAATTGTGAAATTGAGCTAAGTGCAACCTACTGCTTGCACTTAGAGGAAAATGGGAAAAAACCACACCAACATTCTGCTCTCAATCCCCACCAATTTCCCCCCCCCCCGAACTCTTTTGTTGCACTTCCACAACTGTGTCAGCTTTTGGCATTCTATATTTGAGGATTTAAATAATAACAGTTGAATCAGGAAACCCCAAGTTGGCTATGCTTAAGGTGCTATGATTGCTTTGAAATCAGAGTCTACAACAGTCAACATTTGGTGGTGGGTGGAATGGACAAGCTTACTGAAAACATGCGAAAGACCCAACAAATCTTGGCCCTTAAATTAAACTTCAAAGCAGTACCCAGAATCAATAGTCGTTAATCTTCCAATTTCCAATAAAATTCCGACTTGATTTTCTTTTAAATGGTCAAAGTGACGTACTCATTTTTGGATTATGAAATTTACTTAAGTATCTGTTCATTATATTTTAATATTTTTAATGTAACTGTGATACAGCGTATAGTTATTAGTATTCATGTTCTTTGATTCCTGTGTACTAAAAATTGTTGTTTCGAGCAGTGAAGATGGTGTCTATATTCTTTTCGTAAATAACTTGGGGTCAGAATCCCCTTCCAAAAATTTAAATATTACTGGTTTCTGGTTGATTCTAGAAAACTCCACAAATACCAAGTGGCTTGCTGAATATTACCAGAATTTTGTTTGTTATTGTTTTGTAGATGCCTCCTTTTTAGCACTCCCATTTAATGAACTGAGGAAAGGGCAAGAGAGTGAGTATGCAACAACTTCATGAAGAGACAGGATATCAGTTTGTATCGGCTATGCCATTGAGCAGAGGAAAAAATGTCTGACAGGAAGACTTATTCCTGTGGACCCCTCACATTGGCTTGAGACTATACAAGAGATGAGTAGGTGACCTCTATGTCATCTTGTCTTAGAAACACTTCATGAAAGGAAATAGGTGCATGTTTTCCTTAAATGAATGTTAAGAGAATTGAAGTTGCAAAACAATCTTTAAAGAAAGTCAGGTTTTTCCTGCTTTTAGCAGGAATAGCTCACCTCTCTAGTGGTGAGCACTAGTAGGAAATAGACTCTTGTTTATCTTGACAAGGTCAACTAGAAATGAGCAATAAATGCTGGCTTTGTCAGCAACATTCCAATCTCATGAATTAAAATAAGTTAGGGAAGGTGAACAAAAGTATAGTTCAACATAGGTAGAGAAAAGGCATAAGCAGAAAATGACACATGCAGAAAACGGAGGTGAAAAATAAGCCAGAATCAGTAGAAAGAAGATCTGTGCTGTGAATAAGAGGTTACTGAGAATTAAACACACTCCTTTAGAGATTGGAAAAGAATGAAAATTTTGATATGGATAAATTAGGGGATTTTGAGCCAGTAGATGGTGGGAATCATGAACAAGTGGGTCTTTTTATGAGATAGGGAGATTACCACACCTAGAAAAACCAACGTCAACTCTATCACCAGGTAAAATGGGTACATACTTTGTCTGTCATCATTCCACTTTTATCCTCGAATAAAAAAAGGTCAGGTTGCAAGTGAACATGAATGCATTGACAATATTCAGCTCACCTGCATGGAAGCAGGAGAACTCCCAATCTCCAACTGTTGTAATAATATTTTAATGGTAAAGACAAGTTGATAACTATGCTTTTAAAAAGCATACTAGACTGTAGGCTTTTATAAATAAAGGCATAGAATATAAAAGCACAGTTATGCAAATTTATAAGTTACTGGTTAGGCCTCAGCTGAAGAACTGTACCTTATTCTGTGCACCAAACAACAGAAAGTGGAAACCTTAATGAGAAAAGGTGCAATTGAAATTTACTGGAATGGTCGCAAAGATAAGATTAGCAAACACTGGAGTACCTAGGGTTCATTTTACAGAAGAGAATGTTAGGCGTTCCTGTAAGTATTCAAAATTATGAAGTTTTGATCAGCATAGATGGATGCAACCGTTTCAATTAGTCCAAGGATTGATATTCAGAATGCACACATTTTAGATAATTGGCAAAAGAATGAGATTTTTAAATTTTAGTTTACACAGTAATTTATGCACTGCCCAAAATAATAAGGTAAGCAAATGCAACATAATTTTCGAAGGGAGTTGGATATATTCATGAAAAAAAATAACAGTATGACAAACAGGATAAGGTTTGGTAATTAAATCAGCCTGTCAAAGGGCCTTCATGGGAAGGGTAGATTGCATGGTTTCCTTCTGTGCTGTTAAATTCCACAACAATGGAATCCCCAAAATATATTTTTCAATAACAGGCGTGTATAAGATTAAAGAAATAATTGAGAGCAATTGTATCACTATTAACTTGGTGAAACATTGGGGGTGTAAGTGGACAGCAAAGAAGGTTACTTTAAAGTACAATGGGACCTTGATCAGATCAGCCAATGAGTCACAAATGGAGTTTAATTTAGATAAATGTGAAATGCTGCATTTTGGTAGGGCAAATAAGGTCAGGACTTATACAATTAATGGTGAGGTCCTGGAGATTTTGCAGAACAAAGACCTTGAAGTGCAGGTTCATAGTTCCTTGCAGGTGGAGTTGCAGGTAGGCAGGCTAATGAAGGAGGTGTTCGGTACCTTTACTGGTCTATGCATGGAGTATAGAAGTTAGGAGGTTATGTTGTGGCTGTTCAGGACATTGGTTAGGCTCTTTTTGGAATACTGCATTCAAGTCCGGTCTTGCTGCTATAGGAAGGATGTTGTCAAACCTGAAAGGTTTCAGAAAAGATTTACAAAGATGTTGCCATGGTTGAAAGGTTTGAGCTATATGGAATAGTTGACTAGGGTGGGGCTTTTTATTCCCTGGAGTGTCAGAGGCTGATGGTGACCTTACACGAGCATATAAAATCATGAGGGTCACAAATAGGGTGAATAGTGAAGGTCTTTTCTCTGGAGTAGGGGAGTCCAAAACTAGAGGACATAGGTTTAAGATGAGAGGGGAAAGATTTTTCATGCAGAAGGTGGTCGTGTATGGAATGAGCTGCCAGAGGAAGTAGTGGAGGCTGTCACAATTACAACATTTAAAAGGCATCTGGACGGATATATTAATAAGGTGGGGTTTAGAGAGATATGAGCCAAATGTTGCCAAATGAAACTAGATTAATTTAGGATATCTGGTCAGCATGGACAAGTTGGACCAAATGGTCTGTTTCTATGCTGTATATCTCTATGACTAAGAATTGTGGCTCATTTCTGGAAAAGTAGAACTGAAGAGC
Source organism: Hemiscyllium ocellatum (assembly GCF_020745735.1). Classification (NCBI taxonomy): domain Eukaryota; kingdom Metazoa; phylum Chordata; class Chondrichthyes; order Orectolobiformes; family Hemiscylliidae; genus Hemiscyllium; species Hemiscyllium ocellatum. Next base: position 3,359,949 of record NC_083445.1, on the reverse strand, counting down.
AGAGATTGTGATAAATTTGCATTGAAGCTTGGTTAGACCACATTTGCTGAGAATTGTGCTTAGTTCTGGTCTCCAAATGAAGAAAAGGATATAAAAAGACTGTCAACAGTGCAAAAAGTGCCCTTCATTAGAGAGAAGAAAATTGAGAGGTGACTTAATTGATACATATAAGATAATCAGAGGGTCTGATAGGGTGGACAATGAGAGCCTTTTTCCTCGGATGGTGATGGCTACACATGAGGGGACATAGCTTTAAATTGAGGGGTGATAGATATAGGACAGATGTCAGAGGTAGTTTCTTTACTCAGAGTAGTAGGGGCGTGCAATGCACTGCCTGCAACAGGAGTAGATTGTAGTAGAATGGAATAGTGTAGGTTAGATGGACTTCAGATTGGTTTCACAGGTCGGCGCAACATTGAGGGCCACAAGGCCTGTACTCTGCTGTAATGTTCTATGTTCTAAAGGATTCATAAAGTTGAGACCAGAAAAGAAGGCAGAGGGTAGACCAACAGAAATCTAACATTCTGAAGGGGTTTACAAAAGCAAGATAAAGAAAAAAATTTCTATTTAAAGCAATAATGTGACAATAATATGGCTTTTATGGGTGCATTTTGTCCTTTTTTTTGAAGCGAGGTTTTCAGCAATTGGTATTAAGCGGTCACCCCCAAACCAATAAAGTAAATTGCTCGTGAGGCCTTTAGGCTTCTTATTTATGTTGGAACAATAGAAGCAGAATGAATTGGTGCAGTTAGGCTCCCAGAGAGCCAGGGTTTTAGTTTAGCTTTCATCAGTTGTTGGGGTTTTGAAGGTGGCTGTGAAAGCTCTCTTTCTGCTGCTAGAATTGCATGTGAGACCATCTGTTTTACTGAATTTGCCTTTGCCAAGGGTGTGTTTATAGAATGTTACTAATATTGGTTGTTGTTTAGTAGTTAAATAATCTATTATTCCGTTAGGTCTTCCAATGAAGTTAAAATTATATCAATTCTTCTTCCTTGTGTTTGCATTTTAATTGTAGAGTAAAAATAGTGTACTTTGCTTAAAGTTGAGTAGTATAAATAATCAAATTACATCTGGAACAAAGTACTTTCCACGTGCCTCCAAATAAGATATAGAAGTTAGAGTCTATGCTATCTCCTTGATATGTTGGAAGGAGGTTTGGACTGGTCCCTAACAAACTGGGGGCTCTTGAAAGAATCAAAATCTCTAATTCAGACAGGGTTTAGGATTATTGGACTCTAAGGCAGTGTGTGATGAGTATTTGTGTTTTTATTTTGGATGTTGCATTCAACAAGTTTAAACAGAATGTACCTTGTTTAATAGTGCTCTTTCAGTTGCTAAGTATTTCCTGGGGATAGAAGAAGTCACTTTTGGTGTTTTACAGAAAGTGAGCAAGGCAAAGCTTTCAGAATTGCCAAACAAGTTGAGTTGGAGTTGCCTGTTTCTATGAGGAAAGGGGAGATAATTGCAGCAATAGCTCTGCAGTTATAAGTGCCAGGAATGCAATCTGAATCATCGGAAATGGCTAAAATTCAATTGCAAATGAACCAGCTTGAATTAGAGGTAATGGCAAGGGAAAAAGAAAGAAGAGCCTTGGCAGAACAAAACAAGAAAAGGAAATGAAACGGTTTGAATTAAGATTAAAAAGCAGAGGAAAAAAGGAAAAGATTGCCCTAGCAGAAGAAAGGGAGGAAGAATTGAGAGACTTTGAATTTCAAAAGTTGGCAATGAAAGAGGAATGGCAACTTAAATAGCAAGGTAGAAATTAAGCATAGTTATGGGGACAGTAATGAGGAGCAAACCCATCACAGCCAAAAGCCTAGTGGGCATCTATTTAAAATATGTACAAGCATTGCCAATGTTTGATGAGAAGGACATAGAAGCCTTTTTCATTTAATTTGAGAAACCAGCTAAACAAATGAAATGGCGGTGACCACTTCTATATTGTTGATTCAAACAAAGTTGGTATGTACAGCTAATGAGGTATTTGCATTATTACCAGAGGAGATATCTGGGAAGAGTTAAGTGGTGAAAAAAACCATTTGAAGTACATATGAACCAGGGCCAGAAGCCTGCTGACAGCATTTTAGGAATTTAAGGAGAGAACCTGATCAAAAGTACATGGAGTTCAAAAGGATCAAACAAAGTAAACTTTAATAGGTGGATAAAGACATTGAAATTAAATCAGATATATGATGCTCTTAGAGAAACTATTAATTTTGAAAGAACCAAAACTTCACTTCCTGAAGTAGTGAGAACTCGTGGAAGAGCTGTTTGTTAAAACTGCAAGATTGACAACAGAAATGACAGATGATTATAGAACATAGAACAGTACAGCACAGAACAGGCCCTTCAGCCCACGGTGTTGTGCCGACCACTGATCCTCATGTATGCACCCTCAAATTTCTGTGACCATATGCAGGTCCAGCAGTCTCTCAAATGTTCCCAATGACCTCACTTCCACAACTGCTGCTAGCAATGCATTCCATGCTCTCAAAACTCTCTGCGTAAAGAACCCGCCTCTGACATCCCCTCTATACTTTCCACCAAACAGCTTAAAACTATGACCCTCGTGTTAACAATTTCTGCCCTGGGAAAAAGTCTCTGGCTATCAACTCTATCTATGCCTCTCATTATCTTGTACACCTCAATTAGGTCCCCTCGCTTCCTTCTTTTTTCCAATGAAAAAAGTTAGAGCTCAGTCAAAGTCTCTTCGTAAGATAAGCCCTCCATTCCAGGCAGCATCCTGGTAAACCTCCTCTGAACCCTGTCCAAAGCATCCACATCTTTCCTATAATAGGGCGACCAGAACTGGACACAGTATTCCAAATGCGGTCTAACCAAAGTTTTATAGAGCTGCAACAAGATCTCACGGGTCTTAAACTCAACCCCCCTGTTAATGAAAGCCAAAATACCATATGCTTTCTTAACAACCCTGTCCACTTGGGTGGCAATTTTAAGGGATCTATGCACCTGTATTATGAGCTAGTTCATAAATCAAAGTTTGGCTTCCAACATCAATTTCAATTTGTGAGGGATAGAAATTGAGGAAAAGAGAAATCCTTATGTATTAAAGGAAAAGGAGATCTCATTGAACATAGCAAAGATAGTTTATCATAATTTTTTTTAAGAAGTCCATGAGGGGAGAACAGAAGTAAAAAAATGAAGGTGTCTTCATCATAATAAAGTAGGACACATCAAGTCGCAATGTTGCTAGTTTAGAACATGGACTGTGAAGACGAATGTAGTAAAACAGGATAAGTCTATGGGGTTTATTAAAGTGGTAAAGCAGATCCTAATGGAAGCTAAAGAACTGCAAGAGAATGTGCAGCCTTGTCAGAGGTTGGTTAATAAGAAAACACCAGATCTCTTTGAAGAATTTAACTGAGGGTAAGTTTACTCATGTACCAGGAGGTGTAGATAAAGACATTAAAATTTTTTAAGAGGTGCAGGAGCAAGTCAATCTTTGATGAGAGATGTATTTTGGAAGGTGTATTGCCAGAAAAGGTGGTAATATGTGGAATTCATAGTAAGAAACTGCAGTGTTTCATTACATAATAAGTGAGGTTGGAGATTCCGGTGAAAAGTGGTGAAGTGGTGGTAGAAGTAATAGTGAAACTCTCTGTTCCAGAGATGCAGTTTATCCTCGGGAATGATACAGCTGGATCACAGGTGGGAGTGATGCCAGTGGAAACTAAGCCAACTGAGATGTTGAGGAAATGTACCCTGGGATTTTTCCTCATTGTTTAGTAACAAGCTCATAAAGCCACAGATTGAAACAGGAGGAGAAATTAAGGAATAAAAGATAAGAAAGTTGAAATTCATTTATCAAAATCATGTTGAGGAAAAAACAAGAACAGGTGGAGGAAAAGTGAATATTTTTAGTTCAGAGACGTTAGTTGAATTACAACAAAAAGATGAAAAAAACAAAGCAGTTGTATCAAGAAGCAGACACACAAGAAGAATCTGAGAGTATCCCAGAATATTACTACCTAAAAATTAAGTTTTTACGAGGAAACGGAGGCTATTACATACTCAGGCAGATGAAAAATAGATAGAGGTTCATCAAGTTATACTACTAGTGCGTGATAGAAGGGAGGTGGTGTTGCGGGTAGCACGAGTTACCAGTTATCATTTGGGAGTAAGAAAATCTCAAGCCAAAATACAAAAACATTTTTATTGGCCTGCACTGCATAGAGATGTGGTTGAATTTTGCCAGATATAATCAGGTAGTAGGAAAATCTCAGGCAGTGATAAAATTGTCACCATTAGTATCCATTCAAAATTTGAGGAAGCTTTTACAAAGAATCTTAACTGATTGTGTGGGACCTCTCCCTACAACAAAAGGTGGGAATCAGCATTTGTTGACCACAATGGATGTGTATTCTAGATTTCTAAAGGCCATTCCACTACAAAATATCATAGCTAGAAGGATTGTAGAAGGATTACTCAATTTATTTTTAAAACTAGATACAGACTACCCACAGAGACACAATCACATCAAGGGTCAAAGTTTACATCAAAATTATTCAAGGAAGTTATGGAACGCTTAGGAATAAAACAATTTAAAACAACTACGTACATTCAGAATTGTAAGGAGCATTAGAGCGATCGCACCAAACTTTAAAGACTATGTTGAGTGCTTAGAGTCAAGACTATTCAGAAGGTAAGGATAAAGGAATTCCATTTGTACTTTTTGCATTTAAGGATGCACCTAATGAATCAACTAAATTCAGTCAATTTGAATTAGTTTTCAGACATGAGGTGTGAGGACCACTGGAATTACAGATTTGGACAACTTGTCAAATTTTATTTAAAGATAGAGCAGGTGAATTAACAGACAACATCTGAAAGTAGCACAAAAGGTGATGAAATGGGAAGCAGACAAGAAATCAAAATGAATTTTGCTAGAGTAGACAGTGCTAGTACTACTACCATTGGTAAATGAATTTTTAAAAGCAAGGTTTAGTGGGCCATATCAAATCAAAATAAAACTGAATGAGGTTAATTATTTTATATGAACGTCAGATAGAAGGAAAGCTCAGTGCATATTGTGAATGGGTTCAAAAGATATTTTGACAGGAAGGAAAACATAAGGAAAACATGCTACTTGTTACAACTCAGAATGAAGAACCTACTCCAGATAAATTTGAATTTGATATTACTCAAATTAAATTGGACAATGAGGAGTTATCAAAAATTGGGATAAATTATTGCGTTACCTTCCAGAGGAAAATCAAAATTACGTCAAAAAGTTATTACAATGACACAGATGTGGGAATAACATGATTACACATGATATAGAGATAGGAGATGCTGTTGCTATAAATCAACATCCTTATAGATTAAACCCTCCATTGACACAGCTTCAAAAAAGAAATTGAAAACATGTTCACAAACAACGTAACTGAAGTGAATTGCAGCAAATGGAGCTCACCCATGAAAATGGTGTCAAAACTAGATGGAACCCAACATTTGTGCTGACTACTGCAAAATCAATGCGATTACAAAATCTGATTAATATACTATTACATGGTCGGAAGACTGTACTGAGAAGGGAGGACAAATAACCTATATTTTGAAGCTGGACATACTCAAAGGATACTTGCAGGTACCTTCATCCCAGGAAGTGAAGGAAATTTCAGCTTTCATGACATAAAATGGAGTGTACCAATTTAAAGTCACGCCATTTGACATGAAAAAAATACACCAACATTTCAAAGGCTAACCAATAAAGTCATTTCAGGATTACCCAATTGTGTGGTGTACATAGACAATCTGGTGATCTTTAGTCACACATGGAAGGAACGTTTGGAGCATCTCTCTCAGTTGTTTGATCGACTTCAGAAGGTGGGCTTGGTGATAAACTTGGCCAAGAGTAAATTCACAAAAGCCCAAGTCACATTCCTAGGCCATGTCATTGGATGTGGACACACAGCTCAATGAGATGTGAAAACAAAAGTTATTGAGGAGATTTCCGGACCATCAATGAAAAGTACTACACTTCCTGGGAATGAGTGATTTTTATTGAAAATTCATACCAAACTTCAGCAGCATTGTTGTTCCACTGACTAACTTGAAGTAGTGCAGGAAATTCCAGTGAACAGAGGAATATGACAAGGTATTTGACAGCCTGAAAGCTGTATTAACCACTGTTCCAGTATTATCCACATCTAATTATGCAAAGCCATTCAAGGTGACTATGGACACAAGTGATGTGGGTGCCAGTGCTGTCGTCTTGCAAGACGACAACAAGATAGAAAGGCCTATTGGGTATTTTTCCAGCAAGTTAAATATTCAAATGAAATATTCCACAACTGAGAAGGAATCCATAAGTTTGATGTTGGCATTGCAACATTTCTGTCAATAATGTGTCTGAAACAATTGTAAATATTGATCATAACCCCTTAACATTTGTGGAAAAGTGGAAAAGTAAAAATACCATACTGTTTAGATGGCGTTTATTGTTACAGAAGTTTAATTTGAAAATTATACATGTGGCAGAATGAGAGAATGTAATTGTCACATTTGAAGGAAGATGAAGGTGTTCAGTGGAGGAAGAAACAGATCGCGATGAACTGCAGTATTGAATGTTTACATGCATAGAGTCAATGTTTATATACTGTATTGTACCGATAGCATAAAACTAAAGATTTATAAAAAGGAAGCCATATTTTAATATTAATGGTTCATTTTTAAGGGCTGGGAGAGGTGTGATGATAGAAGTGTATTTTGTGCTTTTTTTTAAAAGAGAGATTTTCAGCAAGAGCTGCTGAGCTGTCTCCTCCAAACCAATAAAGTAAACAGCTTGTGAGACCTTGGGAACAATAGAAGCAGCATGAATAGGTGCAGTCAGGCTCCCACAGAACAAGGGTGTTAGTTTAGCTTTCATCTGTTATTGGGGTTTTAACAACAGCTGCGGAAGCTCTCTCTCTCTCTGCAGCCAGAATTGCATTTGAGACAATGTGTTTCACTGAGGGTGTGTTTATGGGTTGTTACTAATATTGGAACAGTTGCTGTTCAGTAGTTAAATAATCTATTATAACTCCAATGGAGTTAAAGTTATATCAATTCTTCCTTGTTAAAAATCACACAACACCAAGTTGTAGTGTGATTTTTAACTTAGTACACCCCAGTCCAACACCGGCATCTCCAAATCACTTCTTCCTTGTGTTTGTATTTTAATTGTGGAGTAAGAATAAAGTATGTTTTGCTTAAAGTTGAGTATTGTAACCAATTGAATTACATCTGGAACACAGCACCTTGCACTTATCTTTAAATAAGGTAAAAAAAGTTAGGATCTATGCTATCTCCTTGATATGGTCTAGTCCACAACCATGTCCAAAATTAGGATACCGAATAAATCCAGAAGATTCAAGGTAAACTTACTGAAAGTGATGGGATACAGAAACTAATATGACACAGAATGCTGAGGCAAGTATGAGAGATGCAATGCAGGGGAAAATAGATTAAAGAAGGAGAAATAAATAATCAGGATATGAACTGAAGGCTAAAGGAAGAGGTGTGGCAAGAAGACTTGTGTGGAGCATAAACATTACATAAATTTTTATTCTGTGATGTTGACTGTATCCAACTGTGTTCAATGGAGCATGCAGGAGGGCATGCCAGGAGCAGTAACAGGCATAACTGAAGATTTAATGTCAACCTGGTGAAGTCACCAAACAGGACTACTTGCATGCCAAACAGCATAGGCAGCAAATGATAGACAGAGCTAAGCAATCCCACAACCAACAGATCAGATTTAAGCTTTGCAGTCCTGTCACATCCAGTCATGAATGGTAGTGGGTGATTAGACAACTCATTGGAGGAAGCTGCTTCACAAATATCCCAATCCTGCACATCAGTGCAAACAATAAGGCTGAAGCTTTCGAGAAATCTTCAGCCAGAAGTGCCAAGTGGATGATCCAAGTTGGCCTCATCCAGTGGTCCCCATCATTACAGATACCAATCTTCAGCCAATTTGATTGACTCCACATGCTATCAAGAAACAGTTGGAGGCACTAAATACTGCAAAGGCTACAGGGCCTAACAACATTCCAGCAATAGTACTAAAGATTTGTATTCCAGAACTTGCTGCTCCCCTGGCCAGGCTGTTCTAATACACTGGCATCTACCCGACAATGTGTAAAATTGTCAAGTATGTCCTATACAAAAAAAAGTAGGACAAATCCAACCCAGGCAATTATAGCCCCATCAGTCTACTGTCGATCATTAATAAAGTGATGAAAGGTGTCATCAGCGCTATCAAGCAGCACCTGCTCAACAATGACTTGCTCCGTGATGCCCAGTTTGGGTTTCGCCAAGGCTACTCAGCTACTGACTTCATTACAGCCTTGGTTCAAACATGGACATAAGGGCTGAATCCCAGAGGTGAGATGAGAGTGACAACCCTTGACATCAAAGCTGCATTTGACCAAGTGTAACATCAAGGAGCCTTAGGAAACTGGAATCTATGTGTATCAGGGGCCAAACTCTCCAGTGGTTAGAGTCATAACTGACGTATAGGAAGATGGTCATGGTTTTTGGAGGTCAGTCATCTCAGTTCCAGGACATCTTTCCAGGAGTTCCTCAGGGTAGTGCCTTGTACACAGCCATCTTCAGCTGCTTTATCAATAAGCTTCCCTCCATCATAAGGTCAGAAGAGATTACGCAATGATCGGCGAACAATGTTTAGCACCATTCACGACTCCTCAGACACTGAAGCAGTGTTCAAATGCAACAGGATCTGGACAATATCCAGGCTTGGGCTGAGAAGTAACATTTGTGCTATACAAATGACAGTCCATGACCATCACCAACAAGAGATAATCTAATCATTGCACCTTGATATTCAATGGGTGTTACCATTACTGAATCCCTCACTATCAACATCCTGGGAGTTATCATTGATCAGAAACTTAACTGGACTCATCACATAAATACAGTGGTTACAAGAGCAAGTCTGTGGCTAGGAATTCTGCAGCAGGTAACTCATTTCCTGATTCCTCAACGCCTGTCCACCATCTACAAGGCACAAGTCAGGAGTGTGATGGAATACTCCCCACTTGCCTGCGATGACTACAGCCCCACAACACTCCAAGAAGCTGGACACCATCCAAGACAAAGCAGCTTGCTTGATTGACAGTACATCCACTCCCTCCACCACCAATGCTCAATAGCAACAGTGTGTACTATCTACAAGATGCACTGCAGAAATTCACCAAAAGTCCCCAGGCAGCACCTTCCAAAACCATGACCACTTCCATCAAATAAATTGCCATTCCTTTACTGCAACTGGGTAAAAATGCTGAAATTCCCTCCCTAATGGCATTGTAGGTCAACTCACAGCAGTTCAAGAAGATAGCTCACAACCACCTTCTCAAGGGCAACTAGGGACAGGCAATAAATGTTGGCCAGCCTGCGACACCCATATCCCACAAAAATGAGTGAATAAATAAAAAAACTATGAATTTTAGCTTCTCTGTGGACAGAAACTAAGATAATCCAAGTGAATTCCAAAAATAAATTAAGGAAATTAAAGTTGATCTTGGAAAACTACTCACTGAAAAATTCTCACTAGTACACAACTACAGTTAGGAAATAAAAGAGGCAGAGAGTGTAATAAAGCTGTGGGTGGAAAAACAAAATCAAGAAAGCCCACCAATATGCACATGTAAATGAAGCAAAAACTGAAAGAACTGCAGATGCTGGATAAGCAGAGCAGGTCTGCCAACACCTCCTGAAGAAGGGTCACTGGACCCAAAATGTCAACTCTGATTTCACTTCACAGATGCTGCCAGACCTGCTCAGCTTCCCAGCAATTTCTGTTTCTGATATAAATTAAGTAAGTTTTGAGAAGATTTTAGCTCAGGTTGAAGTTCTTGATGTAGGTTTGCTCGCTGAGCTGGAAGGTTCATTTTCAGACGTTTCGTCACCATACTTCATGATGAGTATGGTGATGAAACATCTGAAAATGAACCTTCCAGCTCAGAGCGCAAACCTACATCCATAAATTAAACAATTAGATATGATTAGGTTTGATAACTATGGTGAGAGAATGTGTAAATTAGAACTAATATATCCAAAAAGACAATATTGTAGGGCTTAAATGTTTATATAAAATTTTCAAAACAAATATGCATTTTCTAACTTACACTACAATTTACATAATGCTGCATATAATTTACCCTGTTTTAAAATGTGTGCAAAGCAAAAATTTCTGACTGATTTCCATTTTTCACCAAATCTGTACAAGTGGGTACATGTAGTAACATGCTTTCTGTTTTCCACTATCCACTTACTTTACTGTCTCACAAACATTTACCATATCACCAATTTTAATTTGAGCAATGGCATTGTACTCCACAAGAGTTGCTTCTCAAACTAAATATTTAATTGATTTAAGGTTAGACTGAAATTTTGCCTGATGAAAACATTATGCATACTCATATCACAGAAATTACAGCAATCTGAGAACTGCAAATAATGATATATTTTCAAATGGTGAGACTACATAAACATAACTACTATGCTGCAGCACCAAAGAAGAAACTCAGTAGCGTTTACACTAGAGTGGGTAAAGCAAACAATATGGGGTATATTTGAGGATAAGGTAGACAAATAATAGATGGTGAAGGAAATAGATGATTACAATGATACATTTAGATGAAGAAAGATAGGAGGCTAATGTGAAGCAATGAACACCAGCATGGACTAGTTGGGCCAAATAACCTGTAATCCTCTGTGTAATCAAAAATGCTTTTAGTTAGCTACCTCAAAGTCGGAACTTAGGTATATCTGTTTGCAAATAATTTGATATCATCATTGTTAATTTCATGCCAATGCACAAAAGAAAATGATTAATTTAAATTTATAGTACTTGGTACTGTATTTACAAAGTGATAATATGGTGGGGAGAACTCAAAACCAAAACATGAAGCTGACAGTGTGTATAAACTAAGGAGGATGTGGGCAACAAGGCCCAGAGAGTGAACACACAGCAACTGTAACAAAACGGATAACAGTAGGACCTCAAAACAAGTAGCAGACTGTTCAGTGTACTGGAGGATGTACAAGGAATGTATAGCTGGAGTAAGACTCAGAAAATAAAGTCCAAGCCTGTATAGGTATTTACAGGAGAATGGGAAACATTGAATTTTAAAATTAATCTTCTGCAGTGCAGAAATACAAACAAGTGCAGAGGTGCAGCTTAATGCAGACAAAAACGAAGAACTGCAAGGATAGCAACGTAGAAATTCAGTACTGAAACAATAAGTTGGATTAAGCCTTCATTAAGTGGAAGATATTAAAGTTTCCTCTATCTTTTGGTTGTAAATGTCCTATGTAAAATCAATTTAACAGTCTAAATCCAATTCCTCATGAAACAAAATCATGAAGAATAAAGAAAAGGCCACAGATTTGTTAGTATGGTGGTAATAGTGGTGGTAGGCAGGGCTGAAAATGTGCAAGGGACTACTCCTCTGAAGTTAGGACAAATTAAAAACAAATTTCAGACCTAATCTGAAATGCTCGGTTCTGATATTCCTCAGCACTAACAGCAGCAGTCACAGAAGTGGTGAAGTAAAAGTTGGATATAATCGGTACACCTGCGATATCATATAAATTTCCATAACAGATGTGTTATTTTTTCTAAATAAGTGTTAGTCTATTTTCTTTCAGTGCTCAAATGATTGACAAAAACTGGATAAAAAACTTATACAAGTGGAGCTTGAGTAGGTATTACATAATCAAAGCCAATACCATCTAGTCTGCACCAAAAAAAATGCAGAACACAATTTTCACAACATGACTACAGAATATGGATTCCAATCAAAAAGTGCAATTTAACATTACCATTTACTATAATTTCGAGTGCTAGAAATTCAAAAACATGCATTTGTTATTTCTTTTCAATTCTACTGCCAAGTGCATGTGGATAATTTAAAAAAAGGAGCTGGTTAGGATTTTGTACCAGTATAGACTCCCATCACTCTATGCATCTTATCCGTATGATCATGTGTCCACTGGTGTGCATGTGACTATGTGAACACACGCATGAAAAAAAATCCTATTCATCACTCCAACCTCTCTGAATGGTTCCTTAAAATAGGTACAGCCCCACGTCAGCAACACCAGTTAATGCATCCTTCTCCCATCAGGCATTTAACTAGCTCGGAATCGCTACAAAAATAAAAGTGTGCAATTATGTACCAAATAAAAGGTTTCTTGAATTTATTTTAAAGCTAGGATTGGATGGGGTGTACCATTTTTTTAAAAATTGCAAATGGCTGTTTATATACCTTCAAAGTGAAACTGGCTGCATCACACTGTGGAGGAATTTTTAAGCACAGCAACATTTTTGGTAGTGATTGGTTTTATTTTGTTTTTCTTTTGCAAATAGTTCTCTCACTGCAATGGCAAAGCAATCGCCATCCAATTTACATGAAGGGCCAGTCACAGAAGATGTTACCGTTTTACTAGTGAAACTGACATTATACTAGCATTTATACCCGTGAAACTAACATATGTACTTTCTAGTGTGAAATTCACATTGATTTCTTTATCGATCAATTTAGACTATTTGCTTTCATGCAAGACATTAAAATATATCAATAAATTAGACAAAATAAAAAAAAGGATATGGCCATTCAGTGATCTTTTTGGCATATTTTCTTACAAAGTTGTCTTCACTGAAGAGAAAGAGAGATCTGTTAACTGTGAAGCAGTTTTGTCGGACTGGGATAGGATTGTAGAGAGCCATGGTCCGGGCTCTTTGGGCCATCGACTGCTTGTACATCCTCTGTGGTGCTCCTGGTGGTCCGCCCTGGCGGCTACCGCCGCGTCCTCCGCCTCCTTGGCCGGCTCCATACCTGGCCGGCACCTCGTCTCCAAATCTTGCCATTCTATAAACAGATGCCAAAGATCACCATTCAGTAGAGAAATACGGCAACTCCACATTACATCCCATCTGTTCCAATACTGGTGCACATGCAATTAGTTTAGATTTTCCCCCTGTTTTTCTTAGTTTTTCATTGTCCAGCGGGTTAATCCTTCATAAAACTGGGTCATTTGCAGATTTAAGAAATATTTCCCCCTCGTGTCAAAAATCAGATCTGTTATGTTCTCGTCGTTTTTGCATCTGCAGTTTTTTTTATTCTCCCGATCGCCTTTGCATCATCTGCATCTCAAAGCTGTAGAATCCCAGAGTAAAATCCACACATCCTCCCAGGCAAACATCCACCATCTACTCATGCCTTTCATCGGCTTCCTTCACATACTGCATCGCCGAACATTTTTCGTCCTCTCTCGTGTATTTATATTAATCAGGATCAAAAATGCAAGCACCGATCAACCGGTTAAGCGTAAGCAATAGGGAGCATCTGATCAGATTTATGCAGCCAACCAACAGCCCACAGCATCAAAGCTAGCCACATGATTCTTACTGCCCAATGAGGGAACAAAATCAGATTTTATTCAAAAAAGCTTAGAGAGAGGAAAGCCAAAAAAAATCATTTCCCCCTATTTTAAAAAAAATCCATCCTGTTTTCGGAGAAAGGAGCAGCAAAATTTGGTTAAGATATCAACTGGCAACATTACCTGATGGATTAAAGCACAGATCGAGTTATTGGTCCTTTAAGTATAAATCTTTCACTGACTTAAATTTCGTGATGCCAAGAAAAGCAGTTCGAAATTTGGTGAAAGCAGGGTGTTTTTTCTATCCAGAATTATTCTCTATGAAATTCTTCCCAATCCTAAGGCTTGCAAGGTAACACTCTAACATTTTGCCTAATAGTCCTTTGGTAGGATATAACTGGAGTACAGTTGAAAAAAATGCATTTTAATGGTGCATTCAAATACTAAAGTAAAAGCAAAACAACGTTCGTAGTCTCATATAGTAGAAATTTTGTTTTCCCTTTACTTTGGTATTTTTTGTGAACTGACCTGATGAGTACTAGACAAAAAGTTTTGATGAAATGTGTTTTTCAGCAATAAACAAAATTGCATCTGCACCCTACAATGCCTTTCAGTATCATTTCTTGAAAATATTTGTCTTTCCCAGTCACTCAGATATCACTATGTTCTATATGGTATTTCATCATCCCTTTCTTCCTTTGATCTTTAGCCCTCAACCCTGTCCCCTTAATCAATATAGTATTCAGCAGGTCTGTCAGCATTTGAAGACTGAGAAATAGAGTTAAAATGTTGACTTTTCAGTATGAACTGAAAGAGGCATAGCCGGGGAGGGTGTGGGAATATTTAAAAAATGGAATACAAAGGTCATTCTCTGAAGTAGTGGAATTCAGTATTGAATCCTAGAGGCTGTAAAAAGCCTAAGCAGATTAAAAAAAGGTATTGTTCCTCTAGCTTATGTTAAGTTTCACTGGAACACTGTAGCAAGCCAATGTTGGAAAAATTAGCATGGTAGCAAGGTGATTTATAGAAATGGCATGCAACTGGAAGGTTATCTACAAACGCAGTGGAGGTGTTCCATAAAGTGATTAGAGTCCACATTTGACTTCATGAACTTAAAGGGGGACACATTCTGAGCAGTGAATACAGTAGACTAGATTGAGTATTTATAAAATGCTACCTTACCTGAAAGATGTGCTTGGAGGGTGAAGAGAAAGGAGATGAAGGGGCAGGTGTTACATTTGCTACAAGTGCATGGTAAAGTGCCATGGAGGAGTGAGGAAGTGTTAGGAGTGATGGACAAGTGGACCAGGATGTCAAAGAGGAAATGATCCCTGCAGATTGCTGATAGAAGATGAGAGGGGAAGATGTGTTGGGTGATGGTATCCTGCTTTGGCAGAAATGGCAGAGATGAAAGTGGAAACTGGTGGGATGCAAAGTGAGAACAAGAGGAATCCTACTGTTATTTCAGCAGGGAGAGGAAGGGGTAAGGGCTGAAGTATCAGAGATTGCTCAGACATGGTTAAGAGCCCTGTTAATCATGGTGGGGGGTATTCATTCAACCTCTTAAAAATTTTAATTGCACATTAACTGCTTTATCTGACAGCCTGTTCTACATACAATTGTTTATTCAACTGGTAAAATTTGTACCTTTGATCTTGACATACCTCTTCCAAATTAAATATCCTGCTTTCTTATACATTACATATTATTTCAGAATTTTAAAAATTTGTATAAAATGCCCAACCTTCCTTAATTTTTTTTGTGTTCTTAAGTATCTTCAATTTATAAAATCTTTCTGTATAACCAAGTACAACAATTCCTCAAGTTCCCTTTCAACCATGAATTTTTTAAGTGCCTTCATATTGACTAAAAAATCCATCAATAATGGGCTTAAATAAATTACCCAGGAAGGCCATCAAAGCATGCAGCATAAACTAGTATAAGAAGCATCAAGATAAATTCCAAGAAGACGATGGAAACTGAACATCATCTTATAAAATGAAACAGAATCTACCATGGATTCCACCTATCAGAGACTATGCACAAATCTTTTGATGACTGTAAATATCATATCTTTAGTTTTCTATATTTTTGATTGTGGACTAAAATAGGAAAACAACTGTTCTAAAAATAAAGGACTGAGGAAAGGATTATTGCACTTTTTAAAAGATTACCAAAACTCATTGTAAGTGCTGTTTACACTGCTGTTTGTTCTTTCAGTAGGTTTAGATACAGGTGAACTAGAATCATAGACTTTTTTTAATTCACTCGCGAGATATTGGCATTGCTAGCTAGGCCAGCATTTATTATCCAACCCTAGTTGCCCTTGAGAAGGTGGTGATGAGATGCCTTCTTGAACCGCTGCAGTCCATGTGCTGTAGATGGACCCACAATGCCGATAGGGAGGGAATTCCAAGATTTTGATTCTGACAGTGAAGGAATATGGTATTTTTCCAAGTAAGGATGGCAAGTACATGGAGGGGAACTTACAGATAATGGTGTGCACAAAATGAGATTCGACCAACCACAAGTAGCTGATTGCCAACTGATCATCAGTCTATTCACCAATGACAAAGGCTTTTTGCCTGCCAGAAGGGAGAGGCATCACTATGACACATACATTACAGCCTGGAAGCAGTCATCTGCACTGAAAAACAGATCATCTGGCAACAGCCCCCCTGTGATCAGCAGCAAGAACAGCATCAAGCAGACAGTGACCGAGAGGGAGAGGCATCACTATGGTGTATACATTCCAATTTGGAAGCAGTCATCCACATTGAAATGCAGATCATCTGACAACAGCCCCCATCATCAGGAGCAGGAAAAGCATCCAGCAGAGGGTGAATGGAGAGCAATCTGAGAAGGTAAGAGATTATAAAAACTTACCCCATGGATTTGGAGCCTATAATTCAGGACTGGAGCTGAGCAGGAGAGAACGGAGAGCAGTCTGAGAAGGTAACAGATTCTGATTCGAAACAGTTTTAATGGAGGGGAAACTGAAAAAAAGTGACACAGGAGGGCTGTGATTTGATTGGTTATTAAGGGGTCTGCTAAATTTGAATCTGTGTTAAATTGAATCTTGTTCATTTCTTGGTTACAATTTATTTATTGGTTACAATTTGCATAAGCAGAGATACAAAAATAATCAAAAATTTAAAAAAACAAATTCAAAACTAGTCAAATAAACTAAGAATGGAGGGTCAGGCTCTTTGTTGCTTCTGCATGATGTGGACCCCATTGTGGTTCCCAGTGACCATATCTGCAGTAAATGTTGGTTGCTGGAAGAACTCTAGCTCAGAGTCGAGGATGAACTGGAGTCTGAGCTTCAAACATTGTGACACATCAGGGAGGGGGAGAGTTACCTGGACACTGTGTTTCATGCGAAAGTCACACCCCTTAGACTAACCAACTCAAATTCAGCCAGTCGTCAGGGACAAGAGGGTTGTGGCTGTGAATGAGGCAGGTCAAGGAATCCAGGAGGTAGAGTTGCAAGAGCTTCAGCCCCTTTCCTTGTCTGACAGGTTCAAGAGTTTTGCACCCTGTGTGGACGGGAATGGGGACTGCAGGAAGAATGAGACGACTGACCGCAGCACCGTACTTCAGGGAGCCATTCAAGTGAGGGGAGAGAAGAGAAATGTTGTTGTAATTGGAGACAGTATAGGGAGAGGCATAAACACTGTTCTGTGATCAGAATCGAGAGTTTCAAAGGTTGTGTTGTCTGCCTGGTGCTTGAGTTTGGGATTCTCATCTGAGCTGCAGAGGAACTTAGAATGCAAGGGTAAAGATCCAGTGGTCGTGATCCATGTAGGGACCAACGACAGAGATGAAACCAGGGCAGAGGTTCTGCTAAGGGAGTATGACTAGCTTGGAGCTAAGTGAAAAAGCAGAACCAGAAAGGTAATAATCTGGATTATACCTGAGCCACAGGCTAATCGGCACTGGGTCAATAAGATTAAGCAGGTAAATGCATGGCTCAAAGTTTGGTGTGGGAGAAATGGGTTTGAATTCATAGGAAATTGGCACCAATACTGGGGAAGAAGGGACCTATTCCGATGAGACAGTCTTCATCTGAACTGTGCTGGGACCAGATTCCTTGCAAATCGCATAACCAAGGTGTAGACAGGGCTTTAATCTGAATAGGTTGGAGGGGGGGAGGGATATACAGGAAATTACAAAACCCAAATTAAAGAAGGACACAAGAGTGCACAACTCAGGAAACATTATTAAAATCTCTAGCACAGACACAAATAGGACAGAATGTATGGAAAGGGTTAACAATCAAAACTTCAAGCACGCTGGACAAATGAATAACAATGAGAAGAAGGGCAGTTAATACAGGACTAAAGGTGTTATATCTGAAAGCATGCAATATAAGGAATAAGGTAAATGAGTTTGTGGTGCAGATTGAAATTAGCAGGTATGACATAGTAGACACCACGGAGACGTGGCTTCAAGGGGATCAAAATTGGGAGCTGAATTTTATATTCAAAAAGAAAGGCAAGTGGGTGGGGGGGCAGGGTTGCCTTTTACTAAGGTGGGGTGGGGTGGGGTAGGGGCAGGGTTGAGGGGGATTGGGGCAGACTGGGTTTTGGGGCAGGCGGGGGTGGGAGTGGGGTTTGGTGCAGACAGGAGATGGGAGTGGGGGTGGGCGATGGCCGGGGTCTCGCACGTGATGTGCAGCTGCCTAGTCTCCTGAATGGGGAGCAGACGTCACAGAAAACTCCGAGTCCCAGAGCAAAATCAATTAACCAAATAATGAATTATCCGAACAAAATAGTGCCCGCCCATCTCATTTGGATAATTGAGGTTCCTCTTCATACACCAGGAGATAGAAAAGATGTGTGGGAAAGGCAAAGTTACAGTCATCATGGGGGATTTCAATATGCTGTGGACTGGGAAAATCAGGTTGATAGCGGATTGCAGAAAAAAGAATTTATGGAATGTCTACAAAATGGGCTTTTTTTGGAGCAGATTGCAGTGGAGCCCACCAGGGAACAGGTAATTCTGGATTTAGTGTTGTTCAATGACGCAGACTTGATAAAGGGAGCTTAAGGTGAAGGAAGCCTTAGGAGTCAGTGATCATATCATGATTGAACTTGGTCTGCAATTTGAGGGGGAGAAGATAGCATCAGAGGTAACAGTATTACAGTTGAATAAAAGCAACTACTGAGGTATGAGGGAGGATCTGGGAAGAATTGAACTGGGAGAGGAACCTAGCAGGAAAGACAATGGAATAGCAATGGCAGGAGATTCTGGGAGTAATTTAGGAGACACAGCAAAGATTCATCCCGAGGAAAAAGAAGCATGGTGCTGGGAGGATGAGGCAACTATGGCTGACAGGTCAGGGCTACCATAAAAGCAAGAAAAAGCATATAATGTGGTGAAGGGTAAAGGGTAACCAGAGGATTGGGAAGCTTACAAAGACAACAGAGGCAACAAAGAAAAAGAAATAAGGAAGGAGAAGACAAAATATGAGGGTAAGCTGACCAGTAATATAAAAGGAAGACAGATATATAAAGGGCAAAAGAGAGGCAAAGTGGACATTGGGCTACTGGAAAAATGGCACTGCAAAGATAGTAGTGGGGAACAAGGGAATGGCTAAAGAACTGAATATTTCCTTCACGTCAGTCTTCACGGTGGAAGGCATGAGTAATATCCCAAAACTTCAAGAGAGTGAGAGGGCAGAACTGAGTATGGTGGCCACCACCAAGGAAAAGGTGTTAGAAAAACTGAATGGCCTGAATGTGAATAAATCACCTGAACCAAATGGACTGCAACCCAGAGTTCTAAGGGAGATACTTTTCGGATAACACAATGCTGCAGTTGAACCTGCCTCCACCACACTTTCAAGCAATGTATTTCAGAACTTAACCACTCACTGCATGAAAAATATTCTTATATTCCATTTCCTTCTTTTATCAATTACTTCACATCTGCCACATTAGCCAACCTCAGTCTTTTGGCACCTCACCTGTGATTATCGATGATACAAATATTTCAGTAAGAGGCCCAGAAATCACTTCCCTAGCTTCCCACAGAGTTCTCAGATGCACCTGATCAGGTCCTGGGATTTATTCACCTTTATGCGTATCAAGACATCCAGCACTTCCTCCTCTTAATATGGACATTTTTCAAGATGTCACCATCTATTTCCCTACATTCTACATCTTCCATGTCCTTTTCTACAGTAAATACTAATACAAAATACTCGTTTAGTATCTCCTCCATTTTCTGTGGCTCCACACATAGGCCACCTTGCTGATCTTTGAGGGCCCTATTCTCTCCCTAGTTACCCTTTTGTTCTTAATGTATTTGTAAAAACCCTTTGGATTCTCCTTAACTATATTTGCCAAAGCTATCTTATGTTCCCTTTTTGCCCACCTGATTTCCCTCTTAAGTGTACTCCTACTGCCCTTATACTCTTATAAGGATTCACTCGATCAATTTTGTCTATACCTGACATATGCTTCCTTCTTTTTCTTAACCAAACCTTTAGTCATCCAGCATTCCCTATACCTACCAGCCTTCCCTTTCACCCTAACAGGAATATCCTTTCCCTAGACTCTTGTTATCTCATTTCTGAAGGCTTCCCATTTTTCAGACGTCCCTTTACGTGCAACTGTTTTAAAAAGGGAGTAAGGACTAGCCAAGGAACTCTGGACCAGTGAGCCTGACAACGGTGGTGGGCAAGTTGTTGGAGAGAATCCTGAGGGACAGGATGTACATGTATTTGGAAAGGCATGGACTGATTAGGGATAGTCAACATGGCTTTGTGCATGGGAAATCATGTTTTACAAACTTGATTGAGTTTTTTGAAGTAGTAACAAAGAGGATTGATGAGGGCAGTGTGGTAGATGTGCTCTATATGGACTTCAGTAAGGCATTCAACAAAGTTCCCCTTGGGAGACTGGTGAGCAAGGTTACATCTCATGGAATGTATGGAGAACTAGCCATTTGGATACAGAACTGGGTCAAAGGTAGAAGACGTTGGGTGGTGGTGGAGGGTTGTTTTTCAGACTGGAGGCCTGTGACCAGTGGAGTGCCACAAGGATCGGTGCTGGGTCCACATCTTTTCATCATTTATAAAAATGATTTGGATGTGAGCATAAGAGGTATAGTTAGTAAGTTTGCAGATGACTCAAAAATTGGAGGTGTAATGGACAGCAAAGAAGGTTACCTCAGATTACAACGGGATCTTGATCAGATTGCCTATTAGACTGAGAAATGGCAGATGGAGTTTAATTCTGATAAATGCAGAGTCCTTTTGGGAAAGCAAATCTTAGCAGGACTTATACACTTAATGGTAAGGTCCTAGGGAGTGCTGCTGAACAAAGAGACCTTGAAGTGCAGGTTCATAGCTCCTTGAAAGTGGAGTTGCAGGTAGATAGGATAATGAAGGAGGCGTTTAGTATGCTTTCGCTTATTGGTCAGAGTATTGAGTACAGGAGTTGGGAGGTCATGTTGCAGCTGCACAGGACATTGGTTAGGCCACTTTTGGAATACTGTGTGCAGTTCTGGTCTCCTTCCTATTGGAAGGATGTTGTGAAACTTGAGAGGGTTCAGAAAAGATTTACAAGGATGTTGCCAGGGTTGGAGGATTTGAGCTATAGGGAAAGGCTGAACAGGCTGGGACTGTTTTCCCTGGAACGTCGGAGTCTGAGGGGTGACCTTATAGAGGTTTTCAAAATCATAAGGGGCATGGATAGGATAAATAGACAAAGTCTTTTCCCTGGGGTTGGGGAATCCAGAACTAGAGGGCATAGGTTTAGGGTGAGAGGGGAAAGCTATAAAAGAGACCTAAGGGGCTGAGGGTGGTATGTGTATGGAATGAGCTGTCAGAGGAAGTGGTGGAGGCTAGTACAATTTCAACATTTAAAAGGCGTTTGGATGGGTGTATGAACAGGAAGGGTTTGGAGGGATATGGGTCAGGTGCTGGCAGGTGGGACTAGATTGGGTTGAGATATCTGGTCGGCATGGACGAGTTGGACTGAAGGGTCTGTTTCCATGCTGTACATCTCTATGACTGTATGACATCTGTTCCCTATTATTATAGATCCTTTCATAAGTAGAAATTGCTTCCTGCACCTGCTTAGATATATTGTAACTGAAACCAAATGACCTATAAATAGTGTATATTTAAAACTATGTGGCCAGAATGCCTATTTTACAAAGTTAATCTCAATGTTTTTGAGTGGAGATAGATTGGGACTGTGTTATTTATTTATGAAACTTAGGTTCAATTTCAGCCTTAGCTGATAGGAAAAAGCCTCTTCTCTGCCAGGTATCTTATTATACGGTGAAGTCTCTATTCAATTCCAAATAGATATGAACACATACCACAAATATATCTATAGGTTGTTACTGATGACTACTTTAGAGGTGGTTGTCACAGACAGAAAAAAAAAGACATTAACAATAAATTGATTTTAGATGTAATCACACTGAATTAGATGTTACTTACAACTTATGGCCCAATAATTGAGTACCAAAGTATTGATGTCAGTAGGAATTGAGGAAAATCTCCTGACTGGTTAGAGTCAAACCTAGCATAAAATAACTTGATTATGGTTGTTGGAAGCCAATCATCCCAACACAACTGCAGGATTTCCTCAGGGTAGATGTTTTCTAATCAACCTGTTCAGACACGTCGTTTCACACCTCTGGAACTTGAACCTGTGCCTCCTGACTCATAGGCAGGGACATTACTACTGCACCACAAAAGGTTCTTCAGTGTAGTGACCTTGGTTCAACAATCTTCAGCTACTTCATCAATGACTTTCTCTCCATAATAAAAGGTGATAAATGTTGTTGTCTATTTTGGATTTCTCAGATACTGAAGCAGTCTGTGACCATATGCAGCAAGACCTGTACAAAATTCAGCTTTGGACGGATAAGTGGCAACAAACATTATAAAAACCAGGAAATGCCAGTGACCACCTCCAACAACACAAAAGCTTATCACCACTAGTGACATTTAATGGCATTACCATTGCTGAACCTCCTCAGCATTAGCCATTGTTCAGTGACTTAACTGTATCAGCCTACAGGACATTAAGGCATAACTACTAATACTGTGACTTCTCATAACTTTCCTTTATAATTCAGATATACTAAATATTTGCAAGGTTTGTGCAGGTTTGTAGTTCAGGTTGAGGTTTAGGGTGTAGGTTTGCTCGCTGAGCTGGAGGTTTGATATCCGACGTTTCATGACCTGGCTAGGTAACATCATCAATGGCGACCTCCAAGTGAAGCGAAGCTGTTGTCTCCAGCTTTCTATTTATATCTTTCTCCTGGATGGGGTTCCTGCGGTTTGTGATGATGTCATTTCCTGTTCGTTTTCTGTGGGGTTGATAGATGGCATCTAGATCTATGTGCTTGTTTATGGCGTTGTGGTTAGAGTGCCAGGCCTCTAGGAATTCTCTGGCATGTCTTTGCTTAGCCTGTCCCAGGATAGATGTGTTGTCCCAGTCGAAATGGTGGTTTTTTTCATCTGTGTGTAGGGCTATGAGGGAGAGGGGGTTGTGTCTTTTTGTGGCTAGCTGGTGTTCATGTATCCTGGTGACTACCAAAAATCCATAAACCAGGAGCCCCCCTCAGACCTATAGTCTCACTACCCGGAACACCAACTTACAGACTGGCCAAAGAACTACACGCGAGACTGAAGTACCTAATAGAAGAGTCGCAGCACTCCATCCACTCCACCCAGGAATTCCTAAAAATCATCAAAAACAAAGTTTGTGCGAAGATTTGTAGCTCGGGTGCTCGTTGTTGTGGTTCTGTTCGCCGAGCTGGAAGTTTTTGTTGCAAACGTTTCGTCCCCTGGCTAGGCGACATCCTCAGTGCTTTGGAGCCTCCTGCGAACCGCTTCTTTGATGTTTCTTCCGGTATTTATAGTGGTCTGTCCTTGCTGCTTCCGGGTGTCCGTTTCAGCTGTCCGCTGTAGTGGTTGGTTTTGATTAGATTACATACAGTGTGGAAACTGGCCCTTCGGCCCAACAAGTCCACACCGACCCGCCGAAGCGCAACCCACCCATACCCCTACATTTACCCCTTACCTAACACTACGGGCAATTTAGCATGGCCAATTCACCTGACCCGCACATCTTTGGACTGTGGGAGGAAACCGGAGCACCCGGAGGAAACCCACGCAGACACGGGGAGAACGTGCAAACTCCACACAGTCAGTCGTCTGAGTTGGGAATTGAACCCGGGTCTCAGGCGCTGTGAGGCAGCAGTGCTAACCACTGTGCCACCGTGTCGCCCACCGTCCTGGACCCAATATACCAACCACTACAGCAGACAGCTGAAACTGACAACCGGAAGCGGCAAGGACAGACCACTATAAATACCGGAAGAAACATCAAAGAAGCGCTTCGCAGGAGGCTCCAAAGCACTGAGGATGTCGCCTAGCCAGGGGACGAAACGTGTGCAACAAAAACTTGCAGCTCGGCGAACAGAACCACAACAATCATCAAAAACACCAAAATAGAGGAAGACGAAGCAATGATCTCATTCGATGTAACAGCATTGTTCACCTCCATCAACATCGACCTAGCAAAAAAACACTCGCCACACTTTTAGAACAGACCATCACACATACACCAACCACCATCAATCGCATTACCAACAAAAACATCATGAAGCTAGTGGACCTGTGCCTCACCACCCACTTCACCTTCAACAACATAATCTACAAACAAACCAACGGCACACCCATGGGATCTCCACTATCAGGATTCATAGCAGAAGCGGTAATGCAAAGGCTAGAATAAACATCCTTACCAATCATCAAACCAAAAATCTGGGTTCGCTACGTAGATAACACCTTTGTCAACACAATACGAAACAAGATAGAAGAGACATTTAACATCATCAGCAACACCCTCACAGGCATAAAGTTCACCAAGGAGGAAGAAACTGACAACAAACTCGCATTTCTGGATGTCACAGTAGAAAGAAAGGACAAGGGAGAATTACAAACCTGCATATACAGAAAACCGACAAACACTGACCAGATACTCAACTACACCAGCAACCATCCCAACACACACAAACGAAGCTGTATCAGAACACTATTCCAATGAGCCACAAAACACGACAAGCAGACAAACACAGCCAGAAACCCTAACCACCTTACCATATATCAAAGAAGTTTCAGAAATGACAGTCAGACTACTGAGACCCCTCGGAATCCTAGTAGCACACAAACCCACCAATACTCTCAGACAAAAACTAACAAACTTAAAAGACCCAGTACAACCCATGGACAAAACCAACATCATCTATAAAATTCCATGCAAGGACTGCCACAAACACTACATAGGACAAACAGGAAGAAAGTTAGCCACCAGGATACATGAACACCAGCTAGCCATAAAAAGACACAAACCCCTCTCCCTCATAGCCCTACACACAGATGAAAAAAACCACCATTTCGACTGGGACAACACATCTATCCTGGGATAGGCTAAGCAAAGACATGCCAGAGAATTCCTAGAGGCCTGGCACTCCAATCACAACGCCATAAACAAGCACATGTATCTAGATGCTATCTATCAACCCCTCAGAAAATGAACAGGAAATGACGTCATCACAAACCCCAGGAACCCCATCTAGGAGAAAGATATAAGTAAAAAGCAAGAGACAACAGCTTCGCTTCACTTGGAGGTCGCCACTGATGATGTTACCTAGCCAGGTAATGAAACGTCTGGATATCAAACCTACAGCTCAGCGAGCAAACCGACACCCTATATTAAACATTATCAAACACATTTCCTTATATTCTCAGTATATAAGTAATTCTAACCTATTCTTGCTCATATTTTCACAAGTTTTTAAAACCATTGAAGGGGTGATTTTAACCATTTATTTCCTCTTAGACCAGATGACACTTAGATTTCTTATTTTCAATGTTTATTGATGCATGTATGGAAAATGTACATACCCAAAAATGGCATACAGCTCAAATCCTTATTACAAGAGCAAAGGTTTTATATTATTTTGCTGATAAAAACTTCCAATCAAAAGGTAATACATTTACTCACCCAAATCTCTATCCAATTGTGCTCATGTAGGTTACATTCCAAGTTAGTTCACATGGATATATTACCCAATCGTGTTCAAATTAATACACAACTATATTATCTAATCATATTCAAACTAATATGCATGATTATATTATCCAATCATATCATTATATGGGGTTTATAAATTCTCGCACTTAGGACATCTTCTAATTGTGGACATATATTATTAAAGAAAACCTATGGTGGTCACTTCTCATGCCCCTCCATCAGATCCTCATTTTGCCTACACCTAGGTGCACTGAAGTTTTGCTCACAATCAGTTGCATTTCTCAGTCTTATATTCACTCTGCAAATTGTAGAAGGAAGTATGTCATCACAATAGAAAATATGAAATGCTGATCTTCAAAATCCATCAGCTGATTAAATATCTTGAACTTTCATTGACTGACATAAGTTTAAAAAGGGATTGAAACACTGATATAAAATTGTCACAGGAGTCACCTAACCCATCCAGGTTGGCCAGGCTTCATGAAACCAATATGAATTAAACCAACATCGTCTGAGCTGATATTAACATTTTAACAAGTTAGCCAGGCTCTCCAATAGTTGCAAAAGGGCTTCATGTTCAATTTGATTTATACCATAAAGAGGATTTCATATATTGGAGATGAAACATGCAATGATACTGCTCCTTTGACAAGGTTATTCTGTCATTGTTTTTTTTTCTAGAGGACTTGTAAATGCTGAGGTTCAGATGTGTCTGGTTTGTATGGGTTTTAGGGTCAATTTGAATATAGCTAACAATACTGCATCAGGCAAAAAGCTTTCAAGTTTTAAAAAAAATGCTGTACAATGAAAGGGGAGTGGCCAGTTCTCCCAACTTTTGTCTGGTTTGTTTTGGTTTTAGCAATCTGGCTTTTTTGTAGCTGCTGGTCAAGTCTTAGCTGGAAGCCCAAAGAAGCTGCTGGACTAAAGAAACTAAAGATAAGCTTCATGCTTATCATCTCTCTCTGAGATGTCTCCTGTAAGAACCTTTATTTGATTTACCTTTTTTGCCAAGGGGGTGTTTATGGAAATTTTACAAATACCTGTATTTGGAATAGAATCATTATGTTGTGAGAGAGTTGATTGGGTTTTCAGGTAAGTAATGTTACTCTATATTCTGTTCTCTTTTGTTCATATATAAATAAATTGTTTTGTTTAAAACCAAGTGGTTGGGCCAGGTGCATCACTTCTGGTATATACACTTTTCACCCGCTTGAAACAACTAGAAAAATTAGCAACTGGACTACCTACTTGAAATGTTTTAATTGCCTTGTCAATAACAAACATCACCTACAATCATCAAGTCTGGAAACAAACTTCAGGAGACAGAAGATACAAACAAGCTATTTCAATGGACTATTTTGGCAAAGCAGAGGAGATGGATTGAGACAACAGAACTGAACATAGGCTCGGGGAGGTTCTCTCCACCTCAAGAAGAAAAGCATTTGGTAACAAAACTGACTGAAAAGGACCTCAGGCAGAAAAGAGCCTAAAGGATAATTGCAATATTCAGTGCAGCTGTTAGTCCAAGAAACCAAATAGTCCTGGCCTCAGGTTAAAATTGTACACCTCAAGGACATCAAAAGGACTTTAAACTGTATATGTTTATTTTGTACTGAAGATTATTCCATTTTAAGAGAGTGTGTATGGATGAGTGAGTAAAAGAGGTGAGTGCGTAGGTGTGCTTGTCTGTGTGTGTGTCTGGGGGGTAGGAGAGAGAGAAAGAGGGAATGAGTAGGGGTGTGTGTAAGAGAATGAATAAGTAAGTGACAGAGTACGAGTATGTGGGGTGGAAGGTAGGGGACAGCAAATGACAGCAAATGCTTGACATTGCATTTTAATTAATTTTCTCAGGATTAGCAAATAATAAATCTACTCTTTAATTCAAGAAATGTTGTGATTGGCTCCTTAATACCAAAGTAAAAATTATTGAATTGCATTTTTAAATAAAGGTAGATATAGCTTCAAGATAAAAAGAATTGTTGTGACTAATCAAAAGGTTGAAAAGTGGGGAACCAGTTAACTGTTTTTCACCTGGTCATAGTGAGTGAATGTGTGAGTTCATTAGCAAGTGACAAATCCTTATGCACTAATGTTGCATACATGAATGGAATTCACCTGATATTGTCAAGTTCTGAGAGTTTTGACTTGTTAATAGCTACCTTTGGTAATTTATTTCCTATTTTCAACACCTATTATTAACCAAGACATCTATATTGTCTTCTGGTCAAATTGATACAGCTGCTGCATTCAACAAAGCCGCTTAATATTCCATTGGGGCTCACTCAATGTTGTTACAAATATCAGATCTATTTTCTTTAGTCAGTGTTAACTGCCTCTCCCATAAGCAGACTATCGGATGTCACAGACAGACATTTAATGGACTCAATGTCTGTGTTTACAATAGCGTGATTCTTGAGGTATAATAATAAGATTTATAGAGCCAGTGGATGTGGTCACATTGGGAACAAAAACAGGTAGAATTTTGATGAAACATCAACAATTGGACCAGCAACTCTGAACATATTTACATTGAATATCAGTGATTTTATCATTTGTACTTATCAATGTACCAAATTAATGCACTGGCCTTTACCCTCCGTGCTTGGGCCCCAGCTATGCACAGTTATATAAAAACAATCTATATGAGGGTAATGATGCAACATTTCAAAGTTTACTGACGACACAAAAATGGATAGGATTGAGTGTCATGAGGAGGATGCAAGGAGGCATCAAGATGATTTAGACATGTTGCGTGAGTGGGCAAACACATGGCAGATGCAGTACTATGTGGTTAAATATGAAGTTATATACATCAACAGAAAGGAAGTGTATCATTTTAATGGTGACATATTGGAAAATGTGGATCTAGGTGTCCTTGTACACTACTCAAGTAAAATAGACAGGCAGGTGTAGCAAGCAATTATGAAGGTGAATGGTATACAGAGGAACCTCAATTATCCAGCATTCAATTATCCGAACATTGGATTATCCAGCAAGATCGCAATGTTTCCCGATAGCCGGCTAAACTAGTTAACCGGCATTCGATTATCCAGAATTCTATTAACTGAGCAAAATACTCCCCGCTGTGTCTTTCAGTTGATCGAAGTTCCTCTGTATTGGCCTTCATTGCATGAGAATTTGAGTTCAGGCATACAGCTGTCTTTCTGCAGTTATACAGGCCTAGACAAGACCACACATGGAGTATTGTAAATAATTTTGGTCTCGCCACCTGAGAAATTACATACATGTGAGTGCAGCCAAGGGACACAAGGCTGATACTGGGAATGGGAGGACTGTTGTATGAGGAAATATTGTTCAGCTGGGCCTGTATTCACCACAGTTTAGAAGGATAATAGGTGACCTGACTGAAACATTAGAATTCTAACAGGGCACGCGTAATGGGATAAGCCATTTAGGACCAAGATGAGAAAATGTTCTTCACTCAAAGGGTAGTGACCCCAGGGAATTAGCTATTACAGAAGGCTGTGGAGGCCAAGTCATGGAATATACTCAAGAAAGGGACAGATTAATGTTTTGATACCTAAATTTCAAGAGATTTGAGGGCAGAGATAGGGTAGTGGTCATCACCTAAGGAAAAGGTGCTGAAGAAGCTGAAAACCCTAAACCCAACCCATTACATTTCCAGAGTTCTGAAGGAGATAGCTGAGGAGATGGGAGAGGCATTGGTGGTGATCTTTTAGGAATCATAGTCAGGGAGACTCCCAATGCGCTGGGAATGTTTAATGTAATACCCCTAATTAAGAAGGGAGGGAGGCGGAAGAGGGGAAGCTTTAGACCTGTTACGTTGACCTCAATCATTGGTAAGCTATGAGAGAGCAATATTAAAGTCCTAGAGTAATACAGCACAGAAACAATTCCTTCAGCCCAATTCATCCATGATGACCAGGTTTCCTAAACTAGTCCCATTTGACTGTGTTTGGCCCACATCCTCTAAACCTTTCCTTTACATGTACCTGTCCAAATGTCTTTTAAACTTTGCAATTGTACCTGTCTTTCTCACTTTGTCTGGCAGCTCATTCCATATATGAGTATTCCACACTCACGTGAAAACGTTGCCCCTCAGGTCCCTTTTCAAATCTTCCCCCCTCACCTTAAACTTATGCCCTCTAGTTTTGGTCTTCCCTACTTTGGGAAAAAGACCTTATTTATGTCCCTTGTGATTTTGTAAACCTCTACAAGGTCACTACTCTACTCAATGCTCTAATTGATGAAGGCAAGCATGCCGAACACTCTCTTTACCTGTTTACCTGTGACACCACTTTCAAGGAACTATGTACCTGCACCCTAGGTCTTTCTGTTCAACAACTCCTTGCTAGCCCGGTTCATTAAGATCCTGTTGTACTATTAGTTAACCTTCTTCACTGTCAACTATATCACCAACTTTGGTGTCATCTGCAAACTTACTAACAATGCCTCCCATATTTTCATCCAAACAGTTTATATAAATGATGAACAAAGGTGGACCCAACACCAATCCTTGAAGCATACCACTGGTCATAGGCCTCTAGTCTGAGCAGCAACCCTCTACCACCATCTTCTGTTTGACCATCAAATCAATTTTGTATCCAAATGGTTAGCTCTCCCTGGATCCCATGTGATCTAACCTCACTAATCATCACCATCCAGAACCTTGTTGAAGCCCTAACTAGTGCTAATAGATCATGTCTGCCACTCTGTGTTAATTTATATTCTTCGTCACCTCTTCAAAAAAACTCGATTAAATTTGAGAGAGATATGATTTTCCACACACAAAGCCATGTTAACTATTAGTCAGACAGTCAATGTATGTAGATCCTTTCCAAATGTATGTAGATCCTGTCTCTCAGAATCCCTTCCAACAACTGGTACACCACTGACATTATACTCACCGGTCTGTAGTTCACTGGCTTTTCCTTGCAGAAATATTGGCACAACATTAACCACCCTCCAGTCTTCTTGTACCTCGCCTGTGCTGTCAATTATATAAATAGCTCCACGGGGGGCCCCACAGTGTTTTCTTTAATTTCCCACAGTGTCCTGGGATACACTTGATCAGGTTCTCGGGATTTATATACCTTTATGCATTTTAAGATCTCCAGCATCTCATCTTCTGGAATGTGGACTATTTGAGACACCACTACTTATTTCCCGGAGTTCCCTAGCTTCCATGTTTTTTTTACCCACAGCCATAACTGATGAGCCATCCCCTGTGACTCCACAAATTGAAGACCTCATGGATCTTCTTTAAGGGGTACTATTCTGTCCACAGTTATTCTTTTGCCCTTAACGTACTTGTAGAATATCTTTGGATTCTCCTTTACCTTTTCTGCCAAAATTTTCTAATGTCCCCTTTTTGCCTTCCTGATTTCCTTCTTAAATGTATTCCTACACCCCATACTCAAGGGAGTTATTGAGCCACAGCTATCTGTACTCAATTTATGCCTCCTTTTTTCTCAACCAGAGCCTCAATGTCTCTAGTCATCTCCTGGCAGCCTTGCCCTTTGTACTAACAGGAACATGCAGCTCCTGAATTCTTGTTATCTTGCTTTTGAAAGCCTCCCACCTGCCAGGCGTCCATTTACCTTTGAACAGCCTCGCATATCAACTTTGAAAAATCCTGTCTAAAACCATCAAAACTGACCTTGGTTAATTTAATTTGTGAACTAGACCTATCTTTTTCTATAACCATTTTAAAACTAATAGAATTACGGTCACTAGTCCCAAAGTGCTCCCTCACTAACATCTCAGTAACTTGCTTTGCTTTATTTCCCAAGAGGCAGTCGGGTGTGCCCCTTTTCTAGTAGGACATCTACATACTGATTAAGAAAGTTTTCCTGAACACAAACTCTCCCCATCCAAGCCTTTAACACTATCCCTAGTTAATGTTTGGAAAGTTATAATCCCCTACTATTATAACCCTTCTGTCCTTACAATTATCTGCGATCTCCCCACACATTTGTTCCTCAATTTCCGTTTGACTATTGGTTAGCATATAGTATAATCTAATCAAAATGATCACCCCTTCTTATTTCTCAGTTTCATCCATGTAGCTTCACTGGACGATCCGTCAGGAATATCCTCAGTATTGCCATGATGTTTTCCCTAATCAAAAATGTCACTTGACCCTCCTCTCTTGCTACCCGTGCTATCCTTCCTATAGGATCTGTGTCCCAGAACATTGAGGCTGCCAGTCCTGTCCCTCCCTGAGCTATGTTCTGTAATATGTTATAACGTGAGTTAAACCCTCCTGCTTATTTTAAACGAGAAACACAGAAGAATTTACCCTGTGCAGTAATCTGAAAATTCGAGGCCAAGAACTATTTCAAGTAAAAACTAATAACTTTATTTCTTAAAGTATAACAGAGAATAATTAACTCACAACTATTTACACCTCCTTTCTGTAACTTATCTTTACCTTCCCTTCTATAATATTAGTCCGATAAAACTACCAATTAGGATTTACTGGAAAATTCAAATTTTAAAACCAGCCAGCGGTCAAATCTTCTCTTTATCTTCATTGGTAGATTGGCTCTCCGAGTCGTTTTAGAGGTTTTTCTCTGTGCAAACTCCTTCTTTAGACAGATACCTCTCAGAGAGTTCTGACTAGCAGTCTACAGCTATTGGTCTGTTGGCAGTTCTCCTCCCAACTGTTCAATTTTCCCTGCTCTTATACCCCAAAGCATTG
This sequence comes from Hemiscyllium ocellatum, assembly GCF_020745735.1. Classification (NCBI taxonomy): domain Eukaryota; kingdom Metazoa; phylum Chordata; class Chondrichthyes; order Orectolobiformes; family Hemiscylliidae; genus Hemiscyllium; species Hemiscyllium ocellatum. The sequence goes on along the minus strand of NC_083445.1, from coordinate 3,327,780 downwards.
GATTGTGTCATTGGCTTTTAACATTGTCAATATACTCAATTCAAACTTCATTGGTATTTGGTATTTTTCCCCTTTGAGAATTTACTGCAACTGCTCAGAGATATCCTTGACCCTGGCATCAAGAAGCAACACCATCCTGGATTCTGACTCATGGCCACAGAAACACTTCTGTTCTTCTGACTAGAAAGACCCTGCCACAATCAGTTGCTTAGGCTTTTCCATATCCTACTTTACAGTAGAGCTAGTTGTGGTACCAAAGACCTGGCTGCTGCAGTTACTTTTCCTTGAGAGGCTATCACCCCAACTGTATTCAAAATGGTATACTTATTGAGAGGGAGATAGTCACAGAGACTATTGCACTACCTGCCTGCCTCTCCTGGCAGTCACCCATTGACTTGACTGAACTTGCACTGTAACCACTTCACTGAAGCTACTAGCTATCACATTCTTTGCCTCCTGTATACTCCTCAGTGTCCAACTGCTGCTTCAACTGATCCATGCAGAGAGGAGCTACAACTGCCACACTTCCTATAGACATAGTCACCAGAGATACTTGACTACCCTCATGATCTCTTGACAGGAGCATACCAATCCATTGGCTTTCATCTCTGCCCCTTTAACAACTAGAGTGCTTAGGGGGAAACAAAAAGTCTTACCTTGTCCTTGCCTTGTTGCTGTTTGCCCTCCTCAACAAAGCACGTATTCACCTAGGCACACACTTTGATCTACCAGCAGAGCTTTGACCTCAAAGCAGCACATCTCAAAAATGGTCAAAACAAGACACTGCAATGCCGGTCCCATATCCCTAAACTCCCACACTGAGCTCAACTGCCAGTATTTATACTCCATGCAGTTTCCATTCTGAGCTGGGAGTATTTTAGGCCTTGCTTTTGTACTAGATGGCCTGCCTGCTAAACAAACCAGATTAAACCAGTTTACCGAATTAACTTAATTGGCTGCCTGAAAGAAAGAGAAACTTAAATATCTAGCCTTCACTTACACACAATTTGCTAGATTCTAAGAAGGCAAAAGATTCAGATATATACCCTTAAAACTCCCACACTTAGCTCAACTCACATAGCTTTCACTCTCTGCAGTTCCCACTCCGTGCTGCTGGCACTTTAGGCCTTGCTTTTAGACAAGATTATGAAGTACTTGAAGATTTGTAGCTCAGGTCGAGATTCTGGATGTAAGTTTGCTCACTGAGCTGGAAGGTTCGTTTTCAGACATTTTGTCACTACGCTAGATAACATGGTCAGTGAGCTCCAGTGAAGCGGTGTTATATCCCACTTTCTATTTATATGTCTTGGTTTCTTAGGATAGGTGATATCATTTCCAGTTCTTTTTCTCAGAGGATGCTAGGTGGAGTCCAAATTGATATGTTTATTGATAAAGTTCCGGTTAGAATGGCATGCTATAGGAATTCTCATGTGTGTCTCTGTTTAGCCTGAACTAGGACGAATGTGTTGTCCAGGTCAAAGTGGTGTCCTTCTTCATATGTATGTAAGGATACTAGTGATAGCAGATCATGGCATTTTTTGGCTAGTTGATGTTCATGTATCCTGTTGGCTGGTTTTCTGCCTGTTTGTCCAATGTAGTGTATGAATTAGATTAGATTAGATTAGATTACTTACAGTGTGGAAACAGGCCCTTCGGCCCAACAAGTTGCCGAAGCGCAACCCACCCATACCCCTACATTTACCCCTTACCTAACACTACGGGCAATTTAGCCTGGCCAATTCACCTGACCCGCACATCTTTGTTACTGTGGAAGGAAACCGGAGCACCCGGAGGAAACCCACACAGACAGGGGAGAACGTGCAAACTCCACACAGTCAGTCGCCTGAGTCGGGAATGAATGGTATTTTGTAAATGACATTTTGTTTTTCTGGTTGCTTGTATAGGGTCTTTTAGGTTTATTAGCTGCTGTTTAAGTGTGTTGGTAGATGTGTGGGCTACCATGATGCCAAGAGACCTAAGTAGTCTGGAAGTCATTTCAGAGATGTCTTTGATGTAAGGTAATGTGGTTAGAATTTCTCGGCACATTGTGTCTGCTTGTTTGGGTTTGTTGTTGAGAAATCAGCGGACTGTGTTTATTGGGTATCAGTTCTTGAATATGCTATATAGGTATTTTTCTTCTGTTCTTCATAGTTCCTGGGTGCTGAAGTGCAGTGTGGCTCATTAAAATAATGTCCTGATGCAGCTCTATTTGTGGGTTTTGGGATGATTGCTTTTGTAGTTAAGTATTTGGTCCATGTGTGTTGATTTCGTGTAGACACTGGTTTGAATTTACCCATTGATTGTTCGCTCTACTGTGACATCTAGGAATGTGAGTTTGTTGTCATTCTCCTCTTCTTTTGTGAATTTTATGCCAGTAAGGATATTGTTGATGGTATTGTTGGTTTCCTCTAATTTGTTCCGTTTTGTGATGACAATAGTATCATCCACATAGTGGACCCAAAGTTTGTGTTGGATAGTTGGGAGAGTTGTTTATTTGAGTCTCTGCATTACTGTTTCTGCTAGGTACCCTGATATTGGTGATCCCATGAATGGCCTATTGATTTGTTTGTCGGTCTTGTTATTGAATGTGAAGTGGGTAGTAAGGCACAGGTCCACTAGGTGACGCTGTTATCTTTGCTGATGAAGCCGGTGCTGTCTGGTGTTTGTGCCCTTGCTTCTTCTAGTAGTGCAGTCAGTGTTTCTTCGGCAGTTACATCAAAGGAGACCATTATTTCATCCTCTTCTATCTTGGTGTCTTTGATAGTGTTCAGGAATTCTTGGGTGGAATGAATGAACTGGTGTGAGTCTTCTACTAGGTGTTTTAGTTTTCGGTGGAGTTCCTTGGCTAGTCTGTATGTCGGTGTTCTAGGTAGTAAGATGTTGGGTCTGAGGGGTGCTCCTCGGTTGCGTACTTTAGGTAATCCATAGAAGTGTGGTATGTTGGATCCATCTGGTTACATTTTTTGGAAGTCTGTCTTGTTTATTTCTCCTGGTTTCTGAAGCCTTTACAGTCGGGATGTGATTCTGTTTTCTCGTTATGGGGTAGGATCTATCGCCACCTATTGGTAAGTATTGGTATCTGCAAGCATGAGTTCACTTTTCCAAGTAGTCCGAATTGTTTAGAATGACGTCATGCGCCCTTTGTCAGCATGTAGGATTACAATGTTTTTGTCTTATTTGAGTCTTTCTAGGGCTTTCTGTTCCTGTGTATTGAGTGTATTTCTTTCCTTTTTTCTGCTTAATGTCAGTGCTACTGTCAGTCTGATGGTCTGCTGGGTTTCTTCTGTGAGTCTGTTATCCTTCAGTGTTGATTCTAATGCTGCTAGGAAGTCCTTTTTGTCCGTGTCTCTGTTCTTGCAGTTTAACCCTGTTACTAGGACGTCTTTTTCTGTATCTGTTATTGGTCGGTCTGATAGGGTTTTTTATTCCATGCCTCTGTGGTGTCTGTGTTGTTCTTTTGTGTGAGCTTGTCACATTTTTCCTGAAGGGCGAGCTTTTTTTATTTTCTGTGTTTGATGCTTATGGCTAGTTCTAATGTGTCTGTCCATTCATGGTCTGTCCTAGTGTATCAAGTTTTTTGATACAAAATTTCCTGATTGCATTTGCGGAGTCAATTGTGGGAAACGTTAATCATTTCTCTAAGCGTTCTGCAGCCGTTCTGGGGCATTGGATGGAGGTGAGGGGAGAGGTGTAGGTGCAGGTTTTAGACTTCCTGCAGTGTCAAAGAAAGGTTCTGGGAGTATAGGATGGGGTGGTGGAGCGAACGTGGACCTAACAAGGGAGTCGCAGAGAGAATGATTTTAGTGGAATGTAGATAGGGATGGGGTGGCAAGTATATCTGTGGTGGTAGGGTCTGTTTGTAGGTGGCGGAAATGGTCCATGCCTCCTACCAACCTACCTCCACTCCTGGCACTTTTCCTTGCCACTGCAGGAAGTATATAACCTGCATCCAAACCTCCCTCCTCAACTCCATCCAAGGCCCCAAAGGATACTTCCACATCCAGCAGTGATTTTCCTGCACCTCCACACACATCGTATACTGTGTCCTTTGCTCCCAATGTGGTCTCCTCTATACTGGGGAGACAGGACGCCAATTTGCGGAACGTTTCAGAGAACATCTCTAGGATACACACACTAAACAGCCCTGCCGCCCTGTCGCCCAAACACTTCAACTCTCCCTCCCACTCTGTCAAGGACATGCAAATCCTGGGCCTTCTTCACTGCCAGATTCTAGCCACCCGACGCCTGGAGGAAGAACCCTTCATTTTCCGCACTGGGACCCACCAAATACATGGAATCGATGTTGATTTCACCAGTTTCCTTATTATCCTCCCCCCGCCTTATTGCAGATCCAACACTCCAACTCAGCACTGCCTTCTTGATCTGTTCTAACTGTCCATCTTCTTTCCCACCTTCCAGCTCCACCCCCTCCCATTTATCTCTCAGCACCCTTGGACCTCGCCCACATTCCTTATGAAGAGCTTATGCTTGAAACATTGACTCTCCTGCTCCTCGGATGCTGCCTGACCAGCTGTGCTTTTCCAGCACCACACTTTTTGACTCAGTTATTTTGTTTGCCTGTCACTCAAGTCTGGTAGCTCACCACCCAAGACCCCTTGGTGAATGCTCTCCATGACAATTTCAGTAAGCTCTTGGATGAGTATTCTCTTTCTTAGCCATTGGCTACAGTCCAGTTCCCTCATGACTGCGCACACAGCCCTCTTCCCAGTAAGTACCCTTCTTACCCAGCATCATTTGCAACCAGAGTCCCCTCGTGACCGCATCCCTTGACATTATGTTCTGTCTCTCAATAAGTCTACTAAACTACCTCCTCAATTCCATTCCATTTCCAAATCCAGGTGACATTCAGTCTCCTCCCTTCCTTCTGAGAATGAAATAGCACACAGTTAGTGTGCCATGACTCAGGCTCAATGCCAGTTAATATGTTTAGGATAATTCATAAATTATAAAAAGACCATGAGGTAAGCCTGTGTATCTTGAACTGGGAACAATTTATTACACAGCTACATAGTAAGACCTAGACTAACTCAAAGTTCCTGCCATGGGTCACCTGGCCCACTCTCTTAAAAGGAGCATGAACCCATAACTACAAATATTATACAGGGATGAAGGACTTGTCAGACGAGGGGCAGCTGAAGCCTTTCATTGGTACTCAATGGAATTGGGAAAAATTGTGGAGGGGGAAATCTTGCGCAATACTGAGAGACCTAGATAGAGAGAACATGGAAAAAATATGTAGAAGTGGCTAGAAGCCATGCGCACAGCCTCAGAGTGAAGACATGATTCTTTAGAACTGAGGTAAGGAGGAATTTCTTCAGACAGAGGATGGTTAATCTGTGGAACTCATCCCCATAGAGGGCTGTGGAGGCCATGTCATTGAATGTTTTTAAGACAGAGATAAGTTCTTGATTGGTAAGGGGATCAAGGTATATGGGGAGAAAGCATGAGAATGGGATGGAAGAACATATCAGTCCTGATTGAATGGCCTAATTCTTCTCCAGTATCAAATAGTCTTATGATCTTATAGCTATTAAAAGCATCAAGGTATATGGATAGAAAGCAAGAATGTGGCATTGAGACTGGAATCAACCATGATCATGTTGAATGCTGGAGCAGGCTCAAAGGGCTGAATGACCTACGCCTGCTCCTAGTTTCTGTTTACCCTTCAGGATTCAAAGTCAACCCAGACTGGATCAACTTGTTCAGAGAACTTATGGAGCAAGTGAGACCTGAACCCAGGCTGGCTGGTTCAGAAGCAGAAAACTACTACTGTGCCACAAAAGCTCTACTTATGTGGTTCCAATACAAAATTAGTTTAGGTGTTTTCATTTCAGTTCCTGGTGATAATGGGCACACAATAAACTGGCATTAACTTGCAATCTCAGTTATATGGGTCATAGAATCCCAACAGTCTAGAAACAGGCCCTTTGGCCCAGCAAGTCAACACCGATCCTCCAAAGAGTAACGCACTCAGACCCATTCCCCTATTACTTTACACTTACCTACACATCCCTGAACACCAACGCAATTTAGCATGGCCAAATCACCCAACCTGCACATTGTTGGATTGGGAAGAAACCGCAGCACCCAGAGGAAACTCAGATAGAGGGAGAATGTGCAAACTCCACACAGACAGTCCCCCGAGGCTGTAATTGAACCTGGATCCCTGGTGCTGTGAGGCAGCAGTGCTAACTACTGAGCCACCATGGCCCCCCCCCCCCCAAAGGGTGAATGACTTTTTATGATATGGATTGCTCTTCTAGTGTTTGGGTGAAGCACATTTTTAGTGATAGAGCAAAGGGAGTTTTAGTCTTTCTCTAATGTCCCTTTTAGCTGTAGGATCACTATAGGACAGTGATAGCCATTTCAAACAATAATATAAAGGATTAGGCATTAATGGATTTGGAGGCACAAGCCTTCCCTGAAATGATGCTTCACTGATGCTTCCAATGTAAACTGCTATTATTGAAGTTAATTTGGTCATCAAACCTGGATTTAACTGTAATTAAGTAAGGTACTGAATTCAAATATGACAAAGGTGTACTGCTCCTCGGATGCTGCCTGAACTGCTGTGCTTTTCAAGCACCACTAATCCAGAAAAAGGTGTATATCTAAGTCAATCCTACAACGTTTTTCTCACCAACTGGTTTAAAAACTTGGGACTTGCACCAAGATCAAGAAAACTGTCCCACTGTCAAACAACAGACTGATTGTCATGTTGCAGAATCCTTTCTGCCAGTATCCCAAATTCCATCATTACCATCTCCTGTGTATATCCTGTTCCAACAGCACGACACATCCACCAGAGGAATGTGATATACCATCATGACGGAGTGGTCCAAGGAGTCCTCAACAGTGATTCCTGTAAAGTCACATTGCATTGTATCAATCATGGGCACAAGAACCCTATTTGCTACAGACTAACTCATATAATACTCTGCCTCAGCTACTGAATTTATAGTCTGCCATGTTGAACATTACTTGGAAGGAGTACTGAAGGCTGCAAAAGCAAAAACTGTTCTATAATGGGGGACTTCAAAATACACCATCAAGCATGAAGAAAGTGAGAACTGTAGATGTTGAAGATCCGAGTCAAAGAGTGCGCTGCTGGAAAAGCACAGCCAGTCAGGCAGCATCTGAGGAGCAGAAGAGTCAACGTTTTGGGCTTCCTGATGAAGGGCTTATGCCCAAAACATCGATTCTCCTGCTCCTCAGATGTTGCCTGACTGGCTATGCTTTTACAGCATCACACTCCTCAACTCCAACATCATCTAGCAAGGGTCAATAGAACTACTACTGACTGAGCTAAACAGGCCAATAGAATCTATCTGCCAGACTCGGCCAATCGCGTATGATGATAGAACTGACTGTAGGGAAAGCTACTTGAGTTCATCAGCATCAACCTATTTGCAGCAACGCCAGACATAACCAATGCACAGCCCTTTTAGAGACAAAGGGATAGATATTACCAGCTCACTGGGGAAAGGCTGGGAGCCTGTTTTCCCTCAACTTCCCACTGCTATGCAACCTTGCCAGCATGGAGTGGCATGGTGGCTCAAGGGGCAGCATGTTGACTCAGGAGGTGGCATGGTGGCTCAGTGTACAGAGTACTGCTGCCTCACAATGCCAGGGACCCAGGTTCGATTCCAGCCTTAGGTGACAGTTTGTGTGGAATTTGCACATTTTCCCTGTGACTGTGTGAGTTTCCTCACATAGAGCAAACATGTGCAGGATAGGTGGACTGGCTATGCTAAATTATCCCGCAGTATACAGAGATGTACAGGGTAGGTGGTTAGCCATGGTAAATGGGGATTACAGAGAATGCATTGGAGGCTCGGCCTGAGTGGGCTACTCTTCAGAGGGTTGGTGTAGATCCGATAGGCTGAATGGCCTTTTTCTGCACTAGAAGGATTCTATAATTCTAAGTTAGCAATCATCTATCCAACCCAGAAACCAATTCTATCACTTCAGTTACAACTCTGGTATCTATCCAGCAATGTGGATAATTGCCAAGGTATATTCTTTACAGAAAAAGCAGAGTGAATTCAACCCATTCAATTATCGTCCCAATCCTCCCCTGATCATCAGTAAGTTGATTGAGCAGGTTGTTAACAATGCTATGAAACAGCAGTAACTGGCTTGCTAATGCTCATTTTGAGTACCACCAGGGAGATTCAGCTTCTGGCCTCTTCGTTCAAAGCTCTCCACTGACGAGACATACCAGCATATAAGAAAAATGATTATGGTTGTTGGAGGTCAGTCATTTTCAGTTCTAGGACATCTCTGCAGAAGTTCCTCAGGGTAGTGTCCTCGACCCAACCATCTTCAGCTGCATCACCAAAGACCTTCCCTCTGTTATGTTTCACAGCAGATATATAATACACCTTTAAGGAACATGCTCATCATTTTTACATGACATAAGATCTCATGATAGTAAGGTCTCAATCTCCACCTTACTGAGGCTTTGTCTTCTTGCAGCATGACATACTGTAGCATGTTTCCTACAGCATGCCTGAATTGCTTAGTTTCAGCCCAAGACATGCAAATGCCTGTGACTGTAGTGTGTATTTATAAATACTAGGTACTGTAATAAAAGTTCATTCAGTACCTCATGACCCAAGTCCTATATTTCTGTCACTTCTTTCTCTGTCCCTCTGCCATTTTGAACAGTACACAAGGAATTGTCTTGAAGATGTAAAGCAAGTTAAACGAAGTTCCAACAGAATTCCCGCAACTCTTCATGTCAATGATAATTAGAAATCTATCACCCTCTAATTTAAACATACTCAAAGACTGAGATTCCAGAGCCCTTTGGGGTAGATAATTCCAAACATTCACCAACCTTTGAGTAAAAACAATCTCTCGTTTCAGTCCTAAATGGCATCCCCCTGATTATTAAACTGTGACCCCAGGTTCTAGACTTCCCAAGCAGGAGGAATATCTTACCTGTGTGTACATTGTCTATATCTTTAAGGATTTGTAAGTTTCAATTCAGTCTCCTCTCATTCTTTAAACGTCTAGAGACCACCATAGAACCATAGGAATGATACAGCACAGAAGGAGGCCATTTGGCCCATCTTGTCCATGCTGACCAAAAGACACTGAGATTCCCTTTCTAATCCCAGCTTCCTGCATACACACTAGATCCAGGTACTCTTTTAGAAACATTTAGGATTCCACTGCCAACTCAGGCACAGAATTTCAGACATGCACATCCTCTGTATAAAAAGGTTTTTCCTAACGTCCCCTTTAATCCTTCTGCCACTTAGCTTGAATCTATGAACACTGGTTTTTGGAATCTCTGCCAAGGGAAACAGGTTCCTCCTGTCTACTCTATCTCTACCTCTCACAATTTGTATACATCAATCATGTCACCCCTCAGCCTTCCCTGTTCCAAGGAAAACAACCACAACTTCTCTAATTTTTCCTCATAGCTACAATTCTCCAGCCCTGGTAACATTCTTTAAAGCTTCTCTGCAATCTCTCCAATTACATCATATCTGTAATGTGATGTCCAGAACTGCCCACATTCCGGTTGTGGTCTCACCAGTGTCTTATACAGTTTCATCATTATATCCTTACTTTTGTATTTTATACTGTAACTGTGCTGATGAAGGAGAGATTCCATATGCCTTCTCTACAACCTCATCTATCTGTGCTGTTACCTTTCGGGATTTGTGTATTTGCATGCCAAGGGCTCTCACTTCATCTACCCCTCTCGATATATTCCCATTGATTGTGTGTTCCCTTTTACTATTTGACCTTCCTAAATGCATTACTTCACACTCATCAGAGTTGAACTCCATTGCAACTTTCCTGCCCACTCCACAAACCCATCTATATAATTTTTGGAGTTCACACCCAGTTTGCCCAATCTCTCTTTTTAGGATAGCTTGGAAACAGGCTGGCGAGCCTTTGTTGCACACCCTGTATGGCAATAATATCTTTCCTAAGATAGGGAGACCAAAGCCGCATGCAGTACTCCAGGTGCAGTTTGACCAAACTCCAAACAACTGAAGCAAGACTTCATTACTCCCGTACTCAAACTCTCTTGCCTGAAAGACTAACATTCCAGAAGCCTTTCTAAAATTATGCTGCACCTGCATGTTAGTCTTCAGTGACTTATTGAGTCAGACATCCAAGTCCCTTTGCTCATCTACAATTTCCTCTCACTACTTAGGAAATATTCTGCACATCTGTTTTTCTGACAAAATGGTTAGCCTTACATTTTATTAGATTATATTCCACCTGCCCAGTTGTTGCCAAATCACCAAGCCTATTCAAAACCTCCTGAAAATGTTTCACAACATTCCTTCTTAGCTTTGTACCATGCACAACTTTGGAAATATTAATTGGTCTCCACATCCAAATCATTGATATATGTTGTGAACAGCTGGGACCCATGCATCGATTCTTGCAGTACTCAATAGTGACAGCCTACCAATGCAAGAATAACCATTTATTCCTGTTCTCTGTCTGTTAGCCAATACTTCATCCATGCCAGTACATTACCTCCTACACCATGTACTTTAATTTTGCTAACCAATTTCCTATGGGGAAACCTATCAAAAGCTGACTGAAAATCCAAAAATAATGTATCAAAAGAAGAATTCTGAAATTTAAAAAAAAACTGGAAATATTCAGCCTGTTAAGCAGCATTTGGGGAAACTGTTTCAAGTTGATAGCTGTTCTGAATTTCCAGCACTTTTTGTTTCATTTCAGATTTTCAGCAAATAGTGTACTTCGCTTTTACGTCATTGTATCATAATTATTCTGGTCATGTTGGCTGAGTGCCAGAAGGAGGACCAAAATGCTTTCTATTAAGTCAGGCCTTCCTGATTTAAACAAATAGTATTTTTGAATAACAAGTCTGTTGCTAAATGTTGTGGTTCTGTTCGCCGAGCTGGAAGTTTTTGTTGCAAACGTTTCGTCCCCTGGCTACGCAACATCATCAGTGCTTTGGAGCATCCTGCGAAGTGCTTCTTTGATGTTTCTTCCGGTATTTATAGTGGTCTGTCCTTGCCGCTTCCGGGTGTCAGTTTCAGCTGTCCGCTGTAGTGGTTGGTATATTGGGTCCAGGTCGATGTGTTTGTTGATGGAGTTTGTGGATGAATGCCATGCCTCTAGGAATTCCCTGGCTGTTCTCTGTCTGGCTTGCCCTATGATAGTAGTGTTTTCCCAGTCGAATTCATGTTGCTTGTTGTCTGCGTGTGTGGCTACTAGGGATAGCTGGTCGTGTCGTTTCGTGACTAGTTGATGTTCATGTATGCGGATTGTTAGCTGTCTTCCTGTTTGTCCTATATAGTGTTTTGTGCAGACCCTGCATGGTATTTTGTAAACTACATTAGTTTGGCTCATGTTGGGTATCGGGTCCTTTGTTCTAGTGAGTTGTTGTCTGAGCGTGGCTGTTGGTTTGTGTGCTGTTATGAGTCCTAAGGGTCGCAGTAGTCTGGCTGTCAGTTCTGAAACGCTCCTGATGTATGGTAGTGTGGCTAGTCCTTTTGGTTGTGGCATGTCCTCATTCCGTGGTCTGTCTCTTAGGCATCTGTTGATAAAGTTGCAGGGGTATCCGTTTTTGGCGAATACCTTGTATAGGTGTTCCTCTTCCTCTTTTTGCAGTTCTGGTGTACTGCAGTGTGTTGTGGCCCTTTTGAATAGTGTCCTGATGCAGCTTCGTTTGTGTGTGTTGGGGTGGTTACTTTCATAGTTTAGGACTTGGTCTGCGTGTGTTGTTTTCCTGTGTACCCTTGTGGTGAATTCTCCGTTCGGTGTTCTCTGTACTATCATGTCTAGGAATGGGAGTTGGCTATCCTTTTCTTCTTCTCTCGTGAATCGGATTCCTGTGAGTGTGGCGTTGATGATCCGGTGAGTTTTTTCTATTTCCGTGTTTTTGATGATTACAAACATGTCATCGACATATCTGACCCAGAGTTTGGGTTGAATTTGTGGTAGGGCTGTTTGTTCTAACCTTTGCATAACTGCCTCTGCTATGAGTCCCGATTGGTGATCCCATGGGTGTTCCGTTGATTTGTTCGTATATCTGATTGTTGAATGTAAAGTGTGTAGTGAGGCACAAGTCCAGTAGTTTAAGTGGGCTAAGTAGGTTAAGTAGTTTAATATGGGCGGCACGGTGGCACAGTGGTTAGCACTGCTGCCTCACAGCGCCTGAGACCCGGGTTCAATTCCCGACTCAGGTGACTGACTGTGTGGAGTTTGCACGTTCTCCCCGTGTCTGCGTGGGTTTCCTCCGGGTGCTCTGGTTTCCTCCCACAGTCCAAAGATGTGCAGGTCAGGTGAATTGGCCATGCTAAATTGCCCGTAGTGTTAGGTAAGGGGTAAATGTAGGGGTAAGGGTGGGTTGCGCTTCGGTGGGTCGGTGTGGACTTGTTGGGCCGAAGGGCCTGTTTCCACGCTGTAAGTAATCTAATCTAATCTAAGTATGCCGTCTTTGTTGATAGGTTCCGCCTCCTGTTTTCTGTTCTGTATGTCCAGTAGGTTAGCTATTGTTTCTCTGGCTAGGGTTTTGTCAATCGAAGTCAACAATGCCGTCACGTCGAATGAGATCATGGTTTCTTCTTTGTCTATGTGTGTATTCCTGATGACGTCCAAGAATTCCTGTGTTGATTGTATGGAGTGTTTGGATCCGCTGACCAGGCGTTTCAGTTTCTGTTGTAGTTCTTTGGCCAGTTTGTATGATGGTGTCCCTGGTAGTGATACTATGGGTCTGAGTGGGATGTCTGGTTTGTGTACTTTAGGTAGTCCATAGAATCTGGGGTGTGTTGTTGCTTTCAGGTTTCATTCTTTGTAGGTCAGCTTTGGTTATCTGTCCGTTTTTTTGGAGATTCCTTAGTGTGTTATTTATTCTATTGGTGAGTTGTGGTGTGGGGTCAGATTCCTTCATTTGGTAGGTGTTGGTATCTGCGAGTAGTTGTTGTGCTTTTTTGATGTAATCTGATTTATCTAGGATGACCGTCATTCTGCCTTTATCTGCTGGTAGTATGATTATGTTCTTATCATTTCTTAGTGCTTTCAGTGCTTCCCTCTCCTTGGTGTTGAGGTTATGTGTTTGTCTTTTTCTTATCATCATAGGTACGACCGTTTGTCTCACTGTTTGTTGTGTCTCTTCTGTCAGTCCATTGTTCCTGAGTGTGCATTCTAGTGCTGCCAGGAAGTCTGCTGTCTTGGCATCCCTGTGGTGGTAGTTGAGTCCCTTGGCCAGTATAGTTCTTTCCATGTCTGTGAGCTGTCTGTGGGAGAGGTTTTTAACCCAGGTGTGTGTTGTAGTGTCCTCTTTTTTGTGTGTTAGTTTGGCCATTTTTTCTTTTAGTGCCGTTTTTTTGTGGTGGGTTGTCCTGTTCTGTCCAATAGTGACAGCCTGTTCTATGGCCCGGGTCCATTCATGATTAGTGGTTTTTGAAATTAACGACTTTTGGTCAGCGGATCCAAACACTCCATACAATCAACACAGGAATTCTTGTACATCATCAGGAATACACACATAGACAAAGAAGAAACCATGATCTCATTCGACGTGACGGCACTGTTCACTTCGATTGACAAAATCCTAGCCAGAGAAACAATAGCCAACCTACTGGACATACAGAACAGAAAACAGGAGGCGGAACCTATCAACAAAGACGGCATACTTAAACCACTGGACTTGTGCCTCACTACACACTTTACATTCAACAACCAGATATACGAACAAATCAACGGAACACCCATGGGATCACCAATCTCGGGACTCATAGCAGAGGCAGTTATGCAATGGTTAGAACAAACAGCCCTACCATAAATTCAACCCAAACTCTGGGTCAGATATGTCAATGACACGTTTGTAATCATCAAAAACACGGAAATAGAAAAAACACACCGGATCATCAACGCCACACTCACAGGAATCCGATTCACGAGAGAAGAAGAAAAGGATAGCCAACTCCCATTCCTAGACGTGATAGTACAGAGATCACCAAACAGAGAATTCACCACAAGGGTACACATGAAAACAACACACGCAGACCAAGTCCTAAACTATGAAAGTAACCACCCCAACACACACAAACGAAGCTGCATCAGGACACTATTCAAAAGGGCCACAACACACTGCAGTACACCAGAACTGCAAAAAGAGGAAGAGGAACACCTATACAAGGTATTCGCCAAAAACGGATACCCCCGCAACTTTATCAACAGATGCCTAAGAGACAGACTACGGAATGAGGACATGCCACAACCAAAAGGACTAGCCACACTACCATACATCAGGAGCGTTTCAGAACTGACAGCCAGACTACTGCGACCCTTAGGACTCATAACAGCACACAAACCAACAGCCACGCTCAGACAACAACTCACTAGAACAAAGGACCCGATACCCAACATGAGCCAAACTAATGTAGTTTACAAAATACCATGCAAGGTCTGCACAAAACACTATATAGGACAAACAGGAAGACAGCTAACAATCCGCATACATGAACATCAACTAGTCACGAAACGACATGACCAGCTATCCCTAGTAGCCACACACGCAGACAACAGGCAACATGAATTCGACTGGGAAAACACTACTATCATAGGGCAAGCCAGACAGAGAACAGCCAGGGAATTCCTAGAGGCATGGTATTCATCCACAAACTCCATCAACAAACACATCGACCTGGACCCAATATACCAACCACTACAGCGGACAGCTGAAACTGACACCCGGAAGCGGCAAGAACAGACTACTATAAATACCAGAAGAAACATCAAAGAAGCACTTCGCAGGAGGCTCCAAAGCACTGATGATGTCGCCTAGCCAGGGGACGAAACGTTTGCAACAAAAACTTCCAGCTCGGCGAACAGAACCACAACAACGAGCACCTGAGCTACAAATCTTCGCACAAATCTGTTGCTAAAATTACAGGTGTAATTTTCAAAAAGAATATCTAAGGATGAATAGAAGGTGATTATTTCTAAGAAGATCTACACAACACATATTAGCTGCCTATGTCACTCCAAATACACTGTACAAGAGATTCAGAGATTTGTGGCAAAGATGAAGCATCTGAGGCAGAGCAGCATCTCTATATGATTAAGAAACATCCATGCTGTCCCCCTTTTTGGTGAAGCACGAAAGACTCAGTGTTGAAATATTGCTTCCTGCCTGTTTTCTGTACGTCACTACCTGCAATTTGAGGATAGTAGAATACAGGAGCAATATGAATGAGTGGTATTACAAGAGAAAGTTAGAACATAGAACATAGAACATAGAAAAATACAGTGCAGTACAGGCCCTTCGGCCCTCGATGTTGCGCCGACCGAAGCCTACCTAAGCTACACTAGCCCAATAACTTCCATATGCTTATCCAATGCCCGCTTAAATGACCAGAAAGAGGGAGAGTCCACCACTGCTACTGGCAGGGCATTCCATGAACTCACAACCCGCTGAGTAAAGAATCTACCCCTAACATCTGTCCTATACCTACCACCCCTTAATTTAAAGCTGTGTCCCCTAGTAACAGCTGACTCCATTAGAGGAAAAAGGTTCTCACTGTCAACCCTATCTAAACCCCTAATCATCTTGTACACCTCTATCAAATCTCCCCTAAACCTTCTTTTCTCCAATGAGAACAGCCCCAAGTGCCTCAGCCTTTCCTGATACGATCTTCCTACCATGCCAGGCAACATCATGGTAAACCTCCTCTGCACTCGTTCCAATGCCTCCACATCCTTCCTATAGTATGGCGACCAAAACTGCACACAATACTCCAGATGAGGCCGCACCAGAGTCTTATACAACTGCAACATGACCCTAGGACTCCGGAACTCAATTCCTCTACCAATAAAAGCCAGTACGCCATATGCCTTCTTCACAGCACTATTTACCTGGGTGGCAACTTTCAGAGATCTGTGTACATGGACACCAAGATCCCTCTGCTCATCCACACTACCAAATAGCCTACCATTAGCCCAGTAATCCATCTTCTTGTTACTCCTACCAAAGTGAATGACTTCACACTTAGCTACATTGAACTCCATTTGCCACCTTTCTGCCCAGCTCTGCAACTTATCTATATCCCGCTATAACCTGCCACATCCTTCTTCGCTGTCCACAACTCCACCGACTTTCATGTCATCTGCAAACTTGCTCACCCAGCTTTCAAGCCCTTCCTCTAGGTCATTTATAAAAATGGTCCCAAAACAGATCCTTGTGGAACACCGCTAGTAACTGCACTCCAAGATGAACCTATACCATCAACTACTACCCTCTCTCTCCTTCCAGCCAGCCAATTCCTAATCCAAACCTCTAATGCACCCTCAATGCCATACCTCCGTAGTGTTTGCATTAGCCTATCATAGAGTACCTTATCAAATGCCTTGCTAAAATCCATATACACCACATCTACTGCTTTACCCTCGTCCACTTCCTTGGTCACCTTCTCAAAGAACTCAATAAGGTTTGTGAGGCACGACCTGCCCTTCACAAAACCATGCTGACTATCCTTGATCACATTATTCCTATCCAGATGTTCATAAATCCTATACCTTACAATTCTCTCTAAGACTTTGCCCACAACAGAAGTGAGACTCACTGGCCTATAGTTACTAGGGCTATCCCTACTCCCCTTCTTGAACAAGGGGACCACGTTCGCTATCCTCCAGTCTTCTGGCACTATTCCCGTAGACAACGACGACATAAAAATCAAGGTCAATGGCTCCGCTATCTCCTCCCTAGCTTCCCAGAGGATCCTAGGATAAATGCCATCAGGCCCAGGGGACTTATCTATTTTCATCCTTTCCAGTATTCCCCAGACCTCTTACCTACATACCTCAAGGCCATCCATTCTAATCACTTGTGACTCAATATTCACATCAGCAACAGTGTCCTGTTCCTGAGTGAATACTGATGAAAAGTATTGATTTAGTGTCTCTCCAATCTCCTCCGCCTCCACACGCAACTTCCCACAACTATCCTTGACTGGACCGATACCTACCCTAGTCATCCTTTTATTCCGGACATACCTATAGAAAGCCTTTGGGTTTTCCCTAATCCTATCAACTAAGGACTTTTCATATCCCCTTCTCGCTGCTCTTAGCTCTCTCTTTAGATCCTTCCTGGCTACCTTATAACTCTCAATCGCCCCAACTGAACCTTCACGCCTCATCTTTACATAGGCCGCCGTCTTCCCTTTCACAAGGGATTCCAATTCCTTATTAAACCACGGCTCCCTCACAAGACCCTTTACTCCCTGCCTGACTGGTACATACTTATCAAGGACACCCATTAGCTGTTCCTTGAACAATCTCCACATACCATTTGTGTTCTTCCCTTGAAGCCTATTTTTCCAATCCATGCATCCTAAGTCATGCCTCACCCCATCATAATTTCCCTGCCCCCAGCTATAACTCTTGCCCTGCAGTGCACACTTATCCCTCTCCATCACTAGAGTAAAAGTCACCGAGTTGTGGACACTGTCCCCGAAGTGCTCACCTACCTCCAAGTCTAACACCTGGCCTAGTTCATTACCTAGAACCAAATCCAGTATAGTCTCACCTCTTGTTGGCCTGTCTACATCTTGTGTCAGGAAACCCTCCTGCACACATGGGACAAACACCGACCCATCTAACGAACTCGAGCTATAGCTTTCCCAGTCAATATCTGGGAAGTTAAAGTCCCCCATGACAACCACCCTGCTACTTTCACTCTTCTCCTGAATCATCCTCGCAATACTTTCCTCTACTTCTCTCGGACTATTAGGAGGCCTGTAGAAAACTCCCAACAGGGTGACCTCACCTTTCCTATTTCTAACCTCAGCCCAAACTACCTCAGATGGCAAGTCTTCCTCCATCGTCCTTTCCACCGCTGTACTATCCTTGACAAGCAATGCCACACCTCCCCCTCTTTTACCCCCATCTCTGACTCTGCTAAAACATTTAAACCCTGAACATGCAACAGCCATTCATGTCTCTGTTCTACCCACGTCTCTGTAATGGCCACAACATCGAAGTCCCAGGTACCAACCCACGCTGCAAGTCCACCTACCTTATTTCTTATACTTCTGGCATTGAAGTATACACACTTCAAGCCACCTTCCTGTTTACAGGCACCTTCCTTCGAGATCAATGCCATGTTCCTAACCTCCCTACACTCAAGGTCCTGTACCCTAAAGCTACAGTCCAGGTTCCCATGCCCCTGCAGAGTTAGTTTAAACCCTCCCAAAGAGCACTAGCAAACCTCCCCCCAAGGATACTGGTGCCCCTCAGGTACAGGTGTAGACCATCCTGTTTATAGAGGTCCCACCTTCCCCAGAAAGAACCCCAGTTGTCCAGAAACCGGAATCCCTCCCTCCTGCACCATCCCTGTAGCCACGCATTTAACTGTTCTCTCTCCCTATTCCTCGACTCTCTATCACGTGGCACGGGTAACAAACCAGAGACAACAACTCTGTTCGTTCTAGCTCTGAGCTTCCAACCTAGCTCCCTGAAAGCCTGCCTAACATCCTCACCCCTCTTCCTACCTATGTCGTTGGTGCCAATGTGGACCACGATCTGGGGCTGCTCCCCCTCCCCCTTAAGGACCCGGAAAACACGATCAGAGACATCACGTACCCTTGCACCTGGGAGGCAACATACCAATCGTGAGTCTCTGTCGCCCCCGCAAAACTGCCTATCTGTGCCACTCACTATTGAGTCCCCAATAACTATCGCTCTACCTTTCTCCACCCTTCCCTTCTGAGCAACGCGGACAGGCTCCGTGCCAGATGCCTGAACCTCGTTGCTTACCCCTGGTAAGTCATCCCCCCCACAAGTATCCAAAACGGTATACTTGTTCTTGAGGGGAATGACCGCAGGGGGTCCCTGCACTGGCTGCTTCCTCCCACTCCCCCTCACTGTCACCCATCTCTCTATAACTTTCGGAGTAACTACTTCCCTAAAGCTCTGATCTATGACCACCTCTGCCTCCCGAATGATCCGCAGTTCATCCAACTCCAGCTCCAGTTCCCTAACACGGTCTTGGAGGAGCTGGAGATGGGTGCACTTCTTGCAAGTGTAATCAGCAGGGACGCTAATGGCTTGCTCACCTCCAGTTCTCATCTGGTTACTGGAGAAAGCAAAACTCAGTTGTTGAATTTACCCTACAAAGCTGACAAGAATATATTAAAATAAATACATTTTCAGCAATTAAAAATAAAGAAAAAGACAGTAAACAGGATTGAGACAGAAACTAAAAGAAAAACAAAAATGGATAAAACATGATTTGAGAGCAAATTCAGGAAACCGTTCGAGTGAAATGGACAGACAGAAGTTTGAAGTGAGAAGCTAAATTAACGAAAGGAACCCGAGGGTAAAAAAAACTCCGAGTAAGAAAGAAAACAAAGATTGACAAACGCGGAGGAAATCCAAAATAAAACAGAGAAAAATCGTCACAGTGAGAGTAAGCTGAACCACATAAATGGGTGAACTTAGGCTATCTGGTATATTAAAATAAAAATGACTTCAAACCTTAACTCAGCAAACTATGAACTTGATCACTTCTGCTTTTCAGATGGTGGGATCCTGGAGGTAGGGATAGCTAAGTAGGCAAACAACCCATTTAAATATTTTAATACAGTACATGCCCCATATTGTATCTGATAGCACTAACCATGGTTGGCCAGATTCCTGAGCCTTGGTAAAACATTTTTTTTTGTAACTTAACCTATTTTTCCTAAACAATCTGTTCAGAAATGCTATTACTCATGTCTGGAGCAATTGGGACCCAAACCCAAGTCTCTCAGTCTAGGAATACGGGCATTACCACTCAAAGACCCACCCACCAGCTAAATACAACCTCCTAATCATGTCCAGATCTCTCTCCACAACCCAAGATCAATCCTCATTCCTCACCCATGCCATCCAAGTCCAGAAATAGCAAATCTGAAAGCAATGAGATTATTAGGATTGTAGTAGCAGCAGGGAATGGGAAATCTGGCTGGTCACTGATTTATGATCTCCATAGAAACTAATAACTTTAAAGGAAATGAATCCCTACATATGCAATGGAAAGAAAGCTAATGATTGGTGGTTCAGTGGTTAGCACTGCTGCCTCACAGTGCCAGGGACCTGGGTTTGATCCCATCATCAAGTTACTATGTGGTGTTTGCACATTCTCCCCATGTCAGCATGGGTTTCTGCTGGTGCTCTGGTTTTCTCCCGCAGTCCAAAGATGTGCAGGCTGGGTGGACTGTCCATGATAAGTTGCCCACAGTGACCAGGGATGTGTAGCATAGGTGGATTAGCCATGGGAAATACAGGTTTACAGGGAAAGGTAAGAGGGGTGAGAATGGATGAGATGTTTTTCAGAGAGTCAGCATCGACTTGTTGGGCCGAATAGCCTATTTCCACACAGTAAGGATTCTATGATTTCACTTTATAACTTTTTATCTGTAAAAGGCCATCTTATGTTGATTAACAGGTGAAGAATATTCAAATAAAATAAATTTTCACTTTAAATAGTTACAAACATTACTTCCTGTAGAAATCCCATTGCAATTGCTGCATTTGCAACTAAGTCAACAATATATTGCATCTCTCACTTCCCATTCAATTGTTCTGGCCCCAAATCACATTCACCAGCAGCCATATTCCATTCAAAATTGCCAAACACAGTTAGCACCAACAACCTGGCTCAGATTCCCAGAGACTTACTTCTCTGACCCCTTCAAATAGTCCAATTGACTCTGGCAACACTCAGATTGCAGTCACTATTCTGAGACCCACTCCATCATCAAGGTGAGTTTTGAACTGCCAAACTGAAAATGATCCATTCAAAAAGAAATTTGCTTGCTTCATTGCAGACAAATTCTCAATCTGTTCCAAACTTCCAGTCAGAAAGACAGACTGAACCCCATTACCACTACAATTAGCTTTCTAGTTTAGTTTTTAGCTGTTCATCCTTGTGATAACCTCAGGTCACAAAAGCACTCTTGAAATCTAAAAAGATCATAATCAGGGAACCATTTAAACCTCTTTTTGGATTATGTACTTAATATTGGTTTTAAAGTGGTCTAGCACATTAAACAATGCAGGTTTATCTTCATGCACATGGATCAACAACTGTTAAACTTGCAATTTGGTTAAATCAGAAGCTGCGAGCATCAGGAAAATATCTAATTGGCAAATTATTTTCTGGAGACAAAACAAAACTGCAAATGCTGGAATCCATGGTAGACAAGCAGGAGGCTGGAAGAATACAGCAAGCCTGGCAGCAGTACACCCGAAACGTTGACTTTTCCACCTCCTGATGTTGCCTGGCTTGCTATGTTCACCCAGCCTCCTGCTTGTCTACCAAATTATTTTCTGGAAGAGGTTGACTGACCTTTTGTAATGAAACCAGAGGGAGGTAGGTTTGGATAGTTTTGAGATTTTGGTTTCAGACTTTATCCTATCTTTCCCACTTTTGGGTAGTGAAAGTTTGCCACATTGGTTTGGTCTTTCTAGTTGGTCTTTGTTCACTTGCCTTTTGAAAACTCTTAGAGAATCAGATTTCACCACCCTTTCAGCTATTGCATTCCAGATCATAATATGTAATGGTGTGAAAAAAATCCTCATTGCCCCTCTATGTTTTTTTCCCAATAAGTTTAAAAGTATAGCCTCTAGTCACTCATCACTTGCCTGAGGAAAGAGTTTCTTCCTGGTGAGTCACAGGAAAAGAGGGAGAGACAGAACATAAATTCATGTGGCAGGCATAATATATCACAGAGAAAGGGAAAGAAATGGATAGAATCACAAGATAGTGATATCTGACAGACAGAAAGGCAATTTAGAATTATTTGTGACAGGAGAGAGATGGATAAACAAATAACATAAAATAACAAAAGAAACATAGGAGATATACACAAAAAATGAAGTGATGTGTAACAGTCACAACTTGGCATAAACTTAGATGACAAAGAAAGAAAAACAAACAGGGGGCAGGATAAATATGAAAGACTGAAAAAAAGAAGCAAACACAAAATAGAGACAAAATATCAATAGTAGGGAGGAGGGACTAGGGGGAGGGGCGATGGAGGTGGGATAGGTGGAAGGAGGTCAAGGTGAGGGTGATAGGCCGGAGTGGGGTGGGGGCGGAGAGGTCAGGAAGAGGATTGCAGGTTAGGAGGGCGGTGCTGAGTTGAGGGAACCGACTGAGACAAGGTGGGGGGAGGGGAAATGAGGAAACTGGAGAAATAGTTTCCTCATTTCCCCTCCCCCCACCTTGTCTCAGTCGGTTCCCTCAACTCAGCACCGCCCTCCTAACCTGCAATCCTCTTCCTGACCTCTCCGCCCCCACCCCACTCCGGCCTATCACCCTCACCTTGACCTCCTTCCACCTATCCCACCTCCATCGCCCCTCCCCCTAGTCCCTCCTCCCTACCCTTTATCTTAGCCTGCTTGGCTCTCTCTCTCTCTTATTCCTGATGAAGGGCTTATGCTCGAAACGTCGAATTCTCTATTCCTGAGATGCTGCCTGGCCTGCTGTGCTTTGACCAGCAACACATTTGCAGCTGTGATCTCCAGCATCTGCAGACCTCATTTTTTACACAAAATATCAATAATTTACATTTAAGCCACTTCACAAGATTTCTGTAGAGCAAAATTAAATATAAGATAATATTAAGGCAGTTGGCAAAATACTTGGTCAAGTGGTGAGTTTGAAGGAGCATTTCAAGGGGAAATAAAGAGGTAGATAATTACTGAGAGGCAATTCCAGAGTTTGGAACCTTGGCAGCTAAAAGCACAAAAGGCAAAATCAACATTGGTGGTGCAACTAAAATCAACAATATGTAAGAGGCTATAAATAGGTAAGCAAGGAAACTTGTCAGATTGGAGAAATTTACAGAGATGGAGTGAGGCAAGACATTCAAGGGCTTTGAAAACAAGGACCAGAATTTTAAAATTTATTCATTACTTAATTTGGAGCTTGTGATCAACAAACATAGCAGCGATGACTGAACAGACTTGGAAAAAATAAGAACATGTGCAGCAGAGTTTTAGATAACCTCAAATTTAGAGAGGGTAAATGTTGGAGGCCAGTAAAGAGTGTATTAGATTACATCTGGAAAAGTCCAGTTGTAATAGTCATATTTTAACAGAATAAAATCATTCACGTACAGAATGGAGTCTGGTACAAAAGCAAAACTAGTTTAATCTGTATCAGTTTACAGTCACAAATGCAAATTGCCATAGGAGTAACAGTAACAAAGGCAAAAGTGTTGTTTCCAGCAGAAGTTCAACTAGAATAGGACAAGCTAAGTTATCGGAAATGGAAAGTTTTAATGATGGTGCAGATATATGGATGGAAGCTCGCTGTGGTATCAAATAACACCAAGGTTGAAAACAGTTTCATTTAGTCCCAGGCAGTTGCCATGGACTGGAATGGAGTTCAAAGCTAGGGAAAGGAATTTAGATCTAAGGATCAATGACAATTTCTTTGAAGTTACCAATTATTTAAATCAGAAAAACATTCTACTCATTCAGATAACCAGTCTAGTAATTTAATAACAGTACAGAGCTGAGTGAGGTGGTGGTGAGATGTGTGTATGTACATAATGACAACACTTAGCTCTAATGTTATGATTTTGAACAATGTTCCCAGCCTGTGGATGAAAAGTAGACGAAAATCAAGCATTGATCTTTGGGAGTCAAAGGGAACAAATGGGGCAGGAACAGAACCAATTTCAAGTGACACTTAGAATGAACAAATAGAATACACTACAACAGTGCCATCCTGCTGGATGATAACGGAGAGGTGTTGGAGAAGGCTTGTATAGTCAACATTGTTAAAGAGTGCAGACAGGTTGAGAAAGATGAGAATGGATTGATTACCTTTATGAACATGTGTGAGTGTATGTTTGCATGCACTTTTGTGTGTGCTTCTCAGAAAGATGGATACAGATTGTGCATATTACAAATAGATATATATATCCATATATATCTATTTTGCACATATATCCAAACCCACCCACAGAATCAGAAAGGCAGAAACAGATAAAGGCAGGATGCATGTGTTTATACAGATTAGCAGTGATGAAGGAAAACAATGGCCAGAAGAGGTCAAAAATGTATGTTTCACATTTTTTGAAGAAGGCATGAAGACCAGAAATGTATCTCCAAGATCACATGGGGACCTTGTGGCTTTCTGGCTGAGTTTAATTGAGGTCCATAAGTTTAATTGTAGCATGCTTCATTCCTAGAACAGCAAATGAGTTTTCTTCCTACCTGACCTAAACTAGTCCAGGTCAAAAGCAGAGCCACAGACTTAGCAAATGGAAATATAGTCACAGCAGGAGAAAATTTTAGATTGCCGGTCTCATCTTTGGGGGAAATTGCAAAATAGCGGACACAGGTTTAAATCATTTACTGTCACTTCTTTTATGCACACGATAAGCAAATAGGATTCCTGTCATGAATTCAAATTTCATCACTATATACAAATTGGAATTCTACAAATGCAGAAGCGTCATCCAGTTATTGAAAAACCAATGCTTTATAAAAAAAAGTCTGCTGAAGACTGATTAGAAAATAATAATTAATTTGGTGGATTATCTTTTTAAGGTATAAGGAAGGGTTTGGTGCCTCTGCTAAAATCCTCATATTTTTCCTTACCTTCCACTAATTCCATCCCCCTTGAAATGAACTATGAGGATGTTTAGATTAGATTAGATTACTTACAGTGTGGAAACAGGCCCTTCGGCCCAACAAGTCCACACCGACCCGCCGAAGCGCAACCCACCCATACCCCTTACCTAACACTACGGGCAATTTAGCATGGCCAATTCACCTGACCCGCACATCTTTGGACTGTGGGAGGAAACCGGAGCACCCGGAGGAAACCCGGGACCAGGTTCGATTCAAGTCTCAGGTGACTGTCTGTGTGGAGTCTGCATATTCTCCCCATGGGTTTCCTCCCACAATCCAAAAGATGTGCAGGTTGGGTGGATTGGCCATGCTAAATTGTCCATAGTGTTAGGTGCGTTAGTCAGAGGGAGTTGGATCTGGGTGGATTACTCTTTGGAGAGTCGGTGTGGACCTGTTGAGCCAAATGGCTTGTTTCCATATTGTAGGAAATATTATTCAGTCCAATATAGATTTGAGCTTGGATTATTAGTACATTTCTCCACATAGTGGGTGGATTCATCCTGGTCCCACAGAGGTAAAATTTGAAGATGGATCTGAGAATAAAATCAGAGGTACAAGATGTCAATTTTGCATCATCACAGTGATTGCTAGGCGGCACAATGTTGACAGAGCAAGATGATCATCAGGTTACCCAACTGACAACTATACTGATGATTGGAACTCTGCCAGGACTGTAGTCTCAAGAACCTGACTGCCATCCTTAACTTGGCAGTGGGGTGTGGAGGCAGCCAATTAATCGTCACGTCACAGATGATTGTAGCAGAGTATTCACTGCCAACATGTGCAGGGTTGAGACATAGAAATTGTCCCAACTCCTGAATATATTCTGTCAGCACAAGATTCCACCCAGCATGTCAACCATAACATCTCATAACATGCTAATTCAGATTAAATTTTAAAATACTGATATTAATTAAGAATTTAATTCCTATACTTTATTGGCTGATTTACTTTAAATCTCTGTCCTTTCAGAATATGACAGGATGGATATATATTCAATGTTTCCTTAGCTGTGTATCCATAGAACATAGAACATAGAAAAGTACAGCACAGAAGAGGCCTTTTGGCCCATGATGTTGTGCCGAGATTTAATCCTAATGTAAAATATAGTAACTTAACCTACGCACCCCTCAACTCACTGCTATCCATGTGCATGTCGAACAGTCACTTAAATGTCCCTAATGACTTTGCTTCCACCACTATAGCTGGCAACGCATTCCATGCATTCACAACTCTCTGCGTAAAGGACCTACCTCTGACGTCTCCTTTATACCTTCCTCCTTATATCTTCAAACTATGACTTCTTGTACCAGTCAATCCTGCCCTGGGGAAAAGTCTCTGGCTATTGACTCTATCTGTTCCTCTCATTATTTTGTACACTTCAATCAGGTCTCCTCTCTTCCTCCTTCTCTCCAGAGAGAAAAGTCCAAGCTTATTCAACCTTTCTTCATAAGGCAAGTCCTCCAGTCCAGGCAGCATCCTGGTAAACCTTCTTTGCGTCCTCTTCAAAGCCTCTGTATCTTTCCTATAGTAGGGCGACCAGAACTGGACACAATATTCCAAATGTGGTCTCACCAGGGACTTGTGGAGCTGCAGCAAAACCTTGCGACTCTTAAACTTGATCCCCTGTTAATAAAAGTCAAAACACCATATGCTTTCTTAACAACCCTATCCACTTGGGTGGCAACTTTGAGGGATCTATGTACTTGCACACCCAGTTCCCTCTGTTCCTCCACACTACCAAGAATCCTGTCTTTAATCCTATATTCAGTATTCGAGTTCGTCCTTCCAAAATGCATCACTTCACATTTATCCAGGTTGAACTCCATCTATCATTTCTCAGCCCAGCTCTGCATTGTGTCTCTGTCCATATCCAGGGCTAGGGTACACAGCCTCATAATAAATAGTATGCCATTAAAGACTAAGATGAGGAAGCATTTCTTTACACAGAGTTGTGAATCTTTGGAATTATCTACACCCAAAGGACTAGAAACTCAATCATTGAGCATGTTCAGATATATTTCTGGATACTAATGACATCATGGAATATGGGGATTGTGCAGAAATGTGATGTTGAGAGAGATGAACAGCCATGACTTAACATGAATGGCAGAGCAGGCTTGACAGGAAGGATAACCTATTCCTGTTCATACACCCTCATGTTCCAAACATGAATATTCAGTAATGCAAAGTATTCAATATACTTGAAATAATCATGGACAAAACCTTCCGAACTGGGTTGAAATACTGTATAATACAGTAGAGAAGGAATTCCTGGAGTGTGCACGTGATGGTATTGGATGAATTTGTTGAGGAACCAACTAGAGGACACGCCAATCTAGACTGGATATAGCATAATAAGAAAGGAATAATTGGCAATTTAGCTGTGAGAGGCCCCTTGGGGAAGAGTGACCATAATATAATAGAATTCTTCATTAAGATGGAGAGTGGCATAGTTGATTCTAACACTAGGGTCCTGAATCTAACTAAAGGAAGCTGCAATGGCATGAGCTATGATAAATTGGGGAATGTTACTTAAAGGGATGATGGTGGAGAGGCAATAACAAACATCTAATGAGTACAAGGCAGAACTGCAGCAATTGTTCATTTCTAAACAAAAATTGCTGCAGAGGCTCATTAGATCTGGCAGTATCTGTGGAGAGAAATCAGAGTTCACATTTTGGGTTCAGTGAGCTTCCTCAGAACTGATGGTAGGTGAAGATAGATCCCAAAGAGAGAGAAGAACAGATGGACAGACAAAGGAGTGGATAATCACCAGCCTGAGAAGATGAATAACTATTAGAAGACAATTATTGGCTAACAATGGGTTGAAAATGTGTTGCTGGAAAAGCACAGCAGGTCAGGCAGCATCCAAAGAGCAGGAGAATCGACATTTCGGGCATGAGCCTGAAGAAGGGCTCATGCCCGAAACGTCAATTCTCCAGCTCTTTGGATGCTGCCTGAGCTGTTTGCTTTTCCAGCAACACATTTTCAGCTCTGATCTCCAGCATCTGCAGTCCTCACTTTCTCCTAACAATGGGTGGTGTGTAATAGCAGACAATGTGATACCACGCGTGGTGTATGGGAGTGAGATAAGCACATGTGAAGGTGCTTCAAGTCCTACAATTGTTGAACTCAACATTGAGTCCAGAAGGCTGTAAAATTCCCAAGTGGTAAATCACGTGCTGTTCTTCCATCTTGTGCTTGTTTGTTCCTGTCTGGCACAAAAGTAAAGTGAGAAAGGAAGCCCGACCATGGCTATCAAGGGAAATTGTGGATGGTATTAGATCTAAGGAAGGGGCATTTGAATTGGAAGCAGCTTAGATTTCAGCAAGAGAAGACAAAGTGGTTGATTAAGAGGTGCAAAATAGACTACAAGAGAAAGCTCAATTGAACATGCAAAATGTTTCTATAGGTACGTTTTTAAAGCATTCTCTCTGGATGCATCACAGCTTGGCACAGCAATTGCTCTGCCCAGAACCATAAGAAACTACAGGCTGTGTTCATAGCCCAGGCCAGGCAAGCTAATCTTCCACCAATTAACACCATCTACACTTCTTGTTACTGGGGAAAGGCAGCCAACATCATCAAAGACCCCTCACCCAGGTTATAATCTTTTCTAACTCTTCCATCAGGCAGAAAATACAAAACCTTAGACACACATACCAACAGGTTCATGAACTTCTTCCTGCTGTCATTAGTCTTCTGAGTAGAGCCCACACCTTTTTGCAGCTGTAACTTTGTATTCCTCATGCTGTTCAATCACCCTATGATCTTTGTGCTGTGTATCTTATGATCTGCTGTGCTGCATGCAAAACAAAAACTTTTCACTGTACTTAGGTACATGTGACAATCAAATCAAAACAGATAAAGATGAATGAATGTAGGAGATCCTTTACAGTCACAAATAAGGGGAGTTATAATAGGAAACTAAGAGATGGCAGATAAACTATAAGTCCTGTCTTCACAAAGAAAAACAAAATAATAACCCAAAAAAGTTTGGAAACACAGGGTCTTGTGAACAGGAGGAACTGAAGCAAATTAATAAGGAAATTGATGGAATCAAAGGCCAATAAACCCCTGGACCGAAAAATCTAAATCTCTGGGTATTTAAGACCCTAGAAATAGTGGATTCATTGGTGGACATCTTTCAAGATTCTACAGACTCCAGAACAGTTCCTACAGATTGGAGGGCAGTTAATTCAACCCCACTATTTCAAGAAGGAGGTCAAGAGAAAACAGGAATTACAGTCTGCTTGGTCTGACATTCAGAAGTGGGGAAAATGCTGGAGTCCATGATAAAAGATTTCATAGCAGAGCACTTGGAAAACAGTGAACAGGGTTAGACAAACTCAATATAGATTATAAAAGAGAAATAATGCTTGTCAAATCTACTGGAATTTTCCAGTGATAAAACTAGTAGAGTTAATGGAGATGTCAGTAGATGTGGTTAACTTGGGCTTTCAAAAGACTGAAAATGTGTTGCTGGTTAAAGCACAGCAGGTCAGGCAGCATCCAAGGAACAGGAAATTCGACGTTTAGGGCCAGAGCCCTTCATCAGGAATGACTTTCAAAAGGCTGCCAAATAAGGGCCCACGTAATACCCTACCATATATCAAAGACATTTCAGGGATGACCACCAGACTACTCCAGTCCCAGGCATCATGATAGCCCACAAACCTATTACCACACTAAAACAGCTATTGATGAATTTAATGGACACCCACACCTCAGTTAGCAAAACAAACATAATATACAAAATATCCTGGAAGGGCTACAACAAACATTACATTGGACAAACGGCAGAAAGCTAGCCACCAGGAGACATGAGCACTAACTAGCCACTAAAAGACGTGACCAACTATCACTGGTATCTGCACACACAGACGAAGAGGGACACCAGTTCAACTGGGACAATGCATTCATCCTGGGGCAGGCCAAACAAGAACACACGCAGGAATTCCTAGAAGCCTGGCATTCAAAGAGGAACTCCATTAATAAAATATAAATTTGCACCCCATTTACCAGCTCTCAGAAATAGAACTGGCAATAATATCAAATACCACAATAAACCAAGACACATAAGTAGTAAACAGGACAGAACACCATCGCTTCACTAGAGGCTCACTGATGATGTTACCTAGCATGGTGACAAAACATCTGAAAACAAACCCACCAGCTCAGCAAGCAAACTGACATCCTGACCCACATAAAAGATTAGAATGTAAAATTAAAGCATAAGAGATTGGGGGTAGTATATTGACATGAGTAGGTTGGCAGATACGAAACAAAAGTACAAATAAACATGTCTTTTTCAAATGGAAAGCAATAACTAGTGGGGTGCGGCGGGGTCAGTATTTGGACACCAGCTATTCACAACATATATTAATAATTTAAATGAGGGAATTAAATTGTAATAACCCCAAGTTTTCAGATAACAGAAAGCTGGGTGGGAGACTAAACTATGAGTAGGCAAAGATGCTTCAGCATGATTTGGACAAGTTGGCCAAGATGGACAAGGGCAAACACATAATGGCTGAAGGATAATCTAGATAAATGTTAGGTTTTCCACTTTGGCAGCAAAAACAGGAAGACAGATTATGTGAATGGCGATAATTTGGGAAAGGGGGAGGGAAATGAAACCTGGGAGTCCTTGTTCACCAGTAACTTAAGGTAAGCGTGTCGATGCAGAAGGCAATGACGAAGGCAAATGATACGTTGGCCTTCATAGAACATAGAAAACCAGATCATAGAACAGTACAGCACAGTTAGGCCTTCAGCCTTCAGCCTTCGATGTAGTACCAATCTTTTATCCTGCTCTAAGATCAAACTAACCTACATACCCTTCAGTTTACTATCATCCATGTGTGTATCAAAATGTCATTTAAATGTCCCTAACATATCTGATTCTACTACCACTTCTGGCAGTACATTCCACGCACCCACCACTTTCTGTGAAAAGAACCAACCTCTGACATCATCCCTGAACATTCCTCCAATCACCTTAAAATTATGGCCCTCATGATAGCCTTTTCTGCCCTGGAAAAAGTCTCCGGCTATCCACTCTATCTATGCTTCATCATCTGATACACTGCTATCAAGTCACCTCCCATCCTTTTTTGCTCTCATGAGAAAAGCCCTATCTCCCTCAACCTTTCTTCATAAGACATGCCTTCCAGTCCAGGCAGCATTCTGGTAAATATCCTCTGCACCCTCTCTAGAGCTTCCAAATCCTTCCTATAATGAGGCGACTAGAACTGAACACAATAATCCAACTGTGATCTAACTAGGGCTCAATAGAGCTGCAGCATAATCTCGTAGCTTTTAAACTCAATCCACCTGCCAATGAAAGACAACACACTATACACCTTCTTAATAACCCTATCAACTTGGGTGGCAATTTTGAGGGATCTATGGACATGGACCCCAAGGTCCCACTGTTCTTCCATAATGCCAAGAATCTTGCCTTTAACCCTGTAATCCACATTCAAATTTGATCTTCTAAAATGGATAACTTCATAATTTTCCAGGTTGAACTCCATCTGCCATGTCTTTGCCCAGCTCTGCATCCTGTCAATGTCCCATTGCAAACCTACGACAGCCCTCCACACTATACACAACTGCATCAAACTTACTAACCCTTCCTTATCCAAGTCATTTATACAAATCACAAAGAACAGAGGTGCCAGAACAGATCCCTGCAGAACACCACTGGTCGTCGAGCTCCAGGTTGAATACATTCCATCTGCTACTACCCTCTGTCTTCTATGGGCCATGCAATTCTGTTACCAGACAGCCAAATTTCCCTGTATCCTATGCTTCCTTACTTTCTGAATGAGCCTACCATGGGGATCCTTATCGAACGCCTTGCTAAAATCCATGTACACTACATCCACTGTTATACCTTCATCAATGTATTTTGTCACATCCTCAAAGAATTTAATAAGGTTTGTGAGATATGACCTTCCCCCCACAAAGCCATGCTGACTACTTCTAATCAAACTATGCTTTTCCAAATAATCATAATTCCTGTCTGTAAGTAACCACTCCAATAATTCATCCACCACCGATGTAAGACTGACTGGTCTGCAATTCCTAGGGTTATCCCTATTCCCTTTCTTGAACAAGGGAATAATATTACCACCCTCAAATGGTTTGGTACTATGACAGTGAGGATGCAAAGATCATCGCCAAAGGTACAGCAGTCTCTTCCCTCGCTTCCCATAGTAACCTTGGGTATATCTCATCTGGTTCGCAGGACTTATCTATCCTCATGTTTTTCAAAATTTCCAGCACATCCTCCTTCTTAACATCAACCTGTTTGAACATATCAGCCTGTTTCTCGCTGTTCTCATAAACGACAAAGTCCATCTCACTATGAATACAGAAGCAAAGTATTCATTAAGGACCTCCCCTAACTGGTCTGACTCCAGGCACAACTTTCCTCCAATATCCCTGATTGGCCCCACCCTCACTCTGGCCATCCTCTTGTTCCTCACATAAGTGTAGAGTACTTTGGGGTTTTCTTTAATCCTACCTACCAAGGCTTTTTCATGCCCCATTATAGCTCTTCTTAGTCTATTCTTCAGTTCCCTCATGGCTACCTTGTAACCCTCTAGAGCTCTGTCTAATCCTTGCTTTTTCAACCTTAAATAAGCTTCCGTCTTCCTCTTGACTAGATGTTCCATATCTGTTGTCATCCAAAGTTCTTTCACCCTTCCTTGCCTCAGTGGGACAAACCTATTCGGCACTCACAGCAAGTGCTCCCTAAACAACCTCCACATTTCTGTCATGTATTTCCCTGCCCCAAATTGTAATTCCCCTGCCCCAAATGAAATACTTTCCTAGGACAAAACAAACAGAGACACGCACGAGAATTCCTGGAAGCATAACATTCCAGCCGGAACTCTATCAACAAACACATCGAATTAGACCCCATCTACCACCCCATGAGAAAAAGAACAGGAAATGACATCACCACAAGAAATTACATCACCACAGGAAATGACATCACCAACCCAAAGAAACTCAAACATAAAGGTAGAAAGTAGGAATCATGAATAGTGTTTTGCCTGGAGGCCCACTGAAGATGTTACCTAGTAGGGTGACGAAACATCTGGAAATGAACCTCCCAGCTCAGCGAGCAAACCTACATCCAAATATTTTCCCATATCATCTGCTCCTATCCCTCTCCATGACTATGGCAAAGATCAGGGAGTAGTGGTCACTATCACTGAAATGCTCTCCCACCAAGAGATCTGACACCTGACCAGGTTCATTACCAAGCACCAAATTCAATACGGTCTCCCGTCTAGTTAGCCTATCTACATATTGAGTTCAGGAATCCTTCCCGGACACACCTGACAAAGTCTGCTCCAGGAGAAAATGAGGACTGCAGATGCTGGAGATCAGAGTCGAGAGTGTGGTTCTGGAAAAGCACAGCCAGTCAGGCAGCGTCTGAGAAGCAGGAGAATCGATGTTTCGAGCATAAACTTTTCACCAGGAATTACGCTTGTAGGCCAAGGGGGCTGAGAGATAAATGTGAGGGGGGGAACAAGTTATCTTCCCCCATCCCCAACTCACCTCCCCCACCCCCCCCACTCCCATTTATCTCTCAGCCTCCTTAGTCCACACCTCATTCCTAACGAAGAGCTTATGTTCGAAATGTTAATTATCTTGCTCCTGGGATGCTGCCTGACTGGCTGTGTTTTTCCAGCACCACACTCTCTAAAGTCTGTTCCATCCAAACAATTTGCACTAAGGAGGTTCCAAACAATTTTAGGGAATTCAAAGTCATCCATGACAACAACCATGTTACTTCTGCACCTTTCCAAAACCTGCCTCCCAATATGTTCCTCTGTGTCACTGTTGCTATTGGAGGGTCAACAGAATACTCCCAATAAAGTGACTGCTCCTTTCCAGTTTCTGACTTTCACCCATAAAGACTGAGGATTTTAGGGATTTTTTACTATGGTTGAACAGAATGTTGGTGAGACCACACCTAGAGTATTGTATACAGTTTTGGTCTCCGTATCTGTGGAAGGATGTTCTAGCTATGGAGGGAACACAATGAAGGTTTACCAGACTGATTCCTGGAATGGCAGAAATGACATAATGAGAGAAACTGGGTTGATTAGGAATTCACTGAAGTTTAGTAGAATGAATGTGTCCTCATAGACACTTATCAAATTCTAACAGGGCTAGACAGGCTAAACACAGGAAGAATGATCTTCATGACCAGGGAGTGCAGAACCTGGAGTCACAGTCTAAGGATATGGGATAGGTCATTTAGGAAAAGAAATTTGTTCACCCAGAGATTGGTCAGCCTGTGGAATCCTTTGCCATAGAAAGCAATTAAGGTCAAAATTTTGAATGTTTTAAGGAGGTGGAGATAATTCTTAGGGCTAAATGGATCAAACGGTTTGGGATAAAAGCAGGAACGGGATTCTGATTTGGATAATCAACCATTACCATATAAAATACTAGAGTTGACTCAAAGGGCCAAATTGCCTACACCTGCTCTTATTTTCAGTGCTTACATAAATCCTTATTTCTGATCTAGAACAGACAAAAGATTGCCGCTTTTCCTTTAGAGATTTCCAACTGAACCTCCAAGGCAAGAACCTTCACAGCTGAAGCAATCCAGTCCTGCAATCCACAAGAAGCAGGGCGGATTAATTCTGAAGTCATGCCAAGTTTTTACACTGATCGCTGACATTCTCCATAGTTTAAAGGTTCAAAATTCCCATTGACAACTACTGAAATAAGGTAGCTAAAGAGGGGTAAGGTGGCAGTTTGGTGAAGGCCCAGTTGGTTGATTAGAAGTGAGTGATTGCTCTGGGTAGGGCTGGGGAAGGAGGACAGGAGGGTGAGAGAGATGGTTTTGGGGAGCACAGGGAGTCAATTTGTGTACGAGTTCTCTGACCCTACCTCCAGGTTTTGGGAACTTCTTAAAAGAGTTCCAAGTAGTTATCCAATAGAAGCTTAACTTTCTGGGCAATTCGTACAAAGGCAGATGAGATAGGACTTCAGCATAGTTCCAACATGCAATGCTAGCCTAGGTTTTTACAATGATTTCCTTTGTTTTGGAAAATCTGATCATGAATATATCAAAGCAAAGGCTTTGAATGGGGATATTTTGACAGAATTAAATTTGCTCTGAATTTGCAAGATAATATTTGCTGTATCTGCAAGATAGAATATCAATACATCTAAAAGCAATTTTAAGGCCTAGATTATGTTAAACCAAAATATGGCTATTGAAGAACCATTACGAGAGATATTGTTTCTAAGTTACAGCCAGTTAAATCTCAGTCTTCGCCTACCATATTATAAACTGTAGGCACTAAACATGTTTTATACCATCCTGCTTCTGAGATTGTAATTTAAGTAGATTTTCAAAGCTGTTATTCCAAGAACATCCCTCTGTGGTAACCAGAAACAACAGCATGAGAATGACAGCAAGGGTTTGAACTTAAAAATAATTCAAACAGATTGCAATGCTTAAATTAACCCCTTCACTAGGTTTTGATTTGATAGTAGTCCACATTATAGCACTGATAAAGCCTGCTGGTGTTTTCCCTTCTTTCTCCCTTATTTCCATATTTTCAGGAATAAAATACCCAAAAATTTAAAATGTTTGTGCAAAGAATAAATTGTGTGGACAATAGCCAAGGTATCTGCTCAACCTAAACGATTTTCATAGTCAGGCTTCAAACAATCAAAGCAAATTTTGAGCTTCTTATGCTACTGCTCACCATCATTGCCAGCCAACAGGTACCTTCTTTCTGTTGAAGATGCCAGAGGTACACATTTCAGAAGACTAGCTTTTAAAATGAAGAGCTTGCCTGCCAGAAAATACATCAGAGTGTGTGAAAGGATCCATCATTAGTGAGAGATTTTGATGCACTGAAATTGTGGCATTAAGAAGTTTTGACAAAACTGAAGTCAATGGGAATCAGGAGAAAACTCTCACTGGTTGAAGTCATATTTAACACAAAGGAAAATAGTTGTGCTTGTTAGAGACTAATCATCTCCAATAAAGGACAGGCTTCGAGTTCCTTAGAATAATGTTGCACTCTCAACAATCTTCAACTGCTTCATTAATAATCTTCCAGCTGTCACACGATGAGAAATGGGGAGATTCACTAACAATTTCACAAATTTCCCTGCCATTCTGATCCACAGATACTGAAGTAGTCTATGTCAGCAAGATCTGGATAACATCCAGACTTCAGGTGATAAGTGACAAGTGACAGTTGGGGAACCCAATTGCCAGGTTGACGGCTGTACAGGAAAGAGAGAGGGGTGGCAGAGCTGAAGTGAAAAGGGATTTATTAGTCAGGGAAACAGACATGTGTTTCTGCAACTATAGATGTGACTCCAATATGCTGCCTCGCTGGTGCCAGGATCATTAATGTCACAGGACAGCTGCAGGACATTTGTCAGGGAAGAGTGATCAGCCAGAGGTGGTGGTCCATATTAGTATCTATGATATAAATAGGAAGAGGTTTGTGACCTGCAGTCAGAATTTAGGGAGATAGATTGAGAATTATTAAGCAGGACCTGAAAAGATGTAATCCCTGGATTACCATCGACAATTGAGCACAGAAATGAGATGATGAGACAAATAAATTTATGGCTGGAAAGATGATGCAGGAGGAAGGGGATTGGCTCGGATGGGGAAAGCACCTGTATAAGCCAGGTAGGTTGCTCTGGAACACAGCCAGATGGAGTTCCTTGCAGGACATTTTGCCAGTGATTGGGAGGAGGCTTTAAACTATCTCCACAGGTTATTGGAGCCAAGACAGAATAGTGAATAATACCAGGGTACACAAAATACATATGGACAGACAGCACTAGAAAACCACATATATGTGAATGATCAGAGAACAGCACATAAGACTGGTCCGCTGCTGGCACAGATTGCCATGTAATATTTTGAAATTGTGGTAATGTGAGACATGGCTGGAGGAGAGCAAGACAAGGACATAAAATATTCCTGGTTACAGGGTGTTTAGCAAAGATAGGTAAATGGAGGAGAGAGTAGTGGTATTGGTAAGGATCGCATTACAACACTGGAGAAAGAAGATGTCTCAGACAGTTCAAGAACAGAATCAATTTGGCTTGAGCTAAAGAACAAAATGGGTGCAATTATATTGTGAGAGGTAGTCTACTGACAATTAACTGGTAGGACGGCTATAAAGGAACAAATCTTCAGGGTAACTACAGAGAGGTCAGGCATTATAGAGGATTAACCACAGGAGCTTTTAATTATCCAAATATAGTTTTAAGGGAAGAGTGGGGCAAGAATTCTTATATCGTGTTCAGGAAAATCTCCTACAGTTAAACAAGAAAGGAGGCACTGCATAACTTGTTTCCTGGGAACAATATGGGTCAAATAGATCAAAAGTCAGTGTGGAAATGTTTAGAGGACGGTCATCATTGTATAATCAGATTTAGAATAGTGCTGAAAAAGGGCAATGGACTATACAGTAAGACTAATTTATAAAGTAAGAATGTCGCGTAACTTCAATGAGTTTAATGGTAAGAATTGAGTTAGGCCAGATAAACTTGAGGCAAAGTTTGGCAAGAAAAATTGTAGACATGTCAAAATCCACAAATTCCTTCATAATAGCATTGTCAGTGTCCGTATACTCCAAGGACCTTAGCAGTTCAAGACAGCTGTTCCACCACCTTCTCCAGGGCAGTTAGGGATGGGGCAATAAATGCTGGCCTAGCCAGTGACATCCACATCCCATGAATACTTAATTTAAAAAAATGAACCTATGGTAACTGGTTGCGCTTCTTGTTGCATGTGATGACATAAGCCTATGATAGCCTTCTTAGAAAATCATGCTGGGCAGTCCTGGCTTAAGGTGACATAGAAATGGCTGCCTGTGAGTTTTAGGTTACATAAATTGGTGGAAAAGATTTTTAGCTGAAGCAGGAGCCTGTTTAATGTAGTATTAAAGTAAACCATAAGTTAGGACAATTGTAGCTCTGTAGACAGAATGTATCCAAGGTAACAAGATTAAGATAGCACAGAAAGGGTCTGACAATGAGTACACAAAGGGTCCTGTTGCATACATGCAGCTGCAGTTGTTTTTTTACACACAGCTGGATAAGGACACCGTTAAGTATGCTGATAAAGTAATTCCATACCTAACTGATTTAAAGTCTGAGATCCAGCACAAATAAATTTATTTTAGTTGAAATTCCCAGATAACCATAGTCATATATTTTGAATATATATATATATAGTCTCTTAAAAAGGACACAATAAGCATTAAAGCAATTCCATTATATTCCTATGAACAGACAACCTTAGACAATAAGGAAAGGCCCCCCACACTGCTTACAGGGAGAACTGAAATCAGCAGACATTGGAATGTGGATTGAATAAATTGCATTGTAAAAGCCTAAGGATAAAGATACAGATGTCTAGTAAACACTGAGATTGTGGGAATACCTGGGGTTGTCCATAAGGCTGCCCATCACTGACCATGCAGTCACATGATTAACCTGATTGGATGCACATGTGATCAATTAGTAATATAATTGGTTTGTTATAGTCAAAGGTGGGCTGAAAACAACTGTATACAGTTTATGTCCTTCCTTTGCTCAGAGAAGAAGCTTCTGGATCAACCGGAGGTTTCTTCCCACTGGTCTCACTTTAATCAATTCTTTGATTCTGGAAGTTGACTCTGGATGTTAAGGGATTTACTTAGTCATTCTGTCTCAACCAGCACATGCTGTTCTCACACTGCATAATGTGTTCTGAAGAAGAGTGAACTTCAACAACTGGTGTCATGTCAGCCCAGATAATGTATTGAAAGTGTGAGCTTCCCTGTGTGAGGCTGTCTGTGCTACAATGGTCAGACTGATTCTAATCTAAAATATGGATTTACAGAATCTTACATCAATTCATGCAGTTTTTGAACAAGGTAAAATGTAATTCTGTAAGTACAAATTCACCCCACAAACTTATATGTGTATGTGTGCATGTGGGTTTATATCTGGGCCAACATGACATCAATTGCTTAAGTTCATTTGAGAATGTAACTTCTAAAAAATGTTTCGTGATTTACATATGAAAGAACTGAAACCAACATGGTCATTGTAAAAGATGAGAGACTTAACAAACAATCCGGATCTTTTTCAATATATAATTTCAGTTACATCACACTGTAAACTATTGCTATAAATTCTATGTCTTACAATCTTATTCTCCACAGCCATCTGATGAAGGAGCAGCACTCCAAAAGTTAATGCTTCCAAATAAATCTGTTGGACTATAACCTTGTGTTGTGTGTTTTTTAACTTTGTACACCCCAGTCCAACACCGGCATCTCGAAATCATAAATAAAACACAGGTTTGTTTAACTTCAGTGACTTGTAGTTGATTAAATTAAGAGTGAGAGAAATGGTTCTTAAAATTGTTAAAGAGGTTCTGAGATTTGAAGATGATTCTCAAATTTGCCATGAAAGTTTACAAGGAAAGAAAAAGGCCATACTTTTAGAATTAGCAAAGAAGTTAGATTTGGGATTAACCAAGGACAAAAGTAAAGATGAAATTAAAGGGAATTACTCAAGCACTTAGGTGTGTCAGAGAAACAGACAAGTGCAGTAGAGGTAGAAAAAACTTAAATTACAATTGAGAAAAATGGAGTTAGAATACAAAGAAAGAGAGAGAGAGGGAGAGAGAAAGAGAAAGAAAGAGAGAGAGAAGAAAGAAAGAGGAAAATGAGAGAGAGAAGGTTCTTGGCTGAGCAAAGAAAGAGAGAGAGAGGAAAGGGAGAGAGAGAGAAAAAAGAGAGAGAGGAAAAAGAGAGAGAGAGAAGGTTCTTGGCTAAGCAAAGAGAGAGAAAGAAAGGGAGAGAGAGAGAGAATTTGAACTTGAGAAGTTGCAAATTAGTAAAGTCAAGTTAACATGATGCAGATCAAAAAAGAAGGTAGTGATATATATAAATATGTCAAAACTCTGCCACATTTTGATGAGAAAGATGTTGAAGCCTTCTTTATTTCATTAGAAAAATTGGCTAGGCAGCTGGAGTGGTCCAAGTATTTATGAGTAATGCTAGTGCAGATTAAATTGGTAGGCAGAACTAGTGAGGGATTTGCCGCATTGTCAGATGAGGTGTCAAGAGATTATGAAGAGGCTAAACAGACTATTTTAAGTGCATATGAATTTGTACCAGAAACATATAGACAGAAGTTCAGAAACACAAAGAAGGAACCAGGTCAGACTTATGTTGAGTTCTAAAGAATTAACATTGTCATTTTGATCGATGGGTGTGTGCTTTGAAAATAGACAGGACATTTGAAGCTCTCAGAGATTATTCTGCTGGAGGAGTTTGAAAAATCACTTCCAGAGATGGAAAGAATTCACGTGAAGAAACAGAAAGCTCAGGAAGTGAGAAGGGCAGCAGAATTAGTAGATGAGTGCATGCTGGTGCATAAGACAAGCTTCCGGCCAGAATTTCATCCTGTAAGGGATAGAAGGTGGGAGAAGGGGAGATCCTACACTACTAAGCCAAAAATAGAGAGCACTGGTAAGGTTTTGCCAAAGGATAAAAAAGACGCCAAAGGGGTGGAAAGGAGGTGAAAGGCCTCAGGTGTTTTCACTGTAATGGAGAGGGACACAGAAAATTACAGTGCCAGTGGTTTCAGAAGGGCACTGGGGAAAGGTGTTTCCCCTGCCAGAAGGTGGGACACGTAAACACACAGTGCTAGTCGTTAAAGAAAGGCGCTGTGGGAAAAGGTGTGGTAAAAGAAGCTAAGACAGTGGCATTAGTGAAGGTAGTAAAGGAGACCCCAAGAAGAGCTGAGGAGCTGCAGAAGAGTGCACAGCCTAGGCAGGGGCTGGGTATGGAGTTAGTACTTGACTTCTACAAAGATTTCACCTCTGTCGGTAAAGTTTACTCAGAAAGAACAGGGGAGAAGGACAAGAAGTTATAATTTTGAGAGATACAGGATCTAACCAATCGCTGAAAGTAAGGGATGAGCGAATATGCGCTCTTTCTGATCTGTTACCCAAGAGTGTGGCAATTTGTGGGATAGATGGATGGAAATTTAGCATACCCTTATGTAAGATCAGGTTGGAGTGCCAACTTAAGACAGGGGAAGTTACAGTGGGAGCAATTGACAGACTGTCAGTTCCAAGAATTCAGTTTGTTCTTGGGAATGATTTGGCAGGATCCAAGATGGGGGTGACACCCCTTGTTGTGGAGAAGCCCAGGGAAGACCAAGAAACTAAGGAGTTAAAACAGAAATATCCTGCTATTTTCCCAGAGTGTATGGTAACTAGATCCCACTATCGTAAGTCACAGCATGAATTGAAAAGTAAAGTGAAAGATGAAGAGGTTGAGGTTCATTTAATGGATACCCTGTTTAGTGCAGGAAAAACCTGAACAGGCAGAGGGTCAGACAGAAGTGTTTAGTCCTGAAATGCTAAGAGACTTGCGACAGGAAAACAAGAGATAAAAGATATATATGTGGATACGTAGTCTGAAAAGGAAGCAGAGAATATGCAAGGGGTCATTATCTGAAAGATAATAGAATCCTTAGATGGAAATGGAAACCACGGCAGGTTAGTGCAGAGGGAAAATAGGCCGAAGTGCACCAGATTGTGTTGCCGGTAGCATAGAGACAGGAAGTGTTACGGGTAACACATGAACTACCTGTAGGAGATCACCTAGGGGTACGAAAGACTCAGGCTAAGGTATAAAAACATTTTTATTGGCCTGGAATGCACAAGGATGTGGTTAACTTTTGCCGTGTATGTCATACATGCCAAATGGTAGGGAAGCCACAGACGGTAATAAAACCTTTGTTACCAATTCGCGCATTTGAAAAACCTTTAATGTGGGTTATAATTGATTTGTAGGTCACCCACAAGAACTAAACGTGGGAACCAGTACTTGATAATCATAATGGATCTATACCAGATTTCCAGAGGCAATTTCATTACAGAGTTTCAAGGCAAAAAAGGTGGTAGAGGAGTTAGTAGCTTTCTTCACCCAGTATGGATTACCCAGAGAGATTCAGTCAGACCAAGGGTCAACTTTTACTGCTAGGCTGTTTAAGGAGGTTACGGATAGCTTAGGTATACAGCACTTTAAATCCAGTGCATATCATCCTGAATCCCAGGGAGCTTTAGGAAGGTGGCATCAAACCTTGAAGACCATGTTGAGAGCATAATGTCAGGATTACCTGAATGATTGGGATAAAGATATCCCATTCGTATTGTTTGCCATTAGAGATGCCCCAAACAAATCTACTCAGTTTACTCCCTTTGAGGTAATATTCGGTCATGAACTGAGAGGTCCTCTGAAATTAATTAAAGCAAAATTGACAGGACCAAAGTTGGAGATCTCATTCTTAGATTATATATCGGAGATGACGGCGAAACTAAATCGAGTAGGTGAGTTAGCTAAACAACACCTAAAGAGGGCAGAGTATAGAATAAAGCAGGTGGCAGATAAAAGCTCTAAGACTCAGACGTTTTCCCAAGGGGATAAGGTGTTAGTATTGTTACCAATGATAGGAGATCCCTTCAAAGTCAGGTTTAGTGGTCCCTATCAAATTGAGAGAAAGTTGAGTCCAGTGAACTATCTAGTAAAGAGGCCAGATAGAAAAATAAAGGTATTGGGTATGTCATGTGAACATGGTGAAACCATATTACACTAGAGAGAAAGAACTGGAGAAACAGATGTTAGTTACTGCCCCACAGAGTGAGGAACCAAATCCAGATGATATGGATTTTGAGGTGCCTCAAAATAGACTAAAAATGAAGAAGTCCTTGAGGAGTGGGATAGATTAGTTAGCTGTCTGGCTCAGGAGCATAGAACGCAGTTGAAAGATTTGTTAGTACAGTATAAGGACATATGTAAGAATCAGATGGGGAGGACTGATGCTATTGTACATGAAGTAGATGTAGGGAATACTGCTCCGATAAAACAACACCCCTAGCAGCTTAATCCTCTCAAAGCCAGACAGGTTGAGATGGAGGTGGAGGCCATGCTCAACGTGAACATCATTGAACCAAGCCAGAACGAGTGGAGTTCACAGATCGTCTTAGTTCCCAAACCGGATGGGACTCAACAATCCTGCTTGGATCATCAGAGGGTCAACGCTATTACAAAATCGGACTCACATTCAATTCCTAGATTGGAGGACTGTATCAAGAAAGTTGGACAAGCCAGTTACATCACCAAGTTGGACTGAATGTGTGGTTACTGGCAAGTACCTTTGTCAGAGACGGCAAAAGAAATTTCTGCATTTGTAACCCCAAATGGGCTATATCAGTTTAAAGTGATGCCCTTTGGAATGAAGAATGTGCCCGCCGCATTCCAAAGAGTCAAGAACAGAGTTGTGGCTGGGTTAACAAACTGCACAGTCTATGTGGACGAAGTAGTGATCTTTAGTAAG
This sequence comes from Hemiscyllium ocellatum, assembly GCF_020745735.1. Lineage (NCBI taxonomy): Eukaryota > Metazoa > Chordata > Chondrichthyes > Orectolobiformes > Hemiscylliidae > Hemiscyllium > Hemiscyllium ocellatum. The sequence goes on along the minus strand of NC_083445.1, from coordinate 3,284,682 downwards.
TCCTGGAAAAATCACATGGTACATTTGACAGAGCTCTTTGAACGATGACGAGAAGCAAAATTGGTGATAAATTTAAATAAAATGGAATTCGCAAAAGCAGAGGTGACATCAATCGTGGAAGGTTGACCCCACAGAATGCAAAGACAAAGGTCATCGAGGAATTTCCATGACCAATCTTGAAGAAAGAAGTGCTTTGATTTTAGGACTCAGCAGATTCTATTGGAAGTTTGTTCCAAACTTCAGCAGTGTAGTGGCAACATTAAACAATTTGCAGAAGAAGAACACAAAGTTTTGGTGGACAGAACCATGCCAGAAGGCATTCGACCATTTGAAATCAATATTAACCACCAAACCAGTTTTAGCTACACCAAACCTTTCAAAACCTTTTAAAGTTGCCATCGATGCTAGTGATATTGGAGTTGGAGCTGTACTCCAGGAAGATGAGGATAGGATTGAACTGCCAGTTGGTTACTTTTCGAAGAAGATCAACATCCACCAGAGGAAATACTCCACAATCGAAAAGGAACTATTGGGTTTGGTACTGGCCTTACAGCATTTTAATGTGTATGTCATGAACAATGTATCAGAGACGGATTGACCACAATTCACGTACATTCTTAGAACATTGTAAAGATAAGAATATGAGACTATTTTGTTGGAGTCTTATGTTACAGACTTTTAATTTAAAAATCATACGTGTTGCGGGTCACAAGAATGTAATCGCAGACACGTTATCGTGGATTTAACTGATAGAGTTTAGATGAGATTTGTCTTTATTAAATGTTTTATGTATAGATAGGTATATGGGAAGAAGTTCAGGTGAACTTAAACGAAAGTTATCTGCATGTTTGGGTAATGTGTTTAAAAGGTTTAAAAGAATGAAGCCATCTTTTTCTTATGATAGTTCATTTTTTCTTAAGGGGGGAGGTGTTATGAAAATGTGGGTGTATCTTTAGGGGAGTTAAAAGCAGCAGAACTACCGGACACAGCACCAAGTGTTCTCAATAAGGCAACAATATATGTAACACTGGGTTAAACAACTCGAGTAGTTCGTTGCCTGGAGACCAAAACAAATTTAAATCCAACCAATCAGTTTAAATTATACCCCGATAAAAATAGCAATTTCCAATCAAGTTTGAATTGAGTATATTGACAAGCTTAAAATCCAATGACACAATCCAATGATCTGGAGTATAAGACCAGGAAAAGTTGAACAGTTGAAAGGAGAACTGCCAAGTCCTAGCATGTAAACAGCTTGAAAACAATCTCTCTTAAAAGTCTCTTTTCAATCAGTAACCTGTGACGCAGAAATTCCTAACAAGGAGAAAAGATGACACAGGAAAATCCGAAGACAAGAACCTACCTATGCCTGGTTTTGAGATAATAAATGTTGTTTTGTAAATCTTATATGCGATTAGACTTGTATTATAGAAGGGAAGGTAAAAGATATGTTAGAGGAAGAAATTATAAATAGTTGTTAATTAATTATTCTCTGTTATATTTTAATAAATAAAGTTGTTCATTTTTACTTTACATAGTTCTTGGCCACTCAAATCTTTACAGATTGCTGCATGGGATAAACTTTTTCTGTGTTGCTGGTTTTAAATTAAGCAGGAAAGTTTACCCCATGTAGTAATACAAGAGATCTAGTCTCATTTGCCAGCATTTGGCCCTTCCCCGTCTAAATCCTTCCTATTCATATCCCCATCCAGATGCCTTTTAAATGTTGTAATTGTCCCAGTCTCCACCACTTCCTGTGGCAACTCATTCCATAAACGCACCACCCTCTGCATGAAAAAGTTGCCCCTTAGTTCCCTTTAAACCTTTTCCCTTTCACCTTAAACCTATGCCCTCTAATTTTGGACTCTGCCACCTCAGGGAAAAGACCTTGTCTATTCAGCCTAACCACGCACATGATTTTATAATGAAGGAGGTATTGAAGGAGGTGACTCTAGAAATCGTGGATACATTGGTGATCATTTTCCAATGTTCTATAGATTCAGGATCAGTTCCTGCGGATTGGAGGGTGGCTAATGTTGTCCCACTTTTTAAGAAAGGAGGGAGAAAGAAAGCAGAATTATAGACCAGTTAGTCTGACCTCAGTGGTGGGAAAGATGCTGGAGTCTATTGTAAAGGATGAAATTACGTCACATCTAGATAGCAGTAACAGGATAGGTCAGAGTCTGCATGGATTTATGAAAGGGAAATCATACTTGACTAATCTTCTGGAATTTTATGAGGATGTAACTCTGAAGGTGGACGAGGGAGATCCAATGGATGTAGTGTACTTGGACTTTTAGAAAGCCTTTGATAAAGTCCCACATAGGAGGTTAGTGAGCAAAATTAGGGCGTATGGTATTGGGGGAAAAATACTGACATGGATTGAAAATTGGTTGGCTGACAAGAAACAAAGAGTCGTGATAAACGGCTCCCTTTCGGAATGGCAGGCGGTGACCAGTGGGGTACCACAGGGATCAGTGATGGGACCGCAGCTTTTTACAATATACATTAATGATATAGATGATGGCATTAAAAGTAATATTAGCAAATTTGCTGATGATACAAAGCTGGGTGGCAGGGTGAAATGTGAGGAGGATGTTAGGAGATTACAGGGTGACCTGGACAGGCTAGGTCAGTGGACAGTTGCATGGCAGATGCAATTTAATGTGGATAAATGTGTGGTTATCCACTTTGGTGGCAAGAACAGGAAGGCAGATTACTACCTAAATGGAGTCAAGTTAAGTAAAGGGGCAGTACAACGAGATCTAGGTGTTCTTGTACATCAGTCAATGAAAGCAAGCATGCAGGTACAGCAGGCAGTGAAGGAAGCTAATAGCATGCCGGCCTTCATAACAAGAAGAATTAAGTATAGAAGCAAAGAGTTTCTTCTGCAGCTGTACAGGGCCCTGGTGAGACCCTGGTGTGCAGTTTTAGTCTCCAAATTTGAGGAAAGACATTCTGGCTATTGAGGGAGTGAAGCGTAGGTTCACGAGGTCAATTCCCAGAATGGTGGGACTATGTTTTGTTGAAAGATTGGAGTGACTGGGCTTGTATGCCCTTGAGCTGAAAAGGCTGAGAGGGAATCTGATTGAGACGTATAAGATTATTAAAGGATTGGACATTCTGGAGGAGGGAAGCATGTTTCCACTGATGGGTGAGTCCTGAACCAGAGGACACAGTTTAAAAATAAGGGATAAGCTATTTAGAACAGAGTTGAGGAAAAACTTCTCCACCCAGAGAGTGGTGAGTGTGTGGAATGCTCTGCCCCGGAAGGCTGTGGAGGCCAAGTCTCTGGATACTTTCAAGAAAGAGTTGGATAGAACTCTTAAGGATAGTGGAATCAAGGGTTATGGGGATAAGGCAGGAACAGGATACTGATTGAGGATGATCAGCCATGATCATAATGAATGGTGGTGCTGGCTCGAAGGGCAGAATGGCCTACTCCTGCACCTATTGTCTATTGTCTATAAACCTCTATAAGATCATTACTCAGCCTCCAACACTCCAGAGAAAATAGCAGTCTATTCAGCCTCTCGTTATACCTCAAACCTTCCAAACCTGGTAACATTCTTGTAAATCTTTTCTGAACCCTTTCAAATTTCAATACATCCTTCCTATGGCAGGGAGACTAGAATTGCACACGGTATTCCACAAGTGGCCTAACTGATGTCCTGTACAGCGCAACATGACCTCCCAATTCCTACACTCAGTGCACAGACCAATAAAGGCAAGCATACCAAATGCCTTCTTCACTATTCTGTCTACCTGCGACTTTACTTTAAAGGAACTATGAACCTGCACTCCAAGGTCTCTTTGGTCCATCTGATCAAGATCCCATTTTACTCTAAGGTAACCTTCTTTGCTATCCACTCCACCTCTAATTTTGGTGTCATGTGCAAACTTACTAACCATACCTCCTGTGTTCACATCCAAATCATTTATATAAATGATGAAAGCAGTGGACCCAGCACCAATCCTTGTGGTACACCGCTGGTCACAGACCTCCAGTCCGAAAAGCAACTCTCCACCACGACTCTCGTCTTCTAATTTCGAGCCAGTTCTAATACATGGCTAATTCTTCCTATATTTCATGTCTTCTTCACAATTTACCACGCCAGCTCTTTTGGGTGATCAGCAAATTTAGAAACCATATATTCACTCCCTTTATCCAAACCATTGATATAGATTGTAAATACTTGAAGCCCCAGCACTGATCTAAATGGCAATCCACTTGTGACATCATTCCAACCTGTAAAATGCCCACTCTCTATTTCCTGTCAGTTAATTAATCTTCTGTCACAAACAAAGAACAATACAGACATTATCCACATTTATGCAGAAACTTTTTATGTGTCAGTGTCATCTGGAAAGCCAAGTATTCCATCAGACCATAAGACACAGAAGGAGATGAAGGTCATTCAGCCCATCAAGTCTGTTCTACCAATCAATGAAATCATGGTTGATTTGACAATCCTGAACTCCACTTTACTGGCTTATCTCAAAAACTCTTAATCCATTACTAATAATAATCTATCTCATCTTTGAATATTCTTGATGATCAAACCTCAACAGTTTTCTACAATAAAGAATCAACAGAAACACCACCCTCTAAGAAGAAATTCCTCCAGATGATCACTTATTCTGAAATTAACTTCTCTGGTCTGAGGCTCTCCAACAAGGGGAAAAAGTCTTTCCACGCCTACTCTGTCAAGCCCCTTAAGAATCTTATATGGTTCAGTAAGGTCACTTCTCATTCTTCTAAACTTTTGTTTTTAATTCACTCATAGACTATAAATGCTGGCTGAGCTGACATTTATTATGCATTCAGAGTTGCCCTTGAGAAGGCGGTGGTGAACTGCCTTCTTGAACCACTACAGTCCATATGCTGTAGGTACACCCACAATGCTGTTAAGGAGGAAATTCCAGGATTTTGACCCAATGACATTGAAGGAATGGTAATATATTTCTGAATAGTGAGTGGCTTGGAGGGGAATATTCATACTTCCATGTGTCTGCTGGTCTTGTCCTTCAAATGGAAGTGGTCATACGTTTGGAAGGTGCTATCTAAGAAGATTGGTGAATTTCTGCAGTTTATCATGTAGATGGTCCTAGACGGTGTCAAGTTTCTTGAGTGTTATTTAGCTGCTTCATCCATCAAGTGAGGTGTATTCTATCACACTCCTGAATTGTGCTTTATGGATGATGGACAGGCTTTGGGGAGACAGAAGGCAAATTACTTGCTACAGTGTTCCAAAACTCTGACCTGCTATGTAGCAAGTCTGGTTGAGTTTTTGATCATGGGCTGCTTCAGGATTTGAACATTGTGCAATCATCAGTGAACATCCCAATTCTGACCATATGATGGAGGGAAGGTTGTTAATGAAGCAGCTGAAAATGGCTTAGCTGAGATGACTGTCCTCCAACACCCACAATAATCTTCCTTTGTGCCAGGTATGACTCCAACCATGGAAAGGTTTATCCCTGATTTGACTCCAATTTTGTTAAGACTCCTTGATGCCATGCTCAATCAAATGCAGCATTGATGTCAAAAGTAGTTATTCTCACCTCACTTCTGGAATTCAGCTCTTCTATCCATGTTTGAACGAAGACTGGAATGAGGTCAGGAGCTGAGTGCCTCCTGGCGAAACCCAAAATGGACATTGGTGAGGAGGGTATTGCTAAGCAACTGCTGCTTGTTGACACCTTCCATTACTTTACTGATGATCTAGAGTAGACTGATGGGGTGCAAATTGGCCAAGTTGGATTAGTCCTGCTTTTTACCCATACCTGGGCAATCTTCCACATTGTCAGTTGATGCCAGTGTTGTAGCTGTATGAGAAAAGCTTGGTTCAGCATGCAGCAAGTTCTGGAGCACAAATCCTCAGTACTAATGCCAGAATGTGGTAGGGCATACATGCTTTGAAATATCCAATGTTTCAGCTCTTGACATCATGTGCAGTGAAATACATTGGCTAAAGACTGTCATTTGTGATGCTGTGGACCTCTGAGGGAGGCCAAGATGGAACATCTACTTGGCACTTCTGGATATTTCAAAGCATGTAGGGCCTAACCACATTCTGGCATTAGTACTGAGGATTTGTGCTCCAGAACTTGGTGCATGCTGAACCAGGCTATTCTCATACAGCTACTAACACTGGCAGCAACTGACAATGTGGAAGATTGTTGCGAATGCTTCAGCCTTATCTTTTGCAATGAAGTGCTAGGTTCCCCTATCATTGATGGGAATGTTGTGAAATTATTTGTGATGATACTATAGTTTTAAGAGGTGTATTTTGTCCTGGTCTTTTTATGAAGAAAGATTTAGATCAGAGGTGGCAATCAGTCTGCTTCAAGTCCACAAAGAAAACAGGCCTTAGGGTCTTTTTTCTAAAGTTGGAACAATAGAGCAGCCTGAATGGGTGGGGTCAAGCTTCTACAAAGCTAGGCTTTTTAGTTTTAGTTTTTCTATTGCAGTTGTTGCTGGGGTCTCGATGCTGGGTTTGGAAGCTGCAATATCTGAAATTGCCTTTTCCAAGGGTGTGTTAATGGAATGTTACTCTTTTGGAACAGTTACTGTTTAGTAGTTATATATTCTGTTATTTGGTTATGTTTTCCAACAGAGTTAATTATTCTAATTTCTTAGTTCTCTTGCTGTATTTTAACTATAATCTATGAATAAAGTTTGGTTAGCTTCAAATCTGGTAGTTTAGCCAATCAAGTTGCATCTGGAATGCAACACTTTACACTTATCTTCAAAATAAGAAAATGTTAGGTTCTAGACTATCTTTGGATTTGATTTTGAGGTGGTTTGGTCTGGTCCATAATAAATTGGGGGCTCTTGTTGGGATCAAAATTGTTAATTCCAGATTGGGTTTAGGATTGTTTGACTCAAAGGCAGTGAATGGTGAGGGTTGGTGTTGGTGTCATTTATTTCAGGTGTTGTGTGTGGTTGGTTTAAATAAGGTGTGCCTTGTGTAATAAAGGCTCCTTCAATCGCTAAATTTCCTGGGAATGGAAGAGGTCACTTCAGGAGTTTTACCGAAAGTGAGCAAGGCAAAGCTTTCAGAATTTGCAAACAAGCTGGAGTTGGAATTGCCTGTGTCTGTGAGGAAGTGGAAGATAATTTTGGCAATCATGGACCATTTACAATTGCCAGGAATGCCATCAGAATATTTGGAAATGGCTAAAATTCAATAACGGCAACTTGGATTAGATAAAAAGAAGGAAATAGCCTTGGCAAAAGAAAAAGAAAAAGGAAATGAAACCTTTTGAATTATGATTAGCAAAAGAAAGAGGAGAGATAGAATAAAGGGGGAAAGAGAGAGAAGAAAAGGAGAAATAGGGAGTTTTTGAACTTCAGAGGTTGGAATTGAAAACTCAAAGTAGACTTAAAATAGTGGAGGTACAGGTGAAAAGCAGGAGTAGCGATGCAGACAGTGATGGTAAGCAATCCTTTGCAGACAAAGGCCTGGTCGGAATCTGTTTAAATATGTCCAAGTGTTGCCTAAGTCTGACAAGAAGAATGTAGAAGCCTTTTTCTTTTCATTTGAGGAAGTGGCTAAACAAATGAAATGACCAACAACCATGTGGTATTGTTGATCCAAACAAAGTTGGTCGGAAGAGCTAGTGAGGTATTTGCATCACTATCAAAGGAGGTTCTGGGGAGTATAATGAGGTGAAAATGCCATCTTAAGTGCATATGAGCATATACTGAGGATCTAAAATCTGGAATTAGACCATTGTCACGAGTAACCATTTTTATGCATGCTTTTATTAATAACAAAATGGCTTCAGGCTGCAAATTATGGCTTCGCACCCTGCTAAAGGCTCTATTCCTGCCTTGCTGAACTAACTGAATTAAAGATAAAGCAGAACAATGGACCATTCACAGCATGGAATTAACTAAGACAGATAGGACATTACTAACCATTTCAGTAACCTTGAAATGCAGGTGAAAGGAGATAAATGTGTAGTAAATAACTTTGTTTTCCAGAAAATATCCATGGGTTAACCTGCTGTCCATTATGTCATTTTATTACACTTTATTGGATTTACTCTGCAATTAGTGGTTAGCACTGCTGCCTCACAGCGCCTGTAGACCCGGGTTCAATTCCCGACTCAGGCTACTGACTGTGTGGAGTTTGCACGTTCTCCCCGTGTCTGCGTGGGTTTCCTCCGGGTGCTCCGGTTTCCTCCCACAGTCACAAAGATGTGCGGGTCAGGTGAATTGGCCAAGCTAAATTGCCCGTAGTGTTAGGTAAGGGGTAAATGTAGGGGTATGGGTGGGTTGCGCTTCGGCGGGTCGGTGTGGACTTGTTGGGCCGAAGGGCCTGTTTCCACACTGTAAGTCTAATCTAATCTAAGGCTGTACTATTTCTTAAGAAACATATAAAAATTGCCTTTGTTCCAAGTGAAATTGTGTAGTTTCTCCGAGGGAACACAGAAGCTTTTCATCTCTGTGTTGCTGAACAAACTTGTGCCCAGCTTTGTAATAAACTGTGAAATCTTGCTGAAGCGGACCACAATTCTGTTGATTACTTGACCGATTGTGGAACCGAAAGACCCCTCCTGTGGGTTGAGATCTTCAGTACCAGAAGCCTACAGACAATGTTTTTGGAATCTAAGGAGGGAAACTGGTCAAATATACACTGGGTTTGAAAGGACCAAACAAAATTATTTTGATAGATGGATAAAGGCATTGAAAATAAATCAAAAATATAATGCTATTAGAGAGACAATTATTTTAGAAGAGTTCAAAAATTCACTTCCTGAAGTAGTGAGAACTCATGTGGAAGGGCAGAGAGTTAAGACTACAAGATTAGCAGCAGCAGATGTTGGTTCATAAACCAAAGCTTGGCTTCTGACACCAACTTCAATCTGTGAGGAATAGAAATTGGGGAAAAGAGAAATCCTCAGGTGGTAAGGGAAAGGAAGATCTCGTTGAAGACAGAAAAGTTGGTTTACCACAGAATAAGAAAGAAACCAATGAGGGGGAAAGAAAAGGAAAAAAGCTCCAGAGTTTTCACTATACTAAAGTAGGCCACATACATTCGCAGTGTTGGTGGTTTGAAAAAAGCATTGGGAAGACAGATGTGGGAAAACAAGATAAGCCAATGAGTTTTATTGAAATAATAGAGGAAAGCACAGTGGAAGCTAAAAATATGCAACAGAGTGCAAATCCTGATCAGAGGTTGGTTGAGAAGAAAGTGCCAGATCTCTTTTAAAAATTTACTGGCGTGGGTAAAGTTTACCCGCCTTGGGAGCAGGTCAAGATATTAAGATTTTAAGAGTTACGGAAGCAAGTCAATCTTTGAAGGTGAGGGATGAGGAGTAATGTAATTCAAAAAGAGTATTGCCAGAAAAGGTGATAATTTGTGGAATTCATGGTGAGAAGATCAATGTTGTATTATATAAATACAGCTGAGTGCCCAGTGAAAAGTGGTGAAATGATTCCTGACATATAGCTTATCATTGATATAGCTGAATCACAGGTGGGAATGATGCCTCCTGTAGTTGAAAATCCAGTGAAAAATCAAGCAACTGAGGTAGTACAGGAAATACATCATTTTTCCTGACCCTATGGTAACAAGATCACAAGGCCACGGGTCGAAGCAGGAAGAAAAATCAAAGAATAAAGGTAAAGAAATTGAACTTCAATTATCAGAGACTATTTTTGATCAAATCATTGAGAAAAAAGACAAGAACAGGTGAAGGACAAAGTGGATATTTTAGTTCAGAGAAAGTAACTGAATTACAGCAAAAAGATGAAAAACTAAAGTAGTTTTTCAAAAATTATACATAAAAGAACTTGAGTGTATCCCAGAATGTTACTATCTTAAAAATGATGTCTTAATGAGAAAATGGAGACCATCACATATTCAGGCCAATGAGAAATGGGCAAAGGTTCATCAGGTTGTTATAGAAATGAGATGCTGCAGGTAACTCATGAATTACCAGGAGTAGGTCATTTGTGAGTAAGAAAAGCTCAAGCCAAAATACAAAATCATTTTTATTGGCCTGGACTGCATAACGATATGGTTGAATTTGGTCTGGTCTACAAAAAATTATCTACCACCAGTCATGAGTGAATATGCCAGAACAGCAGAACTTAGATCTAATCCATTGGTTGGAATCAATTATCTCTGCCAAACACTTGCTGCCAATGCTGTTGGCATACAAGTATTCCTGCTTTGTACCCTTCACCAGGTTGATACCTCATTTTTAAGTAAGCCTGGTACTGCTCCTGATATGCCTTCCTGAACTTTTTGTTGAATCAAGGTTCAGCCTGTCATCATGGTAGAATGTGAGCTATGCTGGACAATGATGTTGCAGATTGTGTTGGAGTGTGATTCTGCATTTGTGATGGCCCACAGTGCCTTACTTATGCCCAGTCTTGAGTTGCTACATGGGAGTAAGGGAGTAGGGGAGTAGGGATAACCCTAGTAACTATAGGCCGGTGAGCCCCACTTCTGTTGTGGGCAAAGTCTTAGAGAGAATTGTAAGAGATAGGAATTATGAACATCTGGATAGGAATAATGTGATCAAGGATAGTCAGCATGGTTTTGTGAAGGGCAGGTCGTGCCTCACAAACCTTATTGAATTCTTTGAGAAGGTGACTAAGGAGGTGGATGAAGGTAAAGCGGTAGATGTGGTGTATATGGATTTTAGTAAGGCGTTTGATAAGGTTCCCCATGGTAGGCTACTGCAAAAAATACGGAGGTATGGCATTGAGGATGCGTTAGAGGTTTGGATTAGGAATTGGCTGGCTGGAAGAAGACAGAGGGTAGTAGTTGATGGTAAAGGTTCATCTTGGAGTGCAGTTACTAGCGGTGTACCATAAGGATCTGTTTTGGGACTATTGCTGTTTGTCATTTTTATAAATGACCTGGAGGAGGAGCTAGAAGGTTGGGTGAGCAAGTTTGCGGATGATACGAAAGTCGGTGGAATTGTTGACAGTGAGGAAGGATATGGCAGGTTACAGCGGGATATAGATAAGCTGCAGAGCTGGGCAGAAAGGTGGCAAATGGAGTTCAATGTAGGTAAGTGTGAAGTGATTCACTTTGGTAAAAGTAACAAGAAGATGGGGTACTGCGCTAATGGTCGGATACTTGGTAGTGTGGATGAGCAGAGGGATCTTGGTGTCCATGTACACAGATCTCTGAAAGTTGCCACCCAGGTAAATAGTGCTGTGAAGAAGGCATATGGCGTACTGGCTTTTATTGGAAGAGAAATTGAGTTCCAGAGTCCTAAGGTCATGTTGCAGTTGTATAAGACTCTGGTGTGGCCGCATCTGGAGTATTGTGTGCAGTTTTGGTCGCCATACTATAGGAAGAATGTGGAGGCACTGGAATGGGTGCAGAGGAGGTTTACCAGGATGTTGCCTGGTATGGTAGGAAGATCGTATGAGGAAAGGCTGAGGCACTTGGGGCTGTTTTCATTGGAGATAAGAAGGTTTGGGGTGACTTGATAGAGGTGTACAAGATGATTGGGGTTTAGATAGGGTTGACAATGAGAACCTTTTTCCACGTATGGAGTCAGCTATTACGAGGGGGCATAACTTTAAATTAAGGGGAGGTAGGTATAGGACAGATGTTAGGGGTAGATTCTTTACTCAGCAAGTCATGAGTTCATGGAATGCCCTGCCAGTCGCAGTGGTGGACTCTCCCTCTTAATGGGCATTTAAATGGGCATTGGATAGGCATATGGAGGATATGGAGGATAGTGGGCTAGTTTAAGTTAGGTAGGCTTGGGTCGGCGCAACATCGAGGGCCAAAGGGCCTGTACTGCGGTGTATTTTTCTATGTTCTATGTTTGAAGTTTGTATCATTTAGCATGATGATCATGCCTCACAACACGATGTAAGGTATTCTCAACATGCTGGCAGGTCTTTGTCTCCACAATAAGATCAGTTCTACCAATACAGTCATGGTCAGATGCTTCTGAGGCAAGCAGATTGGAGAAGATGAGGTCAAGTATGTTTTTACCTCTTGTTGGTTTCCTCACCACCCCTGCAGTAGATTCAGTCAAGCAGAAATGCCCTTTGGGATTCGACTTGCGCAATCAGTAGTGCTGCTGCCAAGCAACATTTGGTGAGGATTCTTGTATTCAGCTAAGTACAGGTTTATATTACTCAAATTCTTTAAGATCCATCTGTTTTTGAGATGAACCAAGTAAACTTTCTCTTCCATATCTTTTCTGAGATAAGGGGACCAAACATTTTCACAGTACGTTTGGGGTGATCTAATTAATGATTTGTACAGTTTTAGCAAGATTTTCCTATTTTTATACTCCATTCCACTTTGAACAAAGGCCAACGTTCCATTTGCAATCCCTATTACCCACTGAACTTGGATGCTGGCTTTTTGTGATTCTTGCACAAGGATCCTTAAGCCCCTCTATACTGCAGCTTTCAGCAGTTTTTCTTGATTTAATTAATATTCACTTTCTCTACTTTTTCTGTCAAAGTGCATGAACTTGCATTTTCCCACATTATAGTCCAACTGACAACTTGTTTGCCAACTCACTTGGTGACACCTTCTTCTGTTGTCTCCCACCTACTTTTGTGATCATGACGAACTTGGAGATGTTACATTCAGTTCCTCATCCAAGTCATTGATACATATTGTAAATAATTGTGGCTATAGCACTGACCCCTGTACCACTCCACTAATTACAGGTTGCTATTCTGAAAATGTCCTCTGAAACTGTCCCAACTCTCTGTCTTCTATTCGTTAGCCAATCCTCTAAGTATCATAATATATTTCCTGCAACACTTGGGCTCTTATTTAGTAGCTTTATGTGCAATACCTTTTCAAATACATTTTGGAAACCAAATTAATTAAATCTACTGGTTCCTCTTTAACTATCCAGCTTGTTATCCCCCGAAAGAATTCTAATAACTTTTTCAAGCATGATTTCCCCTTCATGAAGCCATGCTGACTCTTCTTGAACATATTGGAGGACTTTTAAATGCTCTATTATTACATCCTTTATTAATAAACACTAACTTTTTCTCACTAACAAATATTAAGCTGATGGGCCTTTCACTGTCTGTCTTTGTCTCCCTCCCTTTATGAGCAAGGATAACACATTGGCAGTTTTCCAATCTCCTGGACATTTCCAGAATCTAAGGATTCTTGGAAGATTACTATCAGCCCATCAGGTCTTAGAGATTAATCAGCCTCTATTAGTAACCCTGGTGTTTTTTTCTCTTGTGATAGTTAATATATTTGTATCCTCTATACCTCTTGCCCTAGATTATTTGGCATTTTTGGAATGCTATTAGTGTCTTCTAATGTGAAGATTGATGCAAAATCCTCAACTCTTCTACCAGTTCCTAGTTTCCCATTATTACTTCCTTAGTCTCATTCTAAAGGGCTTACATTGTTCCTCGGCAGTTTTTTCTACTGAACACCTTACCCAGTCCACTCCAGCCACCTCTGCCCTCATTCAGAGGTAGTTACCCTTAATTAAATTCAGCACTATTGTTTCTGACACAAGTTGCCCATTCTCAAGCCAAATGCCAAATTCTACAATGTTAAGGTCACTGTTTCCTACAGGATCTTTTACTCTAACATTATTTATTAAACCTGTCTCATTACACATTATCAGATCCAAAATAGTCTGATCCCTGGTTGGATACTCAATACAATGCTCTAGGAAACTGTCCAAAATACACACTTTGAACTCTTCCTGGTCAACAATGAATTATATTCTGCTTTGCTTCCATATCCTCATTTAGGGGCAGCATGGTGGCTCAGTGGTTAGCATTAATGTCTCATAGCACCAGGGTCCCAGGTTCAATTCCAGCCTCGGTTGACTGTCTGTGTGGATTTGCACATTCTCTGTGTGGGTTTGCTCCAGTTTCCTCCCTCAGTCCAAAGATGTGCAGATTAGGTGAATTGGCTATGCTGACTTATAACATATTGTTAGGTGCATCAGAGTAAAATGAGTCTGGGATGGGTTACTCTTCAGAGAGTTGGTGTGGACTGGATGGGCTGAAGGACCTGTTTCCACACTGTAAAGAATATAATCTCCTGATTTATTTGCTGTCCTATCATTATTTGGCCTATAGATTATTCACACCAGTCTTCTTTCCTTTGCTATTTCTTACCTCCACCCATACGGATCCCATATCTTCCTATCCAAGATAATTTCTTGCTATTGTATTTATTCCATCTTATACTAAAAAAGCTACCCCACCATTTTTTCCTTTCTGCCTGGCCTTCTGAAACGTATGTATCCCTGAATGTTTCACTCCCAGCTTTGCTCCTAATTACTATGTCTCCAAAACGGGTATAAAATCACGTCCATTAAGCTCTATTTATATTGATAATTAATATAGTTTGTTCTGAATACTATGTGCATTTAAATAAAGAGCTATTAATTTTGCCTTTTTACCATTTTCATCACAGTGACCCTGTTTGTTGTTTATTTTTAAAATCATGTTTGTACACTCTGTCCCTTCCTGTCCTATTCTAGGCATCATTACCTAACTAGCTTCTCTGCAATGCTGCCTTTTTTTTTTGCTGTATAAGAAATGCATAGCCCCTCTCTGAACCCTCCCTTCCTCTATTTAGCTTAAAGACCTCTCTACAGCCCTATTCAATTTGGCACTGTTCCCAGCATGATTCAAGTAAAGCTCATCCCACTGAAACAGCTCCCTTCTACCCATTGTTGCAGCAGCTAAGATCTCTTTTACAATAATTATATATCTTCGTTCTGTTTTGGTCAAAGAATGAGAAACACAGTACACCAGTTTTCATTTAATTTACCTCTGAATCTGAAAAAGTGCACCTCTCATCCAGTCGATGATACTTCTCTGACAATAATTGTTGACTCATTATAATTCAGAACTGCCGATGTGTTCAGTGATATTAACATTTCCTTAATCCTTTTAAACAACATTTGGCTTCTTCCCAGCAGAGAACCTGGTCTTGCCTTAACAAGTAATATAATGGTTCATTCATATTTGTTAAATTGGCGAAAAACTTCCCCACTAGATTTACCATCCCCATGATTCACTAGAATTTGGTAACATTTCAAGGAGGCCAAAATTCTTAATTACTCTGGCTTTATGAGGATCTGCTTTGACTCTTGATTCATATACAAAAACACCCTAGGAATTTAATAGTCATTGTGAAAATTCACATTTATGATTAAGGGCAAGACCCGATTCTTGTGGATGTTATAGCACAGATGACCTTCTGTCATCATGCCCCCAAGTCCATGAATTAGGGAGTCAACCATGTGGAAAATTACTCCCTCCAATCACTCCAGGGTACTCACAATGTTGAGGTGCCAGTGTTGGACTGGGGTGCACAAAGTTAATAATCATACAACACCAAGTTATAGTCCAACCAGTTTATTTGGAAGTGCAAGCTTTCAGAGCGCTGTTCCTTCATCAGGCAGCTAGTGGGGCAGGATCATAGGACACAGAATTTATAGTAAAAGATCAAAGTGTCATACGACTGATGCGAAGTATTGAACAAACCTAGATTGCTGTTAAAGCTTTAATGACTTAGAATGACACAGGTTCCGAATAATTAATATGTAAATTCTTTCAAGTCACAGTCCAAACATAATTTGAGGTTTTATAAAAGAAAGGTGGCATTTCAGCTCAGACGATGCATTAAAGGTGTGGGATTAGAATCTGTCTGTACTGTCTCCAACCTTTGAGACAGACTGGTTCTATTTCCATAGTATGAATTTATAAAATGTCACATGGACTGACTGCCTACAGATTATGTGATTTTTGAATGAAATAGAATGTATCTGCAAATACAAATCTGCAAATGCAAATTTACTCCATAGACTTGTATGTGCATGTATGTGTGAGACAGAGAGAGTGTGTGTATGTGGGACAGAGGGCGAAAGTATGTGAGTGTGTGCATGCATGCTTGATAGTGTGTGCGCAAATGTGACAAAGTATATGTCTGTGAGAGGGTGTGCACATGAGTTTGTGTGGGTATGTGTGTGTCTGACAGACAGCATGTGTATGAGAAGGGGTCTGTGTGAGTGTGTGAGTGAGAGTGTATACTGTAGTGGTGTCACCTGTAGTGTGACATGAACCCCAGATCCTGGTTAAGGCCATTCTCATGAGTACCAAACTTGGTTATCAGTCTCTGTTCGGCAACTCTGCGTTATTGCGTATCGCAAAGTCAGCCTTGGAGGACAGTCATCCAAATGTCCAAGGCCGAATGTTCCTGACTGCTGAAGTGTTCCCCGACTGGAAGGGAACATCCCTGTCTAGCAATTGTTGCATGATGTCCATTCATCCATTGTCATAAATCTGTTTGGTCTCGCCATAGACCATACCTCGGAGCATCCTTACCTGCGGCGCATGAGATAGACAACATTGGCTGAGTCACATGAGGACCTGTCATACATGTGGTGGATGATGTCCCCACATGTAATAGCAGTATCCTTGTCGACCGTCTGACAAGTCTTGCAGTGGTTTCTATGACAGGGTTGTATGATGTTGTGGTAGTTTGCTGCAAACAATGGTCTGTTTAAGGATTGGCAATTGTCTTAAGGCAAGAAGTGGAGACGTAGTGAAGATCTTTGCAAGGTGCCCATCCTCTTCAATAATGTATTGCAGGCTGTGATGAACATGGCGTAATTTCTCCACTCCCGGGAAGTACTGGATGATAAAGGGTACCCCATCAGTCGTATCCCATGTTTGTCTACTGAGAAGGTCATTACGGTTTCTCACTGTGGCACGACGAAACTGGTGATCAATGAATTGAGCATCACATCCTGTTCTTGTGAGGGCATCCTTCAGCACTTTCAGGTGTCCATCATGTTCCTCCATATCTGAACAGATCCTGTGTATGCGTAGGGTTTGTCTGTAAGAGATGGCCGCTTTAATATGTTCAGGGTGGAAGGCTAGAGAAGTGTAACATCGTGAAGTTATCCATGGGCTTGTGGCAGAGAAACAGGATACTCAACATTATTCTCCTTTTTCATGTTCCAGACTTGAAACTGTTTTATCTCCCAAAAATATACTTCTCAAGTCCATGGTCCTTTTGTGGAAGAACTACTTACAGCTAGGTATTTACATGCATTATCTTCATTTGAGGTTACAGCTTCTCCTTCCTTCCAGGTCTCACCACCTACTCATGAAGCTCTGACATCTTTACATAACCATCATCTTCTGCCCCTCTACCCTTTCAAGTCTTGCTCCAAGCATGTTTACATTCTATGTATCGCTATCAAAAATCTCAAGCTTTGTGGTACTGACCAATCTCTGTGACCTAGTTCTGAACTCCTTGAGAGATGTGAGAGTGTTCTGTTCATGGTTGTTGTAGAACTTTCTTCTTCTGAATAGAGTACTAAACTCAAGTTTCTATTGATTTCTTGTTTAACGATATTAACGTGAGTATATCAAGCCTATGTCCTCAGTGCACTCCTCAACTGAAAAGCATATGTTAGGCTGAAGAGAGGACAGTTTCCACCTTTATTATCTCAAACATGTCCTGCAAAGAGGTGCCAAGGATGAGATCACCAATTTAGAGGGTCTGATGGAAGTAAATTCTGTCAGCATACTGTTTATGATGGAGTTTGGGGAGTACATAGTTGTTCTGATCCCATTGTGGTATAGGTAACAATTGCCAAAATGACCAATTAAACCACCACATTTCTTAAACTTTTTTGTTGACTTATCAACAAAGCTTATTCAATAAAGATGCAGTTATTGGTTCACATACATAACGAATAATTTGGAAGTAAAATGCTTATGCCTCACAAATGCCCCTTAGTGGGCAGCACGGTGGCATAGTGGTTAGCACTGCTGCCTCACAGCGCCTGAGACCCGGGTTCAATTCCCGACTCAGGCGACTGACTGTGTGACGTTTGCATGTTCTCCCCATGTCTGCGTGGGTTTCCTCTGGGTGCTCCGGTTTCCTCCCACAGTCCAAAGATGTGCGGGCCAGGTGAATTGGCCATGCTAAATTGCCCGTAGTGTTAGGTAAGGGGTAAATGTAGGGGTATGGGTGGGTTGCGCTTCGGCAGGTCGGTGTGGACTTGTTGGGCCGAAGGGCCTGTTTCCACACTGTAAGTAATCTAATCTAAAAACACACACACATAGACACACCCTCCCTCCTTTCCTCTCTTTCTTCAGGAAAAGATGGAAAAAGGATTAGCTTTCTGAAAAGAAAACTTTGGCCAATGGGCTATTATTCAAGGCTAAAGGATAAATGTAGAGTGTTCTGGAGTCTACTGTTGATATTCTAGCAGTGTGTTCAATCACTAATCAAACTTGGCTGTCTGAGGCCTTGCAGACAAATCTTGCTCAGAAAATACAATCTTAACATGTTTCTTCAATAAATCTTCCAAAAAAAAAGTCTGAAATGAACGAGAGATATTTCTTTTCAAGAATGGGAGAGATCAAATCGGCACTTTGTTCTCAGCCACCTTTCCTCCAACTCAGCCTGCTCTTTGTAGGTTTTCCTCCAAATAAACCAGACAAAATAAGAATCTCCAGCCAGTCACTCCAGCCAGAAACCAAAAGAGAAAATGCTGGAAAATCTCAGCAGGTCTGGCAGCATCTGCAAGGAGAGAAAAGAGCTGACATTTCAAGTCTAACTGACCCTTTGTCAAAGCTAAAAAAAAGGGGAGAAATAGGGAGATATTTATACGAGGCTGAGAGAAGGTGAGTCATGGTTTCAGAAGCAAAGGTAGCAATAAAGCGATGATAATGACAGTGCATAGAGAGATTATAGGGAGATTAGGAGCTGTGAGTAACAAGGATGTACATCAAAGCAAGCAGGTATCACCTTTACACAAAGCCTTGTTTAAAAAAAACTCCACTGAGCTGTCAATCATTAAAGAAATCATTTCAAGTATCTCCACAAAACCCAAAGTAAATTCATTGTGCTCAACCCTTTAAAACTTAAGTCCTCCAAGCAGCATTTAGTATAAAGTATCTTAGTAATAACACACCCATTGCTAAGCCATCAACTTCTGAGCCCACTCAGCCACACTCATAGGCGTTCAGCCATTCAAAGACCTTCCGAATGGTAAATTTCCACTACCTCATAATCCTCTGGGTGCCATACAATGCTACAATGATACCTTCAAGCAGGGTATGAAAAGGGCAGATTTTGACACGACAACTACAAGACAGTAACTGACAGCCATGGCCTCTAAAGGATGACTGTTTGGAAGGATAGTGTCAGAGGTGAGCAGAAACAAAAAGCTCAGCTGGCCATGAAGGGGGCCCAAAGAAAACAAAGGCTCACACATCATGCACTCTTAATCCCACTGTCTTCTCCTACAGCAAATCTGGCAGAAATTGACATCTGGCAGAATGAGACACCTGAGTCACGACATGTGATTAGATTAGACTTACAGTGTGGAAACAGGCCCTTCGGCCCAACAAGTCCACACCGACCCGCCGAAGCGAAACCCACCCATACCCCTACATTACCCTTACCTAACACTACGGGCAATTTAGCATGGCCAATTCACCTGACCCGCACATCTTTGGACTGTGGGAGGAAACCGGAGCACTCGGAGGAAACCCACGCAGACACGGGGAGAACGTGTAAACTCCACACAGTCAGTCGCCTGAGTCGGGAATTGAACCCGCAGTGAGGCAGCAGTGCTAACCACTGTGCCACCGTGCCGCCCACCGTCCTGGACCCAATATACCAACCACTACAGCAGACAGCTGAAACTGACAACCGGAAGCGGCAAGGACAGACCACTATAAATACCGGAAGAAACATCAAAGAAGCGTTTAACAGAGTTGACTATTATAGCACAAAACATCAAAGACAGAAGACAGATTTGTAAGGGTTAATAGCATATTATTTATATTGCTAAATATTAATAACATTCATAGCAATACACGAGTTCTGTTGCCCTTGCTTAATTTCCCCTCAATCTGCTGCTTGTCTAATTTTATACATAAAAAGGAGCTATCCTATTGGCAGTAATCAGTTAACTTATGCCATTCAGTATCTACAAGTACCCTTCAGCCCCACTGATGTTACATCCTTCCCATTATGTCAACCATTAGATCAGAGGCTAAGCAGTGAGTAACTCACCTCCTGACTCCCCAAAGCCCAGAGATGGGCAGCACGGTGGGCGGCACGGTGGTACAGTGGTTAGCACTGCTGCCTCACAGCGCCAGAGACCCGGGTTCAAGTCAGTCGCCTGAGGCTGGAATGTGTGGAGTTTGCACGTTCTCCCTGTGTCTGCGTGTATTGCCTCCGGGTGCTCCGGTTTCCTCCCACAGTCCAAAGATGTGCAGGTCAGGTGAATTGGCCATGGAAAATTGCCCGTAGTGTTAGGTAAGGGGTAAATGTAGGGGAATGGGTCTGGGTGGGTTGCGCTTTGGCGGGTCAGTGGGGACTTGTTGGGCACACTGTTTCCACACTGTAAGTAATCTAATCTAAAAAAAATGTGTAGGCTAGATGGATTAGCCATGGGAAATGCAGGGTTTCAGGAATAGGGTAGGGAGTGGGTCTGGGTGGGGTGCCATTCATAGGGTTGGTGTACATTTGATGGGCTGAATGGCCTGCTTCCATACTGTAGGAGTTATATGAAAATGAGCATAAACTCTATGCTGACACTGCATTATAATACTGAAGGAATATTGCATTGACTCTGATGCCCTTTGCTGGATAACATGCTGAACTACAGTTTCTGCCTATTGTGCTGAATGTTAAAGAAAAACAGAGAATTCTAGCCAATGGTCTTTTGTCAGACCATTATTAAAATAACTGATCATTGTCTCATTTGTTTGTCAGATCTCATTGTAATTAGAACAGTTACTGTGTTTACCTACAAAAGCATTGTATACCCTGTACTTAGCGGCATTAAAAACATGTTCAGGTGTTTCAGAAATAAAGTCTATCTTTCTTTAATGTTACTAAATTAATTAAAAATTATTTTACAAGGCATTGAAAAGTTTTGAATCCAGCTTTAAAATATGCTTCATGTTCAAGTTTAGAAATTTCTAAACACCTGAATCAAAGATTGGACTGTCCAGACCACAAGGCCAGCCCCTGGTTACAGTGTATATGACAGATTATTGAAACAAATGCTACACTGCAGATAGCTGGGAACATTTAAGCACCTAGTGGGTTAATACGTAAACTCAAGTGGTGGAATTTGGGCCTGAGGAGATAGTGCTGAATAGCACAACCGCAGTAATTGGGAAAGCTAATTAGATGAAATGGAACAGCATTTAATGTAATTCAGATAATTGCCAACAACCCGTACTGTTTGAACTAATTAGCTTGCATTGTATAGAATTGAGAGAGCGCTATTTGAGGGTATTTGAAGGTATTGGGATTTCAAGTTTCATGGCTTGATTTTCCTAAAATGTTAAAATAACACTTCTGGTAATTTTGCATCATGTCTGTGTTGCTCTTGCCAAACTAACATATGCTGTTTTCTTAACTTCAATACAATGTTGACTCATTATGTGCTTTCTAGAATTGAGATGACACAATATCAATATCATTTCACCTGTGGGACTTCAGGTCTGGCTTAGACTAATGGGTTGAAATTTGCAATCTTTGCTGGACATATGATTAGATGGGTTTTGAGTTATTTCAATAAAGTTCACAAGGCTCCTACAGGACTCAACTACTCTGAATTGAGCAATAGTTGCCAATGTCACTCAGACAAGCCCAATGATGGCTGATGTGTGAAATGAAAAATTGTCAAAGAAGATACTAATCAGAGACTGCTACATTTTTGGGGCAGGTAGCTGAAACTTCAGTGTACTGTGTTATAACTTATCCAAAAATGCCCATCATTGACTCCCATTGTGGTATAGGTAACAATTGCCAAAATGACCAATTAAACCACCACATTTCTTAAACTTTTTTGTTGATTTATCAACAAAGCTTATTCAATGAAGATGCAGTTATTGGTTCACATACATAACGAATAATTTGGAAGTAAAATGCTTATGCCTCACAAATGCCCCTTAGTGGGCAGCACGGTGGCATAGTGGTTAGCACTGCTGCCTCACAGCGCCTGAGACCCGGGTTCAATTCCCGACTCAGGCGACTGACTGTGTGACGTTTGCACGTTCTCCCCGTGTCTGCGTGGGTTTCCTCTGGGTGCTCCGGTTTCCTCCCACATTCCAAAGATGTGCAGGTCAGGTGAATTGGCCATGCTAAATTGCCTGTAGTGTTAGGTAAAGGGGTAAATGTAGGGGAATGGGTGGGTGCGCTTCGGCGGGTTGGTGTGGACTTGTTGGGCCGAAGGGCCTGTTTCCACACTGTAAGTAATCTAATCTAATCTAAAGTAATCCCACAACCAATGGATAAGATCTAAACTCAACAGTTGTGCCACATCCAGCCATGAATGCTAATGGACAATTAAATTAACTGGTTAAAGAGATGGCTTCATAAATATGCCCATTATCAAGAACGGAGGACTACTTCAGTGGAAAAGACAAGTCAGGAGCATTTCCACCACCTTCAACTCGAGTACCCACGTGGATGATCCATCTCAAATTTCTCTGATGTCTCCAGCATCACAAATACCAGTCTTCAACTAACTTGATTTACACCATGTGAGATCAAGAAATGGGTGAAGACACTGAATGCTGCTATGGGGTCCAAAAGGAGTCTGGTAATGGTACTGAAGACATATGCTCCAGAACTAGCCATGCCTCTACCCAAACTGTTCTAGTACAGCTACAACATTGGCATCTACCAAAATGGAAAATTGCCCAAGTATGTCTTATGTTCAAAACAAAGCAGGACAAATCCAACCTATGATCACTGTATCAGATGATTTTCAATCACCAGCAAAGTGATCTAAAGCTTCATCAATATTTCTAGCAAAGGATTGACATGCTCATGCTCACAGACAATCAATTTGAGCTCTACTCCAAAACCCTTAGCAGTTTTGGTCCAACCATGGACAGAACTGAACTCTAGAGGTGAGGGGAGAGTGACTGCTCTTGGCATCAAGACAGCACTTTTCAGAGTATGGCATCAAAGAAACCTAGCAAAAGTAAAATCAAAGACAATTTTTAGATTTTCGTGTCGGGCCTGATGCAAAGGAAGTTGGTTGTGGCTTGTAGGTCAATCATCTCAGCCCGAGGATATCATTGCAGTGGTTTCTCAGAGTAATTCCTAGGCCCAACCATCTTTAACTACTTCATCACCTTCCTGCCATTATAAGGTCAGAAGTGGGGATGTTCAGCACCAATCATGATCTTCTGGCACTAAAGCAACCCATGTTCATAGGCAGCAAGATCTAGACAACAACCAGGCTTTGGCTAATAAGGGGCAAGTAACATTGCCTGGCACTTGTGTGGCATGAATGACCATTTCCAAACAGACAGAATATCAGCATCTGTCCTGAATGTTCAATGGTATTATCATTGCTGAATCCCCCACTATCAACATCCTTTTTTTAAAATTCACTCCTGGAATGTGGGCATTGCTGGCTGGCCAGCATTTATTGCTCATTCCTAATTGCCCATGACATGGTTGTGGATAACTGCCTTTTGGAACCGCTGCAAGTCCACATCAATAAGTAGATCCAAAATGCCCTTAGGGAGGGAATTCCAGAATTTTGACTCAGCAACAGTAAAGGAAAGGCAATATATTTCCCTGTAAAGATGGTGAGTGGCTTGGAAGGGAACTTGAAGGTGACGGAGTATCTGTAGTCCTTATCCTTCTAGATGGAAGTGATTGTGAGTTGAAAGGTGCTGCCTAATGATTTTTTGTGAATTTCTGCAGTACATCTTGTAAATAGCACACACTGCTACTATTGACTATCACTGGTCAAGGGAGTGGATGTGGTGCTGATTGAGTGAGATGCTTTGTCCTGGATTGTGTCAAGCTTCTTCAGTGTTATTGGAGCTGCACCCATATAGACAAGTGATGAGTATTCCATCACACTCCTGACTTGTGCCTTGTAGATGGTTGTTAGGCTTTCGTGAGTCAGAAGGTGAATTATTTGCTGCAGTATTTCTGTCCTCTGACCAGCTCTTATAGCCACTGTATCTATATGGGGAGTCTAGCTGAGTCTTGAGTCAATAGTAATCCCAAGGATATTGATGGTGGTGGGTTCAATGATGGTAACACCACTGAATATCAAGGGGGTGATGGTTACATTGTCTCTTATTGGTGATGGTCATTGCATGGCATTTGAGTAGCATGAATGTTACTTGCCACTTGTCAAGCCAAGACTGTTTGTTGTCTAGATCTTGTTGCAGCTGAAAATGTGTTGCTGGTTAAAGCACAGCAGGTCAGGCAGCATCCAAGGAACAGGAAATTCGACGTTTCGGTGATGAAGGGCTCTGGCCCAAAACGTCGAGTTTCCTGTTCCTTGGATGCTGCCTGACCTGCTGTGCTTTAACCAGCAACACATTTTCAGCTCTGATCTCCAGCATCTGCAGACCTCACTTTTTACTCGTAGATCTTGTTGCATTTGAACATGGGCTGTTTCAGTATCTGAGGAATCTTAAACAATGCTGGAGATTGTGAAATCGGCAAACATCCCTATTTCTGACTTTGTGACAGAGAGAAGATCATTGATGAAGCAGCTGAGAAAGGTTGGGCCTAGGATGATATCTTGAGGAACTCCTGCAGAGAGGTCCTGGAGCTGAGATGACTGGCATTTACATCTTCCTATGTGCCAGGTATGATTCCAATCAGTGGAGAGTTTGCCCCTGATTCCCATTACCAATAGCAAGACACTGAACAATACTGTGACCACAAGAGTAAGCCAAAGATAGGAATTCCATGGAAAGTAACTCACTTCCTGTTTTCCCAGTATCTGTTCACCATCTATAAGGCACAAATCAGGAGTGAGATAGAATACTCTCTCATTGCTTGGATGAGTGGAGCTCCAGTGAAACTTCTGTAGGAATTCAGGATAAAGAAGCCCCCTTGAATAGCATCCTATCCACCAGTTCAACATTCACTCCCCTCAACACTGATGCAGAAGTGTGCACCATTTATAAGATACACTGCATTAACTCACCATGGCTTTTTTGACATAATCTTCTAAAATCCAACCTTTACCACCTAGAAGATTAAGGGCAGCAGATGTTTGGAAACACCAATATTTGAAAATTCTCCTCCAAGTCACACACCACTCTGACTTGGAACTTATCATAATTCCTTCACTGTTGCTGTATTAAAATCATGGAACTCCCTTCCTAACAGTACTGTAGGTGTACTAACACCCAGGGATTGAAGCAGGTCAAGATAACAAATAATTACCACTTTTTCAACAGAAATTAGGGATAGGCAATAAATGCTAATGCAGCCGACAATGGCCACATCCCATGAACAAAGAGAAAAATGATACTTAGAGACATTAGTTATCAATTGGAGAAAAACTCTCAAAGAAAATCAAGTGATGCTTTTTGATTATGTTTTAGCTTATTTCGTTCCTCCAGTGGTCTTCTGGGCCACACATCCCTCTGGGGTATGAAAAGGCAATTATGCTGCTTCCAGGTTTCTCCCTGGACTTTGAGTCATGTAATATGCATAATTCAGTAACAGCCACTGATGCAGGAAGACTTCTGGCCTCAAATCTCTGCCTCCCAATAGGGATCTGCAATATTATAACTAGCTCAGCAAAGGTGGGCAGGCTAATTTCTATGAATTTATTGAGCACCTTCAAAAACCTTATTCACACAGTTTAGAATGGAAGCTCAAATTTTGAAGAGAAGAATGGTAATCAGCCCAGTCTGCTTCTGCTAACTCTTTGAAAAAGATCATTCCAATTTAGTCCAATGCCCCATCTTTTCTTTCTCAATAGTCACATAAAATTAGTCCTCATCAACATTTATCCAACTGCCATTTAAAATTTCTTATGGTATCTAATACCACTATTCTTTCAGATAGTGCAGTCCAGATCCTAACAATTCCTTGTGTAAGGAATGTTCATAAAGAGTCATCATTATGGGTTTCAAATAGGTCAATTGTGTCTCCAATGACAGGTTCAGCCAAATGTGCCAGAAAAGTTACCATTTGTATAATCCTCGATTTTAGTCAAAAGGAGTTAGCAAGCTACTATTCAATACAGGGAGGGCTCCAACAAAGTAAATGCCTATTACATTTGCTGTATTTTTGAGAATTCAACAAAATGCATCAAGATTCTACAGCTGGTCAGAGCAATAATGGGAAACTGAAGCCACCAACATTAAGTAAAAAAGATCAAAAAGAATGGGAAAATTAAAAACATGCCTTATTAATAATAAAGGGCAACAAACAGAAATTTGTGCTAATAATCACTGTTAAGGAGACTTATGTGTTGATGAGGCAGTAAAAGAGGGGGAGATGTGGCCTTGTTAGTCAAGGATAGTAGAACGGTGGCTGAGAGAACTTTTGACAAGGACTCATCTACTGAGGTGGTGTGGGCTGTGGTTAGAAACAGAAGAGGAGAGGTCACATTGCTTGGAGTTTTTTATAGGCTTCCGCAGAGTTCCAGGGAAGTGGAAGAGAAGATTGGCAAAATTATTCTGGGTAGGAGTGAAAGGAACAGGGTGGCCATTATGGGGACTTTAACTTCTCTAACATTGACTGGAAATGCTATAAATCTAGTATGTCAGACGGATCAGTTTCTGTCCAATGTGTACAGGAGGGTTTCCTGATACAGTATGTTGAAGAGCCAACAAGAGGAGAGGCCACACTGGATCTGGTGCTTGGTAATGAACCAGGCCAGGTGTTTGATTTAGTTGTAGATGAGCACTTTGGAGAGAGTAACCATAATTCAGTTACGTTTAGTTTAGCGATGGAAAGGGATAGGTACATGCCACAGGGCAAGAATTATCAATGGGGCAAGGGCAATTATAATGTGATTCAGCAAGAATTAGGATGCATAGAATGAGGTAGCAAAATGCAGGGGATGCAGACAATGGAAATGTGGGGCTGGTTAAAGGAACAGATATTGCGTGTCCTTGATAGGTATGTCCCTGTCAGGCAGGGATGAAGTGATAAGGTAAGGGAATCATGGTTTACTATAGAACTTGCATCTCTTGTTAAGCAGAAGAAGGAGGCTTATGAGTTGATGAGGCAAGATGATTCAGATGAGATGATGGAGAGTTACAGATGAGCTAGGAAGGATTTAAAGAGAAAGTTAAGAAGAGCAAAGGGAGGACACGAGCAGTCTTTAGCAAAGAGAATAAAGGAGAACCTTAAAGCTTTCTATAGGTTTGTGAGGAATAAAAGGATAACTAGGGTAGGAATAGGGCCAGTCAAAGACAGAAGTGGGAAGTTGAGTGTGGACTCTGTGGAGATAAGAGAAGTGCTAAATGAACATTGCTCATTGGTTTTCACTCAGGAAAGGGAGAACATTGTAGAGGAAAAGAATGAGGTACGAGATATTAGACTAGAAAGGATCGAGGTTAGTTACGAACAGGTGTTATCAATTCTAGAAGGAGTGAAAGTAGACAAGTCCCCGGGCCGGATGGGATTTATCTGAGGATGCTTTGGGAAACGAGGGAGGAGATAGCAGAGTCTTTGGCTTTGATATTTGAGTCATCATTGTCTACAGGTTTAGTACCAGAGGACTGGTGAATTGCAAATGTTGTGCCCTTTTTCAAGAAGGGCAGTAGAGATGACCCAGGTAATTATAGACCAGTGAGCCTTACATCTGTTGTAGGAAAAGTTTTGGAAAGGACTATAAGAGATAAGATTTATAATCATCTAGCAAGCAACAATTTGATTTCAGATAGTCAACATAGTTTCATCAAGGGCAGGTCGCATCTCACCAATCTCACTGAGTTTTTTTGAGAAGGTGACCAAGCATGTAGATGAGGGTAGGGCAGTTGACTTGGTATACATGGACTTCAGTAAAGCCTTTGATAACGTTCCTCATGGTAGGCTGTTGGAGAAAATGCAGTGGCATGGAATTTAGTAGTTTAGTAGATTGGCTTTCTGAAAGAAGGCAGTGAGTGGTGGTTGATGGAAAATATTCAGCCTGGAGTCCAGTTACTAGTGGTGTGCCACAAGTTTTGGGACCACTGCTGTTTGCCATTTTTATAAATTACTTAGACGCAGGCATAAGTGGATGGATTAGTAAATTTGCAGACGACACTAAAGTTGGTGGAGTAGTGGACAGTTTGGAAGAATGTTACAGGTTGCAGGGGGACTTGGATAAACTGCAGATTCAGGCTGAGAGGTGGCAAATGGAGTTCAATGCAGCTAAATGTAAGGTGATGCACTTTGGAAAGAATAACAGGAAGGCAGAGTACTGGGTCAATGGAAAGATTCTTGATAGTGTGAATGTGCAGAGGGATCTTGGAGTCCATGTACATAGATCCCTGAAAGTTGCCACCCAAGTTTATAGTGCTATTAAAAAGGCATACGGTGTGTTAGGTTTCATTCGTAAAGGGATTGAGTATTGGAGCCGCAATATCATGAAAACAAGCATGCAGGTACAGCAGGCAGTGAAGAAAGCTAATAGCATGCTGGCCTTCATAAAAAGAGGAATTGTGTATATAAGCAAAGAGGTTCTTCTGCAGCTGTACAGGGCCCTGGTGAGACCACACCTGGAATATTATGTGAAGTTTTAGTCTCCAAATTTGAGGAAAGACATTCTGGCTGTTGAGGGACTGCAGCGTAGGTTCACGAAGTCAATTCCCGGAATGGCGGAACTATCTTACGTTGAAAGATTGGAGCGACTGGGCTTGTAGACCCTTGACTTTAGAAGGCTGAGAGGGGATCTGATTGAAACGTATAAGATTATTAAAGGATTGGACACTCTGGAGGCAGGAAGCATGTTTCCACTGATGGGTGAATCCCGAACCAGAGGACACAGTTTAAAAATAAGGGATAGACCTTTTGGAACAGAGTTGAGGAGAAACTTCTCCACCCAGAGAGTGGTGGGTGTGTGGAATGCTCTGCCCCAGAAGGCTGTGGAGGCCAAGTCTCTGGATACTTTCAAGAGAGAGTTGGATAGAGCTCTTAAGGATAGTGGAATCGAGGGCTATGGGGATAAGGCAGGAACAGGATACTGGTTGAGGATGATCAGACATGATCATAATGAATGGTGATGCTGGCTTGAAGGGCAGAATGGCCTACTCCTGTACCTATTGTCTATTGTCTATCATGCTGCAACTATACAAAACGCTAGTGCGGCCACAATTGGAATATTGTGTACAGTTCTGGTCACCCCATTACAGGAAGGATGTGGAAGCATTGGAAAGGTGCAGAGGAGATTTATCAGGATGTTGTCTGGTCTGGAGGGAATGTCTTATGAGGAAAGGCTGAGAGACTTGGGTCTGTTCTCATTGGAAAGAAGAAGGCTAAGAGGGGATTTGATAGAGACATACAAGATGATCAGAGGATTAGATAGGGTCGACAGTGGAAGTCTTTTTCCGAGGATGACAACATCAGCTTTTACGAGGGGCACTAACTACAAATTGAAGGGTGATAGATTTAAGACAGACATCAGAGGCAGGTTCTTTACACAGAAAGTGGTAAGGGCGTGGAATGCCCTACCTGCTAATGTAGTCAACTCAGCCACATTAGGGAAATTTAAACAATCCTTAAATAAACACATGGTTGATGATGGGATAGTGTAGGGAGACGAGCTGAAAATAATACACAGGTCGGTGCAACATCGCGGCCCGAAGGACCTGCTGTGCGCTGTACTGTTCTATATTCTATCTTCTAATCATCACTAATCAAGGATGTTGCGAAACTTGAAAGGGTTCAGAAAAGATTTACAAGGATGTTGCCAAGGTTGGACGATTTGAGCTATAGGGAGAGGTTGAATAGGCTGGGGTGTTTTTTCTGGAGCGTTAGAGGCTGAGGGATGACCTTATAGAGGTTCATAAAATCATGAAGAGGTTGGAAAGGGGGTGGGGGAATCCCGAACTAGAGGGTATAGATTTAGGGTGAGAGGGGAAAGATATAAAAGAGGCCTAAGGGGCAACGTTTTCATGCAGTGGCTGGTGTGCATATGAAATGAGCTGCCAGAGGAAGTGGTGGAGATTGGTACAATTATAATATTATTTAAAAGGCATCTGGATGGGTATATGAATAGGAAGGGATATGGGCCAAATGCTGGCAAGTGGGACTAGATTAGATTTGGATATTGGTCGGCATGGACAAGTTGGACTGAAGGATCTGTTTTCATGTACATCTCTGTGACTCTATGCCTCTAATAAGTTTCAAAATGGTTGACGGACGTTCAGTTCTTTGCTCAATAAACTATGCCAAAGGTATATGATATGGGCCAAATGCTGGCAAGTGGGACTAGATTAGATTTGGATATTGGTCGGCATGGACAAGTTGGACTGAAGGATCTGTTTTCATGTACATCTCTGTGACTCTATGCCTCTAATAAGTTTCAAAATGGTTGACGGACGTTCAGTTCTTTGCTCAATAAACTATGCCAAAGGTATATGAGCACCATCTAGTGGCAGCAATGTGTTTAAACATCAGAAAAACATTCTGAACTTTCCTGTGGGCTCAAGTAAAAAAATCTCTAACCTTGCAATTATCTTTTTAAATGTGGTATAATAAAGTTTTGGTGCCAATGGTTGGCATCAAGCATGTAGAAATTGTAATGTTTTGCAAGGAGTTTCAGTGCCTTTGACACTGAAAATATTGGACTTCTTCAAGAACACCGTTTCAAATAAAGCTAGTGCTTTATTTACTTTATTTGGAAACTAGTGCTTCCAAATAAACCTGTTGGACTATAACCTGGTGTCTTCAAGGACACCTTTTCAAATAAAGCTAGGGATTTCTTGCAAATACTGGCACAGTTATTGACATGCAACTAGACACTTTATATCTTAGCTTTCAAATAACAGTATTTGCTATCCAAAAGAAAAACAAGTCTCAAAGCAGATGTCCACAAATTCCAAGAGTTGGAGTTCAGTGACAAACAGCAGCCCTTACAAGTTAGGCAACATAAGCAACAGCACCAGCATATAAAGTGAGCAGCAGATAGCAGTGACATTTTCAGTCCATTTGTAAAGTCAACTGAGGAGTCATGTCAAGTGAGTGTGAAGAAAAATCAAAGAATAAAGGAACAATTTGATGTGGCATTGGATTGTAATGAGAATATCAATTATTGCCATTTTATGGTGATTACAAATAAGTAAAATGCATAGTCTTGATCTATGGATAAATGACATTCAAAGCCTACAGAAACCATAACTGATAAGGCCATGAAAAGTCTCTGGGAAGCCATTAATAGCAAAACCATTCCTTTTATTCAATGTACAATTTGGCCCAGAATTTGCTGAGTACACAATCCTGACACGAGGGGTGCAACATGTCAATCAGTACAATGAACTTAGTTTCATCTCAGTTTCCTTGTTGTTCTCAGATATTTAATTAATACAGAAGTAATGCTGCACAGACTCAACAGGCAGACCTCATCAATATCCCATTTTTAAATCAAAGTGTCACATTTTTGAAAGTCACGTTTAATCTGAATCTGAAGTGACTTTGATGGATTTTAAGATGTTCTTTCAGGGGACTTGGATTTCACTGGCTGGGCCAGTATTTGTTACCCATCTCTAGTTGCCATTGAGAAGGAAGTGATGAGCATCATTCTTAAATTGTTGCAGACAAATAGTGCAAGTACATCCACAATGCTGTCAGGCAGGCAATTCCAGTGAAAAACAAACAGCGAACTACAGATATTGGCAATCAGAAAGAAAAAAGAAATTGCTGAAAAATCTCAGCAGCTCTGGCAGCACGTGTAGAGAGAAAGCAAGTTAATGTTTTGGGTTCAGTGACTCTTCTTCAGAACAGTTCATCTTAGTGCCATCCACAAACTTTGGCACTACTCGTAGTTCCCAACTCCAAATCATCTATGTAAATTGTAAACAATTGCGGTCCCAATAATATTGAGCAATTGTAAACAATTGCGGCACAATGTTAGTCAGAGATCGACAACCAGAAAAGTACTGATTTATCCCCACTGTTTGCTTCCTGGTGGTTAACCAATATATTGACAGTAATACCATGCACCTTTATCTTATGCAGCAACCTTTTGTGCGGCACCTTGTCAAATGTTTTTGGAAGTCTAAATACACCACATCTATTGGGTCCTTGTTGTCCACCATGCTCATAATGTCTTCATAGAATTCCAGTAAATAGTGAAACATGACCTGCCCCACATGAACTCATGTTGTGTCTACCCAATGGGGACAATTTCTATCTAGATGTCTTGCTATTTCTTCCTTGATGATAGATTCAAGCATTTTCCCCACTACAGAAGCTAAGCTAACTGACTTATAATTTCCCCATCTTTTGTCTACCTCCTTTGTTAAACTATGGTGTTACATTTGCTGTTTTCCAATATGCTGGAACTGCCCCAGAGTCCAATGGATTTTGGAAAATTGTCACAAGCGCATTTGTTATTTCACCCACCCTGGGATGCACTCCATCAGGGCCAGGAAACTTGTCTACTTTTAGCTTGATTAGCTTGCCCAACACTACCTCTTTTGTGATAATGATCATTCTAGGTCCTCACCTACTTTAGTCTCCTTGTCAATTACTGGCATTTTATTCATATCCTCTACTGTGAAAACCGACCAAAAACACTTGTTCAATGCCATTTCCTCATTGCCCATTATTAGAACTCCCTTCTTGTCCTCTAAAGGTACAATGATTACTTTAGCCACTCTTTTATTTTATATATTTGTAGAAACCTTTGCTATCTATCTTTTTATTCTGAGAAAGTTTACTCTCATAGTCTATCTTACTTTTTTAATAGCTTTCTGTTAAACTTTTGAATTTTCCCAATCTTCTAGTTTCCCACTGGTCTTTGCTACTTTGTATGTCTAATCTTTTAATTTGATAGCCTCCCTTATTTCCTTAGACATCTATGGCTGATTGTCCTTTTACCTGCAGTCCTTCCTTTTCACTGGTCTATACTTTTGCTGAACTCTTTGAAAAATTGCTTTGAAAGTTCTCCACTATTTCCTCAACTGTTCCACCATAAAGTCTTTGCTTCCAGCCTACTTTAGCCAACTATTATTGTCCTGGATTCTATTGTAGTCTCCTTTGTTTACACATTGGACTCTGGTATTGGACTTTATCTTCTCACTTTCCATCTGTATTCTAAATTCAACCATATAGTGATCGCTCCTTCCAAGAGGATCCCTAACTATGAGATCATTACTTATTCCTGTCTCATTACACAGGACTAGATCTAAGGTAGTTAACCAAAACTCTTCAAAGTTTACATTCACAGGTACGGTAAGCCTAAGAATTAGGAAGGGGGCAAATTGGAGCCTAGGTGGAAGGACTCATTCCTAGTCTGGCTGGTCACCCACATAGCAGTCAAGGTCAAGGGGAGGCCACATGGACGCACAGGATGCAGTGCAAGAGGGCACAACTTCAAGGAAAAAAATCTATTGATTCCTGGTGCATTACCTGCAAAACCCATGACTGCAGATGTGCCCAATAGATTGTTCTTGCAGTTATTATATTGTTTTTTATTTGTTTTTTTCTGATGCTGCTCTTATTTGTTTGGGGTCCTTGGTATAACCTGGTGGCCTCTACTAATAAAGAACTACATTTTAATACCCTCCTTTATAAAGCATATCTTTATGCACAGAAGGTCAGCCACTCTGGGTGCTGGGTTTGTGAGCACATTCCTTTCCATTCTATATGTGGAATTCCCTTAAGGGCAGTTCCTTTTAGTGAACCTGACACTGCTGAATGGTGGCTGCATCAACGTCATTCTGTTGCTGTCACAACTTTTCATAACCCTGTTACCTTCCTAAAAATGATAGGTGCCCCTTCCATTTATGGGAACAACACCCAGCTATGATGCCATTCAGCGGGATATAGGATGGACATCTTTGAGGGATGGTTCCAGCCTCGCTATACTCTATCCTGTGTTCCTCATTAATGTAATGACCATGACTACACCCCTAGCAAGTATTTGCATTTAAAGTAAACACCCTTTGGGTTGGTGAGCTGGGTTCAGTAAATGCCTTCACTCCATCCTCCTCTCAATATCTGATTTCCAATCCACTATGGATGGCAGCATACTTATTCTCACTGTTCCCAACAGGACTGCCATTAATTTCTCTTTTACAACCTTTTGGATTGGTATCCAACGTGATCATTTGTTAGCTTTCAATAGCAATTAATTCAATTGTGGCCAGAAGACATACCCCTGGCTGCCTGCCTCCTGGATTGGCAGTTGCTTTCTAGGGTATATTGCCCCTTTCCTTTACCACTCCGGCTGGTCAAATTTTTATGTCTGATGCTCTTGCCTCATGGGTCATTGACTGTTTGCGTTATGCTTCTCATTGTGGTGCTCATTCAACATTGGACCTCCTGTTGACTACCTGATGGCATCCTCGCCTCCAGCAAATGGCCCAGAGTGTCAGTGCTCGATGGCTCATCTGCCAAGAACACAACTCAGGCGAGGGTGTGCCTTGCCCGATGGGGCATACACCCCTTCCTGAAGAGCCCTTCCAGACCCTTCAGCTTAACTTTATTGAGTTGCAATGGTGTCAACATTGTAAGCATGTTCTGGTTATTGTTGATGTTTTTTTCTGAATGGGTTGAAGCTTACCCTACTTCCAATACTACTACCAAGACAATTGAAAATATTTTGCTCAAAGAAATTATTCCCGTTTTGGTATTCCCTTTTGCCTGTCCTCTGACAATGGCCCCCCACTTTATTGGGGATATCAATTATGAAATATGCTCTCATTTTGGGCTCTACTGCCAACTTCATTGTGCTTATCGCCCTTAGGCTTCGGGGCTTGTGGAGGGTTGTAACCAGATTTTGAAAATTGAACTTGTAAAATTGACTTCTGAGACTGGTTTCTCCTGGGTTCAGTTGTTGCCTCTGGTATTGTTCCAACTGTGTTGCACTCCCGCAGGAAAAACTCGTTTGTCCCCAGCCAAAATCGAGCTTTCCGCATGCCCTGAAATGATGCCTCTTCCCCTATTCATTTCCACCACATGACTGAGGACATGTCCTCCTATATTCTTTCTTTGACTAAAATTTTGCGAGGTCTTCACTCCTAGTTCTGTGCTGCTCAGGAGAAGCTCCCCTCAACTATGTTCCAGCTGTTGAACCCGGCTCTTTCATTCTCATCAAGAATTGGACACGTCGCGGCCTCCAACCTTGATGGAGGGGCCGTTCCAGGTTCTCCTCACCACTTCTAGTGCTGTTAAGATCACTGGGCACACTTCCTGGGTTCATCTCCATCATTACAAGGTCATCGATTGAGGCCCTTGCAAGGGGGAAGATGATGGAGATGGAGGCGATGGGAAACTAGGAGAGGAATCGGAATCAGTTGGTAACACCAGACTCTTAAGATACAACTGCATGGTTTGAACAGTAATTCTTCTTCTGCTTTAGATATCCTAATCCCTAATCCAGGACAACCACTATGATGAAGATCTTAACTCCCGTTGGGGCCCCTCAATTCCATGACCAGTCAATGAGCACTCACAATCGGTCTGGCTGTTTAAGACTTCACTCTTTATTTCTTCATTCAACCGGATGAAGAGTGTCCGGAAACACAGAAGTTGAGCACTTCCGTATTCCTTGGAGGAGCTGCACAACACAGCTGAAGACAAAGACATTTTTATACTTTTCTTAAAGCAGGGTACATGGCATGATTGCATAGTGCATTCAAAAATTACCAATCAATACACATTGCTTCATTGGCAGTTACTTGGTCCAATGATAATAACTGGTAAACAACTTACGTCCCAACGCTTAGGTCAATTTTTCCTGTGACACAGAGCCGCTACAACTGCACCCAAAGGTCAGTCAGAATAGTTCGTACTCCCATACTTTATCAGTTACTTCTGTATTCTAAAGGGCGTACTGTCTGCTAATCTCTTTTTGCAATGGTCTGTGGTTAGTTATTCATGCAATTCTAGCGGAATTTGTAGTTGGCAGCCTAGAAGCCATTTTGTCATGCTAACTTGGTAACTTAGATGGCAACAAGATGGCTTCTCGATGCAAGAGCATCCATCAGGCGGTTGTTCCTAACTGCAACTAGTCACGTAGGCACAGGTCATGAGCCTCCATGTCCTAGCTCAGCCTGTATTCAGGTTTCAGACTCTCATTTCCACCCCTTGTGAGTAGGGAGAGAAGAAAAGGAGAATACCTTGGAGTGCAGTGGTAGGGCAAGGAATTAGTAAGTGCTGACTTGGTCCTTGCAATCCAAACACTGCACCATGCACTTGGTGTCTCAGCTTGCACTTTGGGAATCCCTGGTCTAGGCTGACATATGGTAAGTGTCCACTTTGGTAAAGTACTTGAGAGCAGCCAGTGCTTGTGGGAATATAGGAACAAATTAAGAATTAGAATTAAGTTTTCTGCCAATATGTGAAGTAGAAGCAACTACTTACTCCCATTCCTTTCTCTTTGCCTGAGGGGTACTGTGCATTTTATGAGCTTCGTGTGCTTTGATGACATCTCTGTGATCTACCAGGCCTCCTCGCCTTCTATAAGGTGCAGCCAGCCCACTCTCCGTCATCTGGTAATACTGAGCTTCATGTAACGCACTAGGATTGCAATGGTTAATGGAATCTATGCCCACTTCACCTTTCACTTCATAGAGCTCTTCATAATAACTAGGAGGGGATGATGAGCTGAAGTCCAGAACGTGTGTATGAAGATGTTCAAAAGGGTCCGTCCATGAAGTTATGTTTGCATTCATCAATCTGTTTGCCCTGAGCGAGGTAGCTGAACAACTGCAAAATAAAACACCAAGAGTAAAAAGAACTTCAACACCTCCAAATCACAAGGTATCAAAATCAATTGTGCATGCCCTATCACACAGTCAAGCAACACAACACACTGCTCAGCAATTCATCTGTCTTTCACACTATGATTACAAACAAAATAGACTTAATGGCACAATAAGTTACACACCAGCCTCTTACCTCAGCTCAATTTGATTAACTTAAAGTGTACAACATCTGTTGCCGATTAGGATCTAACACTACTCCTAGCTAACTTCTGGATGGAATAAACCAACAACATAAAACTGGTATTAAAAAGGTAGAAACCTATGAATCAGGAATAGAAGTAAACCATTTGGTCCTTCAAGAAGATCATATGTTATGAATATCACATGCACATCTATCCTTCAATTCCTTTTCCTAACAAAAATCCACTGCTGCTTTAAAAATAGTCAATGACACCACCTTCGGCGACAAAGTCTCATAATTGTCAGAGAAAGTTTCTCCTCATCTCTGTGCTACAAGTACGACACCTAATTTTTACATAGTGCCCCCTAGATCAGATCTCTCCCACAATAGAAAACATCACTGTCAGTTTGTCAAAACATTCAGAATCTTATCAGAATCAAGTCATCCATTGCTCTTATAAACTCCAATGGAAACAAGCCAATCTGTCCAAGCTGTCCTCATAAGAGAATCCACTCATGCCAGGCATCAAACTAGTAAACCTCTTCTGAACCACCAAACATTTATATTGTTTCTCATATAAGGAGACCAAAATGGCATGCCATTGTCAAGATGTGGTCTCAACAATGGCTTGTATAACAGAAGCATCACGTCCTTACTTTTCTGTTCATTTTCTCTCATAATAAAAGATTGCACTTCATTAATTTTTAATCATTTGTTTTATCTGCATATTAATTTATTGTCACTTGTGTACTAGCACAAACCTAGATTCCCCCTGCAGCTCACAATTCTGCAGTCATTACTGATTAAAATGATACTCAGGGCTTTTTATTCTTCCTACCAAAGTCAACAACTTCACATTTTCCCACATTATTCTCCACCTGATGGATTTTTGCCCCCTCATATAAATCATGTATATGTGTCTGCATCCTTGTTTTGTTATTATTACATCATACTTTCCTACTTATGTTTGTGTTATCTGCAAATTTAACTACGATACCTACAGTCCCCTTATCTAAGTCATTGTAAAAGTTGAGTTTAAGAAAATAGTTCATGACTCAAAACAGGGTGAGGAAGAAAGATTCTAGGAAAGGGAAAATCCAACCATGGCTAACAAAGGAAGTTAAGGTGAGTATAAAATTGTAAAAAAAAATATACAATGCAGCAATGATTGAACAAGAGGGTTGGAAAAACTTTAAAAGCCAACAAAAGACAATCAAAAACATAATAAATTAGGAGAAACTGAGGGCAAACTTGCAAGTAATACAAAAATAGCTAGTAAAAGCTTCTTTAAATCAATATAGAAAGGAAGAGAGAGGCCAAATCGAACATTAGCCCCTTAAAGAACACAGCTGACAAAATAATAATGGGTGCAGCAAGATTTGGCAGATGTCATGATTTTTAATGAGGTTAGCCAAGTGGACCTCAGAATATGAGTTTCCTGATTGGACCAGATTAACAACCCCAATCAGGGAGCCCTGCCAGTTAGATATAAATAGGATTGTCAGAGGTTCTGCTCATTCAGAGCTGGCTGTCAGGAAGCCAGACCAGTTTCAAGTATTATGCACATATAAATACAGAGCAGCTTAGTAACAGCATACCAATCTCTGTGGAATTATTTCAACAGAGAAGTTAAAAAAATACTTTGCATGTGTCCTCATGGTTGAGAACATTAATAGCATTCAAAATGGAAGGATGCAGGGTGGGAGTGAAAACAATAAATATCATTGGAGAATCAGCACCCAAGGAACTAACAAGACTAAAGATTGATAAATTCCCTGGACCTGACCTGTAACATCCTAGGATTTTAAAGGAAATATCGACTGTGGTAATGAATGCACAGGTAATAAACTACCAGGAATTCTTCAATTCAAAAAATGTCTCAAAGGACAACTGCCAATGTAACACCCTTATTCAAAAAGAGAAGAAACAAAATACACATAACCTATAGGTTATTAGCTTAATGGGTCATTGGGAAAATGTTAAAGTCCGTTATAAAGGATATCATAACAGAAAATGGATACATAATAATTATTAAGCAGAACTAGCATGACTTCACAAAGGGAAAATAATGAAAGATAAAGCACTAAAGGATACTGCTGCTAGAATGGGCCTGCAGCACGTGGTGAGGAGTCCAAGAAGTGGGAAAATATAAATGACCTCATCCTTACCAGTCTGCCAGCTGCTGATGCATCTGTCCTTGACAGTATCAGTAAGACTGACTATCGGACAGTCCTTGTGGAGACAAAGTTCTGCCTTCATATTGAGAATATCTGATATTGTGTTATGTGGCACCACCGCTATGCTAAAGGGGACAGTCTTTGAACAGGTCTAACAACTCAGCAGTGGGCATCCATCAACAGCAGCAGAATTGAACTCCACCATAATCTGCAACCTCATGACCTAGCATATCCTCCACTCAAACATTATCAAGCCAGGGATCAATCGTGGTTCAATTGGGAGTGCAGGAGGACATGCCAGGAGCAGCACAAGGCATATTCGAAAATGAGGTGTCAATCTGGTGAAAGTACTAAACAGGAGTACCTGCATGCCAAACAGCCTAAGCAGCCAGCAATAGACAGACTTAAATGATCTTTCAATCAACAGCTCTGCAGCCTGGTCACATCCAGTCATAATTGGTGGTGGACAAGTAAATAACGCACTGGAGGAGGAGGCTCCACAAATATCTCCTTCTTCAACAATGGAAAAGCCCAGCATACAAGTGCAAAAGATAAGGCTGAAGCATTCAGAACAATCTTCAGCCAGAAGTGCCAAGTGAATGGTCCATCTTCGCCTCCTCCAGTAGTTTCCAATATTACAGATACCAGTCTATAGCCAATTTGATTCACTCCACATGATATCAAGAAACAGTTGGAGGAATTGGAAACTGCAAAGACTATGGGCCCTAACAACATTCCAGCAATAGTACTTAAGTTTGTCCTCCAGAACTTGCCACTCTCCTAGCTAAGCTGTTCTAGTACAGTTACAATACTGGCATTTTCTATTGACAATGTGGAAAATTGCCCGAGTACATCCTGCACAAAAAAGGCAGGACAATACTTGCTTAGCAATAACTGCTCAGTGAAGCCCAGTTTGGGTTCCACTAGGACCACTCAGCTCTTGACCTCATTATAGCCTTGGTTCCAACAGGGGAAAAGAGCTGAATCCCAAATGTGAAGTGAGAGTGACAGCCCTCGACATCAAAGTCATATTCAACTGCGTTTGGCATCAAAGAACCCAAACAAGACTGAGATCAATGAGTATCAAGGGAAAACTCTCTAGTGGTTGGAGTCATACCTGACACATAGGAAGACAATTGTGGTTGTTGGAATTCAGTCATCTCAGCTCCAGGACATCTCTGTAGGAATTCCTCAGGGTAGTGTTCTAGACCCAACCATCTTCAGCTGCTTCATCAATGATCTTCCCTCCATCATAAGGTCAGAAATGGGGATATTCACCAATCATTGCACAATGTTCACTACCATTTGCAACACCTCAGATACTGAAGTGTTAAAATGTTAAAATGCAACAAGATCTGGACAATATCCAGGTTTAGTCTGACAAGTGACAAGTAACATTTGCACCACACAATGCCAGACGATGACCATCTCCAATAAGACCTAATCACCTCCTCTTGATATTCAATGGTGTTACAATCACTGAGTCCACCACTATTAACATCCTTGGGGTTACCATTGACCAGAAACTCAACTGGACTTGTCACATAAACACAATGGCTACAAAAGCAGGTCAGAGGGTAAGAATACCCTCTTGGTGGGCGGCACGGTGGCACAGTGGTTAGCACTGCTGCCTCACAGCGCCAGAGACCCGGGTTCAATTCCCGACTCAGGCGACTGACTGTGTGGAGTTTGCACGTTCTCCCCGTGTCTGCGTGGGTTTCCTCCGGGTGCTAAATTGCCCGTAGTGTTAGGTAAGGGGTAAATGTAGGGATATGGGTGGGTTGCGCTTTGGCAGGTTGGTGTGGACTTGTTGGGCCGAAGGGCCTGTTTCCACATTGTAAGTAATCTAATCTAAATACTATAGTCAGTAACTCACCTGCTGACTTCCCAAAGCCTGTCAACCATCTGCAAGGCTCAAGTCATGAGCGTGATGAAATACTCCCCAGTTGCCTGGATGGGAGCTGATCCAACAACACTCAAGAAGCTTGACACCATCCAGGGCAAAGCAGCCTACTTGATTGGTACCACGACACAAGCATCCATTTCCTCCACCACCAATGCTCAGTACACACTGCTGCTACTACTGCTATCTGCAAGATGTACTGCAGATATTCACCAAAGATCCTTAAACAGCATCATCCAAACCCCCGATCACTTCCATCTAGAGGACACAGCTAGCAGATACATGGGAACACCACCAGCTATAAGTTCCCTTCCAAGCAATTCCTAATGAAGAGCTTATGCCCAAAACATCAATTCTCCTGCTCCTCAGATGCTGCCTGACCTCCTGTGCTTTTCCAGCACTACACGTTCGACTGTTCTCCAACATCTGCAGTCCTCATCATCCTGACTTGGAAATATATCACCATTCCTTCACTGTTGCTGGGAATAAATCGTGGAATTCCCTCCTTAAGGATATTGTGGGTCAACCTACAGCATATGGACTGCAGCAGACAAGAAGACAGCTCACCATCATGTTCTCAAGGGCATCTAGAGACAGGTAATAAATGCTGCCCACATGCCATGAATAAATAAAATATGCATGACAAATTGATTTGAGCTTCTTGAGGAGGTAACAAGCAGGATAGATAGAGAACCAGTACGTGTAATATATTTGGATTTTCAAAAGGAATTCAATTAAGGTTGGTACCTGAATTTAATTCCTTATGAAAATCCAAATATATTACATGTACTGGTTCTCTATCTTACACTGAAGGCTGCTTAATCGGAGCTAGTACATTAGCGTGGATAGAGGATTGGCTAACTAGAAAGTATAGAGTATGGTTAAGAGGAGCATTTTCAGGATGGCGACATGTAACTGGGAGCGTCACAGAGATCAGTGCTGAAGCTACAAGTATTTTTATGTAGAGACAATGATTGGGATGATGGAAATCAGTGTACTATCATTCAAGTTTGTAGATGAACTAAAATAGGTGGTAGGGTAAGTTGTGAGGGTGGCATAAACAGTCTACAGGGTATATAGACAGGTTAAACAAATGGGCAAAAATCTGATAGATGGACTACAATGTGTGAAAATGCACTTTGGCAGGAAGAATACAGGTGCTGCACATTACTTAAAGGGAGAATGACTGCAGAAAACTGCAGCACAGAGGGATTTGGGGTTCCCATGCATGAATCACGAAAAGCTAGCATCCACATACAATGAGCCTTATTTAAGACAAATGGAATTTCAAAGGGAATGGTGTACATTATAAAAATATGGAGGTCTTGCTAAAACTAAACAAGGTTTAGACCACATCTGGAATACTGCAAACTGTTTTGGTCCCATTATCTAAGGAAAAATAGATATTTTAATCAATTTGTTCAGACATGTTGGAACATAACTCTGAAGCAGGTGAAACTTGCTCCTGAGCCTCTAGCCCAGAAATAAGTTCACTACCACTGTGCCACAAGTGCCCAGTTCTAAGGAAAGATATACTGGCAATGGAGGCAGACGAATGTCCAAAAGGGTGACTTTGAGGCTTATAAAATCATGAGGGCATAAATGAGGTGAATGACAAGGGTCTTTTCACTGGACTGGAGGTGTCCATAACTACAGGGCATATTTTTAATAAAGATTTAAAAAGGACAGACAGGGTTTGATGAGGAGCAGTCAGCATGGCTTTGTGCATGGGAGACCATGCCTCACAAATTTGTTAGAGTTCTTTGATGAAGTGACCAGGAAGGTTGACAAGGGCAGGTTGGTGGATGTAGTCGAGATGGATTTCAGTAAGACCTTTAATAAGGTTCCACATGGTAGGCTGCTCTGAAAGGTAAGATTGCATGGAATCCTGGGGGAGCTGGCAAATTGGACACACAATTAATATAATGGTAGGAAGCAGAGAGTAATAGCAGAAGGAAGCTTGTCAGACTGGAGGTCTGTGACTAGTGGAGTGCCTCATGGGTTGATGCTGGACCCATTACTGTTTATTATCTATATCAATGATTTGGATGAGAATGTGCAAGGCATGATTAGTAAATTTGCAGATGGCACTAAACTAAGCGGTATCGTGGACAGTGAGGAAGGTTATCAGAAATTGCAGCGGGACCTTGACCAGCTGGGGAAGTGGGCCAAGAAATGGAAAATTGAGTTTAATATAGATCAGTGTGTGGTCTTGCATTTTGGAAAGTCAAATCGAGGCAGGAGTTTCATGGTGAATGGTAGGGCCTTCAGGAACATATGGAACAGAGGGATCTTGGAGTTCAGGTGCACGGCTCTCTGAAAGTGGAGTCACAGGTGGACGGGGCAATGAAGAAAGATTTTGTCGCAATGGCCTTCATCAGTCAGAGCACTGAGTATTAAAGTTGAGAAGCTATGTTGCAGTTGTACAGATGTTGGTGAGGTTGCACTTGAAGTACTATGTTCAGTTT
The DNA here is from genome assembly GCF_020745735.1 of Hemiscyllium ocellatum. NCBI lineage: Eukaryota > Metazoa > Chordata > Chondrichthyes > Orectolobiformes > Hemiscylliidae > Hemiscyllium > Hemiscyllium ocellatum. Next base: position 3,241,310 of record NC_083445.1, on the reverse strand, counting down.
TGGTCACCTTGGTGAAGGAAGAATGTCATTAAACTGGAAAGAATGCAGAAGAAATTTACAAAGATGTTGCCAGGGCTCAATGGTCTGAGTTATAGGGAAAGGTTGGACAAGCTAGGACCTTTAGAGTGTAGGAAACTGAGGGGAGATCTTATAGAAGTGTATAAAATTACGAGAGGCATGGATACGGTGAACACATACAGTCTTTTTCCCAGAGTTAGGGAATCGCAGAATAGAGGGCATCAGTTTAACATTAGAAGGGAAAGAATATCAAGGAAATCTGAGGGGCAAGTTTTTTTTACAAAGAAGGTGTTATCCATATGGAATGAGCTGCCAGCAGAAGTTGTTCAGTAGAATGCATTAACAACACTTAAAAGGCACTTGGACAAATACATGAATAGGAAAGGTTTAGAAGTTTATGAGTCAAGAGCAAGAAAATGGAGTTAGCATTGGTGGACATTTTGGTTGGGCATGGACCAGTTTGAGCCAAAGAGCCTGTGGTGTGGGACTCTGTGACCCTATGACATATGGGGCAACTTGTTTTGTATAGGTATTTTTATTGAAACAAAAAGGAATTTTTTCAAGACTTTTTTACAAAATTACAATAGTAATATAAACAAGTATAAACACCAATATAAAATTAAATAAATAAGAAAAAAAGACAAGAAGTAAATAATAACCGAAACAAGAAAAAGAGAAAAAACCAACTAACTATTGATCTATCCTACAAACAACCAAAACATAAAATAGGATATCATACATTACTAGCGATAAACAACAGAATAATTAAATAACTAAGTACACGCTAAACGTAGATTTACATCAAGTCATAATGAAACCGGTATTTATACGGAATTCCTCCTCCCGGGAGTCACCAGACCAGCCAGAACCACTCCCACAGCCAGACAAAAGCCCTGAACAATGTGGCTGAAATATCTGTATCGATACAGTTCAAAAAGGGCTGCCATATTTTATAGAATAATTCAATTTTTTGGTACACCATATTTGTGAGGAAGTCAAGGGGGATATATTCCATGATTAGCCTGTGCCATTTCGAAAGTCCTGGAGGGCCTTCAGCTGCCCAATTCACTAAAATATTTTTCCTTGCACAAAAGGAAAGGATGGAAAATAGTTTCCTCCTGTGCACGTCCAGGGAGGGAAAATCTGAAAAGTCCAAGAGTAGAGACGCTGGATCCAATCTAATCTCCGTACCCAAGATCTCTGTCAAGGCATTCACTACTCTGTCCCAATACCTGCGGATCTTATGGTATGTCCATAGGCAATGCCTAAGAGTGCCAACTTCGATTTTGCACTTAGGACACATTGGAGATGCTCCTACCTTAAATTTTGCAAGTCGTTCAGGTGCTATATGGGCCCTGTGGAGTATCTTTAATTGAATAGCTTGAGTTCTATTACAAATAGAGACCTTTCTGGCATTTTCCCAGATGTCCTCCCACTTTTCTGAAGAGATTTCTAACCCCAATTCTTGGCTCCATATTTTAAATAATTGTTCCAGGTCTTTTGATACCTCATTATATAATGAGTGATAAAGAGTACTGACCGAGGGTGGCCCCATCGGCCAGAGTATTCTTCTTTCCGTAACCGATTTGTAGGGATTGCCTATCAGTGTGGTCTTCGTCTGGATATAATCTCTTATTTGGAAATACCGAAAAAGGTCCCTGTTAGGCAGTTCAAACTTCTGGTGCAACTGCTCAAAAGACATCATAACCTTCCCATCAAACAGGTTCCCCCAAGTAAGAGATACTTTGAACTTCCAAGTTTTAAATGTAGCGTCTGTCAGCCCTGGCTGAAATCCCGATGCTCCCACTATAGGAGTTTAAGGGGAGGGTTTTTTGCAGGTTATCCTCATCTTGTCACATTATCCTCCAGGCTTTAATTCTATTTAATACAATAGGGTTTTTGCAATAGTTCATAATAGCTCTCATCTTATCCATAAATAAAAGATTGATGAGGGGACGCTTTGCTTGGGTGGTCTCAATATCTAGCCAAATTGATTGTGGGTCACAAGAGACCCAGTCAGCTACATAAGATAATAAAGAGCTCAACTGATATCTCCTAAAGTCTGGGAAGTCCAGTCCTCCCCTTGCCTGTGGAAGCTGCAGCTTTTCTAATTTGATAAGGGGCCGTCTATCATTCCAGATAAAAGAACCAAGCCAGCCGTGAAGCTTACGCAATGCCAACCTCGGCAACATCAGAGGGAACATTCTCATAGGATATAGAAGATGAGGTAGAATATTCATTTTAACTAGGGCTACTCTGCCCAACCAGGATGTTGGGAGATCTCCCCAGCGTTGAAGATCCTGCCTTATTTTCTCTAATAGGTGCACAAAATTGGCTTTGTACAGCTGACCAAATACTAGGGTGATGAAAATACCCAAGTATAGAAAACTTTCCAGCGACCACCGAAAGGGAAAGCAAGATCCGTCCGGTAAGTTGGATATTCCGGCGAGACCACCCAACGACATGGCCTCCGATTTCATAAAATTGATTTTATAACCTGAGAACATGCTAAATAGATTGGCCACTTGAATTAGGCGGATCAAAGGATCACTTAAGAAAAGGAGGACATCATCTGTATAGAGAGTAATTTTATGTTTACCCGAACCAACCCTCCGAGCCACTATGTTAGGGTCAGTTCGTATAGCTTCCGCTAGTGGTTCGATTACTAGCGTGAATAATAATGGTGAGAGAGGACATCACTGATGACAGCCCGACCAACACTGAAGCTTCCAGAAGAACCATTGGTGATCACAGCTGCTTTGGGGTCATTGTATAATACTGAGACCCGTTTAGAAAATAACTCTCCGACACCAAACCTTTCCAGTGTATAAAAAAGTTATGACCATTCTATCCGACAAAGGCATTTTCTGTGTCCAAGGAGACAACTAATCCCGGTATTCTTCACTGTTGACAGGCTTGTATCATATTTAAGACCCTTCTAATATTAGTCGATCTGCGGCCCTTAATAAACCCCGTCTGGTCCTCTTTTATGATGTATGGTAAGACCCTCTCCAATCTTAATGCTAACATTTTAGAAAGAACTTTAACATCCACATTTAGCAAGGATATTGGTCTATATGATGAGCAATATTCTGGGGCTTTTCCTTTTTTAAGAATGAGATATTTGCTTCTCTCAATGAAGGCGGGAGGCAGCCCTGACTATGTGAGTAATTACGCATATTTACTCAGCCAGCTGGCCTAGCCAGTTCCCCTATAAATTCTATATAAAACTCAACCTAGAATCCATCTGGTCGAGGCACTTTGCCACTCTGAAGCTGACTGATAGCGTCAAGTACTTCCTGGGTTATCAGGGGGAGCATTCAAGATCGGCACCTGCTCTGAGGTTAAGCCCGGAAAGGGCAAGTTTTTAAAGAAGGACTCCATCTTCTCAGTTCTATCCTCACAGTCCTGCAATTTATACAGTTCAAAGTAGAACTTTCTAAAGGCTGTATTGATCTTGTTACAATCACAAGTCAGAGTACCAGCACTTTCTCTAATGGAGTAATAGCTTGAGGAGCCTTTTTTTTTCCTAGCAAGATATGCTAGGTATCTGCCAGGCTTGTTGCCATATTCATATAATCTCTGCTTTGCAAATAATATTTCCCTCTTTGCTTATTGGTTAAGTGCGGTATTCAAGGCTGCCCTAAGGGCTGTGATCCTTTGTAGCTTAGTAATGGAGGGCCTATCAACATACACTGTCTCAGCTGGCTTCAAGCGAGCCTTGAGCAGGCGCTGTTGTTCTCCCTTTTGTCTTTTCTGGGTCGCAGAATATGAGACGACCAAACCTCACGCATAAGCCTTAATGGTCTCCCACATCATCGACAGGTTACTGGCTGTACCTGAATTAATTTCCAAAAAAGGTTTTGAATTCCTGAGAAAAATTTTTATAAGTTTGCTGTCCTTCAATAAGAAAGAATCCAACTTTAATATTTGTGGGAGTCATTGCTCCAGAAAGTTTATAAGCTGGCCTTCCTCTTCCTGTCTGGGAAGGCCCAGCAACCGAGTATTTTTTCAACGGCCCCAGTTGTCGAGGTCGTCGATGTACTCCTCCAAGGTCCAGATTTGCTGCTCGAGAGCCTGGACCCGACCCACGGGCAACCCGACAGCAGTTTCTGAGGCCAGGGCCCGTTGCTCTGCCACCACCACACACCCCACCACCCCCCCCCCCCCACTCTGCAGCATGACCGAGAACATCTCCCACCTGGACCTGGTCTCTTCAATAAAGGCGTCGATCTTCTCTTGAAGTTTGTTGATCCCAGAGATCAGGCTCACTTCTGCAGGTAAGTCCCCCGAAGCAGCCACGGACGTCTCTGCTGCTACGGGAGGGGGTGGGGGTCCCTGCCTGTTACGAACTGCAGGAATTTCTGCCCTTAGACATTTTAAAAACAACACCAAACTGTCCAAGTTTGATGTAAAATGACTATGCTGGGCAAAAGCTATCTTAAATGTGGTGAAGACGGGTTCCCATTTTGCCCAAGTCTTAGGCAGAGCACTACAGACTCAGACTGCTGGTTGCTGCCATCTTGAATCTGCAACTATTTTTTACACACAGTGATTCGCATGTGGAATGAACTGCCAGACAAAGTGGCAGAAGCAGGTACAGTTATAACATTTAAGAGACATTTGGATAAGTTCATGAATAGGCAAGGTTTGGAGTGATATGGGCCAAGCAAAGACAGGTGGGCCTAATTTAGTTTGGGCACATGGTCAGCTTGGACTGAAGGATTTGTTTCCATGCTGTATGAATCTATGACTCTGAAAGGTTGGTCTGATTCTCATTAGAATTTAAAAGAATGAGAGGCAATCTTATTGAAACTTTTAAAATTCTTAGGGGGATTGACAGAATAGCTGCTGAGAAGTTGTTTCCCCTTGCCTGAGAATCTAGAACCAGCAAGCATATCTCAGAGTAAGGGATCATCTATTTAAGATAGATGAGGAGGATCTTTTTCAAAGTGTCTACTGACACCAACAATTTAATAAATTTTGACTGTGCATGCTCACCTCTGTTTTTCCCCAGCCTGTACACATGCATATGCAATATAAAATTAATTTTTAAATATTTATATAAAAATCTACTTTGTTTAACAGTCATACAGATGTACAGCATGGAAACAGATCCTTCGGTTCAACTTGTCCATGTCAACCAGATATCCTAATCTAGTCCCATTTGCCAGCATTTTGCCCATATCCCTCCAAACCCTTCCTATTCCTATACCTATCCAGATGCCTTTTAAATGTTGTAATTGTACCAGCCCCCAGCACTTTCACTGGCAGCTCATTCCATATTTGCACAACCCTTTGCATGAAAAAGTTTCCCTTTTTGGTACTTTTAAAACTTTTCCCCTCTCACCTTAAACCTATGCCCTCTAGCGCTGGACTCCCCACCCCAGGGAAAAGACCATGTCTATTAACCCTATCCTTGCCCCTCGTGATTTTATAAATCCCAGGGGGCTATCAAGGCTGGGTCATTGAGTGTGTTCAAGGCTAAGATAGACAGATTTTCAAATAAGTAGATGAATCAAGGGTTATGGTGATAAAGCCTGAAAGTGCAGTTGAAGATGACCAGATCAGCCATGATCTCATTAAGATGCGGGTACAAGAACAACGGGTACCAGTCTACGATTCTTAAACAACAAAGCCAAACAAGATGCCACAACATGCCCAGAGGCTCTAGCGACACTACCAAACATCAAAGACATCTCGGAGATGATAACTCGACTACTCTGACCCCTTGGCATCATGGTAGCCCACATACCTACCAACCACATTGTAACAGCTTGATGAACCTAAAGGAACCTGTACCAACAGCCAGCAAAATGAATGTCATATGCAAAATACCCTGCAAGGACTGCAACAAACACTATATCGGACAGACAGGCAGAAAACTAGCCACCAGGACTCATGAACATCAACTAGCCACCAAAAGACATGACCAACTATTTACTAGTATCCTTACACATAGACGAAGGACACCACTTTGACTGGGACAACACATCCATCCTAGGACAGGTTAAACAAAGTTATGCACAGGAATTCCTAGAGGCCTGGCATTCAAACCAGAACTCCATCAATAAACACAACAATTCGGACCCCAGTTACTAACCTGAGAGAAAGAACCCACCATAACAGACAAGACACATAACAAAGCGGGACAGAACACCAGCGCTTCAACAGAGGCTCACTGATGATGTTACCTAGCCTGGTGATGAAATGTCTGAGAACAAACCTACCACCTCAGTGAACAAACTTACAACCCATAGAAGGTTTTAATTAGAAAGGACTTTCTTCATTGGATCATAGGATTTTGAGAGGTGACCTGATAGAAGTTTATTTTGCATCAGAGAGCAGCGGGAGCTGGGCGGAAGTGAAGGCAGAGCGCAAAGCCGGTTGGGAAGGTAAGTGATTGTTATTTGAGTGGGTGTGTTCTAGACCCCAAGTCCTACAAAGTAGGGCCTCCTTCCCTCCCTCCTCCTCTAACCTAAATTAAAAGTCCACAGACTTGCCCCAAAAAGAGGGTCCAAGGAAGTTCCTGTGGATTGAAGAGTGAGGCTTTAGCTCAGGAGTCTTTGACAAGAAGATTGAGTGAAGTGATTACGCCACAGTTGAAGAGGGTGAAGACATGACTGCCAAGCTGGTTCAGTGTGCTACGTTCTTGATGTGGGAGGTCAACGATTCTGGTGTGTCTGGCTCGTATAAGTGTGGAAAGTGTGTGCACGTTCAGCTACTGACAGAGCATATTGCAGCACTGATGAAAGAACTCGAGGACCTTAGGCTCATCCAAGAGAATGAGATCTTTCTGGACAAGACCTTCAGTAAGGTTATTACACCAATCGTACCAGAAGAGAGCAGACGATGAGGAAGGCAGAGAGGAGACAGGTGCAAGAGACCCCAAGGGAAGTACCTGTCAGGAGCAAGTTGAATCTTTTGGAAGCAGTAGAGACAGATGACACTGTCAGTCCGCGAGGCGGCCAGGTCTGTCAATCAAAAGTTGGCGTAGAAACAGAGCGGAAAGAGTCGGACATCGCACAGAGCCATGGTAATACGGGACTCCATAATGAGAGGAACTGACTGGGGATTTTGTGGCAGCAGACGGGACTTAAGGATGGTGTGTTGCCTTCCTGGTGCCAGAGTTAAAGATATCACAAACAGAGTGCAGGAAATCCTCAAGGACGAAGGTGAAGAGCCAGAGGTGGTGATACATGTTGGCACAAATGATATAGGGAGAAGAGGAGGAATATGCTACAGCGGGACTTCAGAGAACTAGGAAGAAGGCTGAAAAGCAGGACGTCCAAGATGGTTATCTCCGGTTAGCTTCCAGTTCCTCGGGCTGGAGAGGCCAGAAACAGGGAGATAATGGACTTGAACGTGTGGCTGGAGAACTGGTGAAGGGAGCAAGGATTTAAATTCTTGGATCACTGGGGTATGTTTTGTGGTAAGCATAAATTCTACAAGAGAGATGGTTTGCACCTTAATAGGCTAGGGACCAGCATTCTGGCAGGCAGGTTTGCTACTGCAACATAGCTACGTTTAAACTAAGTAGCGGGGGGTAGGGGACAAACGGGATGCTTAAGAAGGAAATTGGAGGGAAAGTTAGAACAAGGGAAGTCAAGAAAGACAACTGTATCAATGAGGCAGAAAACTCAGAAAGGGATCATGCTGTAAGGTTGAGTGAAATAGGAGTTGATGGGAAGGGTGAGGGCAGTAACAAATTAAAAATACTATATATGAATGCACGAAGCATTAGAAATAAGATGGATGAGCTTGAGGCTCTTTTGGAAATTGGCAGATACCATATTGTGGGGATAACTGAGATGTGGCTTCAAGTGGACAGGGCCTGGGAAATGAATATTCAAGGCTACACGTGCTATCGTAAGGACAGACTGACGGGCAGAGGGGGTGGGGTGGCCATGTTGGTAAGGGATGATATTTAGTCTCTTGTGCGGGTGGACCTAGAATCAGGGGATGTAGAGTCAGTGTGGATAGAGCTGAGAAATACTAAGGGTAAAAAGACCCTCTTGGGTGTTATCTACAGGCCCCCAAACAGTAGTCTGGATGTTGGATGTAAGTTGAATCAGGAGCTGAAATTGGCCTGTTGCAAAGATGTTACTACAGTTGTTATGGGGGATTTCAACATGCAGGTAGACTGGGAGAATCAGGATGGTATTGGACCTCAAGAAAGAGACTTTGTGGAGTGCCTCAGAGATGGATCCTTAGAACAACTGGTGCTGGAGCCGACCAGGGAGAAGGCAATTCTGGATCTGGTATTGTGCAATGAACCAGAATTGGTCAGGGACCTTGAAGTGAAGGAGCCATTGGGAAGTAGTGACCATAATACAATAAGCTTCAATCTGCAATTTGAGAGGGAGAGGTACAATCGGAAGTGACAATATTTCTGTTGAATAAAGGGAACTATGGAGCTATGAGGGAGGAGCTGGCCAAAGTTCAATGGTGCAATACCTTAGCAGGGATGACAGTGGAGGAACAATAGCGGATATTTCTGTGTATAATGCAGAGGTTGCAGGATCAGTTCATTCCAAAAAGGAAGAAAGATCCTAGGAGGAGGCATGGGTGGCCGTGGCTGATGAGGGAAGTTAAGAAAAATATAAAGTTAAAAGAGAAAAAGTATAACATAGCAAAGATAAGTGGGAAAACGGGGGACTGGGAAGCTTTTAAAGAAAAACAGAGGATTACTAAGAAGGAAATATGCAGAGAAAAAATGAGGTACGAAGGTAAACTGGCCAATAATATAAGGGAGGATAGTAAAAGTTTTTTTGGTATGTGAAAGACAAAAAAATGGTTAAGACTAAAATTGGGTCCTTGAAGACAGAAACAGAGGAATATATTATAGGGAACAAAGAAATGGCAGAAGAATTGAATTGGTACTTCAGATCTGTGTTCACTGGGGAAGACACAAGCAATCTCCCTGAGGTAACAGTGGCTGAAGGACCTGAATTTAAGGGAATTTATATTTGCCAGGAATTGGTGTTGGAGAGACTGTTAGGTCTGAAGATTGATAAGTCCCCGGGGCCTGATGGTCTACATCCCAGGGTACTGAAGGAGGTGGCTCGAGAAATCGTGGATGCGTTGGTGATTATTTTCCAGAGTTCGATAGATTCGGGATCAGTTCCTGAGGATTGGAGGGTGGCTAATGTTGTACCACTTTTTTAAAAAGGTGGGAGAGAGAAAGCAGGAAATTATAGACCAGTTAGTCTGACCTCAGTGGTGGGAAAGATGCTGGAGTCTATTATAAAGTATGAAATTACAACACATCTGGATAGTAGTAATAGGATAGATCAGAGTCAGCATGGATTTATGAAGGGGAAATCATGCTTGACTAATCTTCTGGAATTTTTTGAGGATGTAACTCTGAAGATGAACGAGGGAGATCCAGTAGATGTAGTGTACCTGGACTTTCAGAAAGCTTTTGATAAAGTCCCACATAGGAGGTTAGTGAGCAAAATTAGGGCACATGGTATTGGGGGCAAAGTACTAACTTGGATTGAAAGTTTGGTTGGCTGATAGGAAACAAAGAGTAGTAATAAAGGCTCCCTTTCAGAATGGTAGGCAGTGACCAGTGGGGTACCGCAGGGATCTACACTGGGACCACAGCTTTTTACAATATATGTTAATGATATAGAAGATGGTATTAGTAATAACATTAGCAAATTTGCTGATGATACTAAGCTGGGTGGCAGGGTGAACTGTGATGAGGATGTTAGGAGATTACAGGGTGACCTGGAAAGTTAGGTGAGTGGTCAAATGCATGGCAGATTAATGTGGATAAATGTATGGTTATCCACTTTGGTGGCAAGAACAGGAAGGCAAATTACTACCTAAATGGAATCAATTTAGGTAAAGGGGCAGTACAGAGAGATCTGGGTGTTCTTGTACACCAGTCAATGAAGGTAAGCATGCAGGTACAGCAGGTAGTGAAGAAGGCTAATAGCATGCTGGCCTTCTAACAAGAGGGATTGAGTATAGAAGCAAAGAGGTTCTTCTGCAGCTGTACAGAGCCCTGGTGAGACCACATCTGGAGTACTGTGTGCAGTTCTGGTCTCCAAATTTGAGGAAAGACATTCTGGTTATTGAGGGAGTGCAGCGTAGGTTCACGAGGTCAATTCCTGGAATGGCGGGATTACCTTATACTGAAAGACTGGAGCGACTGGGCTTGTATACCCTTGAGATTAGAAGACTGAGAGGGGATCTGATTGAGACAGATAAGATTATTAAAGGATTTGACACTCTGGAGGCAGGAAACATGTTTCCGCTGATGGGTGAGTGCCGAACCAGAGGACACAGCTTAAAAATACGGGGTAGACCATTTAGGACAGAGATGAGGAGAAACTTATTCACCCAGAGAGTGATGGCTGTGTGGAATGCTCTGCCCCAGAGGGCAGTGGAGGCCCAGTCTCTGGATTCATTTAAGAAAGAGTTGGATAGAGCTCTCAAGGATTGTGGAATCAAGGGTTATGGAAATAAGGCAGGAACAGGATACTGATTAAGGATGATCAGCCATGATCATATTGAATGGTGGTGAGGCTGGAAGGGCAGAATGGCCTACTCCTGCACCTATTGTCTATTATTTTAAAAAAGGGTTTACAGGTAGAGTTAATGACAGTTGTCTTTTCCCTAGGATGGGGGATTTCAAGACTAGAGGCACTAGGTGAGAGGAGAGAGATTTTTAAAAAGACAAGGGAAATTTTTGTTGACACAGAGGTTGGTTGGTGGAATGAACTTCCTGGGGAAGTGGCGGACGTGACTACAATTACAATGTTTAAAAGACATTTGGATAAATATATGAATAGGCAAGGTTTGGAGTGACATGGACCAGGAGCAGGCAAGTGAGACTGATTATGTTCAGTATGGACTAGTTGGACTCTCTGATGTTGATTTAGAATTTGCCCACCAATGACGTAACGCAAGCAAGAATAACATCCACATACAAAATCTCTGAAAACAAAATTATGGTGAATATACAGTAAGAGAAAAGTGGCTTGGGCTTCAAAGGCTGGATTTATTTGGAGACTGCACGTTCAACACTTCTGGGTGAACACACTCACATTTACCATTTTTGCTGCAGCAGAACAGCCTTTGGAAAAAGCCTTTTTTTAAATCGGAATCGGTGAGAAAATTGCACTTTAAAAACCCAGCACCAACAACTTTAGATTAAGATTTTTGGGAATTACCCAACAAATATCCAGGAAAAATGTCGACAAGCACAAACGAGAGGATTGTCTCCAAGGTTTAAAGAATGGACGGGTACACGGTGCAGCTCCCACTGCTCCATGGGCAGTTGGCTCTGAAGAAGCAGCAAAAACCGTTAGCGCCTTTGGCGCGCGGGCTGTCAGTTGGGAACGAGAGCCGCGCGTGCGCGGAAGCGGGCTGTCAGCTGAGTGCGGCAGCAGAGCGTACCCGAGGGAGCGGGCTGACATGTGGGGACGGGGAGGTGCGCGTGCCCGGGGGAGCGGGATGACAGTTGGGGACGGGAGGTGCGCGTGCGTGCGTTGGATGCAAGGGCGATGAGAAGAAGCCGAGAGAGAGAGAGAGAGAGAGCGCGGCAATGAAAAGGTAGCCTGATCAGTTAAGGAAAGTCCTACTCGCAATGTTTTTCATTTCCAGCAAACAGTGCATAGACATAATCTATATTAAAAAACAAGACATCTGTTATCATTTTGATTGTATAACACACACGCCAGAGAGTAGAAATTGACATTTGTATGAAATTTGGAGCGATTTTTAATATTTACATAATTGTAATAATGAGAAATGTCTCTTTGTAGTCTGGGTTAAGAGGTTTGTAGTCAAATTGGAAGAGGATTTCCAGAATCCATTCAGGTATGTTCTGAATCAGTATGTCACTTGTTCAAGCCAGAAGGTTTGAGCCCTATATATGGTCAGTGATACCACGTCGATCAAACCAATAAAGGTGGAAGAAAAGCACGTTGGAAAATAGATTTTCAAAACCTATTTATGTACTTGGATATGAGATTTCACAGCAAAAGCGGTGAGGTCTCATTGCATCTGAACAGACTGATTTGGTCATAGAGAAGAAATTAAAACTATGGAAAAGACACAAGATTCACCAGCATGACGGAATGGGAGACAGAGACTAGTAAAATTCAAATGAGATTGAACAAATATTTTTTAAAAAGGATAGGAGGATTGCACTAAAAAGCCATTTGTTTGGACCAGCTACATTTCTACAAACGTATGAGGCTCAATGAACATCCACTTCTCGGACTAAGGAAAATGTGTGTTTCTAAGGTATCCAGACCTTTTTGTTTATATTACTGTCTGCTCCTAAGATAGGAAACACTACAAATTAGAAGCAACATTTGCACAGCCCTCAGGCAAAATGCTTAATTTTAGATTTGTAAGCTAGCTGAGCCCTGCAGCAAATATAAGTTGATATTTAATTTCCTGATGAAGGGCTTATGCTCGAAACGTCGAATTCTCTATTCCTGAGATGCTGCCTGGCCTGCTGTGCTTTGACCAGCAACACATTTGCAGCATTTAATTTCAGTATCAGTCAATCTATTTATGAAAAATATAGCTCAATGATAGGATTATGGTACTTTTAGTGCTAGCATCTGCTATTGCAGAATCACATTTTCCCTTGTTTAACAGTTACACAATTATATCTACTGGACACAATACAGTGTTGCCTGGCATCTAATTGAGAATGTCATTTGATGCCATGAAATACCATAGAATCCCATCAGTACAGACAGAGGCCACTAATGGTGTTATTATCACTGAATCCACCACTATCAACATGCTGGGGGGTTACCATTGATCCAAAACCCAACTGGACTCATCATAGTTGATGCATCAGGGTGGCTCAGTGTTCGCATTGCTGTCTCACAGTGCCAGGGACTGGGTTCGATTCCAACTACGGGTGACTGTCTGTGTGGAGTTTGCATATTCTCCCAGTGTCTGCATGGGTTTCCTTTGGGTGTTCCAGTTTCCTCCCACAGTCCAAAGATATGCAGGTTAGGTGAATTGGTCATACTAAATTGCCCATAATGTTCAGGGGTGTGTAGGTTAGTTATATTAATCAAGGAAAATGCAGAGTAATAGGGTAGAGGACTGGGTCTGGATGGAATACTCTTCAGAGGGTCGGTGTGGATTTGTTGGGCCAAATAGCCTGTTTCTACACAGTAAGAATTCTATGATTCATTCTATATAAAGTGGTTTCAAGAGAAGATAAGAGGCTAGGTATACCACAGCTAGTAACTCACTTTCTGACACACCAAAGCCTGACAAAAGGCACAAGTCAGGAGTGAGATGGAATACTGCCAACCTGCCTCAATGAGTGCAGCTCCACAACACTCTAGAAGCTTGTCACCATCCAGGACAAAGCAGCCCACTTGATGAGCACCATATCCACAAGCATCCACTTCATCCACTTCCTCCACAATGTTCAGTTGCAGCATTGTGTGCTGAATGAAAGATTTACTGCAAAAATTTGCCAAAGATTCTTACATGGCACCTTCCAAGCCCATGACCACTTATAACTAGAAGGTCAAGTTTAGCAGATATATAGGACCATCACCACCTGGAAGTTCCCCTCCAAGTACTCACCACCCCAACTCAAAAAGATATCACCATTCCTTCACTGTCACTAGGTCAAACTCCTGAAATTGTATCCCAAAGGGTCTATGTCCATCATGTGGACTGCAGTGGTTCAAGAAGGCAGCTCATTACTAAAATAACTCCAGTAAAATATTCCATCACCAAGTCACCTTTTATTTACGCATGGAGAGTCCTTGACACTGAACCAACTTCCTCAGAGCCAGCTCTCAGCATGAACAGACACTTAATAATCTTGTTATTTTTATTTAATTAAACAGTACAAAATACAGTTAACAATAAACAGAAAGCAACAGTTCACAAAAAAAACAGTATATACAGGGAAAGGGCAGCAAAGCCAAACCCCAAACCCTACTGTCCAACCAGTTTTCAAGGCGATGAGGGCAAACCTCAAATCCCACTTCTATTCATCACAAAGATAACAGTTACAAACAAATGCAAGACAGTGCAATCAAATGAGAAACAGTGCATAGAACACAGACCCAATGTAGTTATAAAAAAGACACCTGACCACACCATATACTGATTGGACCATGCTTGGTTAGTCTTCCTGAAGGACAGTCAGTAACCTTCCTGTCTCTGGCCACCCTGCATACTGACTGGTGCTCCCCAGGTCCGCTTTCCTCAAGTTGGTCGTCAACCACCCAGCTCTCAGTCGCCTCGCATATTGACCGGACTACCCCGGGCCACTTTCCTACAAGCTGGTTGTTGACCTTCCAGTTCCCGGCCGCCCTGTGTACTGACTGACCCTCCCCAGCCCACTTTTCTCCAGGTCGGATGTCAGCCACCAGCTCCTGGTCACCCCGCATACTAACCAAACCACCCCCGACCAGCTTTCCTACAGATGGGCTGAAGGCCTTCCAGTACCTGACGACCCGCATATTGACTGACCTTTTAACATCCCTGTTTATATCTATCAGCCAGGGCTCTCTGATTGGGGTTGTAAACCCAGTCCAATCAGGGAACTCCAGTGGGTCCACCTAGCTGACCTCATTATACTACAATGACCACCTTTTCAAGACCAACCAGGGATGGTCAATAAATGCTTTCCTAGTCAGCAATGCCATGTCCCACATGAATAAATAAACTAAAATATGGAATATTCACTTAGAACTGGTTGCAACACCAATTTCATGTTGTTGTGAAATTTAAAAGGATTCAGAAAATATTTACAAGGATGTTGTCAGGTTTGGAGGGGTTGAGCTATAGGGAGAGGCTAAATAGGCTATTTTTCCTGGAACATCAGAGGGTGAGGGATGACCTTAAAGAGGTTTATAAAATTGAGGGACACGGATAGGGTAAATAAACAAGGTCTATTCCCTGGGGTGGGGGAATCCAGAAATAGGGGGCATAGGTTTAGGGTGAGAGGTGAAAGATTTAAAAGGGATGTAAGGGGCAACTTTTTCATGTAGAGGAGGGTGCTTGTATGGAATGAGCTGGTGGAGGCTGGTACAATTGCAACGCTTAAAAGGCATGTGGATGGATATATGAACAGGAAGAGTTTAGAGGGATATGGCAGAAGTGGGTAATGCAGATGCTGGAGATTAGAATCAAGATTAGAGTGGTGCTGGAAAAGCACAGCAGGTCAGGCAGCATACAAGGAGCAGGAAAATCGACATATTGGGCAATAGTCCTTCATCAGGAATCTGATTAGAGGGATATGGGCCAAGTGCTGGCAAATGGGATTAGATTAATTTAGGATATCTGGTCGGCATAGACGAGTTGGGCCAAAGGATCTGTTTCCGCGTTGTACATCTCTATGAGTCTATGGCTCTATGAGTTTGAATTTGTGGAATTCTGGGTAAAGATTTAAGTGAATGTTTTTGAACTTGATGTTAGCTTTTTAAAGACTACAATTTCCACAATCCCAGGTGAGCAAATTTACCCAGGGCTTCTAAGGAATTCCCAGAGGGCTTAAGGATAAAACTTTTCAGATTTCTTCAGTCTGGGCTGAGAAGCCAAATTAAAACAATGCATGTATCAAGCTTTGAAGTGCTGAGAAGTCTTTTGAAAAAGTTGAATGTGCAAAGCAGCATTCCTAAGAAAATGAGTTTAAAGTTATTAAATTACCTTAGAATAAGAAATGATTTGGAGATGCCGGTGTTTGTACATTTGGGATGTACAAAGTTAAAAAATCACACAACACCAGGTTATAGTCCAACAGCTTTAATTGGAAGCACACTAGCTTTCGGAGCGACGCTCCTTCATCAGGACAATCACCTGATGAAGGGGCATCGCTCCGAAAGCTAGTGTGCTTCCAATTAAACCTGTTGGACTATAACCTGGTGTTGTGTGATTTTTAACTTAGAATAAGAAATTATTATTAATCCCAGACTTGAATGTAGAGGATAATTCAACGGAAAAGTAGTTGTTAAATAGAGTCATAGAGTCAGTTAGATGTACTGCAGAGAAACAGACCCTACTGTCCAACTCATCCATGCCGACTAGATATCCCAACCTAATCTAGTCCCATTTGCCAGCACTTGGCCCATGTCCCTCTAAACCCTTCCTATTCATATACCCATCTAGATGCCTTTTAAATGTTGCAATTGTACCAGACTCCACCACTTCCTCTGACAACTCATTCCGTACATGTACCACCCTCTGTGTGAAAAAGTTGCTCCTTCGGTCCCTTTCATATCTTTCCCGTCTCACCCTAAACCTATGCCCTCTAATTCTGGACTTCCCCACCCCAGGGAAAAGACTAAATCTATTTATCCTATCCATGACTTTATAAACCTCTATGCGGTTACCCCTGTTTTCAATGCTCCAGGGAAAACAGTCCCAGCCAATTCAGCCTCTCCCTCTAGCTCAAATCCTCCAATCCTGGCAACATCCTTGAAATATTTTTCCAGACCCTTTCAAGTTGCGCAACATCCTTCCAATAGAAAGGAGACCAAAATTGCATGCAACATTCCATAAGTGGCCTAACCAATGTCCTTTACAACTGCAACATGACCTTCCAACTCCCATACTCAAGGCTCTGACCAATAAAGAGAAGCATATCAAATGCCTTCTTATGTACCTGGGACTCTACTTTCAAGGAGCTATGAACCTGCATTCCAAGATCTCTTTGTTCAGCGACACTCCCGAGCTTAAGTCCTGCTAACATTTGCTTTCCCAAAACCCCAAATCTTTGAAGGGTTAGTTTTGCAGCCGACACGTCATTGTGTCTCTGTGACAGCTGTGTGCCAGGTGCATTGAGCCTTCTATATTACAACAGCGACAACATTTGTTGTGAAGTCGCTGTGAGGTCGTGAAAAGTTCAGTTTTTTGGTTGGTGTCCAACTAAACGGTATCTTCAGATCACTCTGCCACTTCTGAAATCGTTTTTGCAATATAATGGCATGATCTGTTTTGTTAATTGGTAAGTGACTGGATAGCATGAAAAATTATTCCCCATTGTGTTTCAACTGTATCTTCACATAGATCACGTCAACGTGGAGCACGTGTCTCGCGAAATGGGCAGCACCCCAACATTTACCAACATTTGCCACTGTTAAGTACAGTACGCCTGTACAGTATATCTGAATAACTTGCATTGAGTTTGCGCATGTTCCCAATATGGTTACGCAACAGTCTCAAATACATTCAAAGAAACTCAACGTGATAGCAAATTTAGTGGCAAAAAATCAATAGCCCATGCCATAATTTTACCAATGCAAATTTTAAAAATAAGACGGACTAACGCTCTTTTTTACATCTATGCCAAGACAACAACTACACTTATCGTAATAATATGAACCGGGAAAAGGAAAATCAATCTCACTCAAAAATTCAATTAATGTTCAAATATTCTGTGACAATAAACCAGTTAAAGATTGTAGCAAAACAGAAAAATAACGGCAGAAGTATCGACTATTTTCTGTTGGGTTTTCTAGTCTGTCCTGATCTGAGAGATTTACCGGCATCTGTCAATCCACAGAATTTCCTGGAGCCATCAGCCTCAGGATACACGCATCTAAACCACTCACCTACAGAAAAGTTCCTCTAAACCAACATACCATGTTGATATTCTAAAGAACAGTCATATCGGACTCGAAACGCAAATCTTCACAGATGCTGCCAGACCTACTGCGTTTCGCTAGCATTTTCTGGGTGCATCAATTTAATTACAGCTTTATTTTAGCAGCTGCACCAACCTTGGTCCCGATAAACCCTATCTGGGAACAACATAGATTATCTATTTTTAAACGCAAATAAAATATGTTTTGGTCACGTTAAATATTAAAGGACAGTACTTGAAGCACGTCAGGTCTTTAACCACGTTCGTCACTGTGGATCTAGCAGCACTCCTGACTGAAAGTTCTGTCAAAAATCCGAGTGGAAAACATACAACTGAGTAGATACCACAGCCTAATCATGCAGCCGAGTGAAATCACCACAAATTGAGGGTTAAATGCTTCAAGACTCCTATATCTCCCTCACGCATTTGTTCAATTTATGAAGCTAGGCTCGTTCTTCACACTAATTTTGAATTTAAGAAGAAATTTTCTGTAGCACCTCCTCAAATCAATTAAATTCAGAGGATTCAAAGTTTTAACCCAGGAGTACTTAGATAAATGGCGTTAATTAAGATGTGAATTTATATTTTTATTCAAAATAGCAGATGTTAAAATATAATTTTTTTAAAAAGCTCACCTGGAATCCATGCAATCGTATAAGGGGATAGAAAACAAGTCACTGTACTTTGAAAATTGATACGAAATAAAGGCAAAAATCGGTTATAGGCATTGGCTTGCAATCTTTCCGAAACCCGGGTTTCTCCACCCATCCCCCGCCCCCTCCGCCGTCTGTCTCGGCGACTACACAATCCACAGCCATTCTCAGAAAGAATCAGAAGATTTCAGCGACCCCAATACTCCACTCGTCCATCTTCAAAAATAATCAATCACCCCGCTGTATTCCACAAGCAAACAAATGTGAACTGCCCCTGGCGCATAGCTAGGCATCTCGAATGATGTGAGGGATGGATGATTCGCGCTGTTCCAAGCTGAAGACTGTCAGACACACTCGGGTCCCTAATTTACCTGGTAATGTCATATTTTAAAATTGAGTGTTAGTTCTCAAAATCATAACCCAAAGACATGTTCGTGTCACCAAAGTAAATGAAAACCCGTTGACTTTTCCGTAATTTAAAAAGATATTGGTTCAAAACTGTAAAACAAAAAGAGACCATTACATTGTGATATCCTGGAAGAAAATAGTGTTTGGGTTTAACTTGATCATGTGGGCTTTAGGGCTATTTATGTGATCCCCACAGTATCACATAAAATATCACTGTTTATGTTTTTGCTTGAACATTTCTAGTTTTGACATTGATACCTTCGTAAACCTAGGAAAGCATGTAAAAACGTTTTCTATCCGAAATCTGCACAATATTTCGTTTGAACTCTTGAGCAGAGGGTTGTTAGTTCAGACTGTATCACATTGTATTAGTACACAGAAGGCCATTCTGCCCATTGTGCTTGTGTCAGTTAGTTGAAAGAACAAATCGAATGTACCTACTCTGCAAATGTTTCTTTCTCAAGCATTTGTTGAAATTCCTTTTGAAAGTTACCTTTACTTTTGAAGTTGCTCCTAGCAGCCTTTCAGCGACCATATTATGTTTGATAAAGCATGCAAAATTATCTCCTGAGCCCCCTTCTGTTTTTTTAACCAATTACCCTCCTGTCAGTTTGTCCCTATTTATTCTATCAACACGTTTCATTTTGAAAACCTATGGTATTTTTCCTTAAACTTTTCTGCTCCAAGGAGTGTAAGATCAATTTCTCCAGTCTCTCCTTGGAACTGAAGTTTCTCATCCAATTAGCATTCTAGTAAATCTCCTTTGCACTGTCTCCAAATGACCTAAGATTTTTCATAATTTATTGAATCTTGGGATTCCCATTTCAGTGACCAAAAACATGTCAGTTTTTATAATTTTTTCTTAACTCCATAAAAAATATACTGACTATTTCATTTTCATTGTCATCAAGGAAGGGCCATTAAAATTATTCAAGGCCAAATTAGATAGATTTTTGACAGGTAATTGACTCAAAGGTTATGGGAGATGTACAGGAAAATGGAGACCAGACCATTTTTTCCAATCAGCCATGAACTTATCAAATGGCAGAGGAGGCTCGTAAAGCCGAAAGGCCTATTCTTTTTATATTAATTTGTGGGACGTGGATGTCGCTGGCTGGCCAGGATTTATTTACTGTCCTTGTTGACCTTGAGAAGGCGATGGTGAGCTGTCTTCTTGAACTGCCACAGACCACCTTCTGTGGGTTAACCCACAATACCCTTCTGGAGAGAAATCCAAGTTTTGACCCGGTAAAAGTAAAGAAACAGCAATATATTACCAAGTCAGAATGATCAGTAGTTTGGAAAGGAACTTACAGTTGGTAGTGTTCCCATGTACTGGCAGCCTTTGGCCTTCTAGATGGAACTGGTTGTGCTGTCTGAGGATCTTTGGTAAATTTCTGCAGTGCACATTGCATATAGTATACATTGCTGCTACTGAGCATCAGTGTGGAAGGAATGGAATGTTTGTGGATGTGGTGCCAATCAAGTGGGCTGCTTTGTCCTGGAATGTGTCAAGCTTCTTGAATATTGTTGTAGCTGCACCCATCAAGGCAAGTGGACAATATTCCATTATACTCCTGACTTGTGCCTTGTGGATGGTGGGCAGTCTTTGGGAAATCAGGAGGTGAGTTACATTCCACAGTATTCCTTGCCTCTTATCTGTTCTTGTAACAACTGGGTTTATGTGATGGAAACAGTTGAGTTTCTAATACATCAAGGGAAGGGAAGGGAGCTTATATGATTGCTGAATGTCAATGGTAAATTTGAGCACAGGATGTGGTTACTAAGCTATATAAAGAACTTGTTTGATGCAGTTAATTATTCAAATACTTCAAACCTGTCATCTGCATATTGGAAGTATGCAAGAGATAGGAGGCTAGTGGTATTTCCATTGAAGATACACGTTTTATGGTAACCAATAACAATGTTACCAAAGGCTGGGCCTGGAAGGAACCCCATGGCAATACCATCTAGTTGGGCATACACGGTTGAATTGAAGATGAACTCAACTGCCGGAGTTACTAATTTCATGACTATAAGAACACAGATTCAGGCGCAGCAGTGACGTTCAAAATTAGAGGGCTTTTTTTTAAGTGACAGGAAAAAGATTTAAAGGGGACCTGAGGGTCGGCTTTTTCACACAGAACGTGGTTTGTATGTGGAATGAAATGCCAGAGGAAATGGTAGATGCAACATTTAAAAGACATTTGGACATGTACATGAATAGAAGAGGTTTGGAGGGATATTGGCCAAATGCAGGCAAGTAGTACTAATTTAATTTGGGAAATTTGATTGGCATGGATGAGTTGGATCGAAGGATCTGTTTTATGCTGAATGACTCTAATATTCTATTTGACTAAAAGCTGTTTGTGTCCTACCTAACTTTGACCAGGTTGACTAAATCTGTTCATTGACGGTACATTCATAAGGAACGGATAGATGGTACGGTTCGTTCATCCGGTATGACAGGGTGGTACAAAGCAGCTCGAATTCTTAATTGTTCACATAATAATTTCCTGGTTTTAATTCCACTATTACAATCACAATCTTCTGGGGAGAG
The DNA here is from genome assembly GCF_020745735.1 of Hemiscyllium ocellatum. Taxonomy (NCBI): domain Eukaryota; kingdom Metazoa; phylum Chordata; class Chondrichthyes; order Orectolobiformes; family Hemiscylliidae; genus Hemiscyllium; species Hemiscyllium ocellatum. The sequence goes on along the minus strand of NC_083445.1, from coordinate 3,220,072 downwards.
TGTGATGAAGCTGCTCCTTTAACAAGGTTATGTTGTCCTTGGTTTTCTTTCAGAGAGGTGATAAAATACACAGATTCCAAAAAGTCTAAGTTGAAAGGTTTTAGGAACAGTTTGATTGTAGCTAACAGATACTTGCCTTAGGCAACAGGCTTTTAAGTTTTTGAAAAGAAAACTAGTAGGATGAAAGTGGAGTGCCCAGTTCTCCCAGCTCAGCTTTTGTCTCGTTTGGTTTGGTTTTTAGCAGTAGTGTTAAAAAGCTGCTGGATCCAAAGAAGCAGGACCATGCTGATCTCTCTCTGACCTCTCTCCTGTAAGACCTTGTGTCTGATTTTACCTTTTGTGCCAAGTGGTGTTTAAGGAGATTGTAGCAAGTATTTGGAACAGCATCATCAAGTTGGGATAATCTGTTGGGTTTTGGGATAGGTTATGTTATTCTGTATTCTGTTCTCTTTTGTTCATGTTTCATTCACTAATACATAGAGCATAGAACATAGAACAGTACAGCACAGAACAGGCCCTTCAGCGCACGATGTTGTGCTGACCATTGATCCTCATGTATGCACCCTCAAATTTCTGTGACCATATGTATGTCCAGCAGTCTCTTAAATGTCCCCAATGACCTCGCTTCCACAACTGCTGCTGGCAACGCATTCCATGTTCTCACAACTCTCTGTGTAAAGAACCCGCCTCTGATATCCCCTCTATACTTTCCTCCAACCAGCTTAAAACTATGACTCCTCATGTTAGCCATTTCTGCCCTGGGAAATAGTCTCTGGCTATCGACTCTATCTATGCCTCTCATTATCTTGTATACCTCAATTATGTCCCCATCTCCTCCTCCTTTTATCCAATGAAAAAAGTCTGAGCTCAGTCAACCTCTCTTCATAAGATAAGCCCTCCAGTCCAGGCAGCATCCTGGTAAACCTCCTCTGAACCCTCTCCAAAGCATCCACATCTTTCCTATAATAGGGCGACCAGAACTGGACGCAGTATTCCAAGTACAGTCTAACAAAAGTTTTATAGAGCTGCAACAGGATCTCACGACTCTTAAACTCAATCCCCCATTAATGAAAGCAAAAACACCATATGCTTTCTTAACCACCCTGTCCACTTGGGTGGCCATTTTAAGGGATCTATGTACCTGCACACCAAGATCCCTCTGTTCCTCCACACTGCCAAGAATCCTATCCTTAATCCCGTACTCAGCTTTCAAATTCGACCTTCCAAAATGCATCACCTCGTATTTATCCAGGTTGAACTCCATCTGCCACCTCTCAGCCCATCTCTGTATCCTGTCAATGTCCCGCTGCAGCCTACAACAGCCCTCTATACTGTCAACAACACCTCCAACCTTTGTGTCGTCTGCAAACTTGCTGACCCATCCTTCAATCCCCTCATCCAAGTCATTAATAAAAATTACAAACAGTAGAGGCCCAAAGACAGAGCCCTGTGGAACACCACTCTCCACTGACTTCCAGGCAAAGTATTTTCCTTCTACTACCACTCGCTGTCTTATTTTGGCCAGCTAATTCTGTATCCAGACAGCTAAGTTCCCTTGTATCTCTTTCCTCCTGACCTTCTGAATGAGCCTACCATGGGGATCCTTATCAAATACCTTGCTGAAATAATGTTGTAAATAAATTTTGTTTTATTTGAAACAAAGTGGTTTGACCAGCGACATCTGTCCTGGAATATCAACTTTACACCTACTTAAAACAAGTCGTAAAGTTAGAGTCTGGGCTACTTCCTTGAAATGATTTGAGGGGTCTGGCCTGGTCCATAACAATAGGTTTGGTACTCACCTATCAGATGCCGGGTCACAGTGAGGTTTCAGAATTGAAGAGTGTAACTGAAACACGTTCTGACAGATATCTGAGATATTGGCATTGCTGAGGTGTGGACCAAATGCTCAAACCTTCAGGGAAACTAAAATTGCATGAAAAATTGCCAAAACAAAGAATGTCAAAATAACTGTGATCTCCAAGTCATAGAGATGTACAGCATGGAAACAGACCCTTTGGTCCAACCTGTCCACGCCGACCAGATATCCCAACCCAATCCAGTCTTACCTGCCAGCACCCAGCCCATTATCCCACAAAACCCTTCCTATTCATATACCCATCCAAATGACTCTTAAATGTTGCAATTATACCAGCCTCCACCACTTCCTCTGGCAGCACATTCCATTCACGAACCACCCTCTGTGTGAAAAGATTGCCCCTTAGGTCTCTTTTATATCTTTCCCCTCTCACCCTAAACCTATGCCCTCTAGTTCTGGACTCCCTGGCCCGAGGGAAAAGACTTTGTCTATTTACCCTATCCATGTGCCTCATAATTTTGTGAACCTTTATGAGGTCACCCCTCAGCCTCCGACACTCCAGGGAAAACAGCCTCGGCCTGTTCAGCCTCTCCCTATAGCTCAAATCCTCCAACCCTGGCAACGTCTTTGTAGATTTTTTCTGAACGCTTTCAAGTTTCACAACATCTTTCCAATAGGAAAGAGACCAGAGTTGCATGCAATATTCTAACAGTGGCCTAACCAATGTCCTGTATAGCCGCAATGTGACCTTCCAACTCCATACTCTGACCAATAAAAGAAAGCATACCAAACGCCTTCTTCACTATCCTATCTACCTGTGACTCCACTTTCAAGGAGCTATGAACCTGCACCCCAAGGTCTCTTTGTTCAGCAACACTCCATAGAACCTTACCATTAAGTGTGAGACTAACTGTGTTAAACACTGGCCTTTACCTCTCTGTTCAGGGTTGATATCCAACTTAGATTGAACAGACAAAAATCTTTGCCATTTATGGTGATAAGGATCCTACAAGAAATTCATTTGACTGTCTCATCCAAATTTCCAACCGTCATAGAATAAAACTAAATCAAATGTAGTGTTAAAAAAACACAGAAACACCAATGGAATGACTAGTGTCAAAGATGGAGTGATTACATTGATGCAGTAGGCTTCCTTCTGGGCTATGTTATTCGGACACAGTAAAGGGAGCTTTTCTCTGGATCGAACCATTCTACCAGTCATCAGATTGCTTAATACTCTCACTTATTTCAAAAATGTGAAGACTTTTCATTTCCCCAGTACAAACAAGTAATTGGTTATAAAACACACTAACAATAATTGTTGTAATCTATCAGTGTTAATATTAATCTTCCTGTCCTTTTATTGAATGAGGCTGTACAAAGCAGCTATCAGATTGTAAATCTTAGAATTTTGTTGAAAGGAGCCAATAGAAGCAAGGAGGACAAAGTGAGGATTGCAGATGCTGGAATTCAGAGTCGATAAGTATGGCACTGGAAAAGCACAGCAGGACAGGCTGTTTGTCCACTTGTGGTCTGTTGCATTAGTGAGTAAAGATTTTAGGCATTTCTCTAAATATTCTATGGCCGTTATGCTCTGCTATTCTTTTAGGCAAAAGTGGGTACTACATTCCTGATGAAGGGCTTTTGCATGAAATGTCAATTTTCATGCTCCTTGAATGCTGCCTGATCTGCTGTGCTTTTCCCGCACTGCTCTAATCTTGACTCTACTATTCTTTTGGCTAGTGCAGTGTTAAGGGGAGGCTTGTATTTAAGACATTGAGATAGTACTTGTTTCTTTAGGCATTTGTGCAGGAAATACAGCTGTTCGCAGATGGCACTCTGTCAGATGGCATTGGTTTCCCATTTTCGGGCCAGTTTTAGCATATTGCACCCATAGGTGTTAGCGAGTTCTGAGAAGGTTTAAAGCTGAGGTTGAGATTCTGCATGTAGGTTTGCTCGCTGAACTGGAAGCTTCATTTTCAGATGGTTCATCACCATACTAGGTAACATCATTAGTTAACCTCTCCTTAACACCGCACTAGCCAAAAGAATAGCAGAGCAAAACGGCTGCAGAGTCCTTGAGAAATGATTAATGATGCCCACAACAGATTCTGTAAATACAATGGGGAAATTTTACACCAAAAAATCTTCACTCACTAATGCAACAGCTCATGAATGGACAGACATAGTACAACAAGCCATAGATATTAGACAGCAACAAATGCAGAAAATGAAAAAACTAGACCTGCAGAAAAAACTAGACATACTCACTCAAAATAACAACACAGACAACACAGAAGCATGGATAAAAAACTTATCTGACTGATACTTAACAGGCATTGAAAAGGCAGTCTTAATAAGAGGATTAAATTACAACTTCCTGGATGCAGACAAGAAAGATTTCCTAGCAGCATTAGAAACAACACTGAAAGACAGCCAACTCACAGAAGAAACCCAGCAAACCATCAGTCACACCAACATTAAGCAGGAAAAAGGAAGGAAACAAACTCAATACACAAGAGAGGAAAGCACTAGAAAGACTATAAAAAACATTGTTATCCTACCTGCAGACAAAGGACACTTGATAGTCATTTTAAATCAAAGAGATTACATTGAGAAAGCAAACACGCTACTTGCAGATACCAACACTTACCAACAAGTGGCAATAGACCCAAGTCCACCACTAGAGATCCGAATCGCAGCCCTACTCAAAATACTTCAGACATCTAAAGAAATAAATAAGACCGACTTCCAAAAAATGAAACCAGATGGATCCAATACACCACGCTTCTACAGATTATGCAAAATTCACAAACCAGGAGCCCCCCTCAGAACCCATGGTCTCACTACCTGGAACACCAATTTGCAGATTGGCCAAGGAGCTAGACCAAAGACTAAAATACTTAGTAGAAGGCTCACGCCACTCCATCCACTCCACCCAAGAATTCCTGAAGACAATCAAAGACACCAAGATAGAAGAGGATGAAATAATGGTCTCCTTTGATGTAACAGCCCTGTTCATATCTATCAACATCAACCTAGCCAAGGAAACACTGACTACACTATTAGAAGAACCAAAGACACATATACCAAACACCACCAACATCATCAGCAAGGACAATATCATCAAGCTAGTGGACCTATGCCTTACCGCTCACCACCTTCAATAACAAGACCTACAGACAAACCAATGGATTATCCACGGGATGTCTGATATTAGGGTTCTTAGCAGAGGCAGTAATGCAGACACTCAAACAAATAGCTCTGCCAACCATCCAACCCAAACTTTGGATCTGCTACGTGGATGACACCTTTGTTATCACAAAGTGAAACAAATTAGAAGAAACCTTCAAAACTATCAATAATAATCTTACTGGCAATAAATTCACGAAAGAGGAGGAAAGCAACAACTTTCCTAGATATCGCAGTAGAGCGATCAGCCTAATGGGGAACTTCAAACCAGCATCAACAGGAAAACAGCACATACAGACCAAATACTGAACTAAAGAAGCAATCATCCCAACACCCACAAAGAAAGCTGCATTAGAACATTATTTCAATGAGCCACCACACACACACTACAGCACAGAGGAACTACACAGAGCAGAGGAAAATCACCTATGCAGGGAATTCAAAAAGAACAAGTACCCAATGAACACAGTCCGCCAATTTCTGACCAACAAACCCAAGCAAGCAGACAAAAATACATATCAAAGACATCTCAAAATGACTGCCAGACTACTTAGACCTCTTGGCATCATGGTAGCCCACAAACCCACAAACACAATAAAACAGCAGCTAATGAACTTTAAAGACCCTATACAGACAACAAGCAAAACTAATGTCTTTTACAAAATACCTTGCAAGAACTGTAACAAACTGGCAGAAAAGTAGCCACCAGGATACATGAACATCAACTAGCCACAAAATGACATGACCCACTCTCACCAGTATCCTTACATACAAACGAAGCAGGACACCATTTCGACTGGGACAACACATCTATCCTAGGACAAGCCAAACAGAGACATGCATGAGAATTTCTAGAAGCAAGGCATTCCAAGCGGAACTCTATCAACAAACACATTGACTTGGATACCATTTAGCACCCCCTGAGAAAAAAGAACAGGAAATGACATCACCACAGGAATTGACACCACCAACCCAAGGAAACCTAAACACATAAATAGAAAGCAGGCTATACTACCAGTGCTTCATCCAGAGGCTCATTGATGATGTTACCTAGAATGGTGACAAAACATCTGAAAACGAACCTTCCAGCTTAGTGAGCAAGCCTACATCCAGAACCTCAACCTGAGCTACAAATCTTCTCAAAACTCACTAGTCATTCTTCAGTTTCTCTGCTTGGATGTTGGCTTGACTTGCTGAATATTTCCTGTATTGTCTTTTTTTTTGTTTCAGTTTTTGTTTATCTACTGTATTTTACTTTATGTTTTATTTTACCTGTTAATTTAAGATTTAAAAGTTGAATTGCTATAACCTATAAGATACTGAATTCAATTCGAGACTTAACTGCTGCTTTTGAAACGCATTTGTCTATTAGAATCATTCTTGTAAATTCTTCCTCTAAGTCATTCTAAACAAGTATGAACAAGTAGAGGGAATTCAGTGGAGTACATATCTCTAACATTCATGTTAAGTCAATATTATTACAATTAAGCAACTCTTCCTTGCTTAGTTACGTTTCTGTAGTAACACAGCAGAAAAAAAAGAAACATTTTATTCAGTACTTCCAAACCACGGAGGAGACCTCAGGCCAATCAACACCCTACAACATGCTTTGTAAACTCTGCATATGCACTGATAACTGTGATGAGATTCATTGCAGAAACTGAGTTAATCCATATTATTCTGTAAGTTAACAAAACTGAATAAATTAATCCACAACATTCTTTGAAAAAGTCAGTTCCCCCTTTCCCCAAAGTGAAAAATTTCTTCAAAATGTTACAAGGTCTGGATCTGAATCCACATCTTTGCGTAAAGTTGATCAGTTCTTCCTTTTGCCATACCCTATCTGTGTAGCAGAGTTTGTTGAAATTAATCCATTAAACTTTGAAACAATTGACTGTAAACAAACAGATAACAAATAGGGGTGAGAGACAGAATCGGAGAATTGTTATGGTGCAAAAGCGGGTCATTCAGCCCATTGTGTCTGCACAACTTTCTGAGTGAGTGACGTGACTTAGTTATATTTTCCTGCACCTTCCCATAATCCTACATACTATTTCTATTTAAACAATCATCTCCATCTCATGTCCTCTTGAATGTTCCGACTGAACTGGCTTCCATCACACTTCATGTGTTCCAGACCCAAAAGCACATATGTCAAAAAAATTTCTTTTCACGGTGCATTTCTTTCTTTTGCAAATTACTTTATATCTGTGCTGTCTCCTGATCTTTTTGTGAGTGGGAACAGTTTCTCCTTGCCTCTTCTGTCCAGAACCCTTGTGATTTTGAAAATTACGATCAAATTTCCTTTTAAATTCTCCTCTCCAAAGAAGCATTGCGGTAAGAAGTTACTTGTGGTCTTTTTGAAACAAAATAACTGGGTGATATTCCAAATTAATACATAGAAACAAAGCAGATAGGAGCAGGAGGAAGCCATTCAACCCTTTGAGCCCACTCTGCCATTCATCACAGTCATGGCTGATCATCCAATTCAATAACCTAATCCTGCTTTCTCCCCGTAACATTTGGTCCCATTTGCCCCAAGTGCTGTGTCTATCCGCCCCTTGAATACATTCAATATTTTGGCATCAACTACTTTCTGTGGCAATGAATTCCACAGCCCCATCACTGTTTGGGTGAAAAAATGTCTTCATCTCCTTCCTAAATAGTCCACCCCAAATCCTGAGACTGTGACCCCTGGTTTTGGATGCAACCACCATCGGAACATCCTCTCTGCATCTACCCTGTCTAGTCTTGTTAGAATTTTGAGATCTCCCCTCACTCGTCTGAACTCCAGCAAAAACAATCCTAACTGAGTCAATCACTCTTCATACATCAGTCCCACCATCTTGGTGGTAAACTTTCTGGTAAACCTTTGCTGCACTCCCTTGAGAGCAAGAGCATCCTTCCTCGGAAAAGGAGACCAAACTGCACACAATATTCTAGGTGTGGCTTCACCAAGGCCCTGTATAACCACAACAACACATCCCTGTTCCTGTACTCGAAACCTCTCGCAATGAAGGCCAACATACTATTTGCCTTCTTTACTGCTTGCTGCACCTGAATACATACCTTCAGTGACTGGTGCACAAGGACACCCAGGTCCCGCTGCACACTCCCTCTCCCAGTTTATAGCCATTCAGATAGTTATCTACCTTCTTGTTTTTGCTTCCAAAGTGAATAACCTCACATTTATTCAAATTATACTGCATCTGTCATTGATTTGCCCACTACCCAACCTGTCCAGATTATGCTGAAGGACCTCTGCATCCTCATTACAGTTCACCCACCCACCCAACTTGGTATCATCTGTAAACTTTAAGATGTTACATTTTGTTCCCTCATTCAAATTATTAATAGATATTGTAAATAGCTAAGGTCTCAGCACCAGTCCCTGTGACACCCCACTAGTTACTGCCTGCCAATTTGAAAAGGACCCATTAACTGCTACTCTTTGTTTCCTCTCTGCCAACCAGATTTCTATCCATCTCAACACACTTCCCCATATCCCATACACATTAATGTTGCACAATAACCTCTTATGCAGGACTTTGTCAAATGTTTTCTGAATGTCCAAATATACCACATCTACTGTCTCCCCCTTGTCAACTCCAATAGTTACATCTTCATAGAATTCCAACAGATTTGTCAAGCATGATTTCCCCTTCAGAAATCTATGCTGACTCTGTCTGATTCTGCCACTGCTTTCTAAATGTCTCCTATAAAGTCCTTGATGATGGATTCCAGAATTTCATATCTCTCCAATCACACAAGTGAGTGAAAAATATATTAGATGCCTTTGGCCATGAAAAAAAGCGTTGATGCATGAGGAGAATCATAGAACCCCTACAATGTGGAAGCAGGCCATTCAGCCCATCTAGTCAATGCTGACCCTCCAAAGAGTATGCTGCCCACACCCACCCTATCCCTGTTACCCCAGATACCCCATAGCTAATCCACCTAGCTAGCTGAACCCTGGACACCATGGGTAATTTAGCATGGCCACTCCATCTAACTTGCACATCTTTGGACTGTGTGAGGAAAAGCACACAGACATGGGGAGAACATGCAAACTCCACACAGATATTCAACTGAGGGCAGAATCAACCCAGATGCCTGGTGCTGTGAAGTAGCAGTGCTAACCACTGAGCCACCATGCTCTTCATTTCCTGGAATAGGACTTGAATATACAAATATCTGAAGGATATCTGAAACCTGACAGAAAACTGTATTCTCTTCATTTCTAAATTCTGCTTTCTTAAAACAAAAATGGACAACATTGCTGGAGTCATAAAATGGATGAGAGTAATCATATTTCCAGAAGCTTCTGAACCCCTAAATTGTATAGACATTCTAGCAAAATCTGAAATAAGAGACTTGACGTCCAGCCAGCTCTGGATAAAAGAGCCATTATGCTGAAATCAGCACTTATGCCTTTGCAGTTACTTCCACGTCAGAATTAGAACTCTAATGGAGGAGGTAAATCCACCTTCTTAGGGTAATGACCTTCCAGTTAGCTCACTGAGAAGGCCTGTCAGCATCTGAAGTCTGTCTCTTTGATACATGACTGAAATTAGAGCTAGCTGAACTGCTTAAATCTTTTATACATCTGTGGAACTTGGGCATCATTGGCTGGCCAGCATTTATTGCCTGTCCCTAGTTGTCCTTGAGAAGGTGGTGATGAGCTGCATTCTTCAACCACTGCAGTCCATGTATACAATTTGAGATTCAAAATTAGTTGCTGTTTCACATCCAGAGGGACAGCAGGACTCCAGACTGAATTGGTAGCCTGCCTTAGGCCTGCAAAAAGGAAACCTAATGGGTTCAGCTCACTGAGGAGATTACTGTAGGACACTGATCTCCAAGAAGTTATCACTCATGTGAATTAATTCTTAATATCTCTGAATTTACCAAAATTTGTAATTTATAACCCACCTCCTCTCCTGTCCTGTCTTCCTTATTTTATAGTGTTCATAATGTGTAAGACTAGTGTAGTGAAGCAATTCCTCTGTGTTTGAATGTTTTGTTAATAAATCCAACCATTCATTTCATCTTAAAGGTCTTTTTGCTGTCAGTTTATTGCAAAATTGGAATCTGAAACCAACATCTGGGGGCCACATACCAACTGAAGCCAAGAACTTAGATGATAACCTGATCCTAGCCTAATCAACATTGATATCATAGAGTCGCAGAATTGTTACAGTGCTGAAATAAAAAACCCACTCAGCCCATCATGTCACCCTTTGAACTACCTCAGTATAGGACAGCAGTAAAAAGGGAAAGGAGTAAATTAAACAACATCTCGTTGTCCTGGGCTTAAAGGAGGAAAACCAATCATAATTTAAATTGTCACTCTTTGTCCATGAGACCATCCTTTGACTTCGACTGCATTCAATTTGATTCATTTATTCAATTTACCACTACTTACCCATTTACGCCCACTTAAGATTCAAGTGAATTTGAATGAGATTGAAAGGATATTTGCGGGCAACTTGCTGTTGACAAAACAGATGCAGCTTCAGGTACAATATAAGTTCAAATTCTGAATTGCTCCCATGAAGAAAACTCTTGCATGTAATTTGATTTTTCTGCCATACTGATAAATCTTTAGCTGCCTCCTGGCCACATACCAACTGAAGCTAAATAGTTAGATGATAAACTGATCCCAGCTTAACCATTATTGATGTCACAGAATCACAGAAATTACAATACCAAAAAAATGCCACTCAGCCCAACGTATCACCATCCATTCTCTGAATGAGCAACTCAGCAGGTCTGGCAGCATCTGTGAAAGGAAGTCAGAATCAACGTCCCAAAATGTTAACCCAATTTCTCTCCACAGATGCTGCCAGGCCTGTTGAGTTTTTCCAGCAATTTCTATTTTTGTCTCTGATTATTATTTCTTTCCTGAGTGAGTGTTTCTAGAAATTTTTTCCACTCATTGAGGTTAAACTTGAGGTTAAACATTGGATTTATAATTGCAGGCTTATCTTCACATGCTTTTCTGACAAGAGTGTAAAATTTGCAATTCTCCTGTTCTCTGGCACAATGCCTAACTTTGAAGAAGACTGAAAAATTATGGTCAGTGCCTTCACAATTTCCATTCCCACATCTCTCTGTATCCTGGGTTGCATCTCATCCAGTGCTAATACCTTAGCGACTTTAAGTACAGACAGCCTATCTATTGCCTCTTGCTTTTCAATTTTAAACTTGGTAGTGTCTGAATTACCTCCTATTTCTCCATAGCCTGTGTAATATCTCCTTCCCTGGTAAAGACAGATGCAAAGAAGTAATTTACTATCTCACCTGTGCTCTCTGCTTCCATGTGTAAATCTCCCTTTTTGATCCTCAATCTCTTGAGCATCCTTCTACTATTTAACTTTCCTACCAGCAGTTTACAATGAAATAAATGTTAGTACGTCAGGAGTCCATTCAGTTCAAAGGACTTATGCTAGTATGATCTCTACATATATCTACTGCAATCCCATTTCCCTTCTCTTTACCTTTAAATATTTTTCCAATATAGTTTAATTTAGAACATGTGGAAAATTGCCCCCACTTTTTTCCAGATTACAAAGTGACTCTATTTCAAAAGTACACCATTAATTACAAAATGTTGAGGGGCATCCTAAGATTATGAAAGAAATGTTATAATTTCTTTTTCTTTTTAAATACTGTGACTCGGCTTCATTAGCTCCTATGATATTATGTTCCACATTCTAATAAATGCAAGAAAAATCTTCTAATTTTCACTTTTGTGATTTAATATTGTCATAGAGTAATAGAGATGTGCACCTGATTTATTCATTCATTGCTTAAAAAAAACTTCACTAATGTTACAAATCTTTTCATAACATTGAATGATTCCTTTAGCTTCTTTCTTAATCATCTCTGTTTAGTGCATATATACCTAGCGTATTGAATCTCTTATCCTTCAAATTACAAATCACTTCAACATCTTTTCTTTCACAGTGTCAAAATCTGTACAAATTGCTGCTGTTTTAGTTTAACTAAAGTTTTCTACATTTGCAATATCAATCCTTGCCTTCTTCATATCAAACTCAGAATCTCATTTGTATTTTTATTATCTTTTTCCAACCTCAGCCTTCTTTTAATGATCTGTATGCCTGTGCCTGGTTTGTGTTTATTCCCCATTTCTTCCCCATTTCATTCAAAATATTGTCATTTGTATTATTTCTGTTATTTTCCCCAGAATCTGTGTCATATTTTATATGTCATATTATGAACTATGTCTGTTCAATTTTCTGCCTCACCCTTTGTTCAAAAAGTGGCAACAGATGTAGCTTCCTAATTGCACTTGATATCAAAGCAGTTGAATGTAGAAATTTAACAGAGGTAGGAAAAGAAATTAACCTTTCAGCAACCCCATATGAAGTAGCCATATCTTCTTGATACCGAGTCTTAAAATAATCCACAGTATACTAAACTATGAATTGGTGGAAAAGCATTGAACTATATGTCTGCTGCTCCATTATATCATTTACTTTAGCAGACTATGAAAGATTATTTTGTCTATAGTTTGTTGGTACTTAGAGTCTGTACAGATGCAAAGAATTTATTTACTGTACAGATCATGCCCCTTGCCTGTTTACTGAACTGAATCAGATCTAAGCGATGAAAAAGGAATAGTTTTATTAAGTTGTTGTCATGCCAATGCATGACTCTAAAAGCTCTGACTTATCAGTACTTCATTCACACTATTAACAGTGAGACTGCTATCAGTTTATTGCTGAGATGCAAATCTTCATCAAAGATATAATGCAGGAGCTGCATTTACTAACATCTTTGTCATAAATTCAAATGTTAGTTTCAGGATCAGTTCAGTTATACTTGTCTGACAAAGTATATAATTTGTTTATTTATATTCCTGTGCAATGTCAGCTCCGATATAGCTGTGAAATACTGCACAGACTGAATAACTTAGTGTTAATTACAGAATATACCATGTGCAATTCACTATCAGTTCCAGAATATTTAAAGTGTATACTAAGCAAATCACCTTAATCTCCACTGTAACTATATATATTGGATAGTTTAACATTAACTTCTATGTATGCACAGTACACATTGAGCAAGGAAGAGGCTTGTGGCACAGTGGTAGTGTCCTACATCTGAGCCAGAAGGCTTGGGTTCAAGTCCTACTTGCCTAAGAGATATACCATAACATGTCTGAATAGGTTGATTAAAATTTATAAAATATAATGTGACACACATTATCTGTACTCCTAGTCTAGCAATATTATCACTAGGCCATCACTTCATCCAATTATAATTGGGGGAGGTGATGGCCGAGTGGTATTGTTTCGGACTATTAATCCAGAGACCTTGATAATGTTCTGGGGACTGGGTTGAAATCCTGTCATGGTCGGAGGTGGAATTTGAATTCAATACATACCTGGAATTAGAAGTCTAATGATGACCATGAAACTATTGTCAGTTTTGGGGGAAAAAACCCATCTGGTGTACTAATGCCCTTTAGGGAAGGAAACTACCAAATGTACCTGGTCTGGCCTACATGTGGCTCTAGACGCACAGCAATGTTGTTGACTGTCCTCTGGGCAATTAGGGATAGGTGATAAATGCTGTGCTGGCCAGTAATGCCCATATCCCATGAATGAATTTTTAAAAAAACATACTCTGCATGTTTTATGTGTGTCTCAATGTCAACTCTAAAAAGAACCATCTGAATCTTAAAGTTACAGAAAAGTTGCAGGTTTGATCTGCAGCTCAATCTGTTGGTGTATCAGCATAACAAATTAATATCTCTATAATGTAACTAATTTCACTAATGTTCATATGGATAATTATAGTAAACTATATATCATCTGCGGAGCTGGTAGACCTGATAGTGAACATGTTTGAATGGAAATAATCCAAAGTTGGGCTTTGAAGATTTTAAGTGATGGAGCAGTGACTGTTTCATTTGACAAGATTTTTCATTGTAGAATTATCCTGGGGAAGAAATATTGTTCATTCAGTGTCTTGGAAACAAATGATCTTTGTTGTGTCTAATGATGGTGATCTCATGTTTTTGTCATTACCAGAACACACCAGGTACGTGTTTCTATCAATTCCCACCAATCTATTTCAGGTTTTATTGGACATGATCTGTCTATGTTGCTTCCTTCTTTGCTGCAGTGATTCCCATTTCAAAACCATGGTCAAGGGCATGGTTGTGATATTATTTCTTGGACTGATTCATACAAAATTATGCAGCATATCCTTAGATCACTTCAATTTTATTTATATCTCCAAGCCTACAAGAATCCACACGGAACTTGTATACTCCAGGAATATACTAATCTTTGGTAAGCTGTAACTCCCATTTTTTTGTTGCAATGCATCTTGACCACAGGTTAGAAACATCCTTTTCTAAAAGAGGACTGACAGCCAAAAAAAAGACTGCAGAAGTACATTAAGTGGCTATCTAGGGAGGGAGAGAGAGAGAGAGAGAGACTCATAGAATGTGACACCTAAAGATGTGAAAGAAACTTCAAACAAATACCCTTCAAAGGTCAAGAGGCAAGATGAGCTGCAACTTAAAATATTAGAACACAAAGTATTGGTTAGAGAATGGTAAATGTGTGGATTTTGACTACTCATAGAAGATTTTTCTCAGCCCATAAGATTAAGATATCAGTTATTTATGACATCTCTGACGAGCAAAGCAGAAAAAGATTTTTTGCATCGATCCACACAGCCTCTCCTTTCCCCATTCTCCCGCAAACTCATACTCAGGCCTGAGGTTCATTCTTTGCCGGATGACTGTCCTTCATTTTGCTCACCACTAACTCCTAACAAGCTGTTATAGGGTCTTCAGCTGCGTTTTCCAGTCTGCATTAAATAGGTCATTATCAAAATATTGGTCATGATTCAGAAGATAGTTCTCTGAGTCAAATGATCATGGGTTCAATGTCCCACTCCAGTGAATTATGCATAACATTCGATGCTAACCTTTCAGTGCTGCAATGAGGAAGTGTTTAAGAAGGCAGCTCATCACCATCTTGGCCAGGGGAATAGGATGCGCAATAAATGCTGACGTAGCCAGTATTAGCCATAACCCATGAATTTAAACAAAAGATGATATTGAGGTTCCGTTTACTCAACATAATAAAATGTATCAACATGAATTTTGGAATAAAAAGTGAAATTGGATGCTGTTGCTGTCACTTCAATTTCAAACTTACAGCAGCAGCTGGTGTTTACTTAATATTGTTCAGTTTGGAAATCAGATGTTGCAGTTAGTGATTTCACATTTCTCCAGGTGTTCCTTACAAAATGCAATCAATTAGAAAGCATTGATTTTACAGGAGCTTTGGCTCAATGGTTAGCACTGCTGTCTCACAGCACCAGGGACCTGGGTTCGACTCCAGCCTCGGGCAACTGTCTGTGTGAAGTTTGCACATTCGCCCTGTGTCTGCGTGGGTTTTCTCTGGGTGTTCTGGTTTCCTCCCACGATCCAAAGATGTGCAGGTCAGGTGAATTGGCTACGCTAAATTGCCCGTAGTGTTGGGTGCATTAGTCAGAGGGAAATGGGTCAGTGGGAAGGGTAGGGCAGATAGGTGGTGATGAGTTCAAGAGTTGGTTCTGGGATGAGAGGAGATTTGGAAATTAGTGAAATCGATGATGATACCATGTGGTTGAAAGGTCCCAAAGTGGAAAATGAGGCGTTCTTCCTCCAGTAGGCAGATGGCTTTAATTTGGTGGTGGAGGAGGCCAGGACTTGTGTCCTTGGTGGAGTGGGAAGGGATTTAAAGTGGTTGGTCACAAGGCAGTGGGGTTGTTTGGTACGTATTTCCCAGAGATATTCC
This sequence comes from Hemiscyllium ocellatum, assembly GCF_020745735.1. Lineage (NCBI taxonomy): Eukaryota > Metazoa > Chordata > Chondrichthyes > Orectolobiformes > Hemiscylliidae > Hemiscyllium > Hemiscyllium ocellatum. Next base: position 3,204,232 of record NC_083445.1, on the reverse strand, counting down.
CTAAACTGCTCCGCGAGGTGGCATCCTGTTTCCCCATTGTAGAAGAGGCCACATCAAGAGCAATGGATGCAGTAGGTGAGGTGAGTGTTAGGTGCACTACATGTAGAAAAATCTCTGCCGGATGTGAACATATCTTTTGGGGCTTTTGACAGAGGTGAGAGGGAAGGTGTGGGTGCAGAGTTTACACCTTGTATGGTGGCAAGGGAAGGTGCTGGGTGTGGAGGGAGGGTTGGTGGCTAGGGGGGGCGTGGAGGTTAGCGGGGGAGGTGGCATGGACCTAACAAGGGAGTTGCAGACGGAAATTTATCTGCAGAACGCAGATGGGGTAGAGATGGAAATATATCTTTGCTGGTGGAGTCTGACTGAAGTTTGCAGAAATGGTGGATGATAATGCACTGTATCCGGAGATTAATGGAGTGGAAGGTGAGGACTGGGGGATTCTATCCTTGTTGTAGTTGGAGGGGTGGGATTCAAAGGCCGAGGTGCAGGAAGTGGAGGAGATGTGCTGGAGAGCATTGTTGATCACGTGCAAGGGGAAATTGTAGTCTCTGAAATAGGAGGACATCTGAGATGTTCTGGACTGGAATTGCTCCTCCTGGGAGCAGATACGGCAGAGGCGGAGGAATTGGGAATAAAGAATTGATGTTTTGTAAATGTTGCAAGAGTACCTGCCTTCACCACTTTCTCAGATAGTGTGTTCCATATTTCTCCCACCCACTGGGTGAAAAAATGTTTCCTCTGATCTCTCCTAAACCACTTGTTTCTTACCTTAAACTTATGCTCACAATTCATCCCTCCCTCCTCTCCAGTTTCTCACTGCAGCCAACAGCAGTTTTTCCAGATTGTTGTCTGGGAAACCATGTAAGGAAATTCAAACAAAGCCCCTCCATTAATTAATTAAGTTATCTATCTTTCTGTTATTTTTGGGTTTTTAAACTTCTCACATTTGCCATGCTACATTCATCCACTCATTTTAAAAATCTGATGTGCCTGTGCCTGTTTCAGAGGCAGTAATAACTGTTGATCTTTTGAAAAGATCACCAGGAATTTCTGAAAATGGTAGTTCTATGGCGAGAGATAAACATGGCCTCTGTTTTAAATGAATATAGCTTTTATTTTCTTATTATTTTCCTTGTCTCCATTGGGAAGGACGGTGCTTGTAAAGTTCAATGAAACAAGTAGGGACGTAATTTAACGTGCAAAATTCTTGCTGCAGTGTGTATTTAGATAAGGTTTTAAATTCAATAACCATAGATGCTACTTGGACAGTTAAAGTCACAATTGTTGTATTATAGTCCCTGCCAAGGAAAATAATTTTAAATATATTTATGTTTGTATCTTTTTAATTTTCAAGATTTCCAAATTGTTTTACAAATAGTCATTTCATTTTTTTCCCTGAGTATAGACACTACACTAATTTATGCAAACAAAGCTGTCAACTTCCACACCAAGGTACCATAAAAAGCAAGTGAATGAATGGTCAAATAATTTGTTTTGATAATATTGGTTGAAAGAAGAATATTGATCAGAACACTCTGTTCTCTTTTGGAATTGTTCCAGGAGATCTTTTTTATGTCCATTCACCCAAAATAAGTAGACTCTTGACTTAACTTTATTATGACAAAGAATTAATGTGAATTACATGATCAAGCGCATTGTGTGATTTTTAACACATGATTTATCAGTTAATCACGTTTTGTAATTGATAGGTGATCATGCTAAGCAGATTATTCCAAAAGGGACAAGGCAGGACTGGGTGAGACCATTTGGCATTTGTAATCTGTTCTTTTCTCCACTACTTTGTCAGTGAGGCAACCGGATGGCAATTAGTTAGGAATCGTTGACCCTAAAATGTCAGATACAAGAGTACATTTTTTCCTATTGGGGTGAAAATGTAGCACAGGGATTATAGCCTTAAAATCAGAGCCATGCTATTTAAGACAGAAGTTAGGAAATGCTTCGTCACTTAGAACACAGAACAGTACAGCACAGAACAGGCCCTTCAGCCCACGATGTTGCCGACCATTGATCCTCATGTATACACCCTCAAATTTCTGTGATCATATGCATGTCCAGCAGTCTCTTAAATGTCCCCAATGACCCTGCCTCCACAACTGCTTGCTGGCAAAGCATTCCATGCTCTCACAACTCTCTGTATAAAGAACCCACCTCTGACATCCCCTCTATATTTTCCTCCAACCAGCTTAAAACTATGACCCCTCGTGTTAGTCATTTCTGCCCTGGGAAATAGTCTCAGGCTATTGACTCTATCTATGCCTCTCATTATCTTGTATACCTCAATTAGGTCCCCTCTTCTCCTCCTTTTCTCCAATGAAAAAGTCCGAGCTCAGTCAACCTCTTCTCATAAGATAAGCCCTCCAGTCCAGGCAGCATCCTGGTAAACCTCCTCTGAACCCGCTCCAAAGCATCCACATCTTTCTTATAATAGGGTGACCAGAACTGGGCGCAGTATTCCAAGTGTGGTCTATACTAAGTTTTATAGAGCTGCAACAAGATCTCACACTCTTAAACTCAATCCCCCTGTTAATGAAAGCCAAAACACCATATGCTTTCTTAACAACCCTGTCCACTTGGGTGGCCATTTTAAGGGAGCTATGTACCTGCACCCCATGATCCCTCTGTTCCTCCACACTGCCAAAAATCCTATCCTTAATCCTGTACTCAGCTTTCAAATTCATCCTTTCAAAATGCATTACCTTGCATTTATCCAGGTTGAACTCGTTCTGCCACCTCTCAACCCATCTCTGCATCCTGTCAATGTACCGCTGCAGCCTACAACAGCCCTCTATACTGTCAATGACACCTCCAACCTTTGTGTCATCTGCAAACTTGCTGACCCATCCTTCAATCCCCTCATCCAAGTCATTAATAAAAATTACAAACAATAGAGGCCCAAGGACAGAGTCCTGTGGAACACCACTCACCACAGATTTCCAGGCAGAATATTTTCCTTCTACTACCACTCGCTGTCTTCTGTTGGCCAGCCAATTCTGTATCCAGACAGCTATGTTCCCCTGAATCCCATTCTTCCTAACCTTCTAAATGAGCCTACCATGGGAAACCTTATCAAATGCCTTGCTGAAGTACATATACACCACATCCACAGCTCGCCCCTCATCAACTTTTCTAGTCACATCCTCAAAGAACTCGATAAGGTTTGTGAGGCATGACCTGCCCCTCCCAAAGCCATGTTGACTGCATTTAATCAAGCCATGCTCTTCCAGCTGGTCATTAATCCTATCCCTCAGAATCCTTTCTAACACCTTGCAGACGACAGACGTGAGACTTACTGGTCTGTAATTGCCGGGAATTTCCCTATTTCCTTTCTTGAAGAGAGGAATTACATTTGCCTCTCTCCAGTCCTCAGGTACGACTCCAGTGGAGAGCGAGGATGAAAAGATCTTCGCAAGTGGCGGAGCAATTGCATTTCTTGTTTCCCAAAGCAGCCGAGGACAAATCTGGTCCGGGCCTGGTGACTTGTCAATCTTAATGTTTGACAAAAGTTTCAGCACATCAGCTTCGTCTATCTCTATCCATTCCAGCATACACACCTGCTCTTCAAAGGTTTCATTCACTACAAAGTTCATTTCTTTCGTAAAGACAGAAGCAAAAAACTCACTTAGGGCTTCCCCTACCTTCTCAGACTCCACACACAAATTCCCTATGCTATCCCAGCTTGGCCCTACTCTTTCTTTGACCATTCTCTTATTCCTCACATAAGTGTAAAATGCCTTTGTGTTCTCCCTAATCCGTTCTGCCAAGCCTTTCTAATGCCACCTCCTGGCTCTTCTCAGACCACTTCTAAGCTCCTTCCTCGCCTGCCTGTAATCCTGTAGAGCTGAGCTTGACCCTAGCTTCCTCCACCTTATGTAAGCTACCTTTTTCCTTTTAAGGAGAAGCTCCACCGCTCTCGTCATCCAAGGTTCCTTTATCTTATCACTTCTTGCCTGTCTCAGAGGGACATATTTATTCATCACTTGCAACAACTGTTCCTTAAACAGTCTCCACATGTCTATAGTGCCTTTACCATGGAACAATTGCTCCCAATCCATGCATCCTAACTCATGTCTAATCGCATCATAGTTTCCTCTTCCCCAATTAAATATCCTCCCATTTTGCCTAATCCTTTCCTTCTCCATAGCTATGTAGAATGTGAGGCAGTTGTGGTCACTATCACCGAAACGCTCTCCCAATACAAGATCTGATACCTGCCCCGGCTCATTTCCGAGCACTAAGTCTAGAATGGCCTCTCCCCTCGTCGGCCTGTCAACGTACTGAGTTAGGAAACCCTCCTGAACACACCTTACAAAAACAGTTCCATTCAAATCTTCTGCTCGAAGGAGGTTCCAATCAATATTGGGAAAGTTAAAGTCCCCTATTACAACAACCCTACTACGTCCACACTTTTCCAAAATCTGCCGACCTATGCTTTCTTCCATCTCCCTGCTGCTATTGGGGGGCCTATAGTAAACCCATAAAGAGGTGACTGCTCCCTTGCTGTTCCTAACTTCCACCCATACTGACTCGGTAGGCAGATCTTCCACATAATGAGTGGTTCCACAATAGTGGAACTCTGTCCCAATGGATAGTAGCTCAAATAATTTGAAATTGATGGATCTTTGCTGCTAGGGGTGTTAAGCAGTATGGAGCCAAGGCAAGTCAGGATCCAGACTAGCCATGATCTTACAATGAGAAGACAGGCTGGAGGTCCAAATGATCACCTCTTATCGCTATGTTCACATCTCTATAATTCGAGCTGGGAAACTAGCCTGTTTAGAACAAATGACATAATACAGCTGCTAAAAGAAGGAAAAGTAATTTCAGACAGATACTTGCTTAACTTCCCGTGCTGATCACCCAGTTTCAAGCAAACCTTTCCCATCTATGAACAGTATTGCTCTAACCAGTATTCCTAATAAAAATTATTATTAATTTAAAAATCTGATACGTTTAATAAATTGTATTAAGTAGAGCACATTGTACATTGCAATATCTTCTTTCAGTTCTTCCAAATTCATGAGCTCTTGAATGGTACTGTGCTTCCCAGTATTTATATCTGGAAGGAACAGTCATTTAAACTGTCAAATGTCCAATATCCAGTCATGCTGAAGGGTGGAGGCAATTTCTTATCACACAATAATGGAAGCTATGACTGACCCTCTGTTGCTATCAGTGTGATTAATAGATCCTAGTCAGGGTCTGCCAATTCCTCCTCCTTCAGGATCTGAAAGATTGTTTCAGGCTCAATGGGTTTAATGATGGGTCAGATGTTGCGGATTTCTGCCCTGTTAATTCTGGTATCTGTTATCATAAGCTGTTGAACATGTAATCCTAATGTATTCTTAAAGATGGAGAAAAAGTAACTACAATATATTACTGTAAAACCAGACTAGTACAAGAGGATATAAATTAGAATTATTTAAAAATAAGTATAAATCTAATAGAAAGAATTGGGCTTTAAACAATTCAAATAACCTGCTGCAAAGGATGAGGGTGTCATTTGTTTTATTCATTAACAGTAGGCGAGCACCATTGTTTGGACCAGCATTTATTGTCCATCTCTAGTTGCTCTTGCGAAAGTCTGAAATAAGTGGAGAGTCAAAAAACAAAGCTCTCATGGGAAGGTACACTAGGAAAAATGAAATTGAATGGACTGATTAGCCTCATTTTACCCTCAATGAAGGGTACTCTATCAGTTGTGTTCTGTGTCTGTCTTCTGAGGAGGTTGTTGTGACAACATAGCAGCAACAGTCTTAGTACTCAACACCAACAACTGCCAATTTCCAGATACCATCCTATTATTCATCCGGTTCATTTACAATGTCTTCGCCTTCGACAACCAGCTCTTCATCCAGATAAATGGAACAACTGGGGAAAATCTTTGCACTCCAATATGCCAACATTTCATGCACAAGTTACAGCAAGACATCTTTGCTGCAAAGGACCGCTAATCAACGTTATACACCAGATATTCAACGACATTTTCTTCCTTTGGCGTCAAGGCACGGAATCACTGCAACGACTACTCAACAATATCAACAAGTTTCATCCCACCGTCAGACTTACTATGGACTACTCTTCAGAATCAGTCTTATCCTCGGACAGATGATTTCCTCGGAAGACATGCACAGGATACAACTGATAGAGGACACTTGATCGTCCAATACTTCCACAGACTAGAGAAGCTTTGCCATGTTCTCTGCAGCCTTGAAAATGTCATCAATGACAATGAACATCTCACCAAGATCATCCTATGCCTCCACTTCCTATGTTCAAACAACCACCAAACCTGAAACAGACCAACATTTGCAGCAAACTACCCAGCTTCAGGACAACATCAACCACAACACCACACAACCCTGCAAGTCATGCCAGGTCATCGACATGGATACTACCATCACATGTGGGACTACCACCCATCACATACACGGCAGATAGCCCTGTGACTCAGCTAATGTTGTCTACCTCATGATGCAGGCAAGGATGCCTTGAGGCGTGGTATATTGGCGAGACCATGCAGATGCTACAAAAATGGTTAAATGGACACCATGCAACAATTGTCAGACAGGAATGTTCCCTCGCAGTCAGGGAACACTTCAGTCTATTGGACATTCAGCCTCCAATCTTCAGGCAATCATCCTCCAAGGTGACCTTCAAGATACACAACAACGCAAAATCAACGAGCAGAAACTGATAGCCAAGTTCTGTACCTATGAAGACAGCCTCATGGTTCATGGGTTCATGTTGTGCTACATGTAACTCCCACCATACTGTTCTGTATCTGTAAAACCTGCCTTACTGCCCTGTTTTGACATCATCCCCTTGGTAACATGTTATGATCTCTGTACCTTAATTAGTTTGTACAGTTTTGCATTACTTGTCACTTTGGTTAGATCCTCAGCATGCGACTCTTATTACCTATCATGTTATTCTAGCCATTTGGCTTGTCTCTAGCTCCACCTATTTTTAGTTTTTTGTAATTATCTCTGTGCCTCAATTAGGTGAATGATTGGTCACCCCCTTCACTTGCTATTCAGTTGTTGACACTTTATTCACACCATCTGACACTTTTAATCACCTGCAGAGACTTATTATTCAACCTGTCAACATTCCACTCACACCATTTCTATGATGTTTTGATCTCTCTGCTATAAATTCTGTGACTATGTGCCTCTCTGCACTTCACCTGATGAAGGGGCAGTGCTTCAAAAGCTTGTGATTTCAAATAAACCTATTGGACTACAACCTGGTGTCAAGTGACTTCTGACCTTTTCCTTAGGACCAGCAGTGGAGACAATGACAGACCATGGCAGCCTAGTCCGAGGAGGCCATCCAAATTAAAGCTTTCTCAGCCATCTGGAGACCAGTTAATGACCATCTCCATTCTGCCAACATAAGTGCAATCATCTTCCTTTTGATATAGCACATTTATTTGATCATTGATCTAGTATCCATCAAGGCTTATGCTCTACTATTCTCACTATTGCCTGCAACAACTTCCCCATTTGCCCTCAACCAACGGAACCCACAACACTACTAACCCTTTGCACTGCCTACACACTAATTTGGGACATCTACACCCGCATCAACCGTAACAGATGTGCCATCCACTTTTATCTTCCATCATATCTGTTTCTCTCGTTCCAGGGGGAAAACAGCCTACATTGGAAAGGAAGAATCAAGATGGATGGTGTGCTGCTCATTATTCAGCTCCTGACCCCTCATGAGGACAGAATCCCTATTTTGACCACCCCCAGTAGGCCTTGGACTGGTATTAGAGGCTGCCCTCAAGTTACTGTGTCAGGGTCCCGTGAGCAAAAAGGGTATTCCCCTTGACTTGACTGAGACCTGCTGACAATTATGACAGGCTTCCTGGAATTGTCTCTCTGCTTAATGGCTTGGCAAGACAGTAATAAAATGAGCCTGTTATTTCTGGATGAGGGGAAAAGCACAAAAAGCCATGGCCATCCAGGTCGGCTCAGAGTAAGTAAGCACTATGAAAGTGAGCAACGGGCCTGGAGATGCAGCCCGTTCCGGTCCATGAGGTGGGTATATTATGGACCAGGCTAGATTTGTACAAAATATTTCAAGAAAGTAGCCCAGACCCTAACTCTGCTAGCTATTTTAAGCAGGTGTATGGTGGATATTCCAAGAGGGATGCAGCTGACCCAACCACTTAGTTTTAAACAAAACAGAATTTACTTGCAAGATCACCGAATGAAACACAAACAAAAAAGAACAGTATAGAGAATAACTCAACCTATCTGACAACCCAACAGATTATCCCAACTTAATGATGCTATTCCAAATACTTGTACCAATCCCCACAAACACTCCTTGGCACAAAAGTAAAATCAAACACAGGGGCTTACAGTAGCGAAGAAATAGCAGCATGGAACACCTTCTTCCATGTAAGCTGTTTCTTGAACCAGCAGCCTCAAACTGACTGTCTGCTTTCAGTGAACATCCAGACTGCTAAAACCAAACCAGAGAAAAGCTGAGTTGGGAGAACTGGCCACTGTCCATTTTTTTTAAACTTGAAAGCATTCTCAAGTAGATCAACATTTCAGATTCTGTCTTTGTGGGCGGCACGGTGGCACAGTGGTTAGCACTGCTGCCTCACAGCACCTGAGACCCGGGTTCAATTCCCGACTCAGGTGACTGACTGTGTGGAGTTTGCACGTTCTCCCCGTGTCTGCGTGGGTTTCCTCCGGGTGCTCCGGTTTCCTCCCACAGTCCAAAGATGTGCGGGTCAGGTGAATTGGCCATGCTAAATTGCCCGTAGTGTTAGGTAAGGGATAAATGTAGGGGTATGGGTGGGTTTCGCTTCGGCGGGTCGGTGTGGACTTGTTGGGCCGAAAGGCCTGTTTCCACACTGTAAGTCTAATCTAATCTTTACAACCTCCTGAAAAGAAACCAAGGAGAACCTAACCTTGTTAAAGGAGCAGCACCTTCACCTTTACTCCCACCACCAAATGCCTCCGTTTCTCATTCAAGTCTCAACAATATATCGGCAATCATGTTTTCTTGTCCTGCTACATGCACAATTTTCAAAATGAAAGGCTGTAACAACAAGCTTATCTAAACAGCCTGGCATTTTTGTCCTTAAATTTCTCCACAAACTTCAATAGGTCATGATCAGTGTGTATGATTGTCTCAGGTACATTACTAGTAACATAAACATTGAAATGTTGTAACACCAACACCAATCTCAGAGCCTCCTTCTCAACTGTCGAATACTTCTGCTAATGAATGTTCAGCTTCCTGAAGAAATACCCGATAGGTCTTTTTATCTTCTCATCGTGTTCTTGCTGACACCCATATCACTTGCATTGATAGCCACTTTGAATGGCTTTGCATAATTAGGTGTGTTAATACAGGGGCAGAGGTTAACACAGCTTTCAGACTGTCAAATGCCTTTTGACAGTCTGCTGTCCACTGAAACCTCTTGCCTTTCTTTAGCAATTCAGTGAGTGGAGCAGCCATACTGCTAAAGTTTGGTATGAATTTTCAATAAAATCCGCTCAATCCAAGGAATCAAAATACTGCTTTTTTTTGTCGATGGTATAGGAAACTCCCCAATTACCTTTTTTTAGCTTTCTGTGCAGCCGTTTGTCCATGTTCAGTAACTTGTCCCAGGAAGGTGACTTGGGCTTTGGCAAATTCACTTTTAGCCAGGTTTATCAGCAAGCCTGTCTTCCAAGGTCGATCGAACAAGTCTGATAAATGTTGCAAATGTTCCTTCCATGTGTGACTAAAAATCACCAGGTCATCGGTATATACGACACAATTGGGAATCTGGAAATGACCTTATTAGTTAGTCTCTGAAATGTGGCTGGTGCATTTTTCATACCAAATAACATGACTTTAAACTGATATAGTCCATTTGGCATTATGAAAAGGTACCTGCCACTATCATCTGAGCAAGTTCAACTTAGAAATATAAGTTCCCTATCCCACTTTTTCAGCTCAGTCTTCCAAATGTGGAATCAAATATGCATCAATCTTTGTAACTGCATTGAATTTACAATAGTCCACACATAACCGTTGGGTTTCATCTGGTTTTGGCACCATTACTATGGGTGAGTTCCAGTCACTGTAATTCATTTTGATTATAGTGTCTTGGGGCATGCGTTCATTCTCCTTTTGAACCCATGCCACTTTAGAGGGTTTTACTATAATGATGTTGCTTAATCGGAACAGTATCTCCTGTGTCTATATCATGCATAATTAGGTAAATACTGCCCAGCTTATTTCCACATATCTCCCCATGTGATAGTAATAACTCTTTAAGGTAATTTCTATTTTTCTCTGGAAGCTAACTCAATAATTTATCCCAATTTTTGACAATTTCCTCATTGTCCAATTTAGTTTGAGGAATGTTCAATTCAGAATCCTCTGAACTTGGTTCCTCAGTCTGTGTTGTAACCGATAACACAGTCTCCTTTGGCTTTCCTATCCTGTCAAAATACCTTTTAAGCATATTCCCATGACACAATCAGTGAGATTCATTTCTGGCTGGAGTCTTTATCAAATAGTTAACGGGTCACTCAATTTCCTTTTGCCTTTATAAGGTCCACTAAACCTTGCTTTTAAAGGTTCACCTATCACTGCAAGTAACACTAACACCATACCTCTGAAAGCAAAATTGTGAGTTTTTGATTTCTTGTTTGCTTCCTGTTCATTGTATGCTGTCATCTTTTAAATGCTGTTGTCTAGACAACTCCCCCGCTCTACCTAATCATTTCTGAAAATTTGGCACATAATATAAATAAGTTGTCTCTGAATTATGACTTATTAATTTCTCCTTAATCAATTTTAGCTGTCTTCTCATTTCATGCCCCAAAAACTAATTCAAATTGACTGAATTTGGTCGATTCATTTGGTGCATCCCTGATCATAAAATTTACAAGCAGAATTCCCTTATCCCAATCGTCTGGATGGTCGTGACCATAAGTTGTCAACATGGTCTTTAATGTTGATGCCACCTTTCTAGGGCTCCCAGCGACTCTGGATGGTACGCAGTAGGTTTGAATTGTTTTATTCCTAAGCTGTCCATAAGTTCCTTGAATTATTTCAATGTGTAGTTTGACCCTTGATCTGATTGTATCTCTGTGGGTAGTCCGTATCTCATGAAAAATTTAAGTTATTCCTCTATAATTCTTTTAGCTGTAATATTGCGTAATGGAATGGTGTCTAGAAATCTTGTGGGCATATCCATTATTGTTAACAAATCCTGATTCTCACTTTTTGTTTTAGATATGGGTCCTACGAAATCAATTAAGACGCTTATAAAAGGTTCCTCAAAAGCAGGAATAGGTATTACAGGTGCAGGTTTTATTACTGCCTGTGGTTTTCCAATTACCTGACATGTATGACATGTCTGGCGAAATTCAACTACATCCAGGCCAGTAAAAATGATTTCGTATTTTAAGTTGAGTTTTTTTCTCACTCCTAAATGACCCCCTAATGGTAGTTTGTGTGCTACCCGCAACATCTCCTTTCTATAACCCACTGGCAGTATGACTTGATGAACATCTGCCTAAATATGTGATGGTCTCCATTTTCTCATTAAGACACAATTTCTAAGATTGTAACATTCAGAGATACGCTCAGATTCTTTTCCTGTGTATGTCTTTTGATACAACTGCTTTAAATTTTTATCTTTCTGCTGTAACTCAGTTAATTTAACTGAGCTAAAAATGTCTGCTTTGTCATCTCTCTGTTTCTGGCTTGTCTCAACCGTCTGATCAAACAGGGTCTCTGCTAATTTTACTTCAACTTTCTTACGTGTACTCTTTGATCTCTCCTGTTCCAACTGGTGATTTTGTGACCTCAATACCATTGTCAGGAAAAATCCCAGGATGTGTGTCCTGCAATAGTTCAGTTGCCTGAGTTTCCAATAGCATTTCAACCACAGTAGGCAGCTCTCCTACCTGTGAACCAGCTATATTGTTAGCAAGGACAAATTGCATTCCTGGAGCAGAGAGTTTGTCCAGTACTCCTACCATGACTTCCCCACCCTTCACTGGACACTCTAACCTCACTTTACATAATTGGACTCTTCTTGTCTCACCACGAATTTCCGTTACTCGCATCTTTTCTGGCAATAGTTCTTCAGAGGTACATATCTCCTCATCTTTCAACATCAAAGATAGACAGTATCCTGTATCTCTCATATGATAACTTTTTTACCTGCTGCTCCTGGCCTATGCCAGTAAGTTTTACCTTCCCAGGTACATGGTTTAAGAAAATCTGGCACTTCCTCCTTAACCAACATCCGACCAGGTTGTACAATCTAATGTAGCTTTCTAGCCTCCACTGTGCTTTCTGTTACCACTCTAAGAAAATTCACTGGCTTATCCTGTTTTCCAACTTCAAGCTTCCCAGTGCTTTTTCTAAGCCACCAATACTGTGATTTCATGTGGCCTGCTTTATTGCAGTGAAAACATTGAGCTTTTTAACTTCTCTTTCCCCTTCAAGGGTTTCCTTTTTACCCTGTGGTAATTTATCCTTATGATCTTCACCAAGATTTACCTTTCCCTTTCCATGTGAGGATTTCTCTTTTCCTCAATTTCTATCCCTCACAGATTGAAATTAATTTTGAAAGCCCAACTTTGATTTATGGTTCAATTCATAATCATCAGCCATTTCAGCTGCTCATCCTGCCATTTTAACTCCCTGAGTTCTCACTATTTCAGGAAGTGAACTTTTGAACTCCTCCAAAATAATCGTCCTTCTATGAGTGTCATAGGTTTACTCTAATTTTAATACCCTTATCCTCCTGTCAAAATTATTTTGTTTGATCCTTTCAAACTCAATGTTGATTTGACCAGGCTCCCTCCTTAGATTCCTGACACGTTGTCTGTTGGCTTTTGGTACATGTTCATATACCTTAAGATGGCTTTCTTCACCTCCTCATATGCCTCAGATACCTCCTCTGATAGGGATGCAATTACCTCACTAGCTCTACCTACATGTTTTATTTGGATCAACAAGACCCACATGGTCACTGGCCACTGCATTTGTTTCGCCACCTTTTCAAATTAGATGAAAAAGGCTTTCACATCCTTCTCATCAAATTTAGGCAAGACTTGAATATATTTAAGTAGTTTCTCACCAGGCCTTTGGCTACCATGGGTTTACTCATCCTCACTCTCTTCTTCACTAAACTTACCTACAGTCTTCATCTCCATCCTTTTAAGCTGACTTTCCTGTCTAAGTGCCAATTTCTGAAGTTCAAAGTCCCTCTCTTTCTTACTTTACTCGCTCTCCTTTTTTCTCTCCTGCTTTTAATCATAATTCAAACAGTTTCATTTCTGTTGCCCTTTCCTTGTATTTTGCCTCTACTTCAAGCTGCTTCATTTTCAATTGAATTTTCGCCATCTCTTAAGATTCTGACCACATTCCCAGCAAATTTAACTGCTGAGCTATTGCTGTAATTATCTCTTCTTTCCTCACAGAAGGAGGCAGCTCCAGCTCCAATGTGTCTACTAATTCCAGCAGCTTGGCCTTAAACACCTTTTGCAAGTCACTTCTTCCACTCCCAGAAAACTCTTGGTGACTAATAGAGTCATTACTATCCCAAGCACTGTTTAAACCAACCAAATTCAACACCTGTAACAAAAGACACTATCACCTACCCCTTGCTGCTTTCAGGTCCAGCAACCCTAACCCCGAATTGGAACTGTAGAACAAACCCTGCCAAGAACTCCTAATCTGTTATGGACCAGGCCAGACCCCCCCCCCCCAAAACATTTCAAGAAAGTAGCCCGGACTCTAAGTTTGCTAGTTGTCCTAAGTAGGTGTACAGTGGATGTCCCAGGAGGGATGAGTTAGCCCAACCACTTAGTTTTAAACAAAACAGAATTTACTTGCAAAACTACCAAATGAAACACAAACAAAAGAGTACAGAATAGAGAACAACATAACCTATCTGAAAACTCAACAGATTAACCCAACCTAATGATGCTGTTCCAAATACTTGCAACAATATCCATAAACACGCCTTGGCACAAAAGGTAAAATTAAACACAGGGGCTTACAGGAAATAGAGAGATGGCAGCATGGAACACCTTCTTCCATGTAGCTGTTTCTTGGGCCAGCAGCCTCAAACTGACTGCCTGCTTTCAGTGAACAGCCAGGCTGTTAAAACCAAACCAAAGAAAAGAGCTGGGAGAACTGGCCATTCCCCTTTCATTGTATAAGTTCTTTATTAAAAGCTTGAAAGCATCCTCAAGTAGAACAACCTCAGACATTTCAGAATCTGTGTCTTTCCGACCTCCTGAAAAAAAACCAAGGGCAACCTGACCTTGTTAAAGGAGCAACATCATCACAATTGTATGTCACTCAGTGGATAGTGTCCTGCCTGCAGCATTGAAGTAATTTGCTGGACAAATATTTAAGTACAGAACACCCTGTGGATGGATTGAAAATTAAAGGCTGATCCATGTCATATACCAATGTCCATTGACATGGGATGAGTGTGATCAGTGCCCATTGAGTGTGTCCTGAGATAGTGGTGCCCAAGGAAGCCATCGGAGCAGGCGACAACTCAACCAACCAAGCATCCATTCTGGTTTCCCAACTTCTAGTTCGTTAGGCAAATGTGGTATGGTCACAACAAAAATGTTGATGATGTAAGTTTAGTCATCAACAAATGTCAATCACTGACAATTGGCAACTCACTGCTGCCTGGCGAGAATGTTACCAATTGCTTGTGACAAGCATAACACATGGAGTGAGATGATCTTAACACCAAGGTGCACTTTGCCAAATTTCTTGCCTAATTCTGCCACACATCTCGCCATAGCCCTTGACACTCAATCCCTTTAAGATTCCACCCTACATATTTTGTCAATCACAATCTATGTAGGTTTAGTGCACTGCAGGTTATTAATAATCCCTCCCACATACAAATTACTGTTTCTATGTACAATCATAATATAAATTTTAAAAATAATTTTAATGTCATATATGCATTTCCTTTCTTGTCTGTGTGTAATGGATCCCTTTGACTGGCTGCAATTTGTAGTTCTACTTCGCATGTTTCAGAGATTTGAGCTAATCTTTTGATTGATGGCTGCAAGTCTTTTATCTGCTTAGCGGGCTTGTGGTTGGCATTGTACCTTTCGTAATCTCATTGCTTGTACAGCCACTGTGAATTTGAATCCTGAACTTGTTTAAATTGGAGTTTACATCTTGGTCACTCTGCAGTTAAAACCATTGCCTTTATCAAAAATTATTGCCTATTTCTGAAACCACTGTATGCTATCTCTTCTCCTGTATTCTCCACCTGTGGCCATTAATATATCTTCCCCTCTGTAGTGATCATAAGGAGGTCAGCATCATTGAATATGGGTTCCCTGATTTGGGCTGTTAATCTGGTCTAATTGTAGAATCATGATGTTTGGAAGCAGCCCATTTGTTCCAATGAGTCCACATTGAACTTCTAAAGAGCATCCCACCCAAGCCACGCCTCCCCATTTCCCCAACCCTATCCCCGTAACCCCGCATTTCCCATGACTAATCCACCTAGCTTGTACATCTTTGGACTTTGGGAATAAAGTGGAGCACCCGGAGGAAACCCACACAGACATGGAGAGAATGTGCAAACTCCACACAGACGGTCGCCCAAGGCTGGAATGAGGGAACCTCGGCTGACAGATATAAACGAGAGTGTCAGGGATTCTATTCATTCTGAGACCTGGCTCTGAGGAAGCTGGAACATCGTAAAGGAATTTCCATGTATAAATAAAGGACAACTTGGTGATGGGATACCAGCCTATGTGGAGTTTTTCACCCTCTATTCTACTCAATCTGAACTGGCAGAACCATTGGCTTCCTTCACGTCTGATTACTATGTGGTGGCATAAGTCTCTTGCTGGAAATGGCCATGATTGTTCTCTAAGTCAGTGGCTACTTCAAACAGTAAGTATTCTCAGGTATAAGAATTGACAATTTCTATAGGGAGGATTGGAAAAAAGTTGAATAAAATAGTAATCATCTGAGGCAAGCCCGTAAACTCACATCATATGCTGATCTCTTATATATGAATAGTGGTAAATGTATTTCTGTGACTCTTTCCATGGTCTACCCACACTGTGGTTTTGCCTGAAGGAAATGTATTTCTTTCCTGTTTGGGCTCTTGGGAATTGTACAATACACGGACTGTGTATAGTTCATCTTTATTTTTGATTGATTGGAGAGATAGGCCAGGAAATCTTGAGAATTCATTTTTCTTTAAATTGTGCAATATAAAATAAAGATAAAGTTACTGTAATAACTCAGAGAGAGACAATTGGTGGTGAGTTTAATCTGAGAGTCACCACACATAAGGCAAGGGATGAGGTTGAGAAGACAGGAGCTTTGTGGTAACTTCAGCTATTCAGTTCCCACATTGTTGGCATTATTCTGCATCACAAAACAGCCATCCAACCAACTGAGCTAGTTACCCCCCAATTGTGTAATAGACTCCTTCATATCCACAGGAACCACTGAATCAGGTTGATAGACCATTGATCAATGTATCATCAAAAAGAAAACCTCTCTCCCTTCATACTGCAGTGGAGTGTCAGCCACATTAATGTACTCATAACCTGAAATGAGATGATAAAGGACTAAGAAGACAGATGCTATTCCATCATCCATAACAACTGAAACAGCAACTATATAAATTGGTTCAACGAAATTTAAGAGCTCACCAAATGAGGAGTAACTGGCCTGCATTTAAATCATAATTTCACAGTCCAACCTGATGAACTATCCCAATAAGTGGTACATTAACAGAAAATTGGTGAGTAGCACTGATTTGAGGAAACTGACTGAATTAAAACCTTCTATCCTGTTTTCTGCCATTCTTGAATTAAACTTTGGATGTTAGTTCATGTTCAGAATGTAATGCTCCAAATCACATTTTCTCTTTTTAAACTAACAGAAATTACTTTGAGACAATACAATCATCACCATTTATTGTGCTGAAGCATTGAAATGCAATCGATGCAATCTCCATTGGGATTTTAACAAGTTAATCAACCTATTAAAATATTAACTTTTAACTCCCTGATAGCTTTGGAAGCATGGCCTCTTAAATATAATTGTAGTTGCCTATACATTTCAAGTGTTGACCATCGTCTTGCTGTTCTGAGGACTGAGAATCACAGAAGGTCATTTCCAAAGCATAGGTCTGCAGCATGCTATTAAAAGGAAAGGACCTTTGAGAGGAAGTATGCAAGAATTACTGCAGGGAAAGGTTTGCTCTACCTACATGTTTTGTTTGGATCAACAAGACGCACATGGTCACTGAGCTCTTTTTAAAGAACATTAATTCTGGCCATTTCCTATTCCATTGGGTGGACCCAAAACTTAATGGGTACGATCCTATAACAGGGTGACAATAACTGGGCACAGTACTTCAGATAAGGCCTCAACCAACATCCTGTACAACCTCAACAAAACATCACAACTCCTATACTCAAAGGTCTGAACAATGAAGGCAAGTGTGCTAAACTACCTTCTTTATCACCCTATCTCGATGTGACACAAACTTCAAATAATTTTATTTAGGGTAAATTGAAATTAATCCTGACTAATGTGAAATACAGACGACAAGCGAGAGTTTCAAAGGAACGAATACAGTTGGAATCATGAATGAGCTGGATACCTTGTGATTGATTATTTCCTGAAGGTGTTGACACATACTTATTTAAAGTTTACTGAACACTGACAGTTCTCCAGTATCTCGCCCAAATGGTCACTTATTATTTTTGGTTCAGAGATCATCACTGTTGACAGGTCATTTAACTGTGAATGGGGTGGGTGTGGAGAGTGGGAGGAGATAGTATCAGAGCCAGACCTGACCCAACCTTATCCTTATTTTGTCCCTAAATGTGCACTTCTAAGCTCAAGTTACTGGTTGATCATTTGGATAAGTCACTTGGTTGCAAATGGCCAATGAAATGGAATAGCACAGCAGGTCAGGCAGCATCCAAGGAACAGGAAATTTGACGTTTCGGGCATAAGCCCTTCATCAGGAATCAGGGCATTCAACAAGTGCATGGTAAAGTAGGGCTGAGTCAGGGGTTGAGAAAGATACCAGGCACTAGTAGATTTCATTAAGGAGAAATCATGCATGGCAAATCTGTTGGAATTCTTTGAGGGCAGAATTAACAAGTTGGACAAGGGAGAAGCAGTAGACGTGATTTATTTGGATTTCCAGAAGGTCTTCAACAAGGTGCCGTACAGGGGACTGGTAAATAAAATCAGAGTTCAGAGATTTGGCCAATTTACAAAAAGCAGGCAGTAGTGCTAAAGGGGTCTTTTTCAGGATGGCAGTTGGTGACTAATGTAGTTCCACACTGGTCAGTGTTGGGACCATTGGAAAAAGGAACTGAGGGCATTGTAGCTAAGTTTGCAGATGACACAAAAATAGGTGGAGGGACACGTTGTGTCGAGGAAGAAGGACTTGCACAGCGTAGGAGAGTAGGCAAAAAGTGGTGGATGAAATACAATGTGGAAAAATGTGAGGTTATCCACTTTGGTGGGAAAAATAGTGGTTCAGACCATTTTCTAAATGAGGAAAAGTTTGAAAAGTCTGAAGTGCATAGGGACTTAGGAATCCTAGTCAGAATTCTCTTGGGGTTACTATGCAGTTTGAGTTGGCAGTTAGTAAGGCAAATGCACTATCGGTATTCATTTCAAGAGGGCTAGAATGAAAGAACAGGGATGTAGTCCTGAGGCTATATTTGGAATACTGTAAGCAATTTTAGACTCCTACCTAAAGAAGGATGTGCTGGCCTTGGAGAGGTCCAGAGGAGATCCAGAATAATCCTGGGAATAAAGGGCTTGTCATATGAGGGGTAGTTGAGAACTCTTGGTCCGTACTCAATGGAGTTTAGAAGGATGAGGGATGATCTGGTGGTAAAATACAAAATACTGATCGGCCTCGATAGAATGGATCTGGAGAAGATTTTCCACCACTATGAGAGTCTAGGACCTGAGGGCACAGTCTCAGAGTGAAGGGACAACCCTCTAGAACTGAGAGGAGGAGGAATTTCTTCAGCCAGAGGGTGGTGAATCAGTGAATCTCATTGCCATAGAAAGCTGTGGAGGCCAAGTCTTTGAATGCATTTAAATCAGACATAGATAGAGAATGAGGGGCTAAGAGGAGAAGGCAGGAGAATGTGGTTGTGAAACATATCAGGCATGATCAAATGCAGAGCTGTCTCAATGGGCCGAATGGCCTAATTCTGCTCTTCTATCTTACAGTCTTATGATCTAAGTTACTATTATCACCGTTCACATAATGAATCAGGCGGAAATGTTTAAATCAACAATCTGTGAAATGTCAATTTGATTTTGATTTCCTCTCTGACCTATCACCTTCATCCCCACCCCCATCCTTCCATTGAACTCTTTGCTACCTTCCCCCACCCTCCTCTCTGACCTATCACCTTCATCCCCATCCACCTATTGTACTCTGTGCTACCTTCTCCCCACCCCCTCCCCTCCCATTTATCTCTCTACCCTGGAGCTCCCTGCCTTCAGTCCTGATGAAGGGCTTTTGCCCGAAACATCGATTTTCCTGCTTCTCGGATGCTGCCTGACCTGCTGTGCTTTTGCAGCACCACTCTAGTCTAGACTTAGTTTTGATAATGAGTCAAGACTCTCTAATTATTCCTCACGACAGGATATCAGCATCATTGGTCAAATTTGAATTTGGACTCAAAGCAATATTGATGTTATTGTGAAATCATTTTAAAAACAGTTTTTAAACCTTGGCAAAATCCTGTAATTTATTTGGCTCTTTTTCAGGAAAGTATTTATTAATTTTTAATTAAAGCTGAGACAAACACTCCAGAATCGTAACGTTCATCCTTAAAAAGAATAGAAAAAGAGACTTGCATTTATATGTGCCTTTTACAACCTCAAGATATTCCAAAGTGCTTTATAGTCACTGATTCAATTCTGGAGGATTAGTCCCTGTTCTAATGTAAGAAATGCAGCAGCCAATTTGTGCACAAAGGTTCCACAAACATGAATATGATAATGGCCAGATCATCCAATTTTGCAAGGCTAATTCAAGGATAAACATTGACCAGGACCATAAATATTGGCTCTTATTCAAACGATACATGGGAGATTTTTACAACCATTTTGGAAAATAAATGGGCCTTGATTTAACATCTCATCTGAAAGTTGGCCCCTCTCGTAGAGCACCACTCTCAGTATTATACTGCAGTGTTAGTGTAAATTTTGTGTTGAAGTTTCTGGAGCAGAGGTGGAACAGGGAGTGGCACCCTCACATGCTCGGTTTCTGCCTCATCTTAGTGATATGCATGTCTCAATTTTTAATGCATAACCCAGACTTCCCAGTCATTTGCCCACCACTTTCAGGTAATCTGACTTATGATATGTATGAAGAATCAGTCAGTGCACTTTCCAATTAATGTGGCTTCAATCTTGCCCCAATTTATTTTGGTTCCCGATACCAGTTTGATTGGTCACAGATGCTCATGGCTGCACACACCAATCACGGATCTGAGCTGAAAACAATGATGCCATCTATGTATAGGCAAGGCCTTGACCTGCAATCCACTACTGCTGGGACAGTTATTGCCAGCAGCCGGAGCAAGGACTCCAGTGACCAGAGACTGGAGCAGGAAGCAGGGAGCAGGGACTCCCTCTCCCCACCCCCCAAAAGGTCTGCTGTGGAAAGCCCTTTTAACCATTTTTTCTGACTTGTTTAACAAAGGCTTGTACCTAGGTACTCTGTACTTAAGATGGTGCTGTAAGTGGTGACTTATTAACTTTTCATTGTACTTGTTTAAATACATGTGACAAGAAAGCTAATTCAAGAAAGCAAAGTCACTCTCAAGTCCCATCCTCCCCAATGGACTTGGCAAATGATCTCTACAATACACAAACAAGGCAGGAGAGAGAGGGCAACCATTCCTGGGTTTGAGTGGGAAGTATTTTGATTCCCATCCATTGAGGCTGCAGAACTGGTGTTTGTACAGAACAGTCAGATCCAATTGTGAATTCCTTCCCAGAGCCCATTGCTGAGAACACATCCATCATGTGGGTGTGCAATATTCTGTTAAAAGCCTTCTCCTGGTCCAGATTAAAAGGCACCCCTTCCTGCTTCAACTCCCCTTTCCCAACCCCCACCCGTACTCCTTATCTTTCACAGAGGTGATTGTATCCCTGAGTAGTGTGTGGCTGTCCAAGATCTTCATGCATGATACAGCACAGGTTTGGACATGGTGAAGAACTGACGCCAGAGCAGAGCCGATCTGGCTGGCAATGACCTTGGACAGAATTTTGAAACCTGCATTCAGCAGTGAAATTATGGCCAATTCCTAAGTTCCTCCTTCTTTTCCTTTCTACTTGTGATGATGTCCTCCCTTCATGAATCCATTCACTGGACCAATATGTTGGCCTGAGTACATTCTTTGCTTTTGTGTTGAACCATCTGTTGGATCCTTTTTCATTCACACGGTAACAATAACAACACTGTTTTCCCTTAGTTTTTATCGTCATAATGGTTGAACAGTTAATTTGTTTATTACCTTAAAGATACTGAAGAAAAATTAATAATTTGTTCCTGCTGATTTCATTCTGTACTAATTGGATGTAACTAGGTTAAAGCTTGTGTCCAACAGCTACATGGCCCTTGGTATTGTAACAGCAAACAGCAGCCTGAGAAGCAGATGTGTTATCATGTTAACCATTGACAATCTACCATCTGATTGTCTCTGTTTAATGAAGGAGCAAGTCATAAAACCAGGAGAAAAGTGCTTCTCAAACAACCTGCTGGAGATTAAGCTTAAATGAAAGATTTTGCAGATAACAAGCCTTCCGTTGAACTTCATTTTAACTTCCTGTACTCCCTTGGCTTCCTTTAATTTCACCACAGATTTGTTTTGGTTGTTGCTCTGTGTGTCCATCAATATCTATCCGCGTTTTTCCAATTCTCTGAGTGTTCTTAGGTGTGCCATTCTGTTTTATCTCCCTTTGAAATACTGACTGTAAGCATCCTGATGATTGAAAACTCTCTGGTTGATTCAAGAGTAGTACTGAGCTAATCCAAAAATACTTTTCCATTGACTCTTGAGGAATATGCTGCTTTCATTTGGCATTATAGTGAACAATTTGCATTATGCAAACAATCAGAGCTGATTACAGAAATGTTTTGGGACATCCATAAAATCAGGAAATAAGAAATGTGAGGAAAATGTCCTTTAGACCCGAGAGGCCTACTGTACATATCTGACCTCTCCTACACACTGCCTGCCCGCCTATATATATATATATATACACACACACGCACACACACGCACGCACACACACACACACACACACACACACACACACACACACGTAGCATTTAACATAAAAATCTCAAGATGCTTTCAAGGAGAATTAGAACACTAGATATGAGAGGAACATATCATGTTACCTCTGGAATCTTTTTCTCCCCACCATGTAATATCCTAAGATCAGCTAGAGCTAAAATATCTGCAAGTGTCACCTCCACAATTTAAAGGTAAGGAGACAGTGGAATTATTTCGTTAAAATGTATGAGACATGGATGGCATATAGCTAAAGGAAACAGGTAGACCAGAGTAGAAGGAATAGTGGGAGAGAACAATTTAATTGGTATTGGTTATGTTATGTACAATTTTGCTCCCATTATTTGAGGAGGGATATAGTTGTTTTGGAGGCAGTACAGAGGAGGTTCAGGAGATTGACTCCAGAGATGAGGTGTTTATCTTATGCAGGAAGATTAAGCAGAGATTTAGGTCTATACTCACTGGAGTTTAGAATGAGAAGCGGTGAAAAGATACTAAATGGGATTGATAAATTAGAAGTTTCCTCGTGGGAAACGAGAGGTCATAGGTTTAGGATAAGGGGTAGCAGATGTAAAATGGGGATGAGGAGAAATGACTTCTCTCAAAGCAAAGTAAATCTGTGGAATTCACTACCCCAGATTGTGGTGAATGTTGTGACATTAAATAAATTCAAGGAATAAACAGATAGATTTTTAATTAGTAATGGTTAAAGGGTTATGGAGAGTGGGCAAGAAAATGGAGTTGAGGCTGAGATAAGATCAGCCATTAGGGTTAGTGTTAGGGTGATCGGGTCAAGGGGCTGAATTGCCTACTCCTGCTCTTCTTCTTATGTTCTTATTGTTCTCATTTACAAAAATGTATATTAAACCTAAGGAAGGATATATTGCTCTTGTAGGGAGGTGGACGCATAGTTTTGTGAAATTTATACAGTACTTGGACTTCAAGGATTAAGTTATTTCAGAGATTATACAAACTCGAGGTTCGTACATCTGAAATTACTTTCTCTATCACAATGTATTATTCTGTCGCAGTAGTCGTTATCTAATTCTTCCAATTTTTCTATAAGAAGTAAGTATTCAGGACAAGAGGAGATAAAATGTCTGTGTCAGATGACTGAGCAGTAAACAATTGAATAAGATTTGTTCAACTATTGTCCCCACAAGTTCTCTTCTGAGCATATTCGGTAGCTTAGAATTAATGCCATAAGCCTGAACATACAGTTTTAACTAATTCAAAATCTCCACTTATCTGATTAGGATGACTGTGATCTAGAAATTAATTTTGTGGATTCTAATGTTGTGCAGACTGAAGTATTGTGATCATATGTAAATATTTGTACACCCAGTGTGCACCCAACCTTCCAATTCAACTCTCATTTGTAAGTTTGTTCATGATTGATCCAATGTGTGTGCGATATGAAATCATGTGAACAAGGAAGAATTCGACTTTTACCAGGGTTATTTAGATATTGTTTTGAAAATTGACAGTGGGGTAATGACAAGCCACCTTATGCCTTAAAAAGAATGGATTTAAATGATCCACAATCAAACGAATAAATCAAATCACAGAAAGTCCAGTCTGCTGCCTGAATTGTTACTTGTGCACATCAGTAGGTGCTGGGGCTGCACAGTGAAAATGATAAATGTATTAGTCCTTTGTCATTTATGTTTCTGTAATAGTCTGCAGTAGCTAAGTGTGATAGATGGCTCTATGCAAATACAGCATTTTACTTAGAGACAAGAAACTTGAAAAGTGCATTGGATTTAATGAAAATTAGCCAACATAGTAATGCAAAGATACAAAACATGTATTTGCATAACTTTTGCATAATGTTCTTATTGTAAAAATCCTTCATCAAGATTTTTCAAAATTATGAAACATTTTTCAAATTTACTTTGAGCTATGTGAAAACTGGCCACCTCCTGTTTTGCAGCATCATGTACAGATTAAAAACTTTGATAGTGATAAATTTAAGTTCACTGAAACCATTTTATTTCTTGTTACATATTTCATCCTCTGCTAATCACCAAACAGTAAATTGATTTCTGCTTCTGACATTTGGATACACTCATGGCAATGACAATCATACTAATCATTTTGTCCTAATCCTCCCACACATTTTCACAAAAATCTATCAGATTACCAGCCTCCTTCAAATGTTCAGATGAATAATGTGGTTGGAATGCTAAGGAATAAAAGATTTATTTTCCATTTAGTGAACACTTCTAATGCATTCAACAAACCATACAATTGCTTCTTCAATATAGTTTAGACTTTGATGTTTTAAAGTGTTTTATTTAAGTAGTAGTTATGGACCTACATGTCGCAATGTAGAACTGACCCATGCAGACTCGAAAGATCTCATGCTTTGAGCTAACTGGTCTTAAATGTAGGGATAGTAGGGTCAATACATTAGCTCACAATGATGCTTATCTAGAGAGGGGAAATTAACGAATGTTGTTGCTTGTGCTTACTATTCCATGGCTGTTGCTGGAAAGTAATTATATATGGATATTGGTAAAGATTATTCCAAAGATTAATAGGCTATTCATAATCATGCCTAAAGCTCAGAAATGATCACTGATCACTTGATGGGAAGAAAAAACTCCCATATTTATTCATCTATTCTCATTCTCCACCTATAGTCACTAAATCTTAAGAAGAGAAGAAAAATCTATCTTCAAAATGATTATCACAATATACACTTGCCATTTCGACAGGAAAAACAGTGGCATTGTTGTGCTTCATCTTCTTAATTTGCTGTGGTATCTTGACAAACCTCCTTCAATATTTAGAAGGACAAGGACAAAAGTTAGATGGGTACACAATCACCTTCCCCTTCCCCTCCAAGGCTGTGTGTGTGTGTGTGTGTGTGTGTGTGTGTGTAAAAATCTGGAACTCCTTTCCTAACAATACTATAGATTTCCTTACAGTACATGACTAGCATTTCAAAAACATGGCTCATCGCCACTTTTTCAAGTGGTTAGGAATGAACAACAAACATTGGACTAACTTATGATGTCCATATCACATAAATACTCTTTATAAAGATAATGCAATAAGAATTTTTTTTCCATTTTGCTTTTGAAGTTTTAAAATTGCTTTTTGTAAAATGGCACATCTATAGTTTCTCAGAGAACCAAAGGAAAGGAGGTCAGAATCAGAAGAGATGCTGAAAAGCTGAAAGCATGGTTTATGAGGCAGGTTTTCAGGATGCTCTTGAAGGTGTGGTGACAGACCACTTC
Organism: Hemiscyllium ocellatum; assembly: GCF_020745735.1. NCBI lineage: Eukaryota > Metazoa > Chordata > Chondrichthyes > Orectolobiformes > Hemiscylliidae > Hemiscyllium > Hemiscyllium ocellatum. Next base: position 3,178,614 of record NC_083445.1, on the reverse strand, counting down.
ACCGTGGTAATTTTAAATAGTTCTCCTGTCCTATAAAACATGTACCACTAGACATTGTGTGTTATGGTAATAGCATTCACAATAACTGCCAAAGCACTCCATCTCGTTGATGTACAATGACTGTTGTATCATTGACATCTTTGCTATCATTGCTCTCAAGGTTATCAATAAATCATTTGTGATCTAATTAATGAAAAAGTCTAAGAAATACCCAGATCGAAAGACAAAGTTTAATGTAGAAGGACCTTATACACTTGGTTAAGGAACCACAGATACTTGTGATAATGTTAGCTTCCTCATGTTCTCTTTGCAACATTTATTTTCTCCCCAAATTAAGTCCTATTAATGAACACTTTCAAACACTTTTTTCTCAGCCTGTGAGTAGGAACACAATAGAGTGTCAGGCGCAAATTGAAATTAGGTGATGACTGAGTGGAGAATGATCTCCAATACCACCTCCAGTAAATTTCCCCAAGGATAGAGCAGCTTTCAAGATGCAAGTATGTCTAACTCACTGATGTCTCTGTTTTTAATTAAAATGTAAACCATGCTTTTGGATCAATAAGGAAAATTTTAGTCACTAAGTAATCTACTTAGTATCTTGTTTCCAACTGAGTTTCTGAAATGTCAGTGGTGTCTGCTGCATTATTTCTTTTATCCAGTTTATTTCATATTTCCATATTCCTATTTTGTGGGGGAAATCACTAGCCTCGGAATCAGAGTCGGGGTTCAATGACAGAGTTTATTGTACAAGCAAATACCAGAGCTCTGGGGAGAGAAAGACACTAATAACACAGTGATCAACTGTGAGTGTTTTCTCAACCTAGAGCACATGTCAAGATACGTTTATACATTTTGTGATATAATAGGCCAGTGATGACGTTATTGTCTCTTTAGCAAAGTTTGTTTATTGTAAACATTGCAGTATCGTGCAGTCATTGTCAGTTCCAGCGCATTCTTTGCTAATTTCAGTGTGGTCATTGTCAGTTTCAGCGCACACATTGTCAGTTTCAATGTCTGCGGGAAAGTCCATTGCTATAATGGCACTAATCGCTCTTCTTGAAAGGGATGATTACTGCAGCCCTGGCTATTATCACTTTGTATTTTGTCCATATCAAACAGTTAACATTTCTATCAAAGGTGTTGGCTGGACCTAGACACTTCGGCAGGCAATCTATGCTACTCATGTTTATTCTCTCCCCCCACCCCCACCCGCCTTAAACTAATCAACTAGGTTGTGAGTGCATTGTGCTGGCATTCTGCTGGCCATAGACAGCATTTGTGTTTGCTCTGCTGTCTCTCTCTCTCTCTCTCCATATTGTGGTCCGGTGGCCATCTTGTGTGTCAAGTGGCCAACTGATGGCACAGCGGCCATCTTGTGTGTCCTTGTGCCTAGTGTCACCCTGCCCCGTGCCATTTCCCACTTTACCTATTACACTTGATTGTCTTTGAGAAATGAAATCAGTCTGGATTGTTCCTAATGACAAATTGATTGTTCCTCTGATAGTTCACTTGTATTGACAACAACGTGTGTGAAGTTGAGCATAAAGACCAGGTGAGAGACCTAGGTTAGAACTCCAGTTTATGCTAAGTTAGGCAATTTCTTTGCTGTGACCACAGTATGTGCTATTAATAGCTCCAATGCCCTTGAACAAACAAGGAAAATTACCCTGGGTTCCTACTGATCATTCTCCATGAACACCAGCCACTAGCATGTGGGAAGCATATGTTTATTGATATGTTATACAAGTATCTATTGTTGACTCTATGTTATTTGAGTAAGTCCAAGCTATAAATGATTTCTTCATCTTCTGTTTGTCCTTTCATAACTGAAGATTCTGATTCAGGATTGATGTCAATCCTTTAAGATCATAAATTAATTGTTAATGCTGAGTTTAATTATAATCACTGGTCATACAAGTTTGAAGAATGGCAGATGCTTCTGCATCATCAGCTTTTGGCCCTAGCTGCTAATATAGTCAAAGACCCCTACCACCATGGTCATATTCTCTTCCACCTTCTTCTATCAGGCAAAAGCTACAAAAGTTGTGAAAATACATACCAACAGATTAAAGGACAATTTCTTCCGTCCTGTTATCAGACTTATGAACGGACCACTCAGATATTAAGGTGAATCTTTGTCTGCACTTCTCCGTAGCTGTAACACTACATTTTGCATTCTGTTCTATTACCCAGATGTACTTATGTAAATTATGATTTGTCTGGTTAGCTCACAAAACAATGCTTTGCACTGCATCTTGGGACACGTGACAATAATAAGTCAAATCAAATCAAAAGATGTTACTCAAGTAAGTCCAAGCTATGAGTGATTTCATCATCTCCTGGTCATCCTCTCATGACTGAAAATTCCAATGCAGAAGTGGTATCAACATCACCACCTTTAGCCCTCCTCTATACATCAATTATTAAGCCTTGGTCTTTGAAACACAGTAAACTAAGTTTTGATGGTTGCCCCAACACTGACCAGTTGGCTACTATGTGTTTACAAGAGAGGAGTTCCACAACACAAAGGATTATAAGACTTTCTTTTAGGCTTGCCTGCTTCAAACCAGAAAAATGAAAAGTTTAACTTTTGTTGTTTTCTTTATGTTTATACATCTGCAGATTGAAGTAGGACAAATAGGATGCAGAACATTATGTAGTAAATTCTCTACTACATTTTATAAAATACCATGTAATGGCAATGTGGTTTTGTGCATGTGAAATCATGTCTCACTAACTTGATTGAGTTTTTTGAAGATGTGATGATTATTGGGGGTAATATCTAAAGAATTCTTGAATGGCGATTGTTCATAATGTGCCTAACAGTTTGAAACATTTCTTACAAACAAGCCATTTTGGAATTTTTAATCTTCTAATTCCACATTATGAATTGTGTGTATTTTTAATCTGTATTTTTAGAGCAAATATAAATCCAGTCTTCTGTGAGGTAGAAGGGTCAGTGATGGCTGGTTCTGTGCTGCATAGATTAAATAATGCAGTTATAGTGCTGAGGTTATAAAGGTAATGCTTCTATTTTCTTTAATATGCTCATTATCTGCATTGTAAGTCTTCATGCTCAAATAAGTTGAACATAAGCTAAAACCACTTTGCCTTCAAGAGACATTATTTGGAAAGATCATCCAGTGTATCAGGAGGTAAATATATGAGGTTGTGTGACATATTTTCAGCAAATTTGTAATTTAATCTACAACCTATGGTGGCATTTAAGTTGTAGTGAGGGGTCTGGGAGATTCTACAGTTAGCTTTTCACAACCAGGCTAAAACAGAGGAAGGAGTGTCCAAATGAATTCTCCATTTCCACACAATTTCCACACTCTTTGTGGATGTGTTAATTGTTTTAAAAAGTCACAAACTAAATTAAGCACTCTCAGTTTGTTCTTTAAGATAGCCACAGGTGAGGTACCAAAAGATGGGATGTTGGCTAACATGGTGACTTTATTTAAGAAAGGTGGTAAGAAGAAATAGGGAACTATGGGCTGGTGAGCCTGACATCAGTGGTGGATAAGTTGTTGGAGGGGATTCTGAGGGATAGAATTTATATGTATTTGGAAAGGCAAGGACTGATTAGGGAAAGTCAATGTGGTTTTGTGCATGTGAAATCATGTCTCACTAACTTGATTGAGTTTTTTGAAGATGTGATGAAGAGGATTGATGAAGACAGAGCAGTGGATATTATTTGTATGGACTTCAATAAAGTGTCCGACAATGTTCTGCATGGGAGAATAGTTAACAAGGTTAGATCATGTGGAATAAAGGAAGAACTAGCCATTTGGATACAAAAGTGGCTTGAAGATAGGAAACAGAGAATGGTGGTGAAGGATTGCTTTTTGAACTGGAAACATGTGATGAGCGGTGTGTTAAAAGGATCAATGCTGGGTCACTGCTTTTTGTCATTTATATAAATGGTTTGGATGTGAATATAAGAAATATTGTTAGTAAGGTTGCAGATGACACCAAAATAGGTGGTGTAGTGGACAACAAAAAAGGTTACCTGAGTACAACAGGACTTTGATTAGATGGGCCAAAAAGCCAAGGAGTAGCTGATGGAGTTTAATCTAGATAAATGTGAGATGCTATGTTGTCATAGGGCAAATAAGGACAGGACTTATACACTTAATTGTAAGATCCTGTGGAGTGTTGTGAAACAAAGAGACCTTGGAGTGCAGGATCATAGTTCCTTGAAAGTGCAGTCACAGGTAGGCAGGTTAGTGAAGAAAGCTTTTGGTACGCTTGCCTTTATTGCATAGTGGTACAGGACATTGGTTAAGCCAGTTTGGAATACTGTGTTCAATTTCTGCTATAGGAAGGATGTTGTGAAACTTGAAAGGGTTCAAAAAAGATTTGCAAGGATATTGCAGTGATTGGAGAGTTTGAGCTATAGGGAGAGGCTAAGTAGGCTGGGGCTATTTTCCCTGGAGCATCGGAGGCTAGAGGGGTGACCTTATGCAAATTTATAAAATCATGAGGGACATGGATCGGGTGAATAGTGAAGTTCTTTTCCCCAGGATAGGGCGTCCAAAACTAGAAGGCATATGTTTAAGGTGAGCGGTGAAAGATTTAAAAGGTACCTAAGGGTCCACATTTTCATGCAATGGATAGTGCATGTATGGAGTGAATTGTCAAAAAAAGTGGTGGTGGCTGATAAAATTACAAAATATAAAAGGCATCTAGATTTGTGCATGAATAGGAAGGTTTTAGAGGGACATGGACCAAATGCTACCAAATGGGACTAGGTTAATTTCAGATATCTGGTCAGCATGCACGAGTTAGACCAAAAGGTCTGTTTCCATGCTGTACATCTCTATGACTGTATGACTCTATATGTGAATTAAGTTAGGTAAAAGAGGTTGAAGAAGGTTTGTGTAGAGCACAAAGATTGGTATAGATCTGTTGGGCTAAATTTCCTGTAATATGAATACTATTAATGGTGCCAGGGACCCTCCTGACCTAAGTGAGAACTCTATTAGGATCAGTTTCTGATGATTGAATCCCCTGCTAACCTTCAACAATCAAACCTATCTCCCAGGTGATAGTATGGTCCACTGAGTGGCTGGACCATCTGGAAGTTGCTATAGGAAACTCCAGCCATTTTGAACACTTGAGTTTCATTTGTGTCACATTAGCCAAATAAATGATACTTTGGCAGATCATGTTGCTGCGCTGAAATGTCAGTTTCAATGTGGCACAGTGCAGTTTCTGATGGAAATTTAGGTAAAGTGCCATGAATAAGATTCTTTCATTCTATAAAAGGATTTTAATAACAGATGACTCTTCAGATTGCTAACATTAATCAGGCAACAAGGTTTTAAAGTGTATCTAATAACAACAAGAAATATTCAAAAGAAAAGGGTTCTAAGGAAGGGTCACTGGACCTGAAACATTCACTCTGCTTTCTCTCCACAGATGCTGCCAAACCTGCTAAATTTTTCCAACAATTTCTGTTTTTGTTTCAAAAGCCATTATGTGATTTTTGCAGTCCAGTGATTTGAGACATCAGTCTCCTTTCTTGGTGACAGATCAGAACAGTCCTTATTTGTTATTTGGGGTCAGTCACAAACACAGATTCATGAGTACTCCAAGTGAAGTACAATCTTTGCACAAAGCACCATGCAGCATACCATAGAGACAAATAAGTGCATTAAGTTGTACTACTGAAAATTTTGTCAGGGAAGTCCCAGTCATCCCAGGATGTGATGATGTTCGTTCAGAGAGATATAATGAATGCTCTAGCATGAGGACTGATTTAGAGTAGATGAAATGTTGAATGTTCTCTTATCAGAAAATTAAAGCAATCAGGAAGAGAACTTATCGTAAAATTGCTGGTGAGAAATGTAATTCTTTCCATTAGTTCATTCCTCTGTAAAAGTATGTGATGTTATCACAGCATCAACTTCCTTTGAAATAACACCAGTGACTGTCTTTCCATTACCATATGTGTACTCACTACCATATCTGGAAACCTATTCTAGGTATTCATCTCTCACTGCAAAGATGTACTTCTTGATATCAGTGTCTTTTGCAGATGTCTCTCTAAATTCCAATTATTGAATTATAATTATTTAATTGAAAACAGTTCTCCATGTTAACTTTTTTGATTCTATTTATAAGCACAAATCTTTCAGTGAATTCCCCAGATTCACAACAGATTGCATGTGAATTGTGGAAAAGGCAGACTGGATGGGCCAAATGTCCTATCTCATTTCACGTTTCATCCTATTCTCAATGATGAACTTCTGAATTTGTCTTGCAATTTATCAGACTTGGAAAATGCTCCACAGCTTTCCTATAAAATTGTCATTTCAGAATAAGAATGATTGATTGACTTGGACTTTCGCAGATTTTGACTAATTCTATTTCAAAACTGTAACAACTTTAATTTTAAAAATCTTCCTCCTCTTCAACAAGGCCAGTACAACAAATGGAATTTGATTTTGTTTTGGGTGGGTTTTGAAAGCATACAAAAGAGACTATTATCATTTTTAAAACATTTCTCTCTTCAAAATACGCTTCACATTTAAGCTTTTTCTCACTTTGATGAACACATCCTGAATCTGTGACTCAGACATAAATACAATATTAAAGCAAGTATTAAGATAACCTCTGTTGTGTTTTCTGCCTTTTATGCGAAGATATTTTAGAAGAGGAATCTTTTCTTTCTTAACAAAAAGTTTCAATTTATCAATGCTAAGAGTGACTGAGAGCCAGAGCAGAGCGGCCTGGAGGCATAGAGTGACATGGATTGACTGAAAGCCAGAACAAAGTGGGCTGGAGGCTTGAAGCAACATGGAGTGGCTGAGAGCCAGGGCAGATTGGGCAGGAGGCTTGGAGCAGTTTGGAACAGCTGGGAGCCGGAGCGGAGCAGGCCAGAGGCATGGAGCAGAGCAGGGACAGTAGTTGGACTGGGGTCTGGTGTGGGCGGTCAGTGGCTACAGAAGCTGGTCAGACACATATGGAAGTCTCTGCACTGAGCTACTGCAATGTCATGTTTATCTATAATTTGTTTATCTAACTATAATGTTTATCATTTTAACTATGACTTATTTCTAGCTTATACTATGAATCCCTATAAGGTAATGCAACTTTCTTTTATTCCTTTTTTTGTATCAAAGATTTGTGCCTAAAATGGCTCCATAAGAGGCAACATTGTAAACTTTTCACTGTACTGCTGTACTTCTGTATTTGAAAATAAGTGACAATAAAGGATAAACTATTCTGTTCTATTCTATTCGCCTTTACAAATCAAAGTCCACTTGTCAACCAATCATGCAGTATAAATATTGATTTTCCTGTTTGAAAGCTAGTTCTTGCAAATTATACTAATAAGTAAAAGATACAAAGCATCAACAAAAACCATTTTTTCAAAACTATCAATTTGAATGGGAAGATGGTCACATGTTCCTTTGTAGCTGTACCTTTAAAAGTGTAGGGGTGAAAAATTGAGAGGAGAAAACAGAAACTTAACTTTTACATCAGTGTGACACATTCATCTGATTTTACAGTAATCATGAAAAATCAATATGTGCAACAAGAGTAAAAGCTATCGTGAACATCTTCTCTCTGACTCATGACATTTTTTTCTTCTCTGATTGCTAAACCAGCTTTTGCCATTTGCTTGATCATATTATTTCTCTGGCCAAGTAAGACATGGAGATGGACTTGATTGGATTGTGTTAAACATAATAATTCAAAGTGTTTGAGACATTCACCTAGAGTTATTAGGATTACGAGGGCAGTCAATAGTTTTACAGGGAAAACCTCCAATTACAGGATTATGATTTATAATCAATAATACTGAAAACAACACTTACAACAAGCCACCAGGTACAGCATGACTGCAAAGAATTCTTAAGAGGGTATACAAAAGACTAACTGAATAGTTAGTATTGAAACAAGCAATCAGAAAAGAATTAAGATGCATTAGATCTCCTGAATTCAGAAAAGACTTGCTGTGACAGTTCAGACTGTGGAATTTGAGGGATGGTGACGACAAACATATACATATGTTTGGCTTGAGACGAAAGACTAGATATTTTAAGCTGTTCAGATAACAACCCTGACAAAAACATTTATTTAAATAGACTACAAACTGTCTATTATTATTGTCATTCATGAAGCTGACTCATTTGGTCATAATAAAAATCATTTTATAAGCATTAAAATCCTTTTATAGCCCTGTAGTAGTTGAAGAAAAAAATACTGATGCTTAAAACAGTTTGCATTGTTTATTTTGGGCATCGTTGTGCGTAGCTGGTTTTCCTGCTACACGATGTCATAAAAATGTGGAAATTTCAAATTTGTAACAAAAACGGTATTTCCATATATATGTTCAGGCGTAGTCTATTCCTGTTGCAGAGTAGACAGGAAATTAGACAATTACAGTCAGCTTGTTACATTGTATGAGAAAGACTGAAAGAATAAACTATTCAGATATAATAGTGTTCGTTAGATTGCATTATTGTTCTTCTCACATTGCAGGAAAACTAATGAACATTGGAGGAAAGAAAAATTGGAATGACTCTGGAAGAAAAGCTTTGGCCTTTCCAGCAATGACTAGTGATGCAATTGGGTAAAAACAACACGCTGTAACATGTGCAGCAGCATTTCAAAGGGCAGAAGCTATAAGAAATAACTGGGTATGGAGGTGGACTTAATGAAAATGAGAACCTTATAATGAGATGGCACTGGTGAGTCAGCACAGCTGTTTCTGCCTGAAATAAACGAAGCACTTAAAATTGGCAATTTTGAAATTGATGTCAATGTGAATGGATAATGGTTATGAGTTTTTTGCCAATATAAGCAAACTGCCCATTTTAATATGGGTGTTTTAAGAACTAAGGACTGTAGAGCTTTTCACGACTTCACAACATCACAAAGTACAGCCAATTAAGTACTTTTGAAATGTGGTCACTATTGTAATGTCTAGACTTATCACAGTGCTCCCTTCCAGAGAGATTGGAATGGCATTATAATCTAATTGCACATGATTAAGTCACTCCAATGAACAGTGTGTATCTTCCCAAGCTGGGATGAATGAATTTCAATACGTCATGTAACAGGTTTTTTAAAATCTGATAGTGTAGCAAAGTAATTAATTTTAATTACTTAGCAAAAGTTTGAATGTATGAATGAAGTTCAACACTTAGACACCACATGCTACCCTAGGACCTATGGAATACAGAAGTTCAGATAACAAGCCTAATTTTTTAAAAATTTATTTTTGGGGTGTACAGATTACTGACAAGGCCTTGAGAGGGATGTGGTGAGCCTTTTTTTACATATTGTCCATGGGAGATAAGATTTTAATCCAGCAAAAGTGAATGAATGGCAATATAAGTTCCAAGTCAGGATAGTATGTGGTTTGGAGGGGATCTTGCAAGTGCTCCCAGATATCCATTGTCCTTTTCCTCCTGTGTGATAGAGGTCATGGGTATGGAAGATGCTGTCATAGAAGCCTTGGTGAATAACTGCAATGTGTTTTGTAAATGGTACACACTGCTATTTGTTCGTCATTAGTGGAGGGAATGAATGTTTAAGGTTGTGGATGGGGCTGCTTTGTCCTATAAGGCATTGAGTTTTTTAACATTGAAGGAGCCACCCTTATCATAGAGGTACAGAATATTCCATTACACTCCTAACTTGTGCTTTAAAGATGGTGGACAGGCATCAGGAGATTCAGGAGGGAGGGGATGGCTTACTGCTACTACGTACCGTTGTGCGGCATGGTGGCTCAGTGGTTAGTACTGCTGTCTTACAGTGCCAGGGACCTGGGTTTGATTCCAGCCTTGTTTGTGTGGAGTTTGCACATTCTCCCTGTGTCTGCATGGCTTTCCTCCCACAATCTAAAGATTTGGTGAATTGGCTGTGCTAAATTGCCCATAGTGTTCAGGGATGTGTAGATTAGGCAGGAGAAAATATAGGGGGAATCTGGATGAGTTGCTCTTCAAAGGATTGGTGTGGACTTGCTGGGCTGAAGGGCATGTAGGGATACTGGTACAGTACACTATTAATCCAGTGACTCAGGTAGCGCTCTGGGGACCTGGGTTCAAATGGCTGATTATGGAATTGGCATTCAATAAAGATCTGGAATGAAGTGTGTATCTATGACCATGAAACCATTGCCAATTGTTGTAAAAACTTTCTGATTCACTTTAGGAAAGGCAACTGCCATCTTTACCTGATCTGGTGTACACCTGACATAGAGCTACAGCAATTTGGTTGATCCTTAACTATTGTATGGACAATAAATGCTGTCTTGACCAGTAATGCCCACATTCTGTGAATTTAAAAAATGACCTAAGTTATTCACCTCAGAATTTCCAGTCACTGACCTACTCTTATAGCCATGGTATTAATATGATAGTCCAGTTCAATTTCTGTTCATGGTAAGCTGCAGGATGTTAATAATGTGGATTCAGTAATGATAACACCATTGAATATCATGGAAGGATGGTTAAATTTTCTCTTGTTGGAAAAGACCATTGCCTGGCACTTATATGGTGTGAATGTTACTTTCGTTATCAGCCCCACTGAGGTGATTGGGACTAATTTATGGATAATGTTTTATATTACTGTCAATGTTCAATAATTCATAGAAACATAGAATATAGGAACCTGAGTAAGTCATTTGGTCCTTCAAGCATGCTAAACCATTCAATATAATCATGGCTGATCATTCAACAATGTGTCCTGTTCCCACTTCCTCTTCCATACCATTGATTCCTTTAGCCCTAAGAACAATATTTATCTCCTTCACAAAAACATTCAATGCTTTCATGTCCATCGCTTTCTGTAGCAAAGAATTCCACAGGCTCACCACTTTCTGGGTGAAGAAATTTCTTCTCATGTCAGTCCTGTCCCTCAAATTGTGACCCCTTGTTGTGGACTGCATGACCATTAGAACATCCTTCCTGAATTTACCCTTTCTAGTCCTGGTAGAATTATATGGGTTTCTATGAGATTCTACCTCTTCTTCTAAATTTCTATGAATATAATCCTAACTGATTCATACATCAGTCCCACCATCCCAGGAATCAATCTGGTAAACCTTCATTGCAATCACTTCATAGCCAGAACATCCTTCCCCAGAGATAAGGAGACCTAAACTGTACACAATGCTCCAGGTGTGGTTTCACTAACACACTGTAATTGAATCAAGACATCACTGTTCTGGTACTCAAATCCTCTCACTAAGAAAGCCAACATGCCATTTACTTTCTTCACCAGCTGCAGCATCTGCATATATAATTTCATGCCTTAACAACCACCTGATGAAGGAACAGCACTCTGAAAGCTAGTGTTCCCAATTAAACCTGTTGGAGTATAACCTAGTGTTGTGTGATTTTTAACTATATAATTTCTTCAGTTGGTGTATAAGGACACCCAGGTCTCATTGCCTTTCCCCACTTCCCACTCTGTTATTATTCAGGTAATAATCTGCTCCCTGTATTTGCTACCAAAGTGGATAACCTCACATTTATCTAGATTATACTTCATCCACCATGCATATGCCCACTCACTCAACTTGTCCAAATCACGAGACATCCTTCCATACTCCTCACTGTTCACCCTCCCAGCTTTGTGTCATCTGAAAACTTAGAGATACTTTACATTTAGTTCCCTCATCTAACGCATTAATGGATATTGTCCAAGTATAATGCCTTGGTCATAGTAGTCCAAGCATTAATCCTCACTGGTCACTGGCTGCCACTCAGAAAATGGCCAGCCTATTTACTACTTTTTGTAACCTGCTTGCCAGACAGTTCTCGATGCATAACAATACACTACCACCAGTCCCATGTGTTTTAGTTTTACATGCTAATCTCATAGGTAGATCCTTATCAAATGCCTTCTGAAAGTCCAAGTAAACCATATTCACTGGGTCCCATTGTAACCCTACGAGTTATATCTTCAAAAAATTCCAGTAGATTTTTCAAGCATAATTTTCCTTTTTGTAAATCCATACTGACTTTGTCCAATTCAGGACCATTAAAAAATGGAGAGGCAACGGTAAATACGATATGTCTGGGCATTTTCAATTTTATTAAATTCAAGCTCTCAGCAATGATCCCAAAATCTAAAAAATAAAAAACCAGTATGCCTAGAAGACCTATAACTGAGTTAACCATGCATTATTTCAAAGGGTAAAACTAATGCATACTACAAATTCTGTGTATTAATCAGCTTTCAGTCATCATGGAGTAAGTTTTCTTTTACAAGAAATCAATATTTTTATATTTACAGTATTAAAGAAACCTGGTTGATGATCATTTTAATCCATGTCTCAGAATATAATGACAGATAGCAAACATGTTTTATAAATATATATAAAAAATAGTAGCTAAAGTAAATATCACTCCTTCAGAAGATGAGAAGAGGCATTTAGTAATGGGATATGAGGAAATGGCCAAGGCATTGAATAAGTATTTTGTGTTGGTTTTCACAGTGAAGGACAAGAATAACATGCCAGTAATTGACAGAGAGACAAAGGTAGGTGAGGAACTGGAAATAATCATTATCACCAAATATGTAGTGTTGGGCAAGCTAATGGAGTTATGGGTAGACAAGTCTCCTGACCCTGATGGAATGCATCCCGGGATGCTAAAAGAGTTGGTTGGAGAAATAGCAAATGCATTTGTGGTAATTTTCCAAAATTCACTGGACTCTGGGGCAGTTCTAGCAGATTGGAAAACAGCAAACATGACATCACTGTTTAAAAAGGGAGGTAGAAAAAAGATGGGGAATTATAGACCGGTTAGCTTAACCTCAGTAGTGAGGAAAATACTTGAATCTATTATTAAGGAAGAAATAGCAAGGCATCTAGATAGAAATTGTCCTGTTGGGCAGACGCAGCATGGGTTCATGAAGGGCAGGTCACGCTTAACTAATCTTTTGGAATTCTGTGAAGACATTATGAACATGATGGACAATGGGAATCCATTGGATGTGGTGTATCTAGATTTCCAAAAGGCATTCGACAATGTGCCACACAAAAGTCTGCTGCATAAGATAAAGATGCAAGGCACTATGGGCAATGTATTATCATGGATAGAGGATTAGTTAATCAACAGGAAGCAAAGAGTGGGAATAAATGAGTGCTATTTTGGTTGGCAATCAGTGACTAGTGATATGCCTCAGGGATCAGTGTTGGGACCACAATTATTCACAATTTACAGAGATAAATTGAAGTTGGAGACCACGTGTAATGTGTCAAAGTTTGCGGATGACACAAAGATGAGTGATCGAGCAAAGTGTGCAGAGGACTGTGAAATGTCGCAAAGGGACTTAGATGGTTTAAGTGAGTGGGCAAAGGTCTGGCAGATGGAGTACAATGTTAATAAATGTGAAGTCATCCATTTCAGTATGAATAACAGTAAAAAGGACTGTCACTTGAATGGTAAGAAATTGCAGCGCGCTGCTATGCAGAGGGACCTTTGTGTCCTTGTGCATGAATCACAGAAGGTTGGTCTGCAGGTGCGACAAGTAATTAAGAAGGCAAATGGAATTTTGTCCTTCATTGCTGAAGGGATTGAGTTTAAAAACAGACCAGTTATATTGCAGCTGTATAGAGTGCCGGTGAGGCCATACCTGGAGAATTGCATGCAGTTTTGACTTCCTTACTTGAGAAAGGATGTGCTGATACTAGAACGGGTGCAGACGAGGAGGTTCACTAGGTTGAGTCTGGAGTTGAGGAGGTTGGCTTATGAGGAGAGACTGAGTAGACTGGGATTATATTTATTGGAATTTAGAAGAATGGGGGGATTCTTAGAGAAACATATAAAATTATGAGGGGAATAGATAAGATAGAAGTAGTGAGGTGGGTGAAACTAGGACAAGAGGACATAGCCTTAAAATTAGGGGGACCAGATTTTGGAGAAGGAACTTCTTCACTCAGAGGTTGGTGAATCTATGGAATTCCCTGCCCAGTGAAGTGGTTAAGGCTTCCTCAGTAAATGTTTTTAAAATTAAGATGGATAATGTTTTTGACCGGTAAAAGAATTAAGGGTTATAGTGAGAGGGTGGGTAAGTGGAGCTGAGGCCACGAAAAGATCAGCCATAATGTTATTGAATGGTGGAGCAGGCTCAAAGGCCAGGTAGCCTACTCCTGCTCCTAGTTAGTATGTTCTTATCGAGAAAGCAAACTATTGGCTATATTGGAAACTGGGTTAAACAATTACAGTTTTGTTGTGACCCAGGGGTGATAGGACGAGAGAAAGATGATGTTCTCCCATAGCCTAGGTCATAAGATCACTCACCAATGGAAGATGCAAGCAGGAGATTCATGAAAGAATGAGCTGTAATATTCACCACCCATATCCAGTTAAGAAACTGCTGATACTGTCTGGACATAAATAGCATTATGATGCCATATAAACAAGAGTTGTCAACGCAACTCCACTCCAATAACAATCAACATGTTCAACAGAGCTGGAGAGAAATTTGAGAAAAATAATTAGATTTTTTATCTGGACAATTGTCACAATGCATATTTGCCAACTGTAGTGGTTATTACAGGCAGGTTGTAGCGTCAATAACAAAGAGGAATGGGTGCCAAGTTGTATATTTGCTTTACGCAGCTGAGCATTTGAATCAGTTCTTCAGTTCCTGGAACTATGGCAACATTACAATCTGGAAATCAGCAACAGGAAGCTTATGCAGTCTTTTTCAATGAGCCTGCACCCCATCATTTTGATAAATATTACCTCTGTTGACTATTTTTTCTGAATGACTGGTTTCAGCATCTGATTCCATCTGTCTGCCACCTCGCTGATGTTTACAGTGACTTTATTTCAACTTAAGCCCTTCAGATTATGCTCCAGTTAGCGCCAGTGGTTGTTTCTATTCAAGTTATTTCTCAATTCTTTGACATTTTGAGCATTTAAGAGTCTGTTTAATGTAAATAATTTATTGTATCAGTGGCTTCAGTCCAAGAGATTCTCTGGAGGAAATAGGACAGTGAAGAGATCTCTGGGTTCATCATATTTGAATATAAATCAACAAATACAATACCACCATCAACAGGAAAATGAATTCCTCCTCCCCTCTATTTTAAATGAAAGACTTATTATTTTTAAACTGTGCCCCTTAGTTTTAAGCTTTCCACAAAGGGAAATACCCTCTCAGAATCTATCCGGTCAAGACCCCTCACAATCGTATAGGTTTCAATTAGATCACCCCCGAAAGGGTTGTTATATGATAAAAGATTGAGCAGGTAAAGCCTGTAGTTATTGGAATTTAGAAGAATGTGCAGTGATTTTATTGAAACAGATAAGTTCCTGAGGGGACTTGACAGGATAGATCCTGAAATATACATAGGGAGGATTAAAACTTGGGGGCACTATTTAAGGGTCTCCCATTTCAGCTGGAGATGAGGAAGAGTTTCTTGTCTAAAGGTGTTCTTAATCTTTGGAATTCACTGCCACAGAGAGCAGAGAAGACTCAGTCATTGAGTATATTGAGGCTGAATTAGACAGATGTTTGGTCTACAATGGAGTCAAACGTTATTGGGGTAGACAGGAAAGTGGTATTGAAGTCAGATCTTTTTAAAGAGCAAAGCAGGTTAGGGGGCTAAATGGCCTTCTTCAATTCCACATCCCATTTACTTCTGGTACTTTTATTTCTGAGTCAAAGTTCTGTGTTCACATTCCTCTCCAGGACTGGATGCAAATATCAAAGATAACAACCCTGTACAGAATTGGAGGCGTGCCTATTAGTGGCCAGTGGGCCAAGGAATGGCAGTGGAGTTTAATTCAGATAGATGCATGGTGTTGAGTTTTTTTGTAAGATAAACCAGAGCAAGACTTGCACAGTTAATGCTAGGGCCCAGTGGAGTGTTGTCAAACAAAGGGATCTCAGATTCAGATTCACAGGTCCTTTTAAATAACATCATGGTAGACAGGGTGGTGAAAAAGGTGTTTGGCACACTTCCCTTCATCTATTAGAGCGTTGAGTACAGGAGTTGAGATATCATGTTACAGCTGTACAATTAATTGATAAGGCCATATTTGGAGTGCTGGTCACCCTTCTGTTGGAAGCAAGTTATTAAACTGGAAAAGGTGCAAAAAGTTTGACAAAAATGTTACTGAGACTGGAAGGTTTGAGTTGTAAAAAGAGGCGACATAGGTTGCAAATGTATTCCCTGGGATGTAGGAGGCTGAGGGATGACCTTATGGAGGTTTATAAAATCTCATGAATGGCATAGATAAGGTAAATAGCCAAGGTCTTTAAACCAGAGTTGGTGAGTTCGAAACCAGAGGCATAAGATTTAAATTGAGAGGGGAAAGATTTAAAAGAGACCTAAGAGACAACATTTTCATGCAGAGGATGGTACATGTATGGAAGTGGTTGAGGTGGGTAAAGTTACAACATTTAAGTCATTTGCTCAGGTACATGAAAGTTTAGAGGGAGGTGGGCCAAATGTAGGCAAATGGGACTGGTTCGGTTTAGCAGACAAGTTGGGCTGAAGGATCTGTATGAATCTATGGAGGTGCCATCATTCAGGTTCAGTCTTAAACCACTACCTTGTCTGCCCATTCAGGTGGGTGTAAAAGATTCCAGAAAAGTATGAGGTAATGCACTTGGAGAGAGATAACAAGACAAGGAATTACACAATGAATTGTAGGACCCTGGAAAGTAGTAAAGGTCAGAGGGACTTGAGTGTGCAAGACAGGTAAATAAGGTGGCTAAGAAGGTATATAGAATACTTGCCTTTATTAGCTGAGGTATAGCATACAAGAGCAAGGAGGTTATGCTGGAACTTACAAAGTGTTGTTAGTTAGGCCACAATTAGGGATTTATTCTAGTTCTAGTTTGGAGGGATATGATTGCAGAAAATGGAATGCAGAGGACATCTAGCAGGTTGCTGTCTGGGCTGGAGGTCTGAAATATGAGAAAATGTTGGACACGCTGGGACTGTTTTCCTGATAGAAATGTACAAGATGGATGGGAATAGACAGCATTGAGAGGAAGGAATTATTCTAATTAAGGGTCAATAAGGAGGGGGCATAGATTTAAGGGCATAGACTAAGAGGAGAGTCGAGGAAAAGAAGTTTTACTCAGAGGATGCTGGGAGTCTGGAAAACACTGTCTGAAACATACTGTTTGAAAAGGTCGTTGAGTCAGAAACTTTCATAACATTTAAACAGTATTTAGATAGTCATGAATTGTTATAGCCTCCAGGGCTATGAGCCAAAAACTGGAAAATGGGATTAGTGTCGTCAGATCTTTGTCAACCGTGGTGTTGACACAATCGACTGAATGGCCTCTTTCTGTCTTGTAAACATCTATGAGTTTACTCCATGGCACTATTCCCAAAAAGATCAGGGAATTTATTTCTAGTGTCATGGATTAACATGTATTCATCAAAGAACATAATTTAAAAATTCTTCATTATCACATTGTTGTTTGTAGAAGTTTGCTGTGCATACAATGGATGCCATTTTTCCTACATTACAACAGAGACTACATTTTGTAAAGCATCTTATTAGCTGGAAAGTGCTTTGAGACATCCAACTATAATGAAAGATGGTGCACAGTGAAAATCTTTCTTTCTTGTCTCTAGCACATTCTCCTCAAGAACCACAGCTTCTTATAGCCATCTGATCCTTTTAAAATTATTGTAATTTACAGTCCTCCCAAGACTAATTCTGATTTCCTCACCTTTTTCTGTTCTTTAGCCCATATACCAAAGAATTTCTCATCGTTAGTGACCTTGGGATATGTGTAAATTATCAAGGTCAATTTTCCTCCATGTACCCGCCAATCCTCAATAACTTTCTCACCAATGAACTGTCCCAACCAGGACACCTTCAACTCAGTGCTCAGAATTTTATGGGCATCTGAGTGATACAGGCTATGGTGAGATTTGTGGTAGAATAAGACAAGAAGTCCATTGAGGCTCATCTCGACATCAAGAGCAGCCTCTTACATTTCATGTTTTTACCCAATGGGGATTAGGCATGTTTCTTGATTAGCAGCAGTGAGATGCCAACTAAAATAGATTAATACTTGCCAAACACCTCTTAACACTTCAACATGCCCCATGAGCAAACACTCCGAAAAGGCTAGATGTCAAAGTAATCTTGACATGGAGTCTGAGCAGGTGACTTCAACTTACCACTGGTTGCAAAAAGTTTCCTTGTTACTCAGCACCAAACAGCATCGTAGAGCACCAGCCTCATGCACCGCCCATCCAAGGACATAACATCTGACACTCATCACAATCCGTATGGCAACTCTCCATTTAACTTGCATGCCATTTGGGAAGCAGAGGATTGCACAGCAGTGCACACTGGCAACAAGTATTGAAAGGGAAAATTTGTAAACAGAAGCAAGCACTCATGAATTGAACCTGGCTCCACATCAGTGCTGTTTCCCTCCTCTCTTTGAACTTGCTCACTTTGTGTCCACCTTGGGCTCACCTCATCCCTGCCTTGAGTTGATTTTTCTTGCCATGTTGTGCCTGTTAGCATGTTGGCACAGAGCCAGAGGCTATCAGTAATGCTCTGTTGATAAGTTATTTTGTGCAGACACACAGACAGGCTGCTTGTCAGGGGCAATCTATCCAAAGAAGATGGAACATCTTGCATTGTAGAACACCAAGATGTAAATCTAATACCTACAATACATGCCAGCTGCCTGCATGGCAAACACACTCCTTGTGTGTTTGGCTAAAAGGCCATGTGGTAAGTGGGTGGGCAAAATCCTCAGTCCAGGCAAGGGGTGGGTCCTAGTATCCTCAGTCAGGTCAATGTCTGCCATGGTTCGGGGGCTTGGCCATGGTCAGTTGACAACTTTGGACACTCACCACCATGTGATCTGTCTGACTATAATCCAGGGAGTGGACACCACGCCATCTGTCGGGCCAGCAGCAGTCAGAATTGTATATTATCAGTCAGGGAGCTGCAAAGGTCTGTTCCAGCACATCTAGAGATTGCTTGTCAGAATAAGTCAGAGGTCTGGGGGTGAGTACAGTCAAGATTAGAGTAGTGCTGGAAAAGCACAACAGGTCAGACAGCATCCGAGGAGCAAGAAAATCAATGTTTCAGGCAGGAACCCTTCATCAGGAATCTCGCCATCCATCCATCCCTCCCTTCATCGGTCCATCCTTCCTTCCATCCATCCCTCCATCCCTCCATCCATCCATCCTTCCCTCCCTCCATCCGTCCATCCCTCCCTCCATCCCTCCCTCCATCCCTCCTTTCATCCATCCGTCCACCCCCTCATCCATCCCTCCAACCATCCATCCTTCCCTCCCTCCCTCCATCCATCCCTCCAATTTATCCATCCATTCCTCCCTCCCTCCCCTTTTGAGCAGTGGAGAAATCACTGCCGGGGGGGGGGTGGATTTGGAGAGGGAGCCTGGTGTCTAGATGGGAGACTGGGAAAGCAGAGGCATTTGTGGAGGTCAGAACAAGAATTGTGATGGGAGTGTATGGAATCTCAAGATGTTGAGGATGTATGGAACAGTATGGGGGAGGGGAATTATTGGCAGTGACCCCCCACAGTGGCCTCCACAGGATCAGGGTGGTCATTATTAAGATGTAAGGTTATGGTTCAGGGCAGGGAGGGTAGCTGTTCATGTTGTTCAATCTGATGAGTCTCCACATTGGGGATGAGGGTTTGGATGGAAATGGTCTGATGGAGGAATGCAAGGTAAAAAGCTTCCTTGTTGCTCAGCACCAAACAGTTCAAGCACAATCCCTGGGCACCAGCCACATGCACCACTTATGCAAGGACATGACCTCTGACACTCCACATTCCTTGTGGCAATTCTCCAATTCACTTGGAGGTTGGCTGGGGGAAGTAGGGGCAGAGTCCTGAAGAAGGGCTCATGCCCGAAACGTCGATCCTCCTGCTCTTTGGATGTTGCCTGACCTGCTGCGCTTTTCCAGCAACACATTTTCAGCTCAGCAGAGTCCCCTGATGACCAAGCAGTGTCCAGTACTGATGGGGTCCACTACAAGCTGCATTTCCTGCCATCTCTAGCTGTTCTCAAGCTGTGAAATACATTGGAAAATGGCTGGGGCAGTGCACAGGGTGGGGTGTGCTCAGTTTCAGTTTGATCGGTGAAAGTACAATGTCCATGTCTGCTGGACGTTCGAACATTCAAGGGGCAAATACATGAAGCATGTGTTTGTAAACTCCAGTTACACGTCATTTCCAAACATTTCTTAACACATGTGCAGAGTAAACGTGCAGATGGTGAAATGTTTGTCAAAGGCAGATTGCAGAGTGCTACTGATGCTCACATTGATGTCTCAGTGATGGGGAAGTTAGTGGCAATAACTTAAAAGGAGACAAGTTCTGGTCAAAAGCTCCCCATTATTGGTGGAACTTGGAAGAGTGCTGTGAGACAGGGGGAGCATTGCTGCATCATCAGTCAAGTATGATGATGGACTCTGGTGAATGTGATGGAAAATGGAATAGCTGAGGTGGGTCTGCAATGGGAAGGGGGTCAGAGTACTGCAGGAACCCTCCCTTTTGGATGTAATGTGTCAATCACTCAGCCAGGGTGGCACCTTCACTGAGTTGGTGCCCAAGCCATGACCAGCCCCGTGGTGGAGCAGAAGTGATTACATCCCCAGCTCTAATTTTAAATTGAGTGAATCATTCCAGTTTCAACTGATTTTGCTGAGAGTGCTTTGGCCTCGAGGCAGCAGTGTTTTCACTCTCAGGAACTCAATTTGCCAAGCCATCCCTCTTCTTACAGTGACAGCTGTAAAGAGTGCTGTTAATAAAGAAGCTTACAAACATGGCCCTCTGAAATCATCAGCCTTGCTTTTTAAAATTCAAAAGACCATCTAAGTGATGAGACCTCACCGCTCAGTTGTCCTTTCTTTTCTCTTCTGGGAGCAAAGACATTCTACCCCAGCTGAGTTTCACAAGCTTTCAGACCATGCAAAAGCTGGCTTTCAAGTACACATCTACTTTCTTCCATGGTTAGGACAGGTCTTGATACTTTTCTTTTGTGTTCATAGAACAATACAACACAGGAACAGGCCCTTCGGCCCACCATGTCTGTGCCAACAATGATGCCATTTTACACTAATCCCACCTGCTTGCACATGGTCTGTATCCCTCTATTCCCTGCCTGTTCATGCATATATCTAAATACCTCTTAAACACTGCTATTGTCTCTGCTTCTACCACCCCCGCAGCATATGTTCCAGGTGCCTACCGCCCTCAGTGTAAAAGACTTTCCACACACATTTCCTTTATTTTTTTTCCCTCACCTTAAACCTATGCCCCTAGTATTTGACACTTATCCCCTGGAAAGATATAACTATCCATTGTATCCACGCCTCTTATAATTTTATAAACTTCTATCAGGTCACCTGTCAGCCTCTGACGGTCTAGTGAAAATAATCCAAGTTTTTCCAATCTCTCCTTATAGCTAATACACTCTAATCCAGGCAACATCTTGGTAAACCTCTTTTGCTCTCTCCAAAGCCTCCACATCTTTCCTATAACGTAGTGACCAGAACTTCACACAATACTCCACATGTGACCTGACTAAAGTTTTAATCAGCTCAAAACTGACTTGCCAACTTTTATACTCAATATGCAACCATGAAGATAAGCATGCGATAACCCTTCTTATCACCTTATCCACTTGTGTTGCCACTTGCAGAGAGCTATGGACTTGCACTCCAAAGTCCCTTTGTATATCAAAGCTCCTAATGGTTGTGCTGTTAACTGTATGCTTCCCTTTTGCATTTGATCTCCCTAAATGCATCACCTCACATTTGTCTGGGTTAAACTCCATCTGCCAGTTCTCCGCCAACTTTCTGACTAATTTATATCCTGCTATGTCCTTTGACAACCTTTCTCACTATCCAAAACTCCACAATTTCTATGTCACCTGCAAGCGTACTAATCAGACCACCTATATTTTCATCCAAATAGTTTATATATATTACAAACAACATAAGTCCCATCACTGATCCTTGTGGATTACCACTGGTCACATGCCTCCAGTCAGAAAAGCACTCTACCACAGCTACTGTCCACCTGCTATAACCAAATCAACTTTGTATCCAACTTACAAACTCACTGTTGACCTGAGTTCATCTTCCGGACCAGCCTACCATGAGGGACCTTGTGAAATGCTTTAATAAAGTCAATGTTCACTGCTCTACCTTCATCAATCATCTTATCACTTCCTCAAAAAACTCAATCAAATTTGTGAAACAAGACTTAGCTCAACACAGACCATAGATTAAACCTATGACTTTCTGCCCTCCTTTGCTTAGTACAATATTGCATTGACACATGAATGTTTAGGCTGTTAATGACATTAGTTCTCTCAGTTCCTTTCATTTATTAGTGTTATGGAGTTCAGTTTGAAAAAGTTGAGGTAATTTACTTTAAACCCAAGAAAAATAACAATGAGTATTTTCTAAGTGTTTAGAAATTAAGATCTCTGGAGAAGCAGGGAGATCTAAAGGTGCATGTACAGAAACCAATAAAATCAGGTACAAAATTAATTAAAATGTCTCAAGGAATATTAGCCATTATGTCAATGAGACTCAAGATGGAGAAGGTTCTGGTTAACCTACATCAGGAGAGCAGTTCATTCTGGACATTGCACCTCAGGGTAATGAAAGTTGATCTTGGAGGGGTGCCTCTTCATCCCCTGCAGAGTCTGACTCACTATATTGATCTTCAAAAATATTAACATGAGCTGCAAACTGAGTGTTAGTATTAATGTTGCAATTGATCTGTCAACTCTGCTTTGTCCATTTCTGACAGCATTTTTAAATGTTAGGTTATTTTGACCTAGTCTTTGTATGTAGTTTTCTTACCTTAGGGTGAGTTTCAACAAGAGACAACTATTTGCACGAGAACCTGAGTATGAGCTTTGCATAGACAATGCATTAGTTCCTGATCAGTCTTCAACAAGTACAATTACAATAGTGACAGGAAAACCAATAGAAAAAGTTAGACATGCAGATCACGTATTTACTTTTGGCCCATTTCCCTGAGATTTTCTAAAATAGTGCTAAAATGTTTTTCTGATGTAAGAACATTTTGGATTTACTGACAGTTAAATTCACCCTTTGGTTAAATTATCCTCAATATACTAGAAATCTACAACAAGCAATCACCCTCACTCACTCACAAGGGCCTAATGAATATTTACAATGTTGTTTGCTGTTGTCTAAACAGTGCACATCATACATCCTTTCACAAAAGGTTTCTCAACCAAAGTACAAGAATTATCTTAGATTGTACAGACAATGAAACAGACGATGCTGCATTTGTATACTGCTATGTGTGAGACAAATACAAATCGTTAAAGCACTTGCTTTTGCCAAAGATACTTCTAAATTACAGTTCCATTCTCTTACAAAAGAAAAGCATGAATATGTCATTGATGATGTAATTTATTTTTGTTTCCACACCCTTAATAGTGTGATTTAAAAATTAATTATGTGATATATTATGGTTTTAATTCGGTGACTAACAAGCAGTTATGGACCCCCGACTCAAGAGTAACCGCCACTGAACTAGAAATAGAAGCAGCCAGCTTAGTCTGTAATTACTCATTGGAATGGAAGCAGCTGCATTCCACCAATGAAATACCAGTTGAGGCTATTCAATGTAGGACAGAACTCATATTGGACAGAACTAAAATAAAACGAAGAACTGAGGAGTGACCTTATAGAGGTTTATAAAATCATGAGGGGGATGGATAGAGTAAATAGACAAGGTTTTTCCTTGGTGTGGGGGAATCCAGAACTAGAGGGCAAGGGTTTAAAGCAAGAGGGGAAAGATTTAAAAGGGACCTATGGGCAACTTTTTTACGCAGAAAGTGGTGCGTGTATGGAACGAGCTGTCAGAGGAAGTGGTGAGGGCTGGTACAATTACAACATTTAAAAGGTATCTGGATAGGTATATGAATAGAAAGGGTTTACAGAGATATGGGCCAAGTGCTGGTCGGCGTGGAAGAGTTGGACTGAAGGGTCTGTTTCCATGCTGCTATCTCTATGACTCTATAACTGTGGATGCTGGAACTCTGAAACAAAAGTTACTGGAAAAGCTCAGCAGGTCTGGCAGCATTTGTGGAGAGACAGCAGAGGTAACTTTTCAAATCCAGTAGCCTTTTTATTTTGACAGAACTAATATTGGCATGAATCCCTCCTTGCATTTCTGAACACACAGACTAATTCTGCAGCACTATTGAACAGGTTTAAAGAGCATTCTGGTAACTCACCAAAGATTCTTTTTGTTATGCATTAGTTTTAATGGTTCGGTAATGGTAAGGCTACTCAATTTGGATGCAATCAAAATAAAAACAAGAATGGAATCTTACAGGGATCTGAACAATGAGGACTATGCAAGATTTGTGGCAGAATCTTATGAGAAGACGGACAAGCCCCATCCCAGTGTCAGGAGCAAATCATTGGGTCGTTAATGCATCTGCTATACTTTGAAGCTAGTGTTTCACTCAGCAGAAGAAAGTAGTCAATTAAAAGAGATAGTGCTTTTTAAACACTTTATTAGCTGCACATCTAGCCTGTCTAATATGCAGCTTCCTAACTTACCAGATGCACTGAGCAAATTAGACATTGAAAATTCTCAATATGGAAGAGGGAACAAGTATCTGGCAACTTCAGCTCAACACTGGCCATGAAGAGCCTCTAATTTAGAACATAGAACATAGAACATAGAAGGATACAGCGCAGTACAGGCCCTTCGGCCCTCGATGTTGCGCCGACCGAGTCCTACCTAACCTATACTAGCCCAATAACTTCCAAATGCCTATCCAATGCCCGCTTAAATGAACATAAAGAAGGAGAGTTCACCACTGATACAGGCAGGGCATTCCATGAACTCACAACCCGCTGTGTGAAGAATCTACCCCTAACATCTGTCCTATACCTACCACCCCTTAATTTAAAGCTATGTCCCCTAGTAACACCTGACTCCATTAGCGGTAAAAGGTTCTTAGTATCTACCCTATCTAAACCCCTAATCATCTTATACACTTCTATCAGATCTCCCCTAAACCTTCTCTTCTCCAATGAGAACAGCCCCAAGTGCCTCAGCCTTTCCTCATAAGATTTTCCTACCATTCCAGGCAACATCCTGGTAAACCTCCTCTGCACTCGTTCTAAAGCTTCCACATCCTTCCTATAGTATGGCGACCAAAACTGCACACAATACTCCAGATGAGGCCTCACCAGAGTCTTATACAACTGCAACATGACCTCAGGACTCCGGAACTCAATTCCTCTGCCAATAAAGCCCAGTACACCATATGCCTTCCTCACAGCACTATTTACCTGGGTGGCAACTTTCAGAGATCTGTGTACATAGACACCAAGATCCCTCTGCTCATCCACACTACCAAGTAGCCTACCATTAGCCCAGTAATCCATCATCTTGTTATTCCTACCAAAGTGAACGACTTCGCACTTAGCTACATTGAATTCCATTTGCCACATTTCTGCCCAGCTCTGCAACTTATCTATATCCCGCTGTAACCTACCACTTCCTTCCTCACTATCCACAACTCCACCGACTTTCGTGTCATCCGCAAACTTGCTTACCCAGCTTTCAAGTCCTTCCTCTAGATCATTTATAAAGATAACAAAAAGCAATGGTCCCAAAACAGATCCTTGTGGTACACCACTAGTAACTGCGCTCCAAGATGAACATAATCCATCAACTACTACCCTCTGTCTCCTTCCAGCCAGCCAATTCCTAATCCAAACCTCTAATGTATCCTCAATGCCATACCTCCGAAGTTTTAGCATTAGCCTACCATGGGGAACCTTATCGAACGTCTTACTAAAATCCATATACACAACATCTACTGCTTTACCCTCATCCACTTCCTTAGTCACCTTCTCAAAGAACTCAATAAGGTTTGTGAGGCACGACCTGCCCTTCACAAAACCATGCTGGCTATCCCTGATCACGTTATTCCTACCCAGATGTTCATAAATCTTATCCCTTACCATTCTCTCTAAGACTTTGCCCACCACTGAAGTCAGACTCACTGGCCTATAGTTACTAGGGCTATCCCTTCTCCCTTTCTTGAACAATGGGACCACATTCGCTATCCTCCAGTCCTCTGGTACTATTCCCGTTGACAATGACGACATAAAAATCCAGGCCAATGGCTCTGCTATCTCCTCCCTAGCTTCCCATAGGATCCTGGGGTAAATGCCATCAGGCCCAGGAGACTTATCTATATTCATCCTTTCCAATATTCCCAAAACCTCTTCCCTGCATATTTCCAGGGCATCCATTCTAATTATTTGTGATTCCATATTCACATCAGCAACAGTGTCCTGTTCCTGAGTGAATACTGATGAAAAGTACTGATTTAATGTCTCTCCAATCTCCTCCGCCTCCACACACAACTTCCCACTACTATCCTTGACTGGACCGATACCTACCCTAGTCATCCTTTTATTCTTGACATACCTATAGAAAGCCTTTGGGTTTTCCCTAATCCTACCAGCTAAAGACTTTTCATGTCCCCTTCTCGCTTTTCTTAGCTCCCTCTTTAGCTCCTTCCTGGCTACCTTATAACTCTCAATCGCCCCTACTGAACCTTCACGCCTCATCTTTACATATGCCGCCTTCTTCCCTTTCACAAGGGACTCCAATTCCTTACTAAACCACGGCTGCCTCACAAGGCCCTTTACACCATGCCTGACTGGTACATACCTATCGAGGACACGCAGTAGCTGCTCCTTGAACAATCCCCACATCTCATTAGTGTTCTTCTCTTGAAGCCTGTTTTTCCAATCCACACAACCTAAGTCATGCCTCACTGCATCATAATTTCCCTGCCCCCAGCTATAGCTCTTGCCCTGCGGCGCACGATTATCCCTCTCCATCACTAAAGTAAAAGTCACCGAGTTGTGGTCACTGTCCCCGAAGTGCTCACCTACCTCCAAGTCTAACACCTGGCCTGGTTCATTACCTAGAACCAAATCCAATATAGCCTCCCCTCTTGTTGGCCTGTCGACATATTGTGTCAGGAAACCCTCCTGCACACATTGTACAAACACCGACCCATCTAATGAACTCGAGCTATAGCTCTCCCAGTCAATATCTGGGAAGTTAAAGTCCCCCATAACAACCACCCTGCTACCTTCACTCTTTTCCTGAATCATCCTCGCAATATTATCCTCTACTTCTCTAGGACTATTAGGAGGCCTGTAGAAAACACCTAACAGGGTGACCTCACCTTTCCTATTTCTAACCTCAGCCCAAACTACCTCAGATGGCAAGTCCTCTTCCATCGTCCATTCCACTGCTGTGATACTGTCTTTGACAAGTAATGCCACGCCTCCCCCTTTTTTACCCCCATGTCTGATCCTACTAAAACATTTGAACCCTGGAACGTGCAACAGCCATTCTTGTCCCTGTTCTACCCACGTCTCTGTAATGGCCACAACATCGAAGTCCCAGGTACCAACCCACGCTGCAAGTTCACCTACCTTATTCCTTATACTTCTGGCATTGAAGTATACACACTTCAATCCACCTTTCTGGTTACAGGCACCCTCCTTAGAGATCGCTGCATTATTCCTAACCTCCCTACACTCAAGGTCCTGTACCCTAAAGCTACAGTCCTGATTCCCATGCCCCCGCGGAGTTAGTTTAAACCCTCCCAAAGAGCACTAGCAAACCTCCCCCCATGCTCAGCATGATCCGTGAATACCAGCCATAACCAGTCCTTGTCCACAGACATTGGCATCCTAGATTTGCCATACCCTCCTGGTCCACATGGCAGCTGTCTGATCTGATTGCAGGATACGTAGGGAACACAGACCTGCATTGCTTAGCACACCCACATCTCCTATTGAAAGGCTGTTGCATGGACACTGTGCACAGGCTCAGGTGGCTCCTGTATTAGACCAGGCTGCAGGGCTGCTTGATTGCTCTCTTAGCACTCATTTATGCCTACCTGCATGCTCATAGCATCCTGCCTTGCCTTACTGTACCTTGGCAATTCAGTAGATCCTACAGGCTACTAGTACTGCCATTTGGATGAGCTCTTTTGCACTGATACACAAACAGATAGCTTGCCATGTTTGTCAGTAGGATTCTGTCTGAATTGTGAGGGGATGCACAGACAGTGGAGGGAGGAGAACTTGCTGTTTGGCACACCAAGATGATGGGAAGCAGAGTCATTTGCTGAGGTGGGGTCATGGGTGTTAGGGGTAAAGGGGCCTAGGTGGAACAGCATCAGACAACATGGTAAGCCATGGTGGGGGAGTGATTGGTAGTAATTACCAATATGGCCTTCCCAGTAGGAGCATGGAGGAGCAGGTTGGGCTTCATAAAGGTGTAATGTTGCAGTTCAGAGCAGAGAGGAGATTTGAAGGCAAAGTTCAACATTGTCAGTCTCCACAGTGGGGGAAAATGTAGAAAAGGGGTATTTGAGTAATACAGGGTAAAAGGGGACTTGGAGGCTCGGGGGGGTGGTGGGAGAGCTGTCAGACAGAGCTACGTGGCAAGTAGGTGTCCACTGCACCCTCCATTCCCTGCCGTTCTCTAGGTGCAAAATTCACTGGAAAATGGCAGTGACAATACATAGGGTGTATGGACTCAGTGTCAGTTTGATGAGTGAAAACACAATGTCCATGTTTATGGATGTTACGACATTGAAGGGGCAAATATATGAAGCATGCATTTGCAAACTCCAGCTACATTTCATTTGTAAGTATTTCTTTATCCATATGCAATTCATGCAGAATGAACATACAACATGCCATTGGTCCTTTTTAATTGAACATTGACATCTCTTTTTTTTTAAGATATTTTTATTAGAAATTTAATATTTTGACAGATTTACAAAAATAAACAGAACTTTCAAGCACAAACATTAATATAAAAATAGATCTTAAATATATAATCATCAAAATTCAAAGGAATGATACTAAAGAAGAAAGAAAAACAATGAAACTCAGTTAACTACTAATCTAATCCACAATTATCCAGAGTGTATAGTTGAGTCACTTACATCCTTCAAACAAGAGAAAATGTTCTCTAATACACTCATAACAGTATAATAAAAAGGAAACTATTTCCAAACAATAAGAACAAAAAAAAACATGTTTGAATGGAGATCCTCCCCCTTGTTCTCAGGGGGCCTTACTTCCTTTCTAAAGGTCCACCATATCCTCTCCCAAACAGTGTCCCACCCTTGACCCGGGCGCTCCTTAATAGGATTTGGATATAATACCGAGCTAGAGTTAACAGTGAGCGCCCCACCCCCACCCCTCCCCACCCATACCTGAGTATATCTGATAGCATCAATGCCACGTACAAACACACATAACTATAAAATTACAACTCCAACAAATTACAGTTAAGTATAATAACATAAAATAGCAAGGGAAGACAACCCTGCTCCCAGAAGCAAAAGTAAAGTAGAGTAAAGTATCCATTTCTCCCCACGGAGTGTGGAAGAGGCAAGCCAACATAAATTGTCTCTTACGATTTATTTAAACGAGTCTAAAAGTTCCTTAGCCTCTTCTGGTGATCTAAAATTATACTCGGATCCTTCGTGGTTAAAGCATAACGTCGCTGGGTAGCGTAAGGTGTATTGAATATTTAAGTTCCTTAGACATTTCTTCACCTCATCATACGCCTTCCTCCTTCGTGCCAAAGCCAGGGAGAAGTCCTGAAATAACATAATCTTGGATCCTTCATGAATCATAGCTTTAGGATCCTTTCCAAGATTTCTGGAGGCGTCCAGGAGTATCTGCCTCTCCCTATAACTCTGCAGCCGGAACAGGACCGGGCGTGGGCGCTGGTTTGGGCCAGATCTGCGTACTGCGACCCGGTAGGCCCACTCCACCCTTACCCGGTCAGTTTCAGCCCCCAGGTTTAAAAGCTGGGGCAACCATCGCTCCAGAAATACTGCTAACTGTCCCTTCTCTTCTTGTTCAGGGAGGCCCAGAAGACGGATATTCTTTCTCCGATTTCTATTATCCAGGTCATCCATGTAGATTTCAAAGGCCCGGACTCTCTGCTCCAGAGCTCGCACCTGTTCTGCAGCTGTTTGTGCTGCAGCCTCGGAGGTCGTGGCCTTTAGCTCCGCCCCCTCCACTCGGCCCTGTAATTCCTCGAGAGCCTGGCTGTACTTTTGTAGCTTTTCTTCGAATGCATTCCATCTCTGTCTGGATTCTGCAATGAAATTGACAAGTGTCGTTTCCAGCCTGGCAATCATCTCTTCAAGGCCTGTTTTTACATCAGCTGCAGCCGGAGGAGAGGAGGGTGGGGGAGGGGTCTTTGTTTTCTGAGAGCTGCGGGGTCCCTTTGGTTTACTCATTATCCACTTAATATTAAACTGCTTAAATATAATAGTAAGCAGCTAATTAAGGTTAGAAAATTTTTTTGGGTGGTTTGGTAAGTGTGGTGGGGGTGAGTAACTCACTTTACCCAGGTTTTGGGAAGAGCACTGTAAACTCCGACTTGCTGAGTCGCCGCCATCTTGGATCTCGAACATTGACATCTCAATGACGCTGAAGTTCATGGCATTGGCTTACAAATGGATGAATACCCAATAAAACAATCCCATCATTTGTGAAACATCCAAGGATGCTGTGGGAGATAGGGAAATCACCTCACCATATGTTTTTCAAGATTGGCGACGGAAATCATGTCTCACAAATTTGACTGAGTTTTTTTGAAAAAGTAACAAAAAGCATTGATGAGGGCAGAGCAGTAGATGTAATCTATATGGACTCCAGTAAGGCATTCGACAAGGTTCCCCATGGGAGACTGATTAGCAAAGTTAGATTTCATGGAATACAGGGAGAACTAGCCATTTGGATACAGAACTGGCTCAAAGGTAGAAGACAGAGGGTGGTGATGGACGGTTGTGACCAGTAGAGTGCCACAAGGATTGGTGCTGGGTCCACTATTTTTCATCATTTATATAAATGATTTCGATATGAGTATAAGAGGTACAGTTAGTAAGTTTGCAGATGACACCAAAATTGGAGATGTAGTGGAGAGCAAAGAGGGTTACCTCAGATTACAATGGATCTTGACCAGATGGGCCAATGGGCTGAGAAGTGGCAGTTGAGTTTAATTTAGAAAAATGTGAGGTGCTGAATTTTGGGAAAGCAAATCTTAGCAGAACTTATACACTTAATGGTAAGGTCCTAGGGAGTGTTGCTCATAGCTCTGTGAATGTAATGTCACAGATAGATAGGATAGTGAAGAAGATGTTTGGTATGCTTTCCTTTATTGGTCAGAGTATTGAGCACAGGAGTTGGGAGGTCATGTTGCGGCTGTGCAGGACATTGGTTAGGCCACAGTTGGAATATTGCATGCAGTTCTGGTCTCCTTCCTATCGGAAAGATGTTGTGAAACCTGAAAGAGTTCAGAAAAGATTTACAAGGATGTTGCCAGTGTTGGCGGATTTGAGCTACAGGGAGAGGTTGAATAGGCTAGGTCTGTTTTCCCTGGAGTATCGGATGCTGAGTGGTGACCTTATAAAGGTTTATAAAATTATGAGTGGCATGGATAGGATAAATAAGCATAGTCTTTTCCCTGGGATAGGGGAGTCCAGAACTAGAGGGCATAGGTTTAGGGTGAGAGGGGAAAGATATGAAAGAGAACTAAGGGGCAACTTTTTCACACAGAGGGTGGTACGTGTATGGAATGAGCTGCCCAAGGAAGTGGTGGAGACTGGTACAATTGCAACATTTAAAAGGCATCTGGATGAGTATATGAACAGGAAGGGTGTGGAGGGATATGGGCTGGGTGCTGGAAGGTGGGACTAGATTGGGTTGGGATATCTGATCAGTATGGATGAGTTGGACCGAAAGATCTGTTTCCGTGCTGTACATCTCTGTGACTCTATAATTCTGATGAATGCAATGGAAAGTGAAATGGCTGTGGTGGGTCTGGGATGGGAAGGGAGTTAGAGCATTGCAGGAATGCTCCCTTTTGAATGTAATGTGTCGGTCACTCAGCCAGCACGAAATCATCACTGAGTTGGTACCCAAGCTGTAATCAGCCTCATGGTGAAGTGGATGATGAAGCTGCTGAAGTTCCAATTCCACGGCAAGGAGCAGTCTTGGAGGGGAGGGATGGTGCTCCAGTATAATCTGGGCACAGTGTGCCACCCCATCCTGGTGAGCTAGGCTCTGTATAATTGGAGTAGCCAATGAGGTGGTGTGCTGGACGCTGAACTGATTTGGTTTGATTTGATTCATTATTGTCACAAGCACTGAGATACAGTGAAAAGTATTGTTTTGTTTGCTATCCAGACAAATTATACCTCACATGAGTATATCAGGGTAATAGAATACAAAGCAGAATTTAGTGTTACAGCTACAGAGAAGGTGGAGAGAAAGATCAACACTGATATATGACAGGTCTGTTCATAGGTCTGATAACAGTGGAGAAAAAGCTGTGTTTGAATCTGTTCGTACATGTTATAATTTCTGCCTCATGGAAGAGGGTGGAAGAAAATAAACTGGGAGAATGGGAGCACTCTTCTGAGGAGGAGGAGGTTATTGGGGAGTAGGAAGCACTTCTTTTGTGAGATACAGGCACTACAAACCATACAGAACCTGATTGAAAAGAGTAACTAGGGAGAGAATAGGGCCCCTCAAAGATCAACGAGGAGAAAGTGAGAACTGCAGATGCTGGAGATCAGAGTTGAAAAGTGTGGTGGGTTGGGACTGAGATAAGGTGGGGGGAGGGGAAATGAGGGGAAATCTACATTCATCCCGTGTAGTTGGAGGATTCCTAGGCGGAAGATGAGGCACTCTTCCTCCAGGCGTTGTGTGACCAGGGTCTGGCGATGGAGGAGGCCAAGGACCTGCATGTCCTTGGCGGAGTGGGAGGGGGAGTTAAAGTGTTCAGCCACGGGGCGGTTGGGTTGGTTGGTGCGGGTGTCCCAGAGGTGTTCCCGGAAATGTTCTGCAAGCAGGCGGCCTGTCTCCCCAATGTAGAGGAAACCACATCGGGTGCAGCGGATACAGTAAATGATGTGTGTGGAGGTGCAGGTGAGTTTGTGACTGATATGGAAGGATCCATTGGGACCTTGGAGGAAGGTGAAGGGGGAGGTGTGGGCGCACATTTTGCACTTCTTGCGGTTGCAGGGGAAGGTGTCGGGAGTGGAGGTTGGGTTGGTGGGGGGTGTGGACCTGACGGAGTCGCGGAGGGAGTGGTCTCTCCGGAACACTGATAGGGGAGGGGAGGGAAGTATCTCCCTGGTGGTGAGGTCTGTTTGGAGGTGGCGGAAATGACGGAGGATGTATCCGGTAGTTGGTGGGGTGGAAGGTGAGGACCAGTGGGATTCTGTCTTGGAGGGGCGGGGCTCAAGGGCAGAGGTGCGGGAAGTGGAGGAGATGCGGTGGAGAGCATCGTCGACCACGTTGGAGGGGAAACTGCGGTCTTTGAAGAAGGAGGCCATTTGGGCTGTTCGGTAGTGGAATTGGTCCTCCTGGGAGCAGATGTGGCGGAAACAAAGGAATTGGGAATATGGGATGGCATTTTTACACGGGGCAGGGTAGGAGGAGGTGTAATCTAGGTAGCGGTGGGAGTCGGTCGGTTTGTAGTAAATGTCTGTGTTGAGTCGGTCGCCCGAGATAGAAGTGGAGAGGTCTAGGAAGGGGAGGGAGGAGTCTGAGACGGTCCAGGTAAATTTGAGGTCAGGTGGAAGGTGTTAGTAAAGTGGATGAACTGTTCAACCTCCTCGTGGGAGCATGAGGTAGCGCCGATACAATCATCGATGTAGTGGAGAAAAAGGTGGAGGAATGGTGCCAGTGTAGCTGCAGAAGATGGACTGTTCCACATATCCGACGAAGAGGCAGGCATAGCTGGGGCCCATGTGGGTGCCCATGGCTACTCCTTTGGTTTGGAGGAAGTAGGAGGATTGGAAGGAGAAGTTGTTAAGAGTGAGGACCAATTCAGTCAGTCGAAGGAAGGTGTCAGTGGAAGGATACTGGTTCGGTCCGCGGGAGAGGAAGAAGCGGAGGGCTTGGAGGCCTTCATGATGGTGGATGGAAGTGTGTAGGGACTGGATGTCCATCGTGAAGATAAGGCATTGGGGGCTGGCGAAGCAGAAATCATGGAGGAGGTGGAGGGCGTGGGTGGTGTCCCGAACGTAGGTGGGGAGTTCTTGGACTAAGGGGGACAGGACAGTATGCAGAGATGAGTTCAGTGGGCAGGAGCAGGCTGAGACAATGGGTCGGCCGGGGCAGTCGGGTTTGTGGATTTTGGGTAGGATGTAGAAACGGGCGGTGTGGGGTTGTGGGACTATGAGGTTGGAGGCAGTGGATGGGAGATCCATTGTGAAGATAAGGCATTGGGGCCTGGGGAAGTGAAAATCATGGAGGAGGTGGAGGGCTTGGGACACCACCCACACCCTCCACCTCCTCCATGATTTTCGCTTCCCCAGCCCCCAATGCCTTATCTTCACAATGGACATCTTACCACAGTCCCGATCCCCGGATTCAGCACCGCCCTCTTGACCTGAAATCTTCTTCCTGACCTCTCCGCCCCACCCCCCTCGCTGGCCTATCACCCTCACCCTCACCTCCTTCCACCTATCATATTCCCAGTGCTCCTCCCCCAAATTCCTCTCCCCCACACCTTTTATCTCAGCCCGCTTGGCACGCTAGCCTCATTCCTGAAGAAGGGCTTATGCTTGAAACATCAATTCTCCTGCTCCTTGGATGCTGCCTGGCCTGCTGCGTTTTTCCAGCACCACACTTTTCAACCCCTCAAAGATCAGCAAGGCGGCCTTTGTGTGGAGCCGCAGAAAATGGGGGAGATACTAAACCGGTATTTTGCATCAGTATTTACTGTGGAAAAGGATATAGAACATATAGACTGTAGGGAAATAGATGGTGACATCTTGCAAAATGTCCATATTACAGAGGTGGAAGTGCCGGATGTCTTGAAATGGGTAAAGATGGATAAATCCCCAGGACCTGCTCAGGCGTACCCTAGAGCTCTGTGGGAAGCTAGAGAAGTGATTGCTGGGCCTCTTGCTGAGATATTTGTATCAGCGATAGTCACAGGTGAGTTGCCGGAAGACTGGCGGCTGGCTAACGTGGTGCCACTGTTTAAGAAGGGCTGTTATGATGTAACATTGTTAATCTAACATCCCATTAAAGCATAGACTTTCCCTTTTTTTGTTGCTGTTGTGCTATACTAATTTTTTAGAACAGAAGCTGAAGTGTCGTTTAAAATTAAGGAAAAGTGTTGCCATTACCTCAGACCTTTGACAAAATAAATAGACAAGTCTAGTCCAATGGGCCTATGTGAGTAGATAGCTTTCAAAGTAGATAAGTGTTTCATTTATGCTGGGTAATTCTGCGTATATATAAATCATGCACAGTGACTCACTCAGAACTAGAGAAAGGGAAAGATCTGAGGGCTGCACGTCACAAAAACTGAATGTTCATAATCTGCATTTTGAGACTATTACAGTAAAATTATGTATTTGTACTAGACCTTGCATGAAAATGGTGGTGAAATGTGAACTATCAATTTTTCACTTCCATTATCTGAATTTAATACCTGGGACTTTCATGGACTAAAATAGTTTTTTAAAAAGAGAAGATGCTGATTTTAAAATGAGTGTAGTGATCACCTGACTTTAGGTTGTGTCAAGTTCCAGGAAACCAGTGTGGAATAAATGATATCATCCAAACTGAAATTAACTTTTTTATCGAAAAGAATGAAACCAATTAGGTATGAAGAAACTTAGATCTTCTATTTTCAGTTCACACATACTTAAATATTTCCCATATTTATTATCCATCTTGAAATAATGACCCCAGACATAGGAATACAATAGGGGCACAAGACTCTTGATCCAGAGATCCCAGTAATAGTCTGGGGACCCAAGTTTAAATCCCATCATGGCAGATTTGGATTTAATTAACAATCTGGAATTAAAAGTCTAATGATGACCATGAAACCAATGTCAATTGACAGAGAACCTCTTTGGTTAATTAACGTCCTTTAGGGTGAGAAATTGCCATCTCCTTATCTGGTCTGGCCTATGTGTGATTCCAGATCCACAGCAATCTGAGTGACTCTTATGAGTAATAAATGTTGACCTAGCTCTAGCAACACCCACATCCCATGAATGAATTTTAAAAAGGACACAAATGAGCTGTATTTCAAAGAACTGCTTTGGCAGAGCATTGATATGGATGTAATCGCTGAATGGGAAGGCACTTTTGTTCAGGAAGGATTAAAAAAAACTAACAACACAAATTGCAGAAACATTCTAACAATGAAAATGCAAAGATATCTGCAATGTTCATGACTTTTGCTGATCCAGGATACCACGAACCAGCAATGGTCTCAAATTACTACATTAAACCACCAGACCACCTTAGAACTTTAAACTGCATATTCTTTTATCTTCCCTTTCATACTGGACCCTTTTAACTTTGTACTTGTGATTTCACGTGTTTGATGTGTCTTTGTGCCTCTTTATATTTGTTGGTGTTAACACGTATTAAATGTCCCTTCTTACAAGGAAGAAAATCTTATTCTTGGCTCCTTAATTTTTTATAGCAAACTAGTTAACCGTATTTTAATAGAAGTGAGATGTAGTTACATGTTAAAAAATGAACATTGAGGATACAAGATGGCAGCGATCTAGGAAGATCACGTTGCAGAGCTCCATACTGCACCGCAAGCAGGACAAAGTCCTAAGCCGCCCTACCCGGACCACTGCGGTATCCTGGGACTCTGGAAAGGTCATGGAGTCCCAGGAAACTGTCAGAGAGCAATTTATCTCAGTTTTCACCATCCAGAGCTGCCGAAGAAGGGAGGAGCTATGTCCGAGGCCAGCCTGCAGGATCTTTGGTCTCGATTTCCTACCAGTCATG
Organism: Hemiscyllium ocellatum; assembly: GCF_020745735.1. Classification (NCBI taxonomy): domain Eukaryota; kingdom Metazoa; phylum Chordata; class Chondrichthyes; order Orectolobiformes; family Hemiscylliidae; genus Hemiscyllium; species Hemiscyllium ocellatum. Next base: position 3,141,739 of record NC_083445.1, on the reverse strand, counting down.
GTAAAGGACCTTGTGAAATCTCATGAGATGTTGGGGAAGCAGATAGAGGAGAAGCTGGTCCCGATCTCTATCATGCTGCAGAAGGGATGAACAGCAGCTGGAGAAAGGGACGGATGAGGTAGAAAGCAGGGTCACAGTGATGGAAGCCCTGATACCTCCAAGCATAGGATCCAGGCCCTGGAGAGGAAACGTAATTTGCTTGACCTGGTTGATGACCTGGAGAATAGGGGCAGGAGAAAAAATATTTGGATTGTCGGTCTGCCGGAGGGTAAGGAAGGTGAACAACCAGTGGAATTTATTGAGGACTGGTTGCCAAAATTCCTCAACTTAGAGGCTGAAATGAGAGGCTTGAAGATTGAGAGGGCTCACCTGGTCACAGAGCAGAGGTCAGGTTTGGACCAATGTCCTTGTCCTGTCTTGGTGAGGTTTCATCACTATAGAGAAAAGGAGAGAATCATGGAAGCTTCCAGAATCCAGGGGAAGGATCCAAAGGCCCTAGTTTATGTGGGCTCTAAGATCATGTTCTTCTAGGATTTCTCAGTGGCAGTGATCCGGAAAAGAAAATCCTGTGACAGCATCAAGAAAAGACTGAGGGAGCTCGGGATCCAGTATTCTCTGAGGTATCTGACGGTGCTTCAGATCACCTTAGATGAATCTGTACATCTCTTTGACACATCAGAGAAGGCAAAACTCTTTGTGGATAAATTAACTTGATCTGAACAATTTAGTATGTATCAATAATAGTGTTGGTTGGGTATGTCTCTACTTCTCTTTAAAAAAAAGAAGTCCAGTCAGGTCTTTCTTTTTCTTTTTTTTATTGATAACAATCTGGTCTAAAATATGATGTCGTTTTATCAGTTAGTGCAGAAATATGAACTGTCTAGCAGGAACCTCTTTTGTTTTTTTCAAGTTAGGGATTTTATTCAAAAATGACTACTTTTGACTGATCCCTCCAAATCTGACATAGGGAAGAGGGTGCTCAGTGCTATGAGTACACTTTCTGTCAGCACTTTATATCAATAAAAATGTACTTTAAAAAGATGACCATTAAGTCTTTGTTATTGTCAACCTAGAAGTTGAAACTAGAGGACCCAACTCACTCCATTCTTACCTGGTCATAATACTAAGTTGGACCACAACTAGACTCCTGCTCAATTTCAGTCTGCTCACGATGGACCGAGTTGACAGCCTGTAAGAAAATTGATGGAAAGGTGAGATTCTTTTGTTTTAATTTTCTAATCAACCTGTTCAGAGATGTTATCACACATCTCCGGAGCAGGTGGGACTTGAACTCGGTCCAGGAGCAGGGACATAGCATACCAGTGTGTCACAAAACCCCATCTGGGATGACTTGAATCTTACCTTAAGTGTCTTAGTTTATCAGAATTTGCTTTAAATACTAGCCTATTTAACCTTTTATTTTGTCCAAATGGATGGTTTATTTGGGTTAGATTAACAGTCTAAATTTCAAAAGCATCCGTACAAGTTACAGAAGTATATGGTTAGCTGAGATACCAGGCAATACTACTTATTGCAGAATATCAGTGACCTTCCAAATATGCTTTGAATATTTGGTCTTTTTTATCTGCTGACTTCCAGAATTCCATAGCAAATTACTTGCTGATATCTTGTCCCTCTGCCTTTACGCTAACTACACAATCCTTATTCACTTCAACATCCTCCTATATTTCCTTGGATCACCACCTTCTGCTATCCCATTTGTACTTCTCCTCCTTCAAAACATAAAGAGTGCATTTTTTTTGTCAAGATTGTCAAGATCAAGATAACTGCTCCAACTTTCCTTGCCATCACCCCACCTACCAGTCTGTTTGCCAACTGGATCTGCATTATTCCCTTTCAGAATGAGCTCCCACCAAAAGCTCCCTCTGCCCTTTACCCAATCCTTAAGCCACCTGTTCAAAACATATTCTCTCTTTCACCAAGCTTTGAGTTACTTATACTGAATTCTGTCATTCCTTATTCAACATCTTTGGGGAGCAAAGAACAACAATTTGAGATCATCATATTTTTGCATTGGTAATCCCAGACATTTTAATTATTGCAAATAAACACATTCTGGAGTAGATTGGAGGTTATTTAGTGTTTGTTGGTTGACGGACATTTGTAAATTTTTCGAACCATAAGATCGTAAGATAAAGGAGCAGAAGTAAGCCATTTGGCCTATCAAGTCTTTGACTTCTGGTCAGAAGAAACCAACATGAAGCCAATAGCTTTTATTAACTTTTTTTGACAGTTGACAGTTTGAAGTGAGCTTGATGCATGCTAGATATAGATTTTACCATATGTTGGTAAATGTGCTGTGCAGTATTCAGAACAGAGGGTAATCAGTAAAATAGTGATAGTGAGCAGGAATCAGAGAATCCCTACACACAGGAAGAGGCCATTCTAGGGACCCAGGTTCGATTCTAGTATTGAGTGACTGTCTGTGTTATGGACTAGGCCTGACACTCAAATCATTCTGAAGCAGGCAGCCCAGATCGTAACTTTGCAATTTGTTTTGGTAAATGTACAGTGAAAATTACCCAAAGTAAGTTATATCAGATTTTAAAACAGACAAAAATTTATTCACAAAATTACAGAATGTAACAAAAAGAACAGATTAAAAAATATCTACAGAACTCAGCTCAACTTAACTATGCTGTTCTGAATATGCACAACAGTCCCAATCAACAAACACTTTAAACACAGAGCAAAAAAAAATCAGAAAATCCCTACACGCAGGACAAGGTCATTCAGCCATTCTGCACTGACCATCCAAACTGCATCCTACCCTATCCCTGTAACCCATAACTAATTCACCCTAGCCTGCATAACCCTAACACCAAAGGGCAATTTAGCAATGCCAATCCACCTAACCTGCACATCTTTGGATTGTGTGAGGAAACTGAAGTACCCAGAGGAAACCCATGCAGACATGGTGTGAAGTTTGCAAATTCTATCACAAAGCTGGTCCTTTTTCTAAAAGCTGTTCTCAAGGATACTGTGTCCTTTATTTTGTTCAGAGGGGTCATAAAACAATTTGGGCTCCAAAACAGCTGGGTTTGGTACAGAAATAAAAGGGGATTGAGAAGCCTTTTTGTTTATATGTAAACAGATGCGATTTTAGGCCAAAGCTTTTATGTTTATAAGTGACCTGTATAATGAAAGGTGAGTGCCAGTCCTCGAAACTGAAGTTAATTTAGAACAGTGGGCTGTGTGGAAACAGGCTACTAAATTCTCTCTCCTTCTGCCATTCTAAGTTCAACCTGTAGGCATTTGTTTCATTTTTGCTCTCTGTTTAAGGGGTTTATTTATTGGGATTGTTGTGCATATTCAGAACAGCATAATTCAGTCTGGCTTGGATAGACTGAGTTATAGAGTCATAGAGATGTACAGCATGGAAACAGACCCTTCGGTCCAACCTGTCCATGCCGACCAGATATCCCAACCCAATCTAGTCGCACCTACCAGCACCGGCCCATATTTATCCAAACCCTTCCTATTCATATACCCATCCAAACGCCTCTTAAATGTTGCAATTGTACCAGCCTCCACCACTTCTTCTGACAGCACATTCCATACACGTACCACCCTCTGCGTGAAAAAGTTGCCCCTTAGGTCTCTTTCATATCTTTCCCCTCTCACCCTAAACCTATGCCCTCTAGTTCTGGACTCCCCAACCCTTGGGAAAAGACTTTGTCTATTTATCCTATCCATGCCACTCATAATTTTGTAAACCTCTATAAGGTCACCCCTCAGCCTCCGATGCTCCAGGGAAAACAGCCCCAGCCTGTTCAGCCTCTCCCTATAGCTCAAATCCTCCAACCCTGGCAACATCCTTGTAAATCTTTTCTGAACCCTTTCAGGTTTCACAACATCTTTCCGATAGGAAGGAGACCAGAATTGCACGCAATATTCCAACAGTGGCCTAATCAATGTCCTGTACAGCCGCAACATGACCTCCCAACTCCTGTACTCAATACTCTGACCAATAAAGGAAAGCATACCAAATGCCTTCTTCACTATCCTATCTACCTGTGACTCCACTTTCAAGGAGCTATGAACCTGCACTCCAAAGTATCTTTGTTCAGCAACACTCCCTAGGACCTTACCATTAAGTGTATAAGTCCTGCTAAGATTTGCTTGAGTTCTCTAGGTATTCTTTATTCTGTTCTATGTGTTTCATTCTGTAATTTTGTGAATAAATTTTTGTCTGTTTTAAAATCTGGTAGTCAACCTAGCTAACTAACTATGGGTAATTTTCACTGTACACTTACCAAAACTAATTGCAAAGTTACGATCTGGGCTGCCTGCTTAAGAATGTTTTGAGTGGTCTGGCCTAGTCCATAACACAGACAGTCACTCAAGACTAGAATCGAACCTGGGTCCCTAGTGCTCTGTGGCAGCAGTGCTAACAACTGAGCCACTGTGCCACCCCATAATGAGTGGAGAAATAATTCCAGAACTATACCACGTGTGTCAAACATGATGTATCTGGGCTGGCAGCATCTGTGGAAAAAAGCAGAGTTAATGTTTCTGAGGAAGGGTCTTTGGATTGAAATGTTAACTCTGATTTCTCTCCACAAATACTGCCAGACCTGCTAAACTTTTCCAGCAATTTTTGTCTTTGTTTCTAATTTACTGCATGCCCAGATCTTTTGGTTTTTATGAAGTATCTGAGAGTTCATTACATGAATTCTCTGTAGTCGCATATGCCTGATGGAATACTGCATTCAACAAGTGTAAGTCCCTCATAGCCATCTACTGGTCACAGGGTGCAAAGCAAATGATTGAAGGTGAATAAATTGACTTATGACATTTTGCATTATGCGATTTTTAAAAATTCTGTTCTTTCCCCCCATTCGATCTCTTACTAGTTCATTGCTAATAAATTGTGGTGCATTAAGTGGATTACATACTCCTCTATGAGCTGCTGTATGTAAATGATGTCAGTTTGTATCCTACAGATGTTTTACTTGATGCAGCGATAGTTACAGTATATTATCTTCCATATAGGCATGGACGTATTGGAATTGAAGAATCAAACAGTTATTTTTATAGCTAATTATCATGTCCAAACATTGCATTCTTTGGGCATTTAAGTGTCTGAGCTAACATTAGCTTACAACAAAGGAGCATGTTTCCAATACCACATGATGTTTCAAGTGATCCATGGTAAGGTGGAGTATGAGTACTTTTACTCTTGGGTCACATGCTATGATGCAGTGACAATATCATGAGCATGTCTCTTAATGACACATTAACTGTGAGCAACAGTAGTCCGCAACAGATTTCACCCAAGTAGATAAAAAAAAATGCTGGTTTCTTTGTTTCCTCTTCACTATCTCATCATCTTATTTCTCCAAAGATTGTCTCTCTCTTTCTGTTTTGAATGCCACCTTGTGCCATGACCATTGATACTGATGGAAGAGGTTGTTTGCAGTACCATTGGTTCCTAATACAGTCTCTCAATCTCCTCAAAACCTGATAATCTTCACATAACTGAAATTGGCATTTGTGAAAGATTAGCAGCCTTTAGTAATCCCTTCACTCCAGAGTAAACACTAGTAATCTTAAAAACATAAACTGAAACTCCATCATAGCAGTTTGGAAATAGAAAGCAACAATGCAGCTGTTGTAAACCAATTAATCACTGAAGGAAAGCTGTTGTCCTTAACCTAGTGTGAACACTAAAAATGTTCACTCTACCAGACCTACCCCATTTCAGAGCAGACAGAGATTGGTAATAAATGCCACTTTTAAAAGGGCAGGGTGTCAGCATTCGGTGAATCAAAAACAAAACCAGCCTTGAACAAGAGAAACCATTCTTGTTTCTTAAGACATTATGTACACACTCTGGAAATAGCTGCAGAATGCAATATTTGCTAGAAGGTCATTTGAAGTACAAGATCTGTAATTTTCATTGAAGTTTATTAATGCAGTTAGCTGAATAAATATCACACACAACAAATTAAAAGGATCCTTCATAGCTGCATCTTGAAAAAGCTGACTGTCCTGAGGGCAGAGATGCTTCACAGTGTCAAACAACACTGAAAAATTAATTACTCCTCAAACTCATCTATTTGAATCATTCCAGTTAATGAGTATAACTCTATGTAGAACATAATAAGAAAAGATCAGTTTAAACCTCAATAACCAAGCTTTCAGTTGTGACAAAATTTTTGAAAACTATCAAAATGAAAAGCTATAACATTTTTATCTGAACTGCCCACTAATTTATTGAAGGTCTAGCTTCAAAGTAAGCCAGTTTACTTGTGAATCTTCTAGTTTCATAACCCAGATATGGTGCATTTACCCAATGAGTGATCAAGAATAATTAGATAACTTACTGTTTCATCAGAATTATTTGACTGAAGTTTAGCAGAGACACCTTTACTTTTTATTTTACCATTTTTCCATTGGAAAGATCCTTTGCCATTTCTCTTGTAGTATGGTTGAGACTACTAGCAATATCCAGCATCCTAGATTCCAACTTATTTTGGAACACAGTACTTCTAGTAACTGGATTAAATCCCAAAGCTAAAAATATTTGTTTTGTTTATTGAGTGATTATGTGCATGTTTCCAGCTCCATTTTATTCTGCCACTAAAGACAGACTGTCAGTTTTAAATGTCTACATTTCAAAAAGATGAGAGGAAATTCAGTTCAAATGAATTGCAATATTAAAAATTATTTTTATTGCATATAAATTCAGAGGACACTTGAAGGAAAATTCTAGACTGAGGTGTGAAATATAACAAAATATGGATGTAAGTTTGCTTGCTAAGCTGGAAGGTTCATTTTCAGATGTTTCATCACCATACTAAGTAACATCATCAGTAAGTCTCCAGTGAAGCACTGGTGATATGACCTGCTTTCTTTATATGTTTACCTAAACACAAAAATAGAAAGCGGATCATATCATTACTCCACCGGAGGCTCACTGATTATGTTATCTAATATGATGATGAAAATGTCTGAAAACGAACCTTACAGCTCAGCGAGCAAACTTACATCCAGAACCTCAATCTGAGCTACAAAACTTGCAAAACTCACTAAATGTGGAGAGAATAAACGTCACGGTGGATTACTACACTGCCCTTTCAATTCTGGTATCTTACTGAAGCCCAGATGTGTCCCATGTATAATAGCCTTTGTTTTGAATGTCACCTGAAGATATACCTCCATGTTAAAATGACAATCGTTTATGCCAACAACTGGCTAATTGCTATGCATCTGCAATGAGTGTCACATCAAAATGATCCTTGCTCACCAGATGTCCCAAAGAAAGATTTTCTCATCCTTAGATAGTTATCAGGAACATGAGAGCAGACTGAATTAAAGATCAAGAAAGATTACAGGGAGTTATTTCTAGAGCAACGGATTTCTCCCTGATGTTTTGACCAGTATTTATTCGACAAACAACATTTAAAAAACTGACTGGACAGCATCACTTTCTTGTTTGTGGGAGCTTGCTGTACACACTTTTTGCATATTTTACAGGACTACATTGAAAATACAGTGAATTAAGCAGTTTCAAAGTTAAGTGCTCTGGGAACTCCAGTGGCTGTGAAAGTCCTATGGAAATGCAAGCTCTGTTTAATTAATCAAATCGCTTTTTCGCCTCCCAAATCATAAAGGCACTTTCTTTCTCTTGCTCAACCACCTGTTTGGTTTCTACTTGCTGCAGTGTCTCAAGACTTTATAAAATATAGAAACTAAGAGCAGTCAAAAGGTCATTTGGCCCTCTAAGCTTGGTCCACCATTTGACATGATCATGGCTGATTATCTATCTCAATACCACATTCCCGTTTTCACCCCAAAATCTTTGATGCTTTGAAAAGCTAAAAACAAATCCATCTCCTGCTTGAAAAAATTCAGTGACTTGACCACCACATCCTTCTGTGACAGAGAATTCAGTCAGATCCTCTCTCAACATTCTAAATTCTAATGAATACAGATCCAGTCAAACCAATCTCCTTCATGGGATATTCCTGCTATCCCTGGTATTCATGAAGAAAAGTTATACCCAAAACATCAACTTCTCCACCTCCTGGTGCTGTCTAGCTTGTTGTGTTCTTCCAGTCTCCTAATTGTCTATTTTGGATTCCAGCATCTGCAGATTTTTTTTTAAAATCGCTGGTATCAGCCTAGTGTACCACTGCCACACTTTCCCATTGCAAGTATATTCTTTCTTAGGTAGTGAGACTAAAACTGCATGCAACACTCCAGGTATGGTCTCACCAAGGCCCTGTACAACTGCAGTAAGACATCCTTACATCTGAACTCAAACCCCCTTGCAATGAAAATTAATATACCATTTGCCTGTCAAATTGTTGATTCACCTGCCAGTCTACTTCCATTGACTTGTGTAGAAAGACACCCTACTCCAGATGTCTCTAGAATTTTGGAAGGTGGCCACCAATGCATCCGAATCATCAGGCCATGATGACTTGTCAAATTTTAACCTCATTAATTTCCTCAGCACCATTTTCTTATTAATATGGTTTCCTTCAATTCCTCCCTCTCACTGGAGTCCTGGTTTTGCAACATTTCAAGAGGAGTTATGTACGCCCTCTTTTGTGAAGACAGGACCAAAGTAGCATGTTCAATTCTTCTTCCATTTCTTTGTTCCCCATTCTAAATTCCTCAGCCTCTGGTTGTAACTGACCTACATTTGTCTTGTACTCTTTTTGTCTTCACATATTTTCTAAGTTTTTAATGATCAATTTCTATCTTCACTGCATTTTTACTCTCGTATTTCCCCTCTTGTCCTCCTTACTGAATTTCTAAACTATTCCAGTCCTCAGGTTTGCTGACTTTTTTTCTGGCAATTTTATCGTTTCCACTTTGGATCTAATGCCTTGTCTAATTTAACTTTTGAAAGTCACGGTTCCTCTTTTATATTTGCGCCAGACAGGAATTAGTAATTCTATTTCATGCACACGTTCTTTAAGCGTGAACCATTGCTCATGCCCTCTGAACTCTTCGTAAGGCTGCCCAATCCATCTCTGCGAATTCGCATTGCAAAACTAATGCAACCCCCAGGCCAGTCCTTGTGTTGACTGTGTGTGTGTAAACTTGCAGTTCCCACGTACGTGTTGCTTTCCCAATGGTCCCTGAGATCTTGCGCAGTCCCGACCCACTCTCTTCCTATCGCGTCCGCTTCCCTTCCTCTGCTGCCCTCCCCATCACTTTCGCGTCCGCTTTCCCCGCCCGAGAGAGACTGCTCCTTTCGCGTCCGCGTTTCCCCTCTATATTTATTGTCCGTTTCCTCACGCTCTTTCACGTCCGCTTCAGCTCCCCATTACCCACCCCCCCCCCCCCGGCTGTACGTGCCGCCGACCGGGCTCGTACCCGCTGCCTGGCGCGCTGAGACGTGGCAATCGGGCACGCGGCGCGGTCTCGCCTTCGCCCATCCCCTTTTCTTGCCCCCCCACCCCCCCTTTCCCGGCCCGCGCCCGGAGTAGACACAGCGAGCGAGATGTCGGTGCAGACCGATGTGATGGGGACCGCCGAGGACCTCGCTGACCAGGTTAGCCGCCCGCGCGTACACACCCCCACACCCCCCCCCTCCGCCCGGGGATCGTGTTACTAAAGGAGTAGGGGGGATCCTCGGGCCTAGTGTAGGAGGGCAGCAGCCTCGGCACTAGGGTTGACCCCTCAACAGACTCTGTGCCGAGCTGGGATCCCTCACCTAAAACACTACAATGAAGCACTGCTTATTATATAAAAAAAAGTTAATGCTAGATCAAACAGGACCAAAAGTCTTAATTCATAAAGTTAAAAACCCTGCATAATGCACAACATCTTGTTCATGTTTTAAAAGAGTGTGTTAACACATGAATCGGTGTACTCAACTTCACCGAAATCTTTCAAATTGCTTACATTTTTTAAAGTTAAATTCAGCAAATTTCTTGTGTATGATTGTTTCATAAACCCTTACTCTAAGGGAGAGTGAAAACCGTTCTGTTTAGTCACAAAAACAAGTGATTCAGTGGTTTGTGACATTGACGTGGATTGAAACAGATTGTGTGCCATCTTGCAGTTTTGGGCAAACTTTATTCTGTATTTATTTATAGGGCACTAAAGCCACATTTGCCAAGTATAGATCAGTTTTCCCATATGTTGTTTTGGGTAGATTAAGTTCTTTGATTTATTAGGTGAATGCAGTATATGATATAACTCTAGATTATGCAATTCTTTTTATTCACTATTGGGATATGGACATCGCTGGCTGACCAGTGTTTTCTGCCCATATCTAGTTGCCCCTTGAGAAGGTGGTGGTGAGCTGCCTCCTTTAACTGTTGCTGTCCATATGCTGTAAGTTGGCCCATGATGATATTAGGGTAGGAATTCCAAGATTTTTATCTAGTGACATTGAAGAAAAGGCAATATACTTCCAAGTCAGGATGATGAATGGCTTTGAGGGGAACTTGCAGGGGCTGTATTCCTGTGTATCTGCTGCACTTGTCCTTCTAGATGGAAGTGATCATGGGTTTAAAAAGTGCTGTCAAATGATTTTTGGTGAATTTTTGCCATGCATCTTGTAGATACTAACAGTCGTGTGTATTGAGTGTCAGTAGTGGAGGGAGTAGGTTTTTGTGGACATAGTTCCAATTAAGTGTGCAACTTTGAGCTGGATGGTGTCAAGCGTTATTGGGACGGCATTCATCCAGGCAAGTGCGGAGTATTTTCCCATCAACTCCTGATTGGGCCATATGGATGATGGATAGGCTTTGGGAAGTCAGGTGGTAAGTAAATCACTGCAGTGTTCCTAGGCTCTGACCTGTTCTTGTAGCCATTGTATTTGTGTGGTGAATCCAATTGAATTTCTGGTCAATGGTAACCTCCAGGATATTGGGGGAATTCAATGATGGTAACATTATTGAACATCAATGGGCAACTCTTACTGGAGGTGGTCATTGCCTGGCATTTGTGTGGCATGAATATTACTCTTCACTTGTCAGCTCCAGCTTGGAGTTTGTTACATTTGAATACGTACTGCTCCAGTATCTGAGGAGTAATGAATGGTGCTGAACATTCGGCAGTCATTGTTGAATATCCCTACTTTCGCCTTCCTAGTGAAGGGGAGATCATTTGATGAAATTGCAAATTGTGAAATATTTAGGGATGAATACCAGAGTTGATTTGAGTTGAGAGGCAAGGAAGAAATAAATTAAATCAATACAACTGCTGTTGTAACTATTGGATCCAAGTAAGAGTAGGATTGAGCTGTGATGATTGTTGGCTCAATTTCCCTGGGTTAAATCACCCTTCACTTCTGCCCAACACTGCCAATTGTTGGTTAAATTATAGGGCATGTTAATGATGGATCAAGTTGTCGGCCACAAGGCAGTGGGGTTCTTTGGTGCATGTGTCACAGAGATGTTCCCTGAAACATTCCATGAGTTGGCCTCCTATCTCCTCAACGTAGGGGAAACCACATTAAGAGCAACAGATACAGTACTTGTTGTCTGTATAGGTTCTTTCAGGTTCATTAACTGCTGCTTTGGTGTGTTAGTGGGCTACCATGATGTCTGAGTAGGCTGGCGGTCATTTCCAAGATGTTTGTCCCTTTACAGACAACAAAGAAAACTAATGTAATTTACAAAATATCTTGCAAGAACTGTAACAAACGCTACATTGGACAAAGCAGAGAACTAGCCACAAAAAGACATGAACCTCTCTCACTAGGATCCTTGGGTACAGATGAGGAAGGACACCACTTCGACTGGGACAATACATCCATCCTAGGGCAAGCCAAACAGAGACACGCACTAGAATTCCTAGAAGCATTCCTCGATCAACAAACACATTGACTTGGATCCCATTTACCACCCCTGAGAAAAAGAACAGGAAATGACATCACCAACCCAAGGAAACCTATACACACAATAAAAAGTGGGCCATACCACCAGAGTCTCACTGATGATGTTACCTAGTATGATGATGAAACAGCTCAGCAAGCAAACCAAATCCAGAACCTCAACTTGAGCTACAAATCGTCTCAAAACTTCCTGAAAGAAATTATCACCAATTGACACTGTTTACACATAAGGTCATCAGCAAAGCAGTAGAGAACAGTTCATACCAGAAATTTGATTCCTAACCTTGTTCAGCAGAAAAGTGGATAAGTAGTTTGCAAATTAAAGTTAAATGGTAAAAGTTAAATGGTTTGATGAATGTTAGTAAATGGTCATCTGATTTAAAAGCTAAATAGTACATTTTGTACAATATGTTGAAACAGTGATACTATCGATGTAAAACTTAGTTAAAACATTGATTTTTGGCATGGACATATAGTGAGAGTTCTATTTTATAGGTACAATTTGTACCAATTTCCAGTGGATTAGTTGATTCAACGGATGTACTTTTAAACAAGGGCAAGCATGCATTATTTTTAATACAGTGACTCTTGACAAGAGCATTTAGAATTTTGATTAATTGACGTGTAAAAATATTCAGTTCAGCTTCCAAATTCCTTGCCTCCAATTGTGTACAGAATCTTTGTGTAAGACAAAGCCCTGGATGAGATGTAACCTTATTACTGTTGACAAAAGAAAATATATTTATTTCCTTACTGCGGAAAACCACAATGTTTCTGTTCTACATTCCTTTGTTATTACGTTTAAGACTGAAATGTGAATCTGTAATCTGTGGGGCTTCTCTGTGTCTTAAACTCTGGTCCATGAAACCTGAATAATTCCACTCTAACTCTGTATGATTATCACCTTTTTAGCTCTGAACTTTATAGTCACTTCATCAAAGGTAGTGTGCAACATTTTCTGTCTCTCAATCAGAGATTAATCCGAATAAGCAGTATTAATACAGTTGAAATAAAATAATCCAGAAAAGCAGGAAAGAGCCAGTCACAACACATTGACATTTGTCATTTACGTGCTCATTTTGACTTTAGAATGGCATAATTTCTATTTGTTTTTCAGTTTTTACGTGTGACCAAGCGTTTCCTGCCTCATGTTGCACACTTGTGTCTGATTAGTACATTCTTGGAAGATGGGATTCGCATGTGGTTCCAATGGAATGAACAGTGTGACTACATCAACATGGCCTGGCACTGTGGAAACTTCCTTGCCACCGTGTTTGTTTTGCTAAATATGGTCGGGCAGCTAGGTGAGTGATTGGATAGTATATTGAGTTTCATAAAATTTGTGTAGTTTCATTCAGCAAAAGGAAGTGGTGGCTTTGGTGTCCTAACACTGCCTCTGAAAATCTTCAGGCATTAAGCATTTCTTAAGAGGCTTTGTGTAACATCGTAATACATTGCAGTGCTGGGTATTGCAGATAGGAGTAGGTCTTTCGACCTTTACTACTCATTTAGTCATTATATTAAATAACAGTGGATCTGTCACTCCATTCCACTTTCCTGCCTTTAATCAACATCATTGATAGCAGTGTGACAATTTCCATTCAATTAACATCGACATCTTTTGAGGATGCAAGTTCAGCATTCTATTATCCTTTGTGTGAAAAGGTGTTTCTCTGATTGCACACTTAAATAGCCAAACTCTATTTTTAAGATTGTGCTGCCTAGATATGTATCTACTCACTGGACAAAATAGATATATTGAATCCAACATCATTTCAACCACTTCAATTAGATCACTCATCAACCTTCTAAATTCAAGGCAGTGCAAGGTATACTTGCACAATCTTTGCTATAATTCAACCCTATTATGCTTGGTATGCTGGTGAATCTGCACTATACACACCCTAACACTAATTTGTTTACTACTTGGTGTAGGAGCCAAAACTAAAGACAGGCCAATTTTGCTGTATGACTGAGGTGTAACTTCCTCTATTTTATAGTCCACCCTGACAAACAACCTTCAATGCCCTTTTGTACTTGTGCACTAGCTTTTAGTAATTTATATTCCTGAAGATGGCTTTGATCCTCAACAGCTCCTTGTCTTCCAGTAAGAAATTGTTCAGATACATAGAAATACCACCACCCGCAAATTCCCCTTCAGCCATTCACTGTCCTGACTCGGAAGTATATCACTATGTAACTGGGACAATCTCCTGCTGCCCCCTCCCTAACAGCACGATAGGTCTGCCTACACCAAATGGAATTTCAAGAAGATAGCTCATCATCTTCTGAAAGGCATTTGGGAATAGGCAATAAATACTGGCCTGGCCAATTACATCCCCATAGGACCTGGTGTAGGCCAATCAGCCCCTTGAATGTGTTCCACCATTCAATGAGATCATGGCTGATCTACGGCCTAACTCATGTGCCTGCCTTTGGCCATATCCCTTAATATCTTTGCCCAACAAAAATGTATCTATCTCAGATTTAAAATTAACAACTGATCAAACATCCACTACCAAACATTTATCACCCTTTGTTTGCTTCCTCATAGAGCTGTACAGCATGGAAACAGACCTTTTGGTCCAACTCGTCCATGCCGACCTTATAATCTAAGTTAATCTTGTCCCATTTGCCAGCATTTAACTCATATCCCTCTAAACCCTTCCTATTCATATATCTATCCAAATGCCTTTTAAATGTTGTAATTGTACCAGCCTCCACCACTTCCTCTGGCAGCTCATTCCATACACTCACCACCCTCTGCATGGAAAAAGTTGCTCATTAGGTCCCTTTTAAATCTTTCCCCTCTCAGCTATGCCCTCTAGTTTTGGACTCCCCTACCCTGGGGGAAAAACGTTGACCATTCACCCTAACTATGTCCCTATCATCTCTTCTGAATGGTCTAGGCCTAATTATCAGACTATACCCTGATTCTAGAATCCCCAATCAGTGGAAATAGTTTATCTGCATATAACCTGTCTTTTCCTGTTAATATCTTAAAACCTTAATCAGGTCACCCTTTAGCCTTCTAAGTTCTAGAGAAAACAGGTCTAATTTGTAAAATCTCTCCTCCAAACTTAACCCCAGAAGTACAGGTCTCATTCCATAATTGAATAAGAAAAAATATTTCTTCAATTTAAGGTGAACAACTGTTTGTTTTTGTTCTGTATTTGAATAGGCTTGGTGAGCTGTGTTACAGTTTTCTGATATGCATTTTTCTCTAGAACAAAGATCTCAGCAATACCTTTAATAGAATCTTATAAGCTTTACAGGAAAGCTTTCTTTGGTTTCAATTTAATTTTGTGAGCAGGAGGTATCTCTTGCTCATCTTCAACTTAAGCAGTTTCTAGTGAAGCCATATATAGCTCATTGCAGTGTCTGAACAGGATCAGTAAACACAGGTCTGCATGACTCATCACTGGACATCAAATGGTGAATTTACCTAAGAAATATCTTCATTTGTTATGGAAATGTTGACTCTTGTTCATAATCTGATAGGGAAATGTCTAGAAATGGGCAGCTGTTAGGTAGAAGTGTGTTCCAGGAGAAAAATATCTTGTAATGGGAGAGAAGAGAATGAAATATTTGGATGAGTAACATCATAAGATTCAAATGTTTTCCTAACATGAAATGTCTGAAAGTTTGGCAAATAGGATAATAATATGCATTAAACAAAAATATCAGAAGGAATTGACTCAGGAAAAGATAAGTCAGGCTAAATGATGGAAAGAATAACTGTTTGTCAAAGGAACATCAATCAAAGTGATTGTGGGGAAATGGTTTGGAGGGCATTTTAAAATTTATTTTAGGTTTCCCCTTTTACTTCAGGGACTACCTTTTCATTCTCCCATGCTCCTTTTATTAACTGACGCATCTGCAAAGTAACATAAGCTTCTGTAATTATGTATTGTTTAAAAAAAGACAGTTGGGTCTGCAGACTGAAAAGTCCCTGGTTCCTAAGACTCCATCCTCGGGTCTTAAAAGAAGTGCCTTGTTAGATCCTGGCAGTATTAATTCTTCTTTTCCAAAATTCCAAAGATTTGGGGAAGGTTCCATAATTGGAAAATAGCACATTAACTCTTTTATTCAAAACAAAACAGGAGGGAAGCAGAAAATGTGTTATTGTAAATTTGGCAGGAAGAATGAAAATGAAACATATTATTCAAATGGTGAGATATTACAGATATCTGAGGTGCAGAAGAACCTGAGTATCCTCATGCATGAGTAGCAAAACAGTTTGCAGGTATAACCAGTAAATAGGAAAGCTAGCACAATGTTTTAATTTATTGCAAGGGGATTTGAGTACAAAAGTATGGAAGCTATGCTTCAGGTATACAGGGCATTGATGAGACCGTATCTGGAATATTGTGTACAGCATTAATCACCATTTTTAAGAAAGGAAATTAATGCATTGAAAGTGGTTCAGAGAAGGTTTCAGACTAATGCATAGAGCAAGTAAGTTTTCTTATGTAGAAGTTTGGACAGGTTAGGTTTGTATCTACTGGACTTTAAGAGGTGACTTGATTAAAACATACAAGATCTTGAGGGTCTTAACAGAGCATAATGTGGAAAGGATATTATTCTTGTCTTGAGAGAATTCCATGAGAGAATTCAGAACTAGGGGGTTACCATTTGAAAATGTGGCATCACCACTTGAGAGATGAGGCATTTTCTTTTTCTTTCACAGTTTTGTTGAAGGCTCTTTGGAATTCTGTTCCTTGAAAGAGGGTGAAAGCAGAATTGTTGAATATTTTTAAGGCCGTGGTGGATAGCTTCTTCGTAACCAAGGTTATAGGGAGGAAGCTGGAGTTGAAATTGTGCTGGTACTTGGATTAACCATGTCATTATTAAATGGCAGAACATACTTTAGGTACCGTGGCATACTTCTGTTCCCAACTCTTTAATATTTAAGTTTTGAGCTAACAAAAGATCTCTGTATTTGTGTTGACATACAAGGCTATTGGACTCTCTCTCAAGAAGAATTAGAAATTGTCAACATTCTCAATTATTGTTAAATCTGTTAAACTTTAAACCACAACACACACAGACAGCATTAATTTCATAGATACCACAGTATTTAGATTGACACAACAGACATAAGTTAGCAACAAAAGTTTTTTTTTCATGAAAATGTTTAATTCTTTTGTTCATGTGACCAGAAAGGGATGGAACTTCAAACGTGTCATTTGCTAGAACTTGCCAGTTTTCATCATACCTTGAATGTTAGGCAGAAGGTGAAGTATTTGTCATAATGAGAAATAGAGAATGAGTGATCAACATCTAGAGCCCTCTAGAAATAGCTTTCTTTATATTTCTGATGGTTGAGAAATCTGAAGATCAAGAGAGAGAGAACTTGGATGACAAATCTTTAATTTGCTGTATTATGTACACTTTTAAGAACCACCTCATTCAAAATGGTCATTTTATTGTATTGTGAGATTCCAGTTAACCATGCAGGTGTCAGTGAAGGGTTTTCCAGATGTGCAACAAAATATCCATTTTCTACAAGAATTTAAGGTTTTTTTCAGTCATCCTAGTGGTTCACCTGTAGAATGCATCACATTTAAATAACACTATTCAAGAGGAGTTCCTGTTTGCTCTGTATGGTGCACATCTCCCCAAGAGAGCACACTGCACTAATGTTAGAAAGCTGGGTGCAAATTGACAACACTCAAAGTGAGATGTCACCTATAATTTTGAACTAGCTAAAGCAGTTCATTTGCATGGAGTATTCGTTAGCTTCCTGCTGTTTGTCCAGCTGGGATCACCATTCCCCATTGAAGATGGGTTGACAGGGAGATGTTTTTGAGAGATTGTGTGGAAACAGGCCATTGGGCCCAACAAGTCCACACCGATCCTCTAAAGAGTAATCCAGACCCATTTTCCTGTGACTAATGCACCTAACACTATGGGCTATTTAGTATGGCCAGTTCATCCTAACCTGCACGTGTTTGGGTTGAGGGAGAAACCTGGAGCATCCGGAGGAAACCGATGCAGACACAGGGAGAATGTGCAAACTCCACACAGACAGACAGTCATCTGAGTCGGGAACTGAACCAGGGTCCCTTGTGCTGTGAGGCAGCAGTGCTAACCACTGAGCCACCGTGCCACCCTAGATTTGGAGCAGAATATCAAGAGAGCTAGCTCCAATAACAGGTCCACATTCCACGTTCTTTTAATAAACCAGGTAGCTTGGTCAATCGCTTGCAGTTATCTGAAACACTTGACTAGCTCAGAAATCTGCCACAGGTTGATCTCCTGTTGCCAAGCATGTTCAAGCTGGTGAGCCAGAAGAGATTGTGATAATTACCATGAAGGGGAATTCTGATATAATTTCCTGCATATCTGTTTGCTTTCATGCACTGTGGCTGTGCATGTGGGCAGTAAAGTCCAGTCATGTCCAGGATTTTAAATTTTGTCAGTTTTTTTAGCTTTAGCCCAAAGACATGATGCTGAGAAATTTGACACATCAGCAGTGCTGTCTGAGGAGTGTTAAACAGGTTTGTAAGGAAATTCAAGGTAACTTGGGTTTCACCTTTTTGATTGAATGAACACAAATAGATCAGTGGGTATGTCAGCTTAGTCTTAAGAGAGAAGATACATCCATGAAAGGAACATTGCACAATCCCATGTTTGTGTGAGCATACCACTCTACTGATGTCTGCAGTTTATTTAGCACTCGTACTTAGCAATCACTACTCTGTGCTGTTCTGTGTTTGCTGAACCTGCAAGTCAGACTGTGGTCTATGTTCTGTGCCTACAAGACGAAATGAGAGAGATCTGAAATCAAATCAATCTGCACATATAGATGTAAGTGTGAAATTAGTGCTACGGTATCAGTCAAGCATCTGACAGGCAGAGGATGGAGTTTGCTATGGGAGTGTTCTGATAAAATATAGTTACCTGAGTTTAAATTGCAGCAACTCTAAGGAAATGGTCATGTGAAAGCACAGTAGCCTCTGTTGTAACCCCGGCCAATTCTCATAAGCAGTTTGCAATCACAGATTGCAAACTAGATATGTCTAGTTCATAATGGAAGCTGAGTGTTGAGTGATTTAAGATTGGCAATAATTAATTATGTACTTTTTGGTGTGTTCTCTCCATTTTGTCTTTACAGAGATAGTTTATGGAGATAAGTGGGCCACAGTGGGCCATACTAACTACCATTACAAGTTAGTATGTTTGCCAATGACACAAAGGTTGGTGGAGTGGTGGATAGTGTGGAGGGCTGTTGTAGGTTGCAACAGGACATTGACAGGATGCAGAACTGGCCTGATAAGTGGCATATGGAATTCAACCTGAAAAAGTGTGAAGTGATTCACTTTCGAAGGTCGAATTTGAATGCAGAATACAGGGTTAAAGGGAGGATTCTTGGCAGTGTTGAGGAAGGTGGGATCTTGGGGTCCATGTCTATCGATCCCTCAAAGTTGCCACCCAGGTTGATAGGGTTATCATGCAGGCGTATGGTGTGTTGCCTTTCATTTGCAGGGTGATTGAGTTTAAGAACTACAAGGTTATGCTGCAGCTGGAAAGAGCCCTGGTTAGAACACATTTGGAATATTGTGTTCAGGTCTGGTCACCTCTGGAAGCTTTAGAGAGAGTATAGAGGAGATTTACCACGATGCTGCCTGGACTGGAGGGCATGTCTTATGAAGAAAGATTGAGGGAGCTAAAGCTTTTCGCATTGTAGCAAAGAAGGATAAGAGGTGTCTTGATAGAGATGTACAAGATGATTAGAGGTATAGATAGAGTGGATGGCCAGAGACTTTTCCCCATTGTGTAAATGTCTATCACGAAGGGGCATAATTTTAAGGTGATTGGAGGAAGGTTTAAGGGAGATGTCAGAGGTAGGTTCCTTACACAGAGTAGTGGATGCATGGAATGCACTACCGGCAATGGTTGGAGAGTCAGATACACAAGGAACATTTAAGCAACTCTTGGGTAGGCACATGGAAGATGGTACAATGAAGGGTATATAGGTTAGTTTGAGCGGAGAGCAGGATGAAACGTTGGGACAACATCGAGAGCCAAAGGGTCTGTATTGTACTGATCTATGTTCTACAGAAATACCGTGTGGTTAAAAGAATTGGAGCTTCAAAATCAAGTATTATCCTTTTCTTAACATTTACAATATCTTTTAGTGTTTAGTGCAAGTTGAAAATTATCCTGAAAGTGTCCGCTTTTGGATAATTTTAACACTGACTTTCTTTTAAACATCAGTCTTTTTGTTTACAGGTGGTTGCATCCTGGTGCTGAGTCGGAAGTTTGTGCCTTATGCTTGCTGTGGTTTATTTGTACTCATTGCTATGCAGGTAAGTTCCAGGCATACAAAGAAACTGCTCTTTTACTCCTGGATTGTATAAACGCCAATTTGCAATTTTCCATCATCCCTGTCCTTTCTTCCCTGCTGGGAGGGCTAATGTTTGTGCTGGATCTATCTCGCTGTGAATAGTCTGCAATTAGTAACTCGATACATGGGTGCTGTGGTATTAACTCATGATTCATTCCTATAGACAAGATAGTAGTTGTACTCCGAGGCCTTTATTAATCTTCTGTTACCACCCCTATCATATCCACCTTGAAATAACTTGAATCCTCACATTTAATCTGCTTGCATTGACTTTCTTTATGTGTGCTGTCTGTAGTAGTGCATTGCTGCCCTCTGGGGAGGGTGCAGTGAATGCAATTTGGGTCAATAGCTCTCTATTCCACCTCTCAATACTGCACACCCTTTCCATTCACCAAACAGGCTGTAGCACTCTGTTACTTGTCCACCGTTTTTAATTCTTACCTCCCTGCTGAGTTTCTTCTTGCTTGGTGTATAGTTGATGCTGCTTTTCCCATCTCCAAAGCAATGACAAGATATTGACAAATACCCAAAACCTAAATAAAGGCTGGAACCATGGTAACTTTCAAATGCTGATACTTAGCTTAAAATGCATTTACTCCAAAGCAGTATAACTGAGCTGAGCAGCATACTGTGAGAATAACCTCTGTTCCACACTCTGAAGTCAGGATGAATCAGAGGAATGGGTTTTTTATTTCTGTTTGGTTAACCACCAACTGGCGTATATAAATTTAAGATTATTGAAAGAACAGTGTGGGAGTGTAAGAGAGAATTTTTACAATATTTGACAAATTATTAAAACATAAAACCAGAACCCTGCCAGAAATGGTGTTGAAAGCACAATCTCCAGTCTTCTAAAAGAGAACTGAATAATAATTGATGAGAGAAGGTATATGTTTTTCAGAAAAGGAAGGGAGAATGGGTTAAAGGCACTCTCACAGTCTCATGAGTCCGAGGGCTACTTCCTGTGCTGTCATAATCCAATTCAGTCACCTAGACTGTTGTGGTTTCAGGAAAATAATGACTTGTTTGTTATGATTTTTCTTTTCAGACTGTTGCATACAGTATTCTCTGGGACCTTAAATTCCTTATGAGGTATGTGAATCAGAGTTATTGCTGTACTGAAAATTAACATACAGGAGTGAAAAGAATTTCTTGTGCTGCTGAAGTGAAAAATTTAGCTTGGAGGCTTTAACATAGTTCATTCACACTTTGCTCAAAACTGTAAGCATGGGTTGGAGTGACTTTTATGTGTGAACAAGAATGTGTAAACATAAAAATCCTTTTAAATCTCTCCTTTCTTTCGAGAGAATTTGTGAAAAAAGAAATTTTGATTAGATATCTTTGAATTTATTCTAGTTTGTCCTGTTTACAGTACATATACAGAAAGTCCTCCGAGTTGTGATTGCATAATTGAAAATCATAACTGAAACTACTTCAGGTGAATCAAAAGTTCACAAAGAAATCGATGTTAATGTCAAAGCTGGATCTCTTTGGACATTTGTGCCCAGGGGAAAAACACAGCAAATTGAAATACTGTGCCACATATGTACAGCACTGCATTTCTAGATGAAGTAAAACAAAATTCTCCACCATAAAAGAAATACAGTATACTATATCCCTCTGTAAATACAGTATTTTAAAGTATATCTTTAAGAAGGGCCTGTTTTGGTCTGTGCAGTATAACTGATGACGGGCTTATGCCTGAAACATTGATTCTCCTGCTCCTCAGATGCTGCCTGACCTGCTGTACTTTTCCAGTGCCATACGTTTCAACTCTGATTTCCACCATCTGCAGTCCTTACTTTCTCCTAAAGTAAAGAAACTTAGCTGCATTTTTAGATTGGACTCTACCTAGTGCCAGATGTGTAAATGTAAGGAAATGCAGCATCCCTGCACCGACCAATCTGTGCTACTTGGTGGAGCCAGAGTCTAAGTTCAGAATGGAAAGGAGAATGCCTAAAGTGGGAGGAGAGGCCAGGCAGGAGGTTGGGTAGGAAAAACCAGAGGAATGGAGGGGCGGGGAAGAAACAAAGTCAGAGGAGGTAACTCCAGGGAATTGGGGGCGGGGGGGGGCTAGTGTGGTGGTGGTGGTGGTGGTGGTGGTGGTGGCAGGAATATCGTGCACTGGCTACGTTATTAGAGATAGCAAGCCTTAAAAATAAAACAACATTAAAACGATATGTTGTTAAGTGAGCCTCAGCCAAGGATTCCTGGCCTTGAGAACCAGGAGGTGAGGGCCAATGCAAACTCCAGGCAAAGCCCAGCCAGGTCTGGAGTTGAGGCACCGGTTTGGACTGGGTTGGAAGGACTGTTATTCTAAACTTATTATTTCTTTATTTTTCTGATTTATTCCTATGATTTTGTACTTTTGGAACTAAGGTAGTCCCAAGGTCTGTAATACTGGACTACTTATTTCTTTATTTTTCTAATTTTTTTTCTAAGAATTTGTACTTAAGAATCTGTATCTTAGGACCATTGTACGTAAGATGTTGCTGTAAGAGGTGACTTGTAAACCTTTCACTGTACTCATGTGAGTACATGTTAATTCTAATTAGAGAGAGCCAACGTTTTGTATGTGTTATCCCAACTTTCATTGCCCAAAGGTTAATTAATTCTGGCAGAGTAGAGTACAGTCAGTTCTGCTGTAATGTGTGTTTCTTCAACACAAATTGACTATAATGCGATTGAAAAATTTAGACCATTATTTGTAGAATGCGAACTTTCCTTACCTGTATTGGCTATAATGCAATTCTGGTCCAGTTAGTTTAAATGGTGCTGCTATCACATGCCAACATGGTGTCACTGGGGAACTGAACTATCACATTATACCAGAACCGATTGTATTTTGATTTCCAAATTTTATCCATAATGTTAAATGACCTGGACTCCCTTTTGATCTCCTACTTGTTTAGGAACCTTGCATTGGGTGGTGGCTTGCTGCTACTACTGGCTGAGTCTCGATCCGAAGGGAAAACCATGTTCGCAGGTGTCCCTACCATGGACACAAATTCCCCACGGCAGTACATGCAGTTGGGAGGCCGCGTTCTGCTTGTCCTAATGTTCATGACTTTGTTGCATTTCTCCATGAATGCACTTATGGTGAGTCATTAGAAAGAAAATCGTCTACTTTAAATGCCATCTGATACATTAGTTCAGTATGTGACCTTGCAGTGCGAGGATAATTTTGATCCAGAAGTTTGTTCTGTGTTGTGGTCAGTCCTCCCTCGTTGTACAGATAGACAGTCCTTTATCCAAAATGCGAAAAGCTTTGAAATCCAAAGTTTTTATCGTGAAGTTTTTTTTCTCCATAAACAGCTAACCCAACTCCATACCCACTTGACCCACGTCACTCAGATGTGACGTGTTAGCGTAGCCCAGCACTGGCAAGCATCAATTCTATCTCGGTGCTCATAGTACTCACAGGTGCATCTGCTATTCTGTAATTTATTTTTAATATCACTATGAAACTGTCACTTTATTCCAAAATTCGAAAAATTCCGAAATCCGAAACCAGCTGGCCCTGAGGGTTTCGGATAAAGGATTGTGTACTTGTACAATGATGCAACAATGTTGGCTCAGTTAACTTGCAGCCTTCAGTGCCTTTCATGCTGTTTGTTTTAAGTGGATTTAAACCCTGGCCCAAGGCCTGAGAGGAACGTCATCTAACTGTGCTATTTTTGTCTCTGCCTGTCCCTTAGCTTGCCTTTTTTATCTCCTATCAGCAGTGTACTCTGCTATACACTATTTTCGGGTTAGGGATTGGATTAGAGTACACAATCACGATTGAAGGCAGGGGGCAGTGCTTCACAAATGTTTTCCCCAGTTCAAGGCTTGAAAATTGTGGCACTTCATCAGTGAGGATTGAGAGAGCCAAGGTGGGTAGAGTCTGAGAGAGCATGGTGGTGGGGTGGGGGGGTGCCTGTGAGAACATAGACCTGTTAGAGCATGGCTGCTGTCACTTGAATGGAGCTCCAAACCATCCATTACTGCCTCAGTGCTCATGACCTAAAATATTAGCTTGTGACCCTTGTCTCTGTCCTTTGGTTTATCCAGTGAACATTAGCAACTGCAGAGACGGTGATACAAGACAAGAACAGGATCCAGCTTGGATATCAGTCTTTCACAGTGAAACAATCCATTGGAGTGTTATGATAGTTATGTTAAAAGTTCAGTTAGATTTTATTCAGAATATTGTGTTTACTTCTGAGCACTGCTCATCATAAATCTTTAAGTAATAGTAGCACGCAAAGGCCATGTTGATCCCTTAATGGTTGATCTGATTGTTGTCTCCATTCCACATCCTTGCTGCCAGTATCATAAGCCTTGAAACCCTTGTGGATTTGGAATAATATATTGTCCTTCAATGCCATGTAGTTTAACCAGGAGCGAAAAGGGTTAAGTTGATGGCAGTTTGCTTAAACTAGGTCTGTATTCACTTGTGTAAAGAATATTACAAGGTGACAGAATTGAAGATGAATTTAACAAGTTGATAGTAATTATATGTGCTGTTTCTTCTGGGGATCCAAACCAAGCAGTGTAGGGGCTCCCTGATTTACAAACATCCAGCTGGCAAATGCAATTTGGTACAAGGGCTGATTGTAAAGATCTAACCTACAAAACTTGCATTGCATTCAGACTTGTGAACTGACATGAGAACAGAACTCATTCGCAATACAGGGACTGATTAGATTAGATTACTTACAGTGTGTAAATGGGCCCTTAGGCCCAACAAGTCCACACCGACCCTCTGAAGAGCAACCCACCCAGACCCATTCCCCTACATTTACCCCTTCACTACGGGCACTTAGCATGGCCAATTCACCTAATCTGCACATTTTTTGGACTGTGGGAGGAAACCGGAGCACCTGGAGGAAACCCACGCAGACACAGGGAGAATGTGCAAACTCCACACAGAGAGAGTCGCCTGAGGCGGGAATTGAACCCGGGTTTCTGGCGCTGTGAGGCAGCAGTGATAACCACTGTGCCTGTGATCTTATCTTGAATAGCCTAGCTACAATTTTAATGGCAGAACACACTTCTTCATACAAAGGGCAATAGAAATCTTGACCTCCTCTTAGCTAGGACAGCTTTTTTGTAGGTGAGGATTAGTTAAATGTGTTAAAACTGAGATTGATTAATAGTTTTTGTTAGACAGCAGTATTAGACAAGAGACTTCGTGAAGGAACCAAGTTACAGATACTTAAACAATGGAATCAGTCATGATCTATTTGAATAGTGATATGGAGTTGAGGGACTGAATGGTCTCCTGATGCAGTGTTCCTAACACTTGCTTTTGAGTTGTGTGTGTGTGTGTGTATTAACTTAAAGTTTAGAAAGGATGCTGGCATCCATGGAAGTTACTGCAGTGAGTTGATAACTTTGTGAGACCTGAGTGGAGAGTAGAATACTTTTTTTAAAAAATCAAATAATATAATTCCTAAATACATGTTAAAACTTTTGTTTCATAGATTCTTCAAGACATTGTTGGCACTACTTTGATAATCCTTGTGGCGATTGGTTTCAAGACTAAGTTAGCTGCTCTTACACTGGTCATTTGGCTCTTTGCATTGAATCTGATTCAGAATCCATTTTGGAGAATCCCGGTTTACAAGCCCATGCATGACTTCCTAAAGTATGACTTTTTCCAAACCATGTCTGTGATTGGTGGCCTTCTGTTAGTAGTAGCATTGGGACCTGGTGGAGTCTCGATGGATGAACATAAGAAGAAGTGGTAAAGAGTTTCTTCTGAAGAGAAATATATATATATATATTTGTGTAATTTTTTAATTATTTTTACTACAGTATCAGTTCTTTCTGTCTGAATCTGAATTATTTTACTATCGAATCTCCTTCATGTGATGCATAAATTAAAAACGACACACATCAGTCTTACTGTTGCTTTTCCTCCAAGTATTTAATATTAGGTGATGTTAAAATTGGTGCCAAAATTTACCATGCAGTTATTTCAGGTACAGTATTTCTTTACAGCACCTTCGGTACTGCTTCAAAGATGGGGAATGTTTCTTCTGTTTTCTGGGCTTTGATGTTTCAGACAATCTATTTAACGAATTTCTGTGTGCAGGCTTACATAACAGGAGGTTGGAATATTCTGAGGTTTGATGGTGAAATGAATGTTGAGTGTGCCATATTTTGATTCAGATGTGTAATAGCATGTGGCTATTAAACATTCCTTAACCTTGGACCATTCCAACTTGTATCATGAATAAAACAAAATACCTTTGAAAAATTGGTCAAACTCACTTTGAAATGGTGTGATGAGTGGAGCTTTCAGAGTTTGTAATCCTTCAGGTGTCATGCTACAACTGCCTTGCTACAAACTGAAGTGCCTTGCACAGCAATATTTTAATGGGTTGAGTTTCGAGCTTAATTGTTCCTGTACAGGCAGCAACTTTGAAACTATACCTGTGTCCCATTCCTCACCTAACCTGAAACAACTATTTGAAAAAACACTTTTTAATCATTATTTTAAAATAACTTGTCTTAGGCAAAGCAGCATCTGCATGACTGAAACAAAGGTACACCCAATACTTATACACTGTCCGGCTCAACAAGCAATCAAGAGCTCAATTAAAGTTAGTACAGTTTGTAATATATAATCTTTTGACAGATATAATCCTAGACCTTTAAATGCTCAAATTGTTGACAATGTTTCACTTGTTGTTATTAGTTCTTTAACAATTGCGGGCCTCAGTTGTCCATGTGTTTAGTGTCATTTTTTTTATTAGTAACATTTTTGAAGCCAAAGTTGTAGATTTTATTTTTGCCAGGAATTACCCCAAACTGTTACACAGCAATTGCTCTTGAATAGCCTGATTAGAATTTTAAGGGTAATTCCCCCCTGTTTGGACCCCTCCCCAGATGAAACAGGTTGAGTAGTTTCCCTGTTCCTAAAGCTAGTCTGAATTTCCCCCTTTCTGTGTTAATATAAACGTAATTAACCAATTTGGGGAAAAATTCACGTGTGGCCCACTTTTCTTTTAAAGAGGCTACACTCCATTGACTGTGAGGATGGTTTAGAAAAAGCCAGATCTTCTCTGGTAACCATTGGGCTTGTCATATTGGCCTTCATATTGGAGTTGAATTGGTTCAAGATCTTGGAGGGAATGAAAGAAGGCTCCAGATCACGTGTAAAATCAAAGTTCCAACCTTCCAAAAATTCGACAGGTTACTTTTTAAAGTCACTTTCAACCCTGCAGTAACTTTTTCACTGATACCTCAGATACACAAATTGCCAAAATATAATCTGTTACAGACACACAACCATTTTATAAATAAATTTGTGTTTAGTACAAAAATGTCTTAAATCTGTGGCGGTAAGTGCAGCCAATGATGATTTTTAAACGTCTTGACATTGTGGTTGTATTTGCAGTTCTGCTGAAGACTCATTAAATACATTCAAAAATTACTGTTTGTTGTATATTATATCAGACTAACTGAAGCCACCGTTCTTTATCAATACATAATGAGTTACAAAGGGAGTTGACATTATTGAATCTATGTAGAAGGTTTTAATTTAATTTCCATTAAACGTCTGTGTTTTGTGATCTATGTGCTTGAAGAAAAGGAGAGCAGTCAAGAAAATAAGGTGCTCTCTTGTCCTCCTCACTCATCAAATTAAATTGATGCATGAAATTTTGAGGTTCCACATCTGTCTTGCTCCCAATCAACATAAGGAATAGGCCTTCTGGCCTGTTAACCCTGCTGTGCTATTCCATAGAATTATGGCTGATCTTTTCGAGGACTGTGCTCCACTAAGTTGCCTGCTCACCATAACCCTTACATTTTGTGAACAGTAAAAGAATGATCTATTTTTGTCTTAAAACCATTCAATGAAGTAGCCTCAACTGCTTCACTGAACAATTCCAGAGATTCACAGTGAAACGTTTGAAATGCAGTTATTGCTAAGGCCAATTATTGGTATTCCAGGAGTTCACTAAACAACAGCCACCAGTAGACTTGATAGTGCAGGCATACCTAGTTGGAAGAGGCAAAATGTATTTATGTGTACATGTATATTATTTTGACATGAAAGCTCCGGAAGTGTCAGCTCTGTTACAAGCACATTTGGCTGTGGGTCAAGATTGTGGAATAAAGGCCCTCTCCAAGACTTTCATGAGAGATATTACTGTCTGTATATTCTGTTGGACCTTACATTTATTTAGTGAAGATCAGGGTATTTTCCTGATGTTCTGGCTAACCCCGCACAGCCCGGTTCTACCTCCTACACAAGATCCACAAGCCTGATTACCCCGGCAGACCCCATTGTCTCGGCCTGCTCCTGGCCCACCGAACTCCCCTCCACATACCTGCCTCAATACTGTTTCCCCCACCCCCACCCCCCCGATCCAGGACCTCCCCACATATGTTTAGGACACCACTCACGCCTTCCACCTCCTCCAAGACTTTTGTTTCCCTGGCCCCCAACGCATCTTCACCGTGGACATCCAGTCCTTATACATCTCTATCCACCATGATGAGGGCCTCCAAGCCCTGTTTCTTCTCCTCCCGACGTTCCCATCAGTACCCTTCCACTGACACACACACTAGTCTTCATCTTCAATAATTTCTACTTTGAATCCTCCCACTTCCTCCAAACGAAAGGGCTAGCCATAGGCACCTACTCGCAGAACGATTTAAAGAACATCTCCGGGACACCTGCATCAACCAACCCTGTCACTCTTTGGCCGAACACTTCAACTCCTCCTCCCAGGACGTGTAGGTCCTGGGCATTCCTCACTAACCACCCGATGCCTCGAGGAAGAACGCCTCATTTTCTGCCTTGGGACCCTCCAACCCCAGGGCATCCAGGTGGATTTCACCAGTTTCCACATTTACCCTCTTTCCCCCCCCCCACCCCACCCCACCTTTTTTCCAGTTTCAAGCTTCCAACTCAGCACCACCCTCATGACCTGTCCTACCTGTCCATCTTCCTTGCCACACATCACCATTACCCCCACCTCCAGCTACCTAGCGTACTTTCAGCTACCTTCCCCCTCCGCCAGCCCTCTCCCATTTATCCCACCACCCCCTTGGCTCATAGCTTCATTTCTGATGAAGGGATTTTGCCTGGAATGTCGATTCTCCTGCTTCTCGAATTCTGCCTGACCTGCTGTGCTTTTCCAGCACCATAGTCTCAATTCTAGTCTTCAGCATCTTTCACCTAACATTTATCTCTTGCCTATCCAAAACATAACCTGGTTATTGATTTGAATACAATTTCTGTGTCTTTGCTGTACTTAACTTGACTAACACATAAGTTACAGTTAGCGAGTTGTGAGAAGATTTGTAGCTCAGGTTGAGGTTCTGGATGTAAGTTTACTTGCTGCGCTGGAAGGTTTGTTTTCAGATATTTCACCACCATACTAGGTAACATCACCAGTGAGCCTCTGGTGAAGCACTGGTACTATGTCCCACTGTCTATTTGTGTGTTTCAGTTTCCTTGGGTTGGTGATGTCATTTCCTGTGGTGATGTTTCCTCTCTTTCTCAGGGAGTGTAGATGGGATCCAAATCGATATGTTTGTTGATCGAATTCCAATTGGAATGCCATGTTTCTAGGAATTCTCATGAATGTCTCTGTTTGGCTTGTCCTAGGATGGATGTGTTGTCCCAGTTAAAGTCATTTTCAACCAAACAGACTACATTGAGAAAGCGAACACACTGCTTGCAGATACCAACACTTACCAACAGGTAGTGATACAACCGACCTCCACAACTAGAGAACTGAATCACAGCCTTACTCAAAAACTTCAGAAATCTGGAGAATTAAACAAGACAGACTTACAGAAAATGAAACCAGACAGCTCCAACACACCACGCCACTACAGATTACCCAACATTCACAAACCAGGGGCCCTCCTCAGACCTACAGTCTCTCTATCTGGAACACCAATGTACAGATTAGCCAAGGAACTACACCAAAGACTAAACACTTAGTAGAAGACTCACGCCACTCAATTCACTCCACCCAAGAATTCCTGAACACCCTCAAAGATAACAAGATAGGAGAGGATGAAATAATGGTCTCCTTTGATGCAACAGCTGGTCCACATCCATCAAGTAATACTGACTACACTATTAGAAGACCCAATGAACACACACATACCAAATACCACCAACTTCATCAGCAAGGACAACATCTTCAAGATGATGGCCCTATGTCATACCACCCATTTCACTTTCAATAACAAAACCTACAGACAAACCAATGGAATACCCATGGGATCTCCGATATCAGGGTTCTTAGCAGAGATGCAAACAAACAGCTCTGCCAACCATCCAACCCTAACTGTGGGTTCGCTATGTAGCTGACACCTTTGTCATCACTAAAAGAAACAAATTAGAGGAAATTTTCAAGATCATCACTAATACCCTTACTGGCATAAAATTCACAAAAGAGAAGGAAAACCACAACAAACTGCCATTCCTAGATGTCACAGTAGAATGAACAGTCAGTGGGCATCTTCAAACTAGCGTCTACAGGAAAACAACACATACGGACCAAATACTGAACTACAGAAGCAATCATCCCAAAATCCACAAACAAATCTGCATTAGAACATTATTTCAATGAGCTGCCACACACACCAGCACCAAGGAACTCAGAAGAGCAGAAGAAAACCACCTATCCAGTGTACAGAGGAATTTTGATTGTCTGAACGAGATGGGTGGGCATTATTTCGTTCAGACAATTGATTATTCAGTTAATTGATTCAATGCCTCTGCTCTGGGGTTCCAAGTTTCTAAAGTTTCCTTTGTCCTTGCTCTGCCTGCCTTGCTCCATCTCTCTGTCTCTCTGTGTTTCTGAGCAGACACACGTGTGTGTAAGGGACTTGCAGCATTGCTGAAGCCTACCCCTGCTCCCCAGTCAGTTTAATGGGATTGACACAGCGAGCACTTGCTAAGTCCACTCCCTGTTCAGGAGACTAGGCAGCAGCACACCACGCATGAGTCTCCACCACCCCCCCCCCCGCAACCCTGACCCCGCCCAGCCCCGCCAACACTGTCCGACCCTACCCCTCCGTCTGACAACCCCCCAACCCTGACCACCCCCAGTCTCTGTCCGACCCCTTCCAACCCCGCACCCCCTGACTGCCCCCTCCAAAAAAAAATCTGAATCCCCCTCCCACCCCCACCCAGACCCCCATCCGGCCCCCTCAACCCTGTACAAACCCACTCCTGTCCAATTCCCCCCAACCATCTCCAACCTCATCCCCATCTAGCCCCACCTAGCTCCCCCATTCCACTCCCACCCCTTCCTGCCCCAACAACCCCATCTAACCCCGCCATCCATCTACCCACCAACACACTAAAACAGCAGCTCATGAATTTAAAAGACCCTACACAGACAAACAAAACTAATGTCATTTACAAAATACCATGCAAGAACTTTAACAAACACGACATTGGACAAACAGGCAGAAAACTAGCCACCAGGATACGCGACCATCAACTAGCCACGAAAAGACATGACCCACTATCACTAGTATACTTACAGACTAGGAAGGACGCCACTTTGCCTGGGACAACACATCCACCCGAGGATAAACCAAACAGAAACACGCATGAGAATTCCTAGAAGCATGGCATTCCAACCGGAAAACTATCAACAAACACATCAGTTTGGATCCCATCTGATGGCCCGCTGGGTTTCTTCTGTAAGTCTGTTGTCTTTCAGGGAGGATATCAGTGCTGCTAGGAAGACCTTTTTATCCGTATACCTGTGGTTGAAGTTCATCCCTTGTACTAGGATGGATTTTTATGTGTTTGAGGTTCTTTATCCAAGTCTCTGATTTGTCCATGTCATTACTGTGAGAGAGCTTGTCCAGTTTTTCTTGTAGGGCTGGTCTTTGCTTTGTCTTGGTCTGCTGTTCTTCCTGAAAAAGGGCTTATGCCCGAAACATTGATTCTCCTGCTCCTTTGATGCTACCTGACCTGCTGCGCTTTTCCAGCAACACATTTTTAAGCTCTGATCTCCAGCATCTGGAGTCCTCACTTTCTCCTCTCTGCTGTTGTTTAATGTTAATGGCTTGTTCTAGCATACTTATCCATTCATGGTCAGTCGCATTAGTGTACAGAGTTTTTTGGCGCAAAATTTCTCATTTGTATTTGTGGGCATCACATCCGGGCGGCACGGTGGCACAGTGGTTAGCACTGCTGCCTCACAGCGCCTGGAGACCCGGGTTCAATTCCCGACTCAGGCGACTGACTGTGTGGAGTTTGCACGTTCTCCCCGTGTCTGCGTGGGTTTCCTCCGGGTGCTCCGGTTTCCTCCCACAGTCCAAAGATGTGCGGGTTAGGTGAATTGGCCATTCTAAATTGCCCATAGTGGTAAGGGGTAAGGGATAATGTAGGGGTATGGGTGGGTTGCGCTTCGGCGGGTCGGTGTGGACTTGTTGGGCCGAAGGGCCTGTTTCCACACTGTAAGTAATCTAATCTAATCTAATCATTTTTTTTTGTAGCATTCTGTGACCGTTCTGTTTTCCTGGCTTGTGGGGTGTTGAAAGATGGTTTGTATTTGTAGGAAGTACAGTTGTTGCCATGTGGCACTCAGTCATATGGTGTTGGTTTCCTATCTTCAGGCTAATTTGAGCGTATTGCACCCACAGGTGTTTGAGATTTTGGAGGAGATTTGTAGCTCAGGTTGTAAGTTTGCTCGCTGAGCTGGTGGATTTGTTCTCAGACATTTCGTCACCATGCTAAGTAACATTATCAGTGAGCCTCCGGTGAAGTACTGGAGTTCTGTCCCACTTGCAATTAATCTGTCTCGGTTTGTTGTGGTAGGTGATATAATTTCTGTTTCTGTTTCTGAGAGGTTGATAAATGGGGTCCAAATCTATATCTTGGTTAATGGAGTTCCGGTTTGATTAGGCGAAAGTGAGGACTGCAGATGCTGGAGATCAGAGTCAAAGATTCTAAAATGGTGCTTTAAAAGCACATCAGGTCAGGTAGCATCTGAGGACCAGGAAAATTCCAGTTTGATTGCCAGGCATCTAGGAATTCCCACACATGCCCTTTGTATGAAGAAGTGTATTCTGCATTATCTTGAATAGCCTAGCTACAATTTTAAGATCACAGGCATGGTGGCACTGCTACCTCACAGCGCCAGAGACCTGGATTCAATTCCCGCCTCAGGTGACTCTCTGTGAGGAGTTTGCATATTCTGTCCATGTCTGCGTGGGTTTCCTCCGGGTGGTCTGGTTTCCTCCCACAATCCAAAAATGTGCAGGCGAGGTGAATTAGCCATGCTAAATTGCCCGTAGTGTTAGGTAAAGGGGTAAATGTAGGGGTGGGTTACGCTTCAGCAGGTCGGTGTGGACTTGTTGGGCCGAAGGGCCTGTTTCCACATTGTAAGTAATCTAAAAAAAGTCTTTGTTTAGCCTGTCCCAGAATGGATGTATTGTCCCAGTCGAACTGGTGTCCCCCTTCGTCTGTGCATGTGGATGCCAGTGATAGTTCGTCATGTCTTTTGGTGGTTGGTTGGTGCTCAGCTAGCTTCCTGCGATTTGTCCAGTGTAATGTTTGTTGCCGTCCTTGCAGGGTATTTTGTGTATGACGTTTGTTCTGCTCGTTGTTGGTACTTTAAATTCATCAGGAGCTGTTTCAGTGTGACGGTAGGTTTGTGGGCTACCATGATGTCTAGGGGCTGGAGTAGTCTGGTTGTCATCTCTGAGATGTCTTTGATATCTGGTCGGCTGGCTAGAGTCTCTGGGTGTGTTGGGTCATCCTGTTTAGATCTGTTGTGCAGGAAGCAGCAGACTGCACTTATCGGGTACCCTTTGTTCCTGAATACGTTGTATAGGTATTTTTGCCTTGCCTTCTCTTAGTTCCTTAGTTTACTGTTACTTGTTTAAATAATGTCCTGATGCAGCTCCGTTTATGGGTGGTTGCTGCTGCAGTTGAGTATCTGGTTGAGTAAACAGGAAGACACAACATGCCCAGAGACTCTCTCCACCCTACAGTATATCAAAGACATCGCAGAGGTGGCAATTGACTACTCCAGCCCCTAAACCTACCACCACACTGAAAAACCCCTGATGAATTTAAAGGACCCTATACCAACAACGAGCAGAATAAATGTCATACAAAATACCCTGCAAGGACTACAACAAATAGTGCTTTGGACAAACGGGCAGGAAGTTAGTCACCAGGACACATAAGCACCAACTAGTCACCAGACGACATGGTAAAAACAATGACTGCAGATGCTGGAAACCAGATTCTGGATCAGTGGTGCTGGAAGAGCACAGCAGTTCAGGCAGCATCCGAGAAGCAGTAAAATCGACGTTTCAGGCAAAAGCCCTTCATCAGGAATAAAGGCAGAGAGCCTGAAATGTGGAGAGATAAGCGAGAGGAGGGTGGGAGGGGGGAGAAAGTAGCAAAGAGTACAATAGGTGAGTGGGGGAGGGGATGAAGTGATGGAGGGTGGAGTGGATAGGTGGAAAAGAAGATAGGCAGGTAGGGCAAGTCATAGGGACAGTGCTGACCTGGAAGTTTGGAACTAGGGTGAGGTGGGGAAAGGGGAAATGAAACTTGAAGTCCACATTGATGCCCTGGGGTTGAAGTGTTCCGAGGCGGAAGATGAGGCGTTCTTCCACCAGGCGTCTGGTAGTGAGGGAGCAGCGGTGAAGGAGGCCCAGGACCTCCATGTCCTTGGCAAAGTGGGAGGGGGAATTGAAATGTTGGGCCACAGGGCGGTGTGGTTGATTGGTGCGGGTGTCCCGGAGATGTTCCCTAAAGCGCCCTGTTAGGAGGTGTCCAGTCTCCCCAATGTAGAGGAGACTGCATCAGGAGCAACGGATGCAATAAATTATATTAGTGGATGCGCAGGTAAAACCTTGATGGATGTGGAAGGCACCTTTAGGGCCTTGGATGGAGGTGAGGGAGGAGGTGTGGGCACAGGTTTTGTAATTCATGCGGTGGCAGGGTGCGTTGTAGGGGGCATGGACCTGACCAGGTAGTCACGGAGGGAACGGTCTTTTGCGGAAGGCGGAAAGGGGTGGGGTGGGAAATATATCCCTGGTGGTGGGGTCTTTTTGGAGGTGGCGGAAATGTCGGCGGATGATTTGGTTTATGCGAAGGTTGGTAGGGTGGAAGGTGAGCACCAGGGGCATTCTGTCCTTGTTACGGTTGGAGGGGTGGGGTCCGAGAGCAGAGGTGCGGGATGTGGATGAGATGCGTTGGAGGGCATCTTTAACCACGTGGGAAGGGAAATTGCGGTCTCTAAAGAAGGAGGCCATCTGGTGTGTTCTGTGTTGGAACTGGTCCTCCTGAGGCCTATTTACCAACCTCTCAGAAATAGAACCAGAAATGATATCACCTCCCTCAATGAACCGAGGAGGTAAATAGCAAACAGGACAGAACACCAATGTATCACCGAAGGCTTACTGATGATGTTACTCAGCATGGTGACGAAACATCTGAGAATAAATCCACCAGCTCAGGAAGCGAACCTACAACCTAAAATTAATAAATTTGACAGATTGTGTGTCAGTGTTAAACTCATATCTAAAACATTCTGAACTGATTAAAGTTTACAAATTGTGGGTGAATTTTCTTGTTATGATGTAT
Source organism: Hemiscyllium ocellatum (assembly GCF_020745735.1). Lineage (NCBI taxonomy): Eukaryota > Metazoa > Chordata > Chondrichthyes > Orectolobiformes > Hemiscylliidae > Hemiscyllium > Hemiscyllium ocellatum. The sequence continues at coordinate 3,105,967 of NC_083445.1, read as the reverse complement.
GCCATGTGGTTTACTACACATTCATATGGATTAGAAGAGTGATTTTCTGTTTTCTTCTGACCTGACCACACACATATAGAAGTCAGGAAATTACAATTAGTTTCAGTTCGCTAGACTAATTGGAGAATTAACTGAATTTCTCACATATTTACTATAATCTGCTACTAGCAAGTACAAGGATGTGAAAATTGGAAAAGCAGAGAATCATGTCCTATTCCGAACACAGAACTTGCTGATGCCATTGTACTGGTAATGGAGGGGGAACCTCATACTGATACATATGTAGGGTATGTCCTGTGAGTTTTCAACACTGCTGAGTCTAATGCTTTTGGAAATGGCCTGAAATTTTCTGTAAAATGAGAAATCATTATCACTGTCAGCACAGCCGGGCTAGTACTAACTGCTGAATCTAGTTCTCAGCATTGCGTTTGTAGGTCACTGAAGCATTACATTTATGGAAAACATTGCCAACCTTGAGCACTAAGTACAGACTTGAATCAGCAAACACAAGAACAGGATGACACCATTTATTCCTTTGAGGATGTTCTATTTGATGTGTTCATGGCTACTCTATGACCTAATTTAGTTAGTGCATTTACTTTTATCGATTTTATATCTGTAAGTCACATGGGAAGCCATTGAATCTTGCATCATGACGTAATTCCATAATCAATGTCAAAAGTCCACACTTTGACCACCAACTTTGACTTAAATTGAGGGATGTCATTACAATTAAAGGGCTTGTCACGTAACAAGTAATGAATGCCCTGTCTCTGAGAAGAAACTCCAGTTTGAGTCCCATCCAAGTACTTGATGGCCAAAGAAAATCCATCCATAACGTGGCTAAGTACCTGCCAATCCTTCCAACATATGTAAATATTATGATCCCAGGTGATGATAATACTGGACAAAATATATTTAAAAATGAAATTTTGCTTGATCGATATGTCTGTTAGTTTGTTTAGTTAATGTGGTGGTTAATCATTGAGACATAATCACGAGGCTATAATTTTCTTTAACAGAACAAATGCAAAAAACATTTAAATATATATACATGGGATGAACTTAAAGTGCACCAAACAAAATTTCAACCAGTTTCCAAATATACTTTGTTACAGAGACAAGTTCACAGAAATTATACCCCTATCTCAACTTAATAGGGTTCTACTGAATTGACTCCTGACAGTTTAATTACTGTAGACTGGGAAGCTAATTCAGTTATTCCTGTCCAAATCTGCAGATGTGAATTTTTCACAAACCAGAGACGTAAACTTTCTTAGTTCTAATAAGCTGTTAACCAAATTCTGCTAGTTTAAAAACTTTAATCCTTCTGCTGTGATGAACTTATTCTCTGAATCCTCACCTGGGAGAGGAACAAAACTTATTTCTAAACTCAACACTAGTGTTTTCTGAACTGAACTGTAAACAAATGACCTATGTTCATCGAACAGAATAAACATCAGCATTTTATTGGACAAAAGGAGTCTGGCTTTGTTTCATTTTTTTTAAACAAACACCTTCGTAGAAGTAACCAATACCTACCCGTCTCTATTTTGAAATAAAAATTGTAGAAGTTATACAAATTATACATTCAGTTCTGTGATACAAAATATGTTCTGGAACAACATCTCGTGTTCAGCTTGGATGCTTTCCAGCCTCCATTTGTCTTACAACTCCCATCACACCTGTTTTGTTTACATTGCTCTCAATGGAAGGGACCCATTCCTCCCTCCGCCCCTTAATTTACACCCATTTTACATCTCTATTTTTCTGTCACCACAACCAACAACCCTTTTTGCACTGGGCCTTGCTTACCATTTATATATTTTGGGTTACATCACCAACCCAAAAAAATCCAAACACATATATAGAAATCAGGAATCATCAGCAGTGCTTCATCTGGAGGCTCACTGATGATGTTAGCCAGTAAGGTGACGAAACATCTGAAAATGAACCTTCTAGCTCAGCAAGTAAACTTACATCCTGAACCTCAACCTGAGCTACAAATCTTCTCAAATCTCACTTCACATCATGTATTTTTTTCACTCTTCTTCTGTTCTTTCAAAGGTATAATACTGTAGAAATATTTTCCAATCCTTTCTCTTTCCACAGATGCTGCCAGACTCAATGAGTTTCTCCAGCAATTTTTGTTTGTGCCTGACAGTACACACTGACTTTTAGCTGTGCCCTTACTTTTCTAACACATAATTGTTTTTAAAAGATTCGTCCACCTCCTTTTGGAAAGCTATCGTGGATTCTGCTTCCACCACCATTTCGGTTTATGCATACCACTTGCTGACAACTCTGGAACAGCAACTGCACCGAACCTCTGGTTACTTTAGTGAAACATAACATGTTCTGCATTCAAAGACTTCACTCCCTGACCGCTGTCAAATTAAAGGCGCTTTTGGGTGGTATGTGTATGGAATGAGTTGCCAGAAGATGTGGTGGAAGCTGGTACAATTGCAACATTTAAGAGGCATTTGGATGGGTATATGAATAGGAAGGGTTTGGAGGGATATGGGCCAGGTGCTGGCAGGTAGGACTAGATTGGGTTGGGATATCTGGTCGGCATGGACGGGTTGGACTGAAGGGTCTGTTCCATGCTGTACATCTCTATGACTCTACATATCATGGCAGTTTTGGGGTGGCACAGTGGCTCAGTGGTTAGCATTGCTGCTTCACAGCACCTGGGTCCCAGGTTTGATCCCAGCCTCGGGCAACTGTCTGTGTTGAGTCTGCTCATTCTCCACATGTCTGCGTGGGTTTCCTCCGGGTACTCCAGTTTCCTCCCAAAGTCCACAGATGAGCAGGTTAGGCGAACTGACCACGCTAAATTGCCCGTAGTGTTAGGTGCATTAGTCAGGGGTAAATGTAGGGGAATGAATCTGGGCGGGTTGCTCTTCGGAGGGTCAGTGTGGACTTGTTGGGCCGAAGGGCCTGTTTCCACACTGTAGGGAATCTAATCTAATCATGATAGGAAAGGAAGCAGTCAAAAAAATAAGAGCTAACAATGCAACAAAAATACATTTGAAGAATAAACCGAGGTGAAGGGAAGTGTGACCTTTGCTATAAATTATAAGAGTAAAAAATGAGGTCTGCAGATGCTGGAGATCACAGCTGCAAATGTGTTGCTGGTCAAAGCCAGGCCAGGCAGCATCTCAGGAATAGAGAATTCGACGTTTCGAGCATAAGCCCTTCATCAGGAATAAGAGAGAGAGCCAAGCAGGCTAAGATAAAAGGTAGGGAGGAGGGACTAGGGGGAGGGGCGATGGAGGTGGGATAGGTGGAAGGAGGTCAAGGTGAGGGTGATAGGCCGGAGTGGGGTGGGGGTGGAGAGGTCAGGAAGAGGATCCGCCACAAGTTCACCTGTACCTCCACACACATCATCTATTGCATCCGCTGCACCCGATGTGGCCTCCTCTACATTGGTGAGACAGGCCGCTTACTTGCGGAACGCTTCAGAGAACACCTCCGGGCTGCCCGAACCAACCAACCCAATCACCCCGTGGCTCAACACTTTAACTCCCCCTCCCACTCCACCGAGGACATGCAGGTCCTTGGACTCCTCCACCGGCAGAACACAACAACACGACGGCTGGAGGAGGAGCGCCTCATCTTCCGCCTGGGAACCCTCCAACCACAAGGGATAAACTCAGATTTCTCCAGTTTCCTCATTTCCCCTCCCCCCACCTTGTCTCAGTCGGTTCCCTCAACTCAGCACCGCCCTCCTAACCTGCAATCCTCTTCCTGACCTCTCCGCCCCCACCCCACTCCGGCCTATCACCCTCACCTTGACCTCCTTCCACCTATCCCACCTCCATCGCCCCTCCCCCAAGTCCCTCCTCCCTACCTTTTATCTTAGCCTGCTTGGCTCTCTCTCTCTTATTCCTGATGAAGGGCTTATGCTCGAAACGTCGAATTCTCTATTCCTGAGATGCTGCCTGGCCTGCTGTGCTTTGACCAGCAACACATTTGCAGCTATAAATTATAGGAAGCAAGTTACAATGAATGGGGGCTACATCAGTGAGCATTAAATAACCTGGGCTTATTCAATGACGCCTGAGGGAGTTACTTAAATGATTGTGTCAAATTTAAAACGATAGTCGAACTGATATTGCTTTATTCTTGCTGAAGCTATGTGTAGTGGTGCTGTCTATGGAGTAAGGCGCAGGGTTGCAGAGTGTGGAGTATTTCAGCCCAGTTACTACAACGAGCAGGAGTCACGCCCCCTCCCTCCCCTGATTCCCATTCATCTTTTCAGGAGCTCCAGCCTGGGAGGATCCCATTTCGGGAAGAGGGGGGGACTACTTCCAGAAAAGCAACCTCCTGCCAATATCCTCTTTCATCAGAATCACTGCGATTACTCATAATCAGACAGTTAATTTACTGTTAAGAAATCACAAGTGATGAAATATTTTGCTCACAGCATGAGTGCTGGATGGAATAAAAACATAAACAAATAACTACAACAACCCCCCCTTTGTTATTTTTCTGGGATTCTGATGATGAATGACTTGGACCGTGAGCATGTACCATTACATGCAGGAGGAGGGGGGTGGCCATCCTGTGTTTGAGAAAGAAACCTCCCGCTAAGTTCTTTGTTGAAACATAGAAGGCAACCAGCTGAATGGACAAAATCAATTATTAATGGATGGCGGCAGAATGTTGATGTTTTGATTCTGACCTGAATGTTTAAAATGATGATTTATGACTGGTCCCCCCCTCCCACTTGGCGGCGGGTCGACCAGTCCTGATCGCGCGCGAAACTCCCCGCCCGCTCGCGCCGCTGTTTTCCGCCCGGAGCCGGGAACCGCCGCCCCCTTCCCCCCACCCCCCGGTCTCCCCGCCCGCCCGCCGGCAGGCCCGCTCCACCCGCCCGCAATGCCAGCCCGGACCAGCGGCAGTGCCGCCGCATCCTCCCTGCCCGAGGACATCAGGAAGCGGTGAGTGAATGAATTACCCTCAGGCGAAGCCGGGGCCTGTGGCCTCCCCATCCCCGGGCTCTGTGTGTGTGGGGTGGGGGGGGGGGATTGCGACCCGGTCCCGTCACCGTCACCGTCACCGTCACCGTCAGCAGCGGCCGGTCCCGGGTGTGAATGATGGGGCCGGGGGGAGGCTGTGGAGCTGGTGAGTGAAACCCCAGCCCCGGCGCCTTGGTGATGGCGATCGGAGCATTTGGCGCCAAACGGCAGACCGGGATTATCACCCCCCCTCCCCCCGTCACCCCCCTCCCTCATCATCACCCCCCCTCCCCCCGTCACCCCCCCATGTTCCCGCTCCCCCAATCACCTCCCTCCCCCATCATTACCCCCCTCCACAATCACCCCCCTCCCCCATCATCACCCCCTCCCCCATCACCCCCTCCCCCATCACCCCCCTCCCCCATCATCACCCCCCCCCCCCCATCACCCCCCTCCCCCATCATCACCCCCCTCCCCCATCATCACCCCCTCCCCATCACCCCCTCCCCATCACCCCCCCTCCCCCATCATCACCCCCCTTCCCCCATTATCACTCCTCTCCCCCATCATCACCCCCTCCCTCACTATCACCCCCCCCACATCATCACACCCCCTATCATCACCCCCCTCCCCCATCATCACCCCCCCTCCCCATCATCACTCCCCCTTCCCATCACCCCCTCCCCCATCATCCCCCTCCCACATCACCCCTCTTCCCCATCACCCTTCGTCATTATCATCATCCCCCCCCTCCGTCATCATCCTCATCCCCCCCTCCACCACCATCATCCTCATCTCCCCCCTTCCGCCGTCATCATCCTCATCCCCCCCGTCATCAACATCAACACCCCCCGTCATCAACATCAACCCCCCCCATCATCATCATCATCCCCCCCTCCGTCATCATCATCATCCCCCCCTCCGTCATCATCATCATCCCCCCCCTCCGTCATCATCATCATCCCCCCGTCGTCATCATCATCAACCATCCCTCCATCATCTTCATCCTCATCCCCCTCTCCGTCAATATCATCATCATCCCCCCCTCCGTCAACATCATCATCATCCCCCCCTCCGTCATCATCATCATCCTCCCCCTCCGTCATCATCATCATCATCATCCCCCCCCTCCGTCATCTTCATCCTCATCCCCCCCTCCGTCATCATCATCATCATCATCCCCCCTCCGTCATCATCATCATCATCCCCCCCGTCATCTTCATCCTCATCCCCCCCCTCCGTCGTCATCACCATCGCCCCCTCCATCATCATCATCCCCCCTTCATCTTCATCCTCATCCCCCCTCCGTCGTCATCATCATCATTATCCCTCCCCACCATCATCATCGTTCCCCCCCACCATCATCATCATCATCACCCCCCCGCCATCATCATCATCATCCCCCCTGCCATCATCATCATCCCCCGTAATCATCATCGCCCCCTCTGTCGTCATCATCATCGCCCCCTCCGTCATCATCATCATCCCCCCCTCCTTCATCTTCATCCTCATCCCCCCTCCGTCATCATCATCATCATCATTATCCCTCCCCACCATCATCATCGTTCCCCCCACCATCATCATCATCATCATCATCACCCCCCCGCCATCATCATCATCATCCCCCCCGCCATCATCATCATCATCCCCCGTCATCATCATCACCCCCTCCTCCGTCATCATCAACATCATCATCATCACCCCCTCTGCCATGATCATCATCATCCCCTCTGCCATGATCATCATCATCCCCCCCATCATCATCACCCCCCTGCCGTCATCATCATCACCCCCTCTGCCATGATCATCATCATCCCCCCCTCCATCATCATCATCCCCCCCCCGTCGTCATCATCATTCTCCCCCCTCCACCGTCATCATCATTCTCCCCCCTCCGTCGTCATCATCATCCCCCGCGCCGCCGTCATCATCATCCCCCCTGCCGTCATCATCATCCTCCCTCTCCGTCATCATCATCATCTCCCCCTCCGTCATCATCATCATCCCCCCCCGCCATCATCATCCTGCCTCCGCCAATGTCGACATTCCCTCTCCGCCATCGTCATGTTCCACTCCCCACCATCATCAACATCCCTTCTCCCATCGCCCACTCCCCGTCATCAAACCCCCTCATCATCAGGTTTCCCATATAATACACTTGCTCCCTTGTCATCAATTCCCCCTCCCTCCATCGTTATCCCTCCTCCCCGTCATAAATGCCTCCTGTCATCAGCATCGCCATCCCAAAATTATACCATTCCCTTCCCCTTGCCCTTGACCCTGTCATCATCACCTTTTCCCTGGAATTTTAACCCTCCCCTCTTCCATCACTTCACCATCAATATCAACCCTGCCTGTCATGTGATCCTGACAACCCCTTCCCTTTTGTGGTCATCCCCCTCCCCTCGTCCCCTTGCCTGCCATCATTATTCTCTTCCCTCCCCTCAGTCATTGTTTCCCCAACCCTCATCATCACTCCCTCTCTCCACCATTCTTCCCCCTCCTTCATCAAGATCCAGGCTGCCTATAAAGTTCGCCATTGAGGGAGTTGTAAATATGTATCTGGGTGTGTGGGTTGAGTCAGGGGCCAGAGTTGTAGGGATACAGAATCTTCAAAACGTTTTCGAAGATCATAAGGATACAGAGGCTTGAGGTAAAGTATGGGTTGAGTGGTTGAGAGTTTTAAAAATGTATATTGTTATAGTGGATTGTAATGGGATGCATTCTCGCATTTTAAAGGAAGTGGCTGCAGAGATGGGGGATGCAGTAATGTAGCATACTGTGATCTTCCAAGATTCCTTAGACTGGAAAAGAGCTTACCGAAAGAATGGAGATTCTTAGGGAATATAATAAACACAAATAACTGAGTGCTGGCAATCTGAAACAAAAGGTGTGCTTGAGAAAAAGTGGATCTGACAACAACTGTTGAGATAGGATTGACAGTCAGAATCTTTTTCCCAAGAGTTGAAATGTCTAATGCTAGCGGACATGCATTTAAGGAAGGGGGAGGGGCGGAGACAGTTGGAAGGAAATGTGAGGGGCAAGTTTTTTACACAGAGTGGTGAGAGTCTGGAATGCCCTGCCAGGGGTAGTGGTAGTGTCAGATATGTTAGACTGTTTAGGGACTTTTAGATATGCACACAAATATGCAAGGAATGGTGCGATATGGACCATAGGCAGGCAGAGGGGTTTAGTTTAATTCGGTATCATGCTCGGCACAACATCTTGGACCGAAGGGCCTGTTCTTGTGCTGTACTGTTCTACATTAAAAACAGAGTTAACGCTTTGAATCCAGTAAATGTTCGTCAGAACATGCTTAGAATTCTTAGGCAACTTGACAGGGTAGATGCAGGAAGGTTGTTTCCCGTATGGGAGAATCTAATATCAGAAAACATAATGTGAGAATTAGGGTTTGGACATCTAAGATAGAGATGAGGGATTTCTTCTCTGAGAATAATGAATCTGTGGAATCCTTTACCAGAGAGGACTTTTGAGGGTGGGTCATTAGTATATTCAAGGCTGAGATAGATTTTTAATCATTAAGTGAATCAGGGGTTACAGGAAAGTGGAGTTGTGGATTAGAAGATTGTAACTGAATGGTGAAGCTGACTTGATGGGCTGAATGGCTTATTTCTGCTCCCATGTTTTATGGTCTTGTAGGAAAAATCAATAGAGCCATCAAACACAATTTACTAAGACTATGGCTCTCTTGTCATGGCTTTAACTCTATTTTCCTATCTGCTGCTTATAATCCTCCAGTCCTACCTGCCAAAACAGTCTTTTTTAAAAAAATGACACTGCTACTCTCTGTAGAAGACAGTTCCACAGGCAAACAAATATGTGCCTCTCGGGCCTTCAAGCCTGTTTAATATCAACCCTCCGGCTGTCATGGTGGCTTAGTGCCATACCGAGGACCCAGGTTCAATTCCAGCCTTGGGTGACTGTGGAGTTTGCATGTTCTCCCCAAGTCTGTTTCTGCTGGGTGCTCTGGTTTCTTCCCACAGTTCTGAGATTTGGGTGTATTAGCCATGGTAGATTGTCCATAGTGTCCAGGGATGTACAGGCTGGTAGATTAGATAATAATTGAACAATTCTAAAAGAAATAAAAGCTGTCATTACTGCTCCTTCCCAGTTTGGAGACAAGGAGATTCTATACCACTGAGTTGTTTTTAACATGGCTTCCTTGAATAACAAGTTGATAAAATATTCATTATTGTGAAATTCGTGTTTTTGTTAAATTTGCATCCCCTAACACTCATACTCGCAAAAAAATGCAGTTAAAAAGATTGTTAGAAACTAAAACTTAGTGTCATCTGTTGCTGAAACAGTAATTCTATTGAAAAGCAAACAGTTTCTTGAAAAAAGCATGGGAGTGGGGTTGGTCAGTGTTAAAACTGTTAGCCCATTAAATTTGCGACATTGAGTTTCTTTAGATTAATAACTCAGTCCTGACCCCTTTGTTCTGGTTTATGTCACGACATCTCGTAGCAAACCAGATTGTGTAGAGAAAGCAAAATGGGTCCTTCTCTTATTTTTGTTCTGGGGAGAAAAGCTGTGTCAAAAACAAATGCGAGAGAAAAACTTCCTTGAGATGAATCTAGCTAGCATTGCCTGTGAATTCATAGATTTGTGTTTGGTCATGTTCATTGTATCACATTGAACTTCAGACAGATGACGTTAGCAATAGTAGAGAAATGGCAATGCTTTTAATTATCATCATTTACCATGGATTACCAGTGACTGCAGCTTCTGGCTAATGGTGAGATTCCTGTACAATATCTCAAGAAAACATTGCTAATCACCTTTTTCACAGAACGTTAATGCACATTTTCCGAAAATTAGTCTTCAGTTATTTGATGAATGAATTGGGAAACTTGATTAGTTACTTTGTGGATAGATTTTTAAAATGATCCGTTGTCAACTTGAGAAATATTTGAGGAACTATGTCGGTGCGTTTCTGAGTTATGTTGCTGTATCGATCAGCATTTGGAATAACTTGTAATATTTGGACAGTTGAATCTTTGTTTCTGACCATCTCTATTCCCTGTTCCAAACATCAATAAAATGTGCTCAGTTAGTCTCCTCCCTACTGTGACCTATTTTTCTAATCAACCTGTTCAGAGATGATAGACACACCTCTGGGGCAGGTTGGCTTTGAACCTGGCTCTCTTGGTCCAGGAGTAGGGATACTACCACTGCACCATAAGAGGGTCCTAAGAACTGATCTATTGCTAGCAAATGATCACAATGGGACTTGAATATAGTTCGATCTGCTATAACATGCATTTCATTAATGCAAATTCACTATAACATAATTGATGAATTGGGGACACTGTTTCTGTAATGTGAACTTTTAAAGCACATATTAGATATAACACCGTTCCAGTCCCGTTAGTTGAAATGGTGCTGCTATTACACGATTTTCTTATAACTAAGGATTGCACGAGAACAGAACTTTCACGTTATAACAGAACTGACTGTGCTGTCTGCTTAAGAATGTGTGGTCTGAATGCTATATGAGGCATTGTGTGAAACTGTTTAAACTCCATTCTCCACCTGTATCGTCATTATCTTTGCAACATAACATTTACTGTTCAATATCTGTACAGAATTGCAAGTTTTAAATGGCTTAATTGTGTTATAAGCTGGACCATGGATAGGTTGGGGAGATGTATTTCTTTTACTGTTGGCCAGGATGTGAGAAATGATCACTCTCTGGCAGAGTTCCTGTGAGTGGCACCTTGCAAAAAACACAACCTGTTGTGCTTGTACTACAAGTGGTTTCAAAAGAAAAATTTGTTTCAATTATTCGATTGTTTATAAAGTGATCCAATCAAGGTGATTATAATCTTTAAATAATTCAAAAAGTAGATACAGACCAAATCAAAATTATATTTGCATGTCTTAGACTAGTTATTCAGCCACTTCAACACTTATAGAGTCATAGAGATTTACAGCATGGACACAGACCCTTCAGTCCAACTCGTCCATGCCAACCAGATATCCCAACGCAATCTAGTCCCACCTGGCCCATATTCCTCCAAACCCTTCCTATTCATATACCCATCCAAATGCCTTTTAAATGTTGCAATTGTACTAGCCTCCACCATTTCCTTTGGCAGCTCATTCCATACACGTACCACCCCCGAGTGAAAAAATTGTCCCTTAGGTCTCTTTTATATCTTTCCCCTCTCACCCTAAACCTATGCCCTCTAGCTCTGGACTCCCCCACTGCAGGGAAAAGTCTATTTATCCTATCCATGCCCCTTATGATTTTATAAAACTCTATAAGGTCACCCTTCAGCCTCAGATGCTCCAGGGAAAACAACCCCAGCCTGTTCAGCCTCTCCCCATTGCTCAAATCCTCCAACCCTGCAACATCCTTGTAAGTCTTTTCTGAACCCTTTCAAATTTCACAACATCTTTCCGATAGGAAGGAAACCAGAATTATACATAATATTCCAACAGTGGCCTAACTAAAGTCCTGTACAGCCGCAACATGACCTCCCAACTCCTGTACTCAATACTCGACCAATAAAGGAAAGCATACCAAACGCCGCCTTCACTATCCAATCTACGTGCAACTCCACTCTCAAGGAGCTATGAACTTGCACTTCAAGGTCTCTTTGTTCAGCAACACTCCCTAGGACCTTACCATTAAGTGTATAAGTCCTGCTAAGATTTGCTTTCCCAAAATGCAGCATCTCACATTTATCTAAATTGAATTCCATCTGTCACTTCTCAGCCCATTAGCCCATGTGATCAAGATCCCGTTGTACTCTGAGGTAACTTTCTTCGCTGTCCACTACACCTCCAATTTTGGTGTCATCTGCAAACTTACTAACTATACCTCCTATGTTCATATCCAAATCATTTATATAAATGACGAAAAGTAATAGACCCAGCAACGATTCTTGTGGCACTCCACTGGTTACAGGCCTCCAGTCTGAAAAACAATTCTCCACCACCAACCTCTGTCCTCTACCCTTCAGCCAGTTCTGTATCCAAATGGCTAGTTTTCCCTGTATTTCAATGAGATCTAACTTCTTCAAATGAACGCAACATTGATCTTTGAAAAAAAAACACTTAGTTTGGCTTAAGTGCATTTGGCCTCGGACCTTCGGGTGACTACCCTCCAAGGCGGACTTTGGGACATGCAACATTGCAAAGTGGCAGAGCAGAGGCTGATAACCAAGTTCGGTACCCCTGGGGGTGGCCTCAACTGGGACATTGAGTTAATGTCACACTACACGTAACCCCACTGTACTACACACTTTGTTACGCACACACAGGCTCTCTCTCGTATGCACGCACTCTCTCATCGGCTTATCCCCCGTCACACTTCGACACATCTTTGACCCAAGTTTACACATACTCTTTCACTTGTGCTCACACTCACATGCACTCATTCACACTGTCTCTCCTGCACGTGTGCACACACAAGTTTATAGGATGAATTTGTATTGGCAGAATTACATGTAATTTTGCTCAAAAATCCATGTAATATTCTGTAAATGCCACTTTAGAAATAGAACCAGTCTCACTTAACATTGAGACACAGACTTTAACCTCACACCTTTAAGGCATTGTCTGAGCTGAGATTAGTCTCCCTACAGTGTAGAAACAGGTCCTTTGGCCCAACGAGCCCATACCGACTCTCTGAAGAGTAACCCACCCAGACCCATTTTCCTCTGACTAATGCATCTAATATTATGGGCAATTTAGCATGGCCAATTCACCTGACCTGCACATCTTTGGACTATTGGAGGAAACCCACGCAGACACTGGGAGAATGTACAAACAGTCATCCGAGGCTGGAATCAAACCTGGGAGCCTGGTACTGTGAAGCGGCAGTGCTAACCACTGAGCCACCATGCTGCCCGAGATGACACCTGTTGTTCAAAAAGCCAGAGCTATTTTGAGAATACTTGGAAGTACTCAGGGATGCCCTCGTAAGAACAGGTTAAGATGCTCAACTCATTGACAGCCAATTCCGACATGCCACAGCGAGGAACCTCCTCAGGAGACAGATATGAGCTGCATCTGAGAGGGTACTCTTTATTGTCCAGGAGCTGAAAAACTACACCATGGTCTTCACAGCCTGCAACACTGAGGATGAGCACCTTGCCAAAACCTTCCCCACACATCCACTTCTCACCTTTTAACAATCACCGAACCTCAAACAGATCATTGTTCATAGCAAGCTGCCCGACTTTCAGGACAATCCATACAACCTTGTCATGGTAGATGCTGCAAGACATGTCAGAGTGTCAACATGGATACCACCATTACGCCATGGATACCTCTCACCATGTACGTGGCAGGTACTCATGCGACTCAGCCAACGTTGTCTATTTCATACGCTGCAGGCAAGGTAATTGGCGAGACCAAGCAGAAGCTACAGCAACGGATGAATGGATTAATGCATTATCTGGGCTGACATGACAGCAATTGTTAAAGTTCACTTGGGAATGTAATTTTTTTTTTTAAAAAGTTTTGTAATTTACATGTGAAAGAACTGAAACCAACATGGGCTTTCTAACAAATGAGAGACTTAACAAACAATGCAGGTCTTTTTCAATATATAATTTCAGTTACATCACACTAAACAATTGATATAAATTTGTGTTTTACAATCTTATTCTCCACAACCACCTGATGAAGGAGCAGCACTCCGAAAGCTAGTGCTTCCAAATAAACCTGTTAGACTATAACCTGGGGTTGTGTGATTTTAACTTTGTACATCCCAGTCCAACACCGGCATCTCCAAATCATATTTTGAGAATGTAACTTAAAATGAATTCTGGAATTCATATATTAAAGAACTGGAACTAGCATATCCCATTCTAAAAGTTGAAAAACCTAATCTGAATTTGTTTAATATGTCGTGACAGCTCCATGACACTGTAACCCTTTTGCTATGAGTTCTGTGTCTGATCTTATACTCCACAGCGACCTAATGTAGGAGCAGGGCTTTGAAAGCTAGTGTTTCCAAATAAACTATACCCGGTGGATTACAACCTGATGTTGTGTGATTTTTAACTTTGTCTACCCTAGTCCAACTTTTTTAAATTAAAAAGGCTAAGTATTGAGGCACCAAGTTATAGTTAAAAGCTGAAACTCCTAGTTCTAACTTTTTGATCTGTTTTTGTTTCTGTAGACTTCAAGTGCTTGAGGATAAAGTTGATCTCTCCGAGAAGGTGTGTTGAAATATTAAGCATTTATTTTACATTCTAGTTTGCATTTTAATGTGTTCATGTTTCAACGGGAAAGAAATCCACCAGTGAGAAGTGTTGTTATTTCTAATATGTTCAAAGTGCGATGGTGGTTGGGGGAGGGTGGAAATGCAGTTGAAATTGCCTTTTAAATTCTCTCAGACTGGGTAGGAAATTATCTTTCTCTGCACTTGTGTGTGGAGTTACTTCTATTACCTCGACTATTTTTAAAATGAAATGCAAGCATTATCAAATGAAATTACTATTTTTAATGGGGAAGGGAAGAAGAAGAACAGCAGCAGTACTTCTCATGCTGTATTGTTTCTGTATTGGGCATGCAAATGGCATAAGTGATGTGTTTTAATTGTTGGTGTCTTTTTATGCTTTTGTAACTTAACAAGTGAATACCTTCTTTCAGGAATGTATAAAAGAAAAGCTGAGTTTACTACATAGCTTCTTACAAGCAAATACACAAAATGACCTCAGTGAACTGGAAACAAAACTTCAGAGAGAGGAACTCTCTGAGGTAAGTCTGTTAAGAAAGTTGGTGGGGCAGGCTCTGTTCAGTAGTATATTTAAAAGGGGAATATCATGAATACATAAAAGAACCTCCAAGAAATGGTTGTGAACCGTCCCAGCAGTATAAAACCCGGGTATTTGTTTGCAGTAGTGAGCGTCAGTGATATCAAATAGTGGACTCTTGACTGTCAGCTGCCAGCCACAGCTTTATAATTTATTCGTTGCCTCCCGAGTTATGAAGATGAACCTTTTCCTTTTTTTTCTAGCAATAAGCTGTATCTTATTCTCTCTCTTATGACAGACATTTGGGCATGCATTGTTGTAGATTTTAAGTATCCTTCGCCCCTTGTAGATCTAATGTTTGCTTCCTGGCCTTGAACTTTCTGATGATAAGGGAACACTGTGCCTCCTGCCCATTGGTTTTGGTTCTGGATTCCCCAAAAGTGCTGAAGTATATTGTCCCTGTTTATTCCTGGGGCTGAGAAAGGGTCATTGTCATTCCATTGGTCTGAGATGGGTATTAATCTTGTCCATATTAATTTGTTTCAGTGATTATATTGTGTGTGTTTGCTGCTAGTCTGTCTTTATAGTTTCTCACTTGTTTGACTTTTTTTTCCAGGAGGGTTACCTGGCCAAAGTGAAAGCGCTGCTCAGTCAGGAGCTTTTCGAAGGGAATGGAGACTCTGCGCCTGGAATCAATTCAAATGGTTGCTCTGAGAATGGGGCTTTGGACAGTGATAAAAATGAGACCAATGGAGTGGTTGATGAGCCAAATGGTCAAGAGGAAAACAATATGGAGACCGAGGTGATGGTTTTCCCGACTGCAAAGAGTCGTGGGAAGCGGCTGAGTAAATCCAATGGCGATAACAAACGTATGTGCACTTTCCGAGTTGTTTGTTTACTGTCACTCTTGAAAAATATTAAATTACCACTCCAATCACATTCCACTTGGAATAATGCTCAGCTTGAATTCCACCTTTAATCTATTGTAAATATGCAATACTGATCTTTGTCAATTCTTATGGTTGCAGAGAAAAGTGTATGGAATGAGGGGCCAAAAATGTCAGCTGAATGTTCTAATTAATGAAGACACTGGAAAAAGAATTCAGTGGCATTTTATTTTTTTTTTAAAGTCCTTTCCCCATGTCTAGGTTTCTATGCTCAAAGCTGTGGACCAAGAAGGGTACTCAAGATTTGTTGACAACATGCAAGATTCACAGCTAATGTTGAGAAAACCTGGGGGAAGTAAATAGGATGCATAGCTAGATCAGGTTATTATAAAACAAGGTTAGAGGTTGAACAAGAACGAAAAGTACAATTCTTGTGCAAGATTATCGTTCGGACCCCACCCCATCCCTGGAATCTTGCTCAAATCTGTTTCCTTAATTTGATAACAGAAATTGAGATCTGCCGCATTTAAGAAGAACTGCTTTAGGATTGACTTAGAAATGGAACCCTTGATTCCACCCCCACCCCCCAAATAAATAAGGAACAATGCACAAAATTCAAAGCCATGAGTGAGGTTTTGTACAGTACAGTACTTGGTTCTTGGAGTGGGTTATTTACTCAATCTTAGTTGGCATTAGGAAACTTTTTTTTTAAAAGATATTTTTATTAGAAATTTAATATTTTGACAGATTTACAAAAATAAACAGAACTTTCAAGCACAAACATTAATATAAAAATAGTTCTTAAATATATAATCATCAAAATTCAAAGGAATGATACTAAAGAAGAAAGAAAAACAATGAAACTCAGTTAACTACTAATCTAATCCACAATTATCCAGAGTGTATAGTTGAGTCACTTACATCCTTCAAACAAGAGAAAATGTTCTCTAATACACTCATAACAGTATAATAAAAAGGAAACTATTTCCAAACAATAAGAACAAAAAAAAACATGTTTGAATGGAGATCCTCCCCCTTGTTCTCAGGGGGCCTTACTTCCTTTCTAAAGGTCCACCATATCCTCTCCCAAACAGTGTCCCACCCTTGACCCGGGCGCTCCTTAATAGGATTTAGATATAATACCGAGCTAGAGTTAACAGTGAGTGCCCCACCCCCACCCCTCCCCACCCATACCTGAGTATATCTGATAGCATCAATGCCACGTACAAACACACATAACTATAAAATTACAACTCCAACAAATTACAGTTAAGTATAATAACATAAAATAGCAAGGGAAGACAACCCTGCTCCCAGAAGCAAAAGTAAAGTAGAGTAAAGTATCCATTTCTCCCCACGGAGTGTGGAAGAGGCAAGCCAACATAAATTGTCTCTTACGATTTATTTAACCGAGTCTAAAAGTTCCTTAGCCTCTTCTGGTGATCTAAAATTATACTCGGATCCTTCGTGGTTAAAGCATAACGTCGCTGGGTAGCGTAAGGTGTATTGAATATTTAAGTTCCTTAGACATTTCTTCACCTCATCAAACGCCTTCCTCCTTCGTGCCAAAGCCGGGGAGAAGTCCTGAAATAACATAATCTTGGATCCTTCATGAATCATGGCTTTAGGATCCTTTCCAAGATTTCTGGAGGCGTCCAGGAGTATCTGCCTCTCCCTATAACTCTGCAGCCGGAACAGGACCGGGCGTGGGCACTGGTTTGGGCCAGATCCGCGTGCTGCGACCCGGTAGGCCCACTCCACCCTTACCCGGTCAGTTTCAGCCCCCAGGTTTAAAAGCTGGGGCAGCCATCGCTCCAGAAATACTACTAACTGTCCCTTCTCTTCTTGTTCAGGGAGGCCCAGAAGACGGATATTCTTTCTCCGATTTCTATTATCCAGGTCATCGATGTAGATTTCAAAGGCCCGGACTCTCTGCTCCAGAGCTGGCACCTGTTCTGCAGCTGTTTGTGCTGCAGCCTCGGAGGTCGTGGCCTTTAGCTCCGCCCCCTCCACTCGGCCCTGTAATTCCTCGAGAGCCTGGCTGTGCTTTTGTAACTTTTGTTCGAATGCATTCCATCTCTGTCTGGATTCTACAATGAAATTGACGAGTGTCGTTTCCAGCCTGGCAATCATCTCTTCAAGGCCTGTTTTTACATCAGCTGCAGCCGGAGGAGGGTGGGGGAGGGGTCTTTGTTTTCTGAGAGCTGCGGGATCCCTTTGGTTTACTCATTATCCACTTAATATTAAACTGCTTAAATATAATAGTAAACAGCTAATTAAGGTTAGAAAATTTTTTTGGGTGGTTTGGTAAGTGTGGTGGAGGTGAGTAACTCACTTTACCCAGGTTTTGGGAAGAGCACTGTAAACTCCGACTTGCTGAGTCGCCGCCATCTTGGATCTCCGGCATTAGGAAACTTAAATTGGTTCAAATCCAAACCTTTCTGTTAAATTGGATACCAGAAAGAATTTCAGAATTCATCGTTAAATATGGATTTATTGCAGCCCTTTTCGGAAGGTTCCTGAGAGTTGAGGGAGTCTCAGGTGATAGGTAGTCAGGGAGAGAGCAGCTCATTAATATTCTTGAAGGACAGGCTTGAACCATTTGGATTTTCCTGGTCCTTATCATGTGTTTATGGTTGCTAGTTCTCATAACTTCAGACCCACTGCAATGTGGTTCACTCTTCACTGCTCTCTGGGCAATTAGGAATTTGCACTAACTGCTGGTCTAGCTAGTGACACCCACATTTATATTTGAGTATTCTTTCGTGGAATGTGGGCAATGCTGGCTAGAGCAGCCCTTATTACTGCCCCAAATTGCCTACAGAACAATTAATGTGGGTCTGAAGTCAAGTGTACGTCAGACTAAGTAAGGATGGCAAATTTTCTTCCCTGAAGGACAGGTGGAACCAGATGAATTATTATGATAGTGTCATTGGTGATATGGTTAGCTTTTAATTCCAGATATTTATCGAATTCAGATTTTTTTTTTGATTCACTTGAGTGTTGCAGGCAGATCACCATTTACTGACCGTCCCTAGTAGCCCTTGAGAAGATAATGGTGAGTTGCCACCTTGAACCACTGCAGTCAATGTGGTATAGGTAGATCTACAATGCCTCCAGAGATTTCACCATCTGTCATGGTGGGATTCAAATTCACGCTGTCAGAACATTTAGCCTGAGACTCTGGATTACTAATCCAGTGACATTACTATAAAATCACCATCTCCCCTCACACACACCATGAACATTCTTTTAAAAATCCCCTATGCACTACCATAGGCATATATACATAAGTTGGCACATTTATAATTTTGGCCATTATTAATGTATTTTGGGCAAGCTGTTGCATCACTGCGCTTTGAAGCAAAATGTGATTATGTTTTCACTGAACTTTCATGTTTTCTTTATAGCAGGGGCCACTGTTAATGATTGATCCTTTGTCCCAGGGATCTTAATACTATTTTATTGGTTTCAACGCAGCCCCTTACTGAGGTCCGCTATCTCACTGGATGTGGGTCAGTCTTGAGTGCCCTTCTGAGGCTCTGAACTTTCCCCTCTCAATGCTTTGAAGGAATTCCTTAAAAGGGTTGGGAGATTTCGTGAAAATCCTCCATTGCAACCCAGTTTCCTACATTTCATATTTCTCCAAAATTGAAATCCCGTGTTGTCTTTTGAGCTCTGCTTCCAATTAACAAAATTTATTTCTATTCTAGGTCTATCAGGATCTCCAAGGGTCACCAGGAATTCAGTCAAGCAGCAAACTACGATCATCTCCATGTTTGCTAAGGCGTGAGTATTCAAGTAGTTAGAGGTAGCATGAAGGGGGAGTGCCTGGTTTCAGGTCAAGTTCCTGACTGATGAATTACAAGGAAATAGTAATTGGATTCAGGTGATGCTCGTAAAGCTTGAATGATTTTAGGCAATTCTCATGTCGAACAAACTACTAACTAAATTGATATTTTTAGAAGGTGTTGTTCAAGCATATAAAGCTTTTATGGGGCTCACTAGGTTAAATACTGAAGAGGTGTTTTTCCTGATGCCGGATGTTATGTAGAACCAGGAGTCACAATCTCAGATTAAGGGATTGGCTATTTAGGACTAACAGGTAGACAATGCGTCTATTCCAAGGAACTGTGCAGTCTCAAGTCAATGAGTCACCGCGCTCTAGATAATTGTCTAGAATTATCTCATGACTTTTGTATTTTTTCTTTGCCTTTTAAAAAGAAAGGAAGAAAAGTTAAGTTAAAACAACTTGTGATAAAATTAATGTAAGTGAAATAAAGTTCAAACACAGCAGTTCAGACATGTGGAGTATGCCTGTTGTAATAAGTGGAAAGTCATGGGCACCAGTTGTGACCTAGACAATCATGTGCAGAAAGTACCATTGGCTGCAGAAACTTGAACTCTTGGTTTTTGGAGCTTGAACAGTGCATTTAGTCTCTGAGTTACATCCACAGTGATGAAAGCTATGTGGGGAGGTGGCCACGCAGTTGGTTGGGGGTCTGCAAGAAAATAGGGAGTGGGTAACTGAGGAAGTCTAGAACCAGGCCGGTAAAGAGAAGTCCCCTGACATGATTCTGCTTACTGACCAGTTTTTTTTTTCAAATACTGTCAAGGACTATAGCTCCTCAGGAGTGCAGTCAGTATAAGTCCATAGCACCGCCGGTGGCTCAGCCGCAAAAGGGAAGAAGAGTTGAAAAGCTGTAGTGATAAGGAAAAAGATGGGTGTTTCCGTGACTGTAGATATGTGTTGGCATGTTCTGTCCCTTGTTGCCAGGGTCAAGGATCTCATGGCCTGGCTGTAGGGCATTCTTTGGCAACAAGGTGAATATCAAAAGCACAAGTAGGAAAGAAACCAGGGTCCTAAAAGCAGATTTTGGGCAGTTTGAAAGGAACTTTTAAAATAGATCCTCAATAGTAGTAATCTCGGGATTATTTCCAAGCCCATGGATAGATGGAACCTGTGCCAGATGGGTAGGTCGCAGTTTAACAGGTCTAGGATGAATATCCTCACTGGGACACTTACTTTGCTGCAACAGAAAGATTAAACTAAATGGGGATTGGAATCCAAATGAAAGATCAGATTGGAGGGAAGACAACTTGTAAATGGAAGTAGAACAGTAGCAAGCAAAATTAGAAGGTGAGGCAAAAGCAAATATCAGATAGGATCAGTATGTAAAATAATGTCTGAATTAAGAGTACTGTATCTGAAAGCACACAAAGCAAAATGTTGTTGATACTGGAAATCTGAAATTAAAAAATGCTGAAGAAGGTTAGGTATGGCAGCAATTGTGCAGCGAGAAACTGAATTAACTTTTCAAGTTCAGTGTGACTTTCCATAATTGAAAGAAGCTGGATATAGGTGGCTTTTATACTGTTGACAGAAGAGGAGCAAATGGAATAGATCTAATTGAATAATGAAGTAGGCTCAACCAGCAGAATCTCCTCCTTTTTATAAAATGTTCCTAGTATGTTCAAAACAGAAATGGATAGATTCTTAGATATTAAAGATATTAAGGAATATGGGATTGGTGTTGAAAAATGGCTTTTGTTATAGAAAATTCACCACAATCTAATTATTTGGCAGACAAACTTTAGTGGCCAGGAGGCCTACTTCTCTGATGTCCTTTGTTTCTGCATTAGCCTTCGTTAGGAGTTGAAAGCTTTATAGAGAATATAGTGAAATAGAGAACCCTTGTAGGGTGAAGACCAACACTGAAACATAAGTGCATAGATTCTGTATGGGGTGATGATATACTATATGTTCCAAAGACAAGTTTTTGATGGTCGTGTTATCATCTGTTCTAGAGCAAATAAGCGCAAGTCAGAGGATCTAAATGAACTAGAAGTGGCAAATGTTAAAGAAGAGGAATCTGATGACCAGGTAATGAAATTAGGCTAATTTTGGTTCAGACGATGATCTAGAGCGTTATCATTTGTAATCTCCTTAATTTTTTGGTCCCCATCATGTGCCTGCTGGCTATTACAGATGCTAAACAATGAGTGTCAGAACTGTTCAAGGAATCTTTCTGGTCAACTCAAGCGAGAATCATTGACTAGAGCTGTGGATTGGGAACCTCAGGAGATGATTATTTTTAGACCGTACATACCGATTACAGCACATGCATGCTATGCCATGCTTATATTTGTTTCCTGTGTCCTCATTCATTCTGTCACTCCTTGTCTACCTCCCTGCTCAGCCAATTCCTGAGAACAGTTTATATAGTATAAATAGGAATTGAACTGTTAATATTCTGGCCTGTTCTCACCGCCACACATACTTAGCTCAGAATAGACACTTCTTAGCTGAATATCAAACTAACCTAGTTATTGGTGTGTGTCTGTGCAGACATTGGTTGCCTTAGAATTGTAAAGAGAAATGGTAACTTTTGAGTTAGCGTTTTCCTAGAAGTTTTATTTATTCTTCTTCTCATCCTTTCTCTTTCCCCTTTCCCATTCCCCTTCCCTCTATTTGTTAGCTCATAATAGAATTAGCAGAGGTGAGCTAAACACTAAACAGAGGGAGGATACTTGTTGAAAACAAATAAGCTTGTATTGTAAGCTGAACAAATTCCTCTCTACTGGAGTGAAATGGTTGATTAAGTTTACAACACATTGCATGGCTTTCAATCAAATTCTTGTGAATGTGTAGAATACATCTCCTTGCAATACAATATTTAAGTTGTCATTGGACAAGCATATGGACGTATATGGAATAGTGTAGGTTAGATGGACTTCAGATTGGCACAACATCGAGGGCCAAAGGGCCTGTACTGCGCTGTAATGTTCTATGTTCTAATACAGACATAGTTTAGCCTTTTAAATAGGAGGTCTTGTCAACAGGTCAAATATTTGGAAAATGGAAATATCACTATTTCGTTTCATCCTATCCTGTCTAATATTGTGTTAGGGATATTTTATACATATGTAGAGTGCTAATGTAAAAGATACATAAATCTTACAGTTTGGATGTTTTTTTTCTGGTTTAGAGGGAACTGGATGAAAAGAGAATTAAAGTGGAATCTGAGCAAAAGTAGGTTTTTGTTTTTTTTTATTTATGACTTTAAAAATGTTAATCTATAAATTACTTTGAATGTTGGAAAGTAATGCTGTAACAGCAATGTTAACTATAGTCATAGCAGACACTTGTGACTTTGCAACCATTATAGAGGCAGAAATTGAAACACAGTGGGGATGATAAACACAGATTTAGAAATGACGGCTCATTCAAGGACATGTGAGTGAGAAAAGGAAGTTGAGTACTGAACAATTTAATCAGAGTAGATGTTCTTGAGCAGAAAATGAGTTCAGGTGAGGAGATGCAAGTAAAGCTAGAAAGAGATGTGAGTTCAGGATTGGAACAGGAATGCCTTGTTGAAGGTTGGCTTGTTAGGGAAGAGGGCTGGTGCAGCTGTCTCATTGTGACGTGAGGAGGGAGGGTGAAGGGTTTGAAGAGTTGAAAAAAGATGTGGAGTACCCTGGAGTTGTGAAGGAGTTTGGCAGAGGAGACGGAGCCCTATTAGCACTTGATACTATCCACCCAGATCTGATGATTGGCAAACAAGCTGAGCATCAAATATGCTAAAGTTTTCACCAATGGTTTTGGGGGAATTAATGCAGAAGTGTGACCAGGATGGGAGAAACTAAAAGGACTTTGGTAAGTTCAGAGGTGTTAATTGTTATTATCATCAGCAATCACTCATTTAATGAGTAGGATTGTCCACCTCGGAAATTCCAAGTCACTCTTATGGGTTCTGTGGGTCTGTGTGTGGCCAGTGAGCCCAATCCTAGAACCACATCTCCAACCACACATTTGGCAGGTGTTTCCAGGAGGCGGAACTGGTCCTTGGCCTTGAGATCACCCATATTCTTTTTCCAGTTCTTTTTGTGTACTTCCTTTTGCTGGCAAATGTTCTCAAAGAATTGTCTTGCTTCTTGCAGTGCCAACAGGAGAGATGAGTGAGTGGTTAATCACATTGACAGCTGCAGAGGTATTGTGGTAAAGGGTAGAAAGCTTTGGAAGCAAGGAATTTGAAAAACAGATTTTTGATAAAACCAGGCTGAAGAGACAAAAATGGATGCACAAAGGGTCACAGGAAAGTGGTGGAGATGGATTTGAGATTGACTGACTTAACATTTTGGATCACAAAGCAAGCTTGCTTTTCTGTGGCAAAAGTTGGTGATTGTTCATCTTGTTGCAGTTAAAGGGCTGAGACCTGCACTGAAGGTAGGCTCTGATGGAGGGAAATATTGCTTCATCAGCAAAATTAACAGGAATTTTCTTTCTAGGCTATCTGCTGGGAGTGAAGCTACTTCCAAACCCAAAGCTGTGCAAACTCCTAAGGTGAGTAGGATTAGAGATTGACTTGTACACTGGGAGTACGTATTTCTGTTAATTGTATGATGGCTTTTGGAGAAAGAGCTCAATTTAGTAATTCTGAAAAACAATGCTTCTAAAGTTGAAATCTAATATAAGAATGAGCCTTAGTTGAATATAATGTTTTCATTCATGAAATATGTACATTTTTCAGTTTGTTCATTTTTATGTGAGAATTAAGCAAATTTGAGTTTGAGGAGTTTTTTTTTAACAATAATATGCAAGTGTTACCTTTGTCCATCATGTTACCAACATCATCTGCTCTTTGATACAAATTTGAACACTAGTTTCTCCTAGATGTTTCAGTGAGTAATTTGGTCATTATCTGGAATCCAAAAATGTAATTTCATACCTGTGCTCTTTTTCAGACTCCACCTCCCAAATGCACAGACTGCAAGCAGTTCTTGGATGATGCAGATCTCAAGTACTTCCAGGGCGATCCCGATGATGCAGTAAGTGGTGTTTCTTTTGTTGAGTTTTCTCCTGAAGGCAATAAAAAGCTTCTAGCCTTTCTGAAGCCTGCTCCAGTGCATTTTCTCATATGAGATTCCATATTTCTATTCTGAAAAGCATTGCAACTTGTTCTTGTCTGCCATGCATGAGCATTTTTAACAAGTCGCTGTGCAGTAGAATGGGGCAGAACTCCAGTTTGAGGCATTGTAGTTGTTTTAGTTTATCTGGGAAGTGATTGAAGTGTCTGAAGATTTTGGTGTATATTATACTGATATGTTTTATCAGTGGAGGGAGGCTGATGCACATACGCATTGAGTAGGGTATCCTCCATCACTAAGTACTTGCTGCAAAAAGTATAAAGTAGCCACTTACATCACCTGACAACAGTAAGCTCTGAACTGCTCCTAGATTCTGCAAATGTTGGTGCTCAACTGACCTGAGAATGGGATGAGAATGAAATCGTTTCCAACTGGGGTTTCCTTGTTCCATTATTTCAACAGTAGAAGCTGTTTTGCTTAAAGCAAGTCCTGTTGAAATGTTTTGCCATTAACCTGAAAGGATGTTAGTCATCTGTTTCAGGTACACTAAGCACATGGATATCTGGAAGTGGCACAAAACATTATATTGTTCCATGTCACTACTTATGACCAGAGATCCTGGTGGCATACAGTGGAATATAGGAGAAGAGGGTAGTCATTCGGTTCTCAAGCCTGTGCTGCCACTTGGTTAGATCACTGGGATAGTGTGCTGGAAATAAACCCCTGTTATTTCCAGAGTTGTCTCACAAGTTAAAGATTTATAGGTAAGTATGCAAAGATCCCCAATGTACCTGATCTTCAGGTCCAGGTTGATGGAAATCATGGATAAAGTGAGGACTGGAGATCAGAGTCGGAGAGTGTGGTGCAGAAAAAGCACAACAGATCAGGCAGCATCTGAGGAGCAGGAGAGTTGGTGCAAAAGCTCTTCTTCAGGAATAAAGGGGTGGCCCAAGGGGGCTGAGAGATAAATGGGAGGGAGTTTGGGGCTGAGGGGAACGTAGCTAGGAATGTGATGGGTAGTTGAAGGTAGGGTGAAAATGATAGGTCAGAGTGGATAGGTGGGAAGGAAGATGGACAGGTAGGACAGTTCAAGAGGGTAGTGCCGCATTGGAAGGTTGGATCTGGGATAAGGGGAAATGAGGAAACTGGTGAAATCCACATTGATTCCATGTGGCTCTGAGGTCGAACACCAAAACTCCTCCTCCCACTCCGCCAAGGGCATGCAAGTCCTGGGCCGCCTCCGCTGCCAAATTCTAGCCACCCGACGCCTGCAGGAAAAATGCATCACCTTCCACCTTGGGACCCTCCAACTACACAGGATCGATGTGGATTTCACCAATTTTCTCTCCCTCCCCCTCCCCCTCCCCCCACTTATCACAGATTCGACCTTCCAACTCGGCACCACCATCTTGAACTGTTCTACCTATCTATCTTCCTTCCCACCTATCCGCTCCACTCTCCTCTCTGACTTATCACCTTCACCCCAACATCATCTACCTATCACATTCCCAGCTACCTTCTCCCCCCGCCCCACCTTCCTCTCATTTATTTCTCAGCACCCCCAGGGCCACCCCCACATTCCTGATGAAGAGCTTATGCTCAAAACATTGACTCTCCTGCTCCTCGGATGCTGCCTGACTGGCTGTGCTTTTACAGCAACACACTGATAAAAATCATGGACAGGTTTCTATCCTTAATATGTATTTCTATTTGTTGCAATTAATTAGAATCGAGCTATAGATAATGTTATAAACCATCATCATAAAATACAACTAGTTAAGATTCTAATCCCCTTATAAACCCCCCCTTCCATATGGAAAGGCTGATGTAGATGGGTTGTGGGGTGAGTCAGAGGGACAACTAGGAAGGCAGTTCAATCATGTTTGTTCGCAGAATCTGTTGAGTTGATTCTTGCTGATCAGAATGTTCTTTGCAGCCTTCCTTTTCTGAATGCTTCCACTGATTTGCACGAGGCACTGGGTAGCTTGTTCACTTATAAAAAGATCTCTGACATACTTCTAAATTTCCCAGCTTACAAGACACTGCTAAAGGAAAGATAAACTGATTGTCTTCAGGTTTTGGCCACAGAGAACTATAGTAGATGCTGGCCAGCCAGTGGTACCCATGTCCCGCAAGTAAAGAAAAAAAACAGACAGTTGCTGAGTTGGTGAAGATCTGATCACTTCTCACTATATCTTATTTCTAGCCCCAAGTTGTTCAGTTACCTGAGAACCAGTTACCCAGTTCTTTGCAAGCAAAAGGCCTTTGTCATTGATAATTAATCATTAATCCGTAGACTGATCAACTTCTTGTTGCTATCCAAAGCTGTGTCTGAATACAGAGCCCTTTGGTTCTACCTCACCTGCAACCTAATCTTCAGTTACTGCTTCTACAAGCAGCTGTTTAAGTGATGTTTGCCATGAGTATTTGGTTACTTGCTTTTCAAAATGTGCAGCAATATTTGCTAGTTTTAAAACAATTCTTTCTCATTTCAGTCCCCAATTGTAAAAGCAATTTTAAAAAAAAGTCATGGTCTTTACATCTGTACCTCACATGCATTGAAAATGTGGTCTTGCAGAGTTACTTTGCATTTCTGATTTTACAGTGCTGCTTGTTAATACCCTACAATGTGTCCCATTACAGATAGAGGAAACCAGACCAGAAGTCTTGGGCTTTTGGTACAGTCCAGGGGTGGGGAACCTTTTTTCATGTTGGAAGGCCGCATTACGTTAGTTGTAATCTAATAAGGCCGCATCCAAGACACTTCAATTATATGTTCTTCAAAATTCACATTACTTTGTAAAAATCTAACTACTATGTACTAACTAAAAAAAAGAAAAAAATGTTAATTCTAAAGTTAACTAACCTTTTAATGACTTTATTGTGACTGCTTTTTGTAGGAAAGTATTTGAATATTTGGTTGCAGCATGGAGGTCTGCAGTTTTAGCTGATCCTCTAGATGGGTATCCATCATCTGTGACCTTGAATGCGTCTTGATTTTGGTTAAGTAGGAGAATGTAGATTCACAGCAATAAGTGATTGAAAAGCCAGAAGGAATTTTTCGTGCATGTTGCCGAAGGCATGGGTATTCTATTGCATTTTTCCATATTTCAATTGGATCTTTCTTAGCATCATTCATTTTCAGATTAAAATAAAAATAATAAAAGACAAAAAAATTTAATAAAAAATAAAAGATTTGTTCTGCAAAATTTGGATTCATTCAGAAAGCCACACAATGGCCTCAAAGGCCGCATGCAGCCTTAAGGCCGCAGGTTCCCCACCCCTGGTACAGTCAGTTCTGCTACAACACGGTAGTTCTATTCTTGTGCAACCCCATGTGTTATAAGAAAATCGCAAATCACATAATAGCGGCACCATTTAAATGAACGGGGCCAGAATAGCATCATAAACAATACACGCTTTAAATGTTCGCACTGTGTCCCCAATTCATCAATCATGTTATAGCAAATTCACATTTAACGAAACATGTATTATAGCAGAACAATCTGTACTTGGAAGGATACTTGTGTACACCGTTCACATGTTCATTCGCGATCCTTGGAACCAATTATGTTCAGGAGAATGCCTGGGAGATGGTCAGCTCTTTGTCCCCTCTACTTGTGTGTTGGTGATTATGAACCTTAAAATGATGAAGAATTTAATGCCATACTATTGTTACTTAAACAGCTGGAAGAGCCCGAGATGCTGACCAATGAGCGTTTGTCACTGTTTGAAGGAACAAATGATGAAGGGTTTGAGAGTTATGATGACCTGCCTCAACATAAAGTTACCTTCTTCAGGTCAGTATGGATGACTACATTGGTAATAATTCCTTTACTCTTCTATTTCCTCAAAACATGGAAGGTGACTTGTTCCCATCAGGTGCAGGTACTTTGAGGATAAATATCAATCAAGTCAAGAGGAGTGGATATAAACTGCAATTAGTTTTAAAGGAACCTGGGTATTACTGTAGTTCAGCTCTCAGAAGTCAATTAAGAGGATGCTATTACAAGAACAACTAGTGAAATGAAATGTGCTTTGATTTTGTTGTTTTAGTCAATATTTTTAGTGAGCCTCTAAAAATGAATGTTATGAAAATGTTTTGCTGCAGCTTTAGTTTTTAATTTTATTCCATTGTCTTTGCAGTATTTATGATCGAAAAGGCCACCTATGTCCTTTTGATACTGGGCTGATTGAAAAAAATGTGGAGTTGTACTTCAGCGGTGTGGTGAAACCAATCTATGATGACAATCCTAGCCTTGATGGTGCGTGAATTCCCCCTTGTGAATAACTGATCAATGTTGACATTAAGATAGCATTGTATTGAAAACCAATCCCTGGCATTGACTTCTTTCACTGCTTAATTGAAAACATGTGGTCTGAGGTACAGTAAGAATCCTTGATGTGAATTCCATGTTGTGAACCTATTCTCAAGTAAAGAATATGTTTTTATTTATTTGTTAGGAAGAAATGTAGATGATGCTATGTCTGCATTACCACCTTGCTGAAAAAACTGTTCTCACAGAATGTAGTAAACCTATTGGTGTCAACAAGAAAGCCTAAAGTCAGCATGTGAATGTTGTGCAGTGTGCTTTATAATGCAATTTAATTGCTTCCGTCACTTGTACCAACTGGTATTTCACCCTTGCTTTATGCACCTCAATGATTGCTCTGGACAAAATCTAATTTTGGGAAGATAGCATCTGTTCGTTTACAGCTGGATGTTTATTGCAGTTCACGTGGGCAGTGTGACTGTTTCATTTGGTCGCCTTTATCCTAAACTGAAAAGCTTGCCACAGACTGAGTAGTGGCTATCCCCTACAGTAACCTCTATGGTGATCAAATTGAAACTCACTCGCATAATTTGTTCCTGCAATATGTGAATTGACACCAGTACGCTTTACTGGCCATCTCTGCACAGTGGAGCCCTTTCCTTTGTCACTTGCTATCACCTAAAAATATTATACAATGTGGGGTGATAATGTATGGTGAGACATTATCATTTTCTGTGTTCTCTCAAACAGGTGGAGTCAGAGCGAAGAAACTTGGACCAATAAACGCTTGGTGGATAACTGGTTTTGATGGTGGTGAAAAGGCTTTGATTGGGTTCACTACAGGTAAATAAGTTAGGATTATTAAAACTTCAGATCCTGTTTCTAATCTTGAACATGTGCTTTTGAGTCTTGAGCAATGCTGTTCAATATTGAAGTTATGTGGTGCTCTGTAGGAATCAGGGTTTGATTTAAACCTCATATTAATTCTGCCAGTCAGGCGATCTTTGTTTTCCCAATTTTGCCATACATCCCAATCAGTGAAAGTGATTCCTTGAAGAGTCTTAGTGGTGATGTAGAAATAGGTTATTTGTAATTGTGTGGTGATTCTGGATTATTGGAAGAGACTGCGATGACGATGAAATGTATTTCTTCTCCCATAGCATTTGCTGACTATATACTGATGGATCCCAGTGATGAATATGCAGCCATTTTTGCTGTCATGCAAGAGAAAATCCACATCAGTAAGATAGTCATCGAGTTTTTGCAGAATAACCCTGATTCCACCTATGAAGATCTTCTGAATAAGATAGAAGTAAGTGTTCTCCTTTAGTGGCTACAGGATGCAAACTTCTGTAAACCTATGCCTTCATTCTCCTTATTCCAAGGCACTGAGGTTGTTTATATTGCTGCCTGCACTGAGTAGCTAGAGACGATTAAACTCAACACAGAAGTAATGTAACTTAGATTCTTCCTGTTCACTATGGCATAGTTGCATGTTCATGAACCTTTTTGATGTGAAATCCAGGAGGGTGGTAACGCTTCCTTTTTATAATTGTTCCATTAATTTTTGACTATCAGTTGTTTGTATTGACAGACAACAGTGCCTCCTGCTGGGTTGAGTTTTTCTCGCTTCACTGAGGATTCCCTCCTGAGACATGCTCAGTTTGTAGTGGAACAAGTGGAGAGTTACGATGAGGCTGGAGATGCAGATGAGCAGCCGATTATCATTACTCCGTGTATGAGAGACTTAATCAAACTGGCAGGTGTCACCCTTGGAAAAAGGTATGTCCTTTGGGAATAATGAGGCACTCGGTCATTTTAAAGTGTGGGAGAAATGTGTGTATCTTTAGATATTTTAATGTCGGGGCTGAAGCTGAGACAAAGGTAGAGGTGAGAAATAGAACACCCCAAACACGGAGCTGCAGTCCTTCAAGCCCTCCTATTTTCCTTGCACCACCTAAAAACACGCACACTTTCGTTACTGGAAACAACAAGATTTTTTAATTGATGGTCTTAACTCGCTGTTTATTATAGCAGTGTTAGTTTAGGATAATTTGCCTTGATGTTAACTTGTGAATGTATTAAATTCTTACCATCAGTACAACTGATTTCATAGCATAATACAGCGAAAGAAGCTGTTTGGACCATTGTAATTGTTGGCCCTGTAGAAGAGCAATCTTGAGCCTTGTGCTCTTGGCTTATTTGTTCTTTTGTCGCTCTAACTATAGCCACATAAGAGGCGGTGTCACTGTTTTAAGGAGAATTCAGAGTTGCAAATTAACTGTTGTTTGAAAGATCTCTTTATTTTGGCTGTTGTGCTTGGTGACTAGACGCGCAGCAAGACGACAGGCTATACGGCACCCCACCAAGATCGATAAGGACAAAGGGCCCACCAAAGCAACCACCACTAAGCTGGTATATCAAATTTTCGATACATTCTTTTCTGAGGAAATCGATCAGAATGATAAAGAGAACGGTCCAAAGCGCAGGCGCTGTGGAGTATGTGAGGTAAGTGCTACATAGTCACTGTACTTAATCATTTTTAGAGGGTCGCACTGTTGTTGAATTTTCAGCATATTACTGTACAAAGTTTACTGCTTAACAGTTATGATGTGGAATGTCTTTGTACCAGGAGAAACTGTCATAGGCAAAACCTGTTGCAGGTTGATTGAGATCCCACTGCCTTGAGAAAACCAGAGACCCCTTCCAGTTGAAAGTAGAATTGCTGTTGGCTTGTTGTCCAGTTTTATAACTTTATGGTTGCTTGGTCGCAGATGGTAATTAATGATTTGGTCAACCAAAGTTTATTTAAATGCATAGACATTTTTTTTAGTTCAGACTTTGCTGATGCCCAGACTTATTTAAACTGAATTCATCCTGACATTTTGAACTTTTTGGGGGGATTATTGCAGGCTAGGTGACATAATCTGGTGTAACAGCTTGCTTGGCTTATATATGGAGTTTATGAAGTACTTATATGGAATTACCTCCCTGTAACTGATGGTGCATTAGTTGTCACCAATGGTTTATGCCAATGAGAGTGAATTGCTTTCTCGTATTCCATTGAGCTACTCTGTAATATTAATCTGGAAAGATTACAAGATGATTCATGTAACAGGACAATTTGAAAGCTGCAGCTATTGAGGGAATATAGAGGAAAATAGAAGAAAATTGGTCACTTTTTTTGTTTTGTGACAGGTTTGCCAACAACCTGACTGTGGAAAATGCAGAGCTTGTAAAGACATGGTGAAGTTTGGAGGAAGTGGTCGCAATAAACAGGCCTGTTTGCAGAGAAGGTAAAATCAACAAACATGATGCATCATTAAAATATCAAAACAGTGTAGTATAATGACAAGAAATTCTACAGAAATTTCAAATGCTGATTTGGCATTAAGGAAGTGGATGCTTTTTAACAGTGTGATACATACAATTGAACTAAGACTGAATTGAAAGAACCACATCATTAAGTGTGCAGCTATGAAACTCCTGGTGATGTGAAATTCTGTGTTTTTCTATCTGGCAAAATATATTGTGGTTCCTGTACAGACCAGTGAACAGAAAAATGTTGCAGCAAGACATAGCCATGCTAAAAACTAAACCCACTTACAACTAAAAAATGTAACAGGTCCATTCTTCAGTATTTTCAGTCATTTTGCTTTTGCCCTGTGATGGTGTTGGAGAGAATGCAAGGAGTGCAGTGAGAATGCAGGAAAATAAATGAACTGTAAATAAATATATGAACTCAGAAAATTGAAGAAACTGTCCAACCAAAAAGAATAAATCTTAACTTTAAAGTGTTGCTGCACTTAGCTTTTTAAGTGAAAATATGTTGCTAAGTTGCTGATGTTCTGTCCTTTTCTGCAGGTGTCCAAACCTGGCTGTGAAGGAGGCTGATGATGATGAAAATGATGAAGATGATTCTGAGATAATTGACAAAGCTTCTCCCAAAAGAATGTTGCAGGGCAGGAAAAAGAAGCAGTCTAAAAGCCGCATCTCCTGGATTGGAGAGGCGATCAGGGTAAACTCAATTTAGTTCATTGTATTCATGTAATAGCAAGCAGCTGCTGATTTATAAACTGCTAGAAATCCTAAACTCAGCCTCATCCTTTTCAACGAGGAACTTCTGTGCTTCATTGGGTAAAACAGCTTGAGACAAAAAAGGCTGACATCACACATTATGATCTTGAAACATCCCTGAAGTGCTTCATGTGTAATATGTCACTTAGAAGTTCAGTCATTTTGTGCAAAAACAACACAACCAATCCGACAAACAACAACAAGTTGAACGAATGGGAATTTTTTTGGTGATAGTGGTTAAGGGAAGAACATTTGACCAGAGTGCTGACAAAATTTCTTGCTTTTCATAAAGTATCATGGGATGCATCAGAGCTACTAAGTGATAGGTTTAGTATTTTTTTAAAGATATTTTTATTAGAAATTTAATATTTTGACAGATTTACAAAAATAAACAGAACTTTCAAGCACAAACATCAATATAAAAATAGATCTTAAATATATAATCATCAAAATTCAAAGGAATGATACTAAAGAAGAAAGAAAAACAATGAAACTCAGTTAACTACTAATCTAATCCACAATTATCCAGAGTGTATAGTTGAGTCACTTACATCCTTCAAACAAGAGAAAATGTTCTCTAATACACTCATAACAGTATAATAAAAAGGAAACTATTTCCAAACAATAAGAACAAAAAAAAAACATGTTTGAATGGAGATCCTCCCCCTTGTTCTCAGGGGGCCTTACTTCCTTTCTAAAGGTCCACCATATCCTCTCCCAAACAGTGTCCCACCCTTGACCCGGGCGCTCCTTAATAGGATTTAGATATAATACCGAGCTAGAGTTAACAGTGAGCGCCCCACCCCCATCCCTCCCCACCCATACCTGAGTATATCTGATAGCATCAATGCCACGTACAAACACACATAACTATAAAATTACAACTCCAACAGATTACAGTTAAGTATAATAACATAGCAAGGAAGACAACCCCGCTCCCAGAAGCAAAAGTAAAGTAGAGTAAAGTATCCACTTCTCCCCACGGAGTGTGGAAGAGGCAAGCCAACATAAATTGTCTCTTACGATTTATTTAAACGAGTCTAAAAGTTCCTTAGCCTCTTCTGGTGATCTAAAATTATACTCGGATCCTTCGTGGTTAAAGCATAACGTCGCTGGGTAGCGTAAGGTGTATTGAATATTTAAGTTCCTTAGACATTTTTTCACCTCATCAAACGCCTTCCTCCTTCGTGCCAAAGCCGGGGAGAAGTCCTGAAATAACATAATCTTGGATCCTTCATGAATCATGGCTTTAGGATCCTTTCCAAGATTTCTGGAGGCATCCAGGAGTATCTGCCTCTCCCTATAACTCTGCAGCCGGAACAGGACCGGGCGTGGGCGCTGGTTTGGGCCAGATCCGCGTACTGCGACCCGGTAAGCCCACTCCACCCTTACCCGGTCAGTTTCAGCCCCCAGGTTTAAAAGCTGGGGCAGCCATCGCTCCAGAAATACTGCTAACTGTCCTTTCCCTTCTTGTTCAGGGAGGCCCAGAAGACGGATATTCTTTCTCCGATTTCTATTATCCGGGTCATCGATGTAGATTTCAAAGGCCCGGACTCTCTGCTCCAGAGCTGGCACCTGTTCTGCAGCTGTTTGTGCTGCAGCCTCGGAGGTCGTGGCCTTTAGCTCCGCCCCCTCCACTCGGCCCTGTAATTCCTCGAGAGCCTGGCTGTGCTTTTGTAGCTTTTGTTCGAATGAGTTCCATCTCTGTCTGGATTCTGCGATGAAATTGACGAGTGTCGTTTCCAGCCTGGCAATCATCTCTTCAAGGCCTGTTTTTACATCAGCTGCAGCCGGAGGAGAGGAGGGTGGGGGAGGGGTCTTTGTTTTCTGAGAGCTGCGGGATCCCTTTGGTTTACTCATTATCCACTTAATATTAAACTGCTTAAATATAATAGTAAGCAGCTAATTAAGGTTAGAAATTTTTTTGGGTGGTTTGGTAAGTGTGGTGGAGGTGAGTAACTCACTTTACCCAGGTTTTGGGAAGAGCTCTGTAAACTCAGACTTGCTGAGTCGCCGCCATCTTGGATCTCCTCGATAGGTTTAGTATTAATGGATCATTTAAAGGATCCACCTTTGTCCATGTGTTGACATCTCATTCCAGGTTAGGTGTTGACTATGGAGCTTGATTCTGCTGTTGTCCTTTGTCTTCTGGCATCTGGATTTGAGTTCAACCTGGAGTGAAGTCTTGCACAAAATTATCCATATTTAATTCAGCTCTATTTTGGGAAC
Source organism: Hemiscyllium ocellatum (assembly GCF_020745735.1). Taxonomy (NCBI): domain Eukaryota; kingdom Metazoa; phylum Chordata; class Chondrichthyes; order Orectolobiformes; family Hemiscylliidae; genus Hemiscyllium; species Hemiscyllium ocellatum. Next base: position 3,070,931 of record NC_083445.1, on the reverse strand, counting down.
CTTATTTAGTTAAAGGATAACTGATTTGAGAAAATATCAGTTTGCAAACCCAATGTGGACTTTCAGCATGCCAAAAGCTTTGGTAATCATACATTAAAAGGAAATGTTGCTGTGTAAACTGAGTTACTTTTATAAATTCCACCTTCACCCCCACTATTGAACACCCTCCTTTGGCATGGAGAACTAACATTTACCCTCTGCTTACTGCTTTCCAGCCAATACCCCTTTCTGCTTGCATATTTATTTTGACTGCTTTGTTCAATGTGGTGAATGTCATTTATTGTCTCCTCAAACCTTATCACGTACATCTGTGGACATTGTATACATAGATGCATCTTTCTGATGGTGTGGTGCCAAAATTATAACACTGCTCCTTCAGTGTTTAACCACATGGTCCATTGTGGTTGAGAATTTTATTAGCATCTCCTGAAGACACACGTGGATTGGATTGTCCATAATCCTCAATGTGTAATACTTCTTTGTTTCAGGCTGATGGGAAGAAAACATATTACCAGAAGGTGTCTGTTGACGATGAAGTTCTGGAGATTAGTGACTGTGTGGCTGTTAGCCCCGACGACCCAAGCAAACCCCTTTACTTGGCAAGGTTAGTATTTTCTAAACTGTAGGTTTTAATACTAAACTTAGCAATGGAAATTTGAGGTCATTGGATTTCTTGGAGTGGTGGTTACTGCAAGATCACCTTGGAGTGTCTTTGAGTATGGCTAATCAGGGAAGTCAGGTACAGCATGAAAGGAAAAGAGAAAGCATATAATGCAGCACAGGACAGTGAGAAGCTGACAAAGACCAACAGAAGACAACTAAAGAAGAAATGAGGGAGAAAGTTAAATATGACAGTAGGATAGCCAGTAACATAAAAAAAATTGCAGGAGTTTCTTTAGATGTATGAAGGACAAAAGTGGACAGTGGGCCCCTCAAAAATGACGCTGGAGAAGTTGTAATGGGGAACAAAGGCTGAGAAACTGAATAAGTATTTTGCATCAAGACATGAGTAACATCCCAAAAATCCTAGAGAGTCGGACAACAAAGGTGAGTATGGTGGCCATCACCAAGGAGAAGATACTAGAAAAACCGAAAAGTCTGCAGGTGGATAAATCACTTGGACCAGATGGGCTACACCCCAGAGTTCTGAAAGAGATGGTGAAGAGTCTCAAAAGATTGGAAAATCGCTGACACGGCACCCCTGTTTAAGAAGGGAGTGAGGCAAAAGACAGGATATCACAGACCAATTAGCCTGACCTCCGTTGTTGGTGAGATTGTGGAGTCCATCGTGAAGGAAGAGATTTCTGAATACTTGGACATACATTGTAAAATAGAACAACGCCAGCATGGCTTCATCAAGGGGAGGTCATGCCTGACAAGTCAGTTCATAATCTTTGAGAAGGTAATAGTCAAGTCAGACAAAGGAGAATCAACGTGTGCTATCTATTTGGACTGCTAGAAGGCATGTGACCAGGTGCCACACAGGAGGCTGCTGAGTAAAATAAGGGCCCATGGTGTTAGAAGCAAGGTACTAGCATGGATAGAAGCTTGGCTGTCTGGTAGAAAGCAGAGGGTGGGGATAAAAGGGTTTTTCTCTGGATGGCCCCCGGGGGCTAGTGGAATTCTGCAAGGGTCAGTGTTGGGACCAAAACTTCTCACTTTAGACATTAATAATCTAGATGAAAGAAATGAGAGTATTCTGGCTAAGTTTGCAGATGATACGAAGGTAGGTGAAGGGACAGGTGGCATTAGGGAGGCTGCAGAAGAATTTGGACAGGTTAGGAAAGTGGGCAAAGAGTGGGAGATGGAATACAATGTGCGAAAGTATGAGGTAGGAAGAATAGAGGTGCGAGGAGAAAGTGAGGACTACAGATGCTGGAGATCAGAGCTGAAAATGTGTTGCTGGAAAAGCGCAGCAGGTCAGGCAACATCCAAGGAGCAGGAGAATCAACGTTTCGGGCATGAGCCCTTCTTCAGCCCTGCTGTGCTTTTCCAACAACACATTTTCAGAATAGAGGTACGGATGTTTTCTAAATGGGGGAGAAAGAATTCAGAAGTCTGAAGAGCAAAGGGACTTGGGAGTCCTGGTCCAACGTTCTCTGAAGGTTAGTTTGCAGGTTGAGTCAATAGTTGGGAAGGCAAATACAATACTGGCATTTATTTCGAGAGGACTAGAGTATAAAAGCAGGCAGTACTTCTGAGATTTTATAAAACTCAGGTCAGATCAAATTTAGAATGCTGTGAGCAATTCTGGGCCCCATATCTCAGGAAGGACGTACTGGCCGTGGAGCAGGTCCAGAGGAGGTTCACTGGGATGATCCTACAAATGAAAGGTATAACGTTTGAGGACTCTGGGGCTGTACTTGATGGAGTTTAGAAGGATGAGAGGGGATCTAATTGAAACTACAGAATACTGAAAAGCCTGGCTAGGGTGAATGTTGGGAAGATGATTCTATTAACAGGTGATGCTAGGACTCAAAGGCCACAGCCTTAGAGTTAAGGAAAGACTTCTTTTTTTTTATATAGATATTTTTATTGGGAATTTAACATTTTGACAAATTTACAAAAATAAGCAGAATTTTCAAGCACAAACATTAATATAAAAATAGATCTTAAATATATAATCATCAAAATTCAACTAATCCACAATCATCCAGAGTGTATAGTTGAGTCGCTTACATCCTTCAAATAAGAGAAAATGTTCTCTAATACACTCATAACAGTATGATTAAAAGGAAGCTATTTCCAAACAATAAGAACAAACAAAAAAAACATTAAACATGTTTGAATGGAGATCTTCCCCCTTGTTCTCAGGGGGCCTTACTACCTTTCCAACGTTCCACCATATCCTCTCCCAAACAGTGTCCCACCCTCGACCCGGGCGCTCCTTAATAGGATTTAGATATAATACCGAGCTAGAGTTAACAGTGAGCGCCGCACCCCCACCCCACCCCACCCATACCGGAGTATATCTAATAGCATCAATGCCACGTACAAACACACATAACTATAAAATTACAACTCCAACAGATTACAGTTAAGTATAATAACATAGCAAGGAAGACAACCCCGCTCCCAGAGGCAAAAGTAAAGTAGAATAAAGTAACCATTTCTCCCCACGGAGTGTGGAAGAGGCAAGCCAACATAAATTGTCTCTTACGATTTATTTAACCGAGTCTAAAAGTTTCTTGGCCTCTTCCGATGATCTAAAATTATACTCGGATCCTTCGTGGGTAAAGCATAACGTCGCTGGGTAGCGTAAGGTGTATTGAATATCTAAGTCCCTTAAACATTTCTTCACCTCATCAAACGCCTTCCTTCTTCGTGCCAAAGCCGGGGAGAAGTCCTGAAATAACATAATCTTGGATCCTGCATGAATCATAGCTTTAGGATCCTTTCCAAGCTTTCTGGAGGCATCCAGGAGTATCTGCCTCTCCCTATAACTCTGCAGCCGGAACAGGACCGGGCGTGGGCGCTGGTTTGGGCCAGATCCGCGTACTGCGACCCGGTAGGCCCACTCCACCCTTACCCGGTCAGTTTCAGCCCCCAGGTTTAAAATCTGCGGCAGCCATCGCTCCAGAAATGCTACTAACTGTTCTTTCCCTTCTTGCTCTTGAAGGCCCAGCAGCCGAATATTCTTTCTCCAATTTCTGTTGTCAATATCATCCATGTAGATTTCAAAGGCCCTGACTCTCTGCTCCAGAGCTCTCACCTGTTCTGCAGCTGTTTGAGCTGCAGCCTCGGAGGTCGTGGCCTTTAGTTCCACCCCCTCCACTCGGCCCTGCAGCTCTTCCATGGTTTGATTCTGTTTCTGCAGCTTTTCTTCGAATGCATTCCATCGCTGTCGGGATTCTGCGATGAAATTGACGAGTGTCGATTCCAGTCTAGCAATCATCTCTATAAGGCCTGTTTTTACATCAGCTGCAGCCAGAGGAGAGGAGGGTGGGGGAGGGGTCTTTGTTTTCTGAGAGCTGCGGGTCCCTTTGATTTACTCATTATCCACTCAGTATTAGACTATTTAAATATAATATTCAGCAGCTAATTAAGATTAAAGAAATTTTTTTGGGTGGTTTGGCAAGTGTGGTGGGGACAGGAAACCCACTTTACCCAGGTTTTGGGAAGGGCTCTGTAGACTCAGACTTGCTGAGTCGCCGCCATCTTGGATCTCCCGGAAAGACTTCTTTAGAATGGAGATGAGGAGAAACTCCTTCGGCCAAAGAGTGGTGAATTTGTGGAATTAATTACTACAGAATGCTGTGGAGGTCAGGTCATTGAGTATATTTAAAACGGAGGTAGATTGATTCTTGACTGTTATGGGGATCAAAGGTTATGGGGAGAATGTGGACAAATGGGGTTGAGAAACGTATCAGAGCTGAAAATGTGTTGCTGGAAAAGCGCAGCAGGTCAGGCAGCATCCAAAGAGGAGGTGAATCGACGTTTCGGGCATGAGCCCTTCTTGAGGAATGCCCGAAACGTCGATTCTCCTGCTCTTTGGATGCTGCCTGACCTGCTGGGCTTTTCCAGCAACATATTTTCAGCTCTGATCTCCAGCATCTGCAGTCCTCACTTTCTCCTTGAGAAACGCATCAGCCATGATTGAATGACAGAGCAGACTCAATGGGCCAAATGACCTATATTCTGCTCCTATGTCTTATTGTCTACGGTCTTATGAGTAATTAATACATGGCAGAAAGAGGTGTCTGTGTCTGTTTTACAGACATGAGATCCACTAAATGAGGGAGATCTCTCATGAAAAAGAAAGTTTATAAAATAATGTCTAAACTACTGAACACCATACAGCAAGGCTATCCAAAACTTGGGTCAGGACCCATCGTGGGTTGTGAGCTCTTGGGCAGCAGTGGAGTTCTGACTAAATTCTATCAGTTCTGCTTCCTCCAATCTTGTTGATGTTAATCACCAAATAATTGTACAGGTTGGGATACATGATGTCATTTGCTGTACCTTTATTACTCTATAATTCTGTTTCTTTTAAACAATTGCAATCAAGGATATACTTTGGAGTTGATTAAATAGGGGTTTATTAGCATTTGTAACAATCTAAGAGTGTCACCTGCTCTACAGCTTCACTGTTAAATTACACCATATAATCATTGTATTTGGCTAACACCATAGGTTTCTGTGTGAGTTGGAATTGTGTCCTGTAGAATAGAGAGATCCTCAAAACAAAACATTTTTAAGTGGTGGCCAGAAACGTGTGAAATGGTGTCTTAGTGATTAGTGTAAAACATTTATACTTGATTCTGCAGAATCACATCCATGTGGGAAGACAACAATGGGAAGATGTTCCATGCAAATTGGTTTTGCCGTGGTACTGACACTGTGCTGGGTGAGACGTCTGACCCTCTTGAGCTCTTTCTGGTGGATGAGTGTGAAGACATGCAGCTGTCTTATGTAGACAGCAAAGTTAAGGTCATCTACAAGGCTGCTTCAGAGAATTGGGCATTAGAGGTGAGGAAGTGTTTTTTGTCTGAAAAATCTTCATTAGCTTTATTAATTATTTTCTGTACAATGAAAATGCTTACAAATTTAGTTCCTCCTAAATCTCACATTGTTGCTGATGAAGAATGGGAATGTTTGGCCTCCTCAACCTCATCAAGGGAATGTTTGGTGGTATCTCCTTAGATTTGGATTTCCAAACTTGCTGCCACTTCATTGTCATTGGAACTCAAGTCAAAGTATCATTTGGTTTGTTTCCTGCTTTTGGCCCATAGCACAGACAAACTTGAAGAATGTGCAGAATTTAGCTATAATCACATTCCCATTATACTGTGCTGTAAGTCAGCAATAAATGTGCTTCCCTCATGTTTCACTGAGGCTGGAGCCTGAAATCTGATGGCCCTAATCTTGGCCTTTGCTGCCTCCGGCCCCACCACCAAAAACAAAATCATGTTTTTCTTTCTGATACTATTGTGCAAGATGTACTGTTAAAACAAAAAAGCAAAATACAGCAGATGCTAGAAATCTAGAATGAAAACAGAAAATGCTGAAAATATTAACATCTAGCAGCATTCTGTGGAGAAAGAAAAACCGGTAACATTTCAGGTCTGAGACAGAAGAACATCAAGGTTCCGGTGAAATATAAAAGAGAGCAGATTTTTTTTGACACACCAGTTAGCAATTGTAGACGTGTGATCAGCCAAGCTTAGAGTGAATGATGGAGTGGGCTTGGGTTACATATTAGAACATAGAACATTACAGCGCAGTATAAGCCCTTCGGCCCTCGATGTTGCGCCGACCTGTCATACCAATCTGAAGCCCATCTAACCTACACTATTCCATGTACGTCCATATGCTTGTCCAATGATGACTTAAATGTACTTAAAGTTGGCGAATCTACTACCATTGCAGGCAAAGCATTCCATACCCTTACTACTCTGAGTAAACAAACTACCTCTGACATCTGTCCTATATCTATCACCCCTCAATTTAAAGCTATGCCCCCTCGTGCTCGCCGTCACCGTACTTGGAAAAAGGTTCTCCCTGTCTACCCTATCTAACCCTCTGATATTCTTCTCCTGTTTCAATGTCTTAAGTGTTCCCATACGATATCTATGTCATTTGTTTAAGCATAAGTCAGTGATTTACATGCTAGATTAGACTACAGCAGCAACCTCATTTAAACTGGGGTATTGATGAAGAATGGGAATGTTTGGCCTCCTGAACCTCATCAATATCTATTCTTAAATCGTCTATTAATTTGAAATAACCTGAGCAATAAAAAATTAAAATGCTTTCATATTTTCTAAACAAAACTGGACTTGCTTTGACTGACTAATTGGACAGATTACCACCAACCATTTGGATCGTGCATCAATATCCTGAACTGTACCATCTATAATGTGACTTTTTTTGTAAAGGTACTTCAGATTTGTCTGGAATATGTTGTGAGCATTTTGCCTTTCTGCATCTTAGGGTGGAATGGATGAAGGTTTTGAACTGAAGATGGTTGAAGATGATGGGAAGACCTATTTCTACCAGATGTGGTATGACCCAGAGTATTCACGATTCCAGACTCCTGCAAAATGTGAGCCAACTGAGGAGAATAAACATAAGTGAGTAAAGGCCAGTGACATTTATTTTGGGGGTGTAGAGAGAGTTTTCCTATAGTTGCTGAAGTCCATTACACAATTAGAAACCTTGTGCTTTTGAAATGTTAGGTTTGAAGACAGAGTAATCAGGGTGAAAAGGTGATGCTCCCTTTTTTTTTAATAACCAAAGAACCAAGGTTGAAATGGCAAACATGACTTGAAATGTATGCTTTCAAGGAATGTAGGCATTGCTGGCAAGCAATAGTGCCAGTCCTAATTGCTCTTAAATTTAGTAACTTGCTACGTCATTTCGGAGTCAGTTAAGAGTCAACCATACTACCGTGGATCAGTACTCACATGTTGGACAGATAGATGAAGGATGGGAGTTTTGTCTTTCCTAAAATGAACTAAATGAGTTTTCATGACAATCAACGTTAGATTCATGGTCATTATTACCAAGACTAACTTTCAATTCCAGATTTATTAAATGAATTTAAGTCCCACCAGCTGCCGTGATGGGACTTGAACGCATGAACACGGACTACTATGTGCCTCTAGATTATTCCGTGATAATAGAGCAATATCACCATTTCCCCTTGAAAGCAAGGGTTTTTTTAAAGTACATGGATCTATCAATGGATGAACATAAACCAATGATGTAATAAAATATAGAATCAAGAATTTTGATCATTTCCACTGCCATTCCAATGTTCTCCTGTCTCTACATGGTTCACTTGTCAGCGAAGTATGAAGGGATGACATAATTAAAAGTCTCAACCGACCTGACCTTCCTAAGACTGTAGGTGTTGATCAGAGATCTCCCAGGCTTTTGTTTGTATGTTACTTGGACATGTGCAGGATTCCTTTAGCTATTCAAATCAGGAAATGGATACTTTAGGACTGAAAGTAATCTTTGAGTAATGACGGAGCTGGTATTATTGACCATTATCTGTAATTGTACAATAATCCTGTGAGCACTGTCTATCTCCCGTGTGATGGTTTAATTTTCAAAAATTACAAAATGTTAAAGCAATAGCAATATTTGCTTTCTATATTCAACATTTAATTTTTAGATCTAATTTGGAAGACCTGTCTGTCAAAGCCTTCAATTTACTTCACTGGTTCAATTTGAAAATGTTCTGCGACACCGAAACTGATCTAAATGCCATCACCTTTTAAAAGTGTTAGTCTTAACTGTGAGTTCTTTTGGCTGCTGGTTTTCTAGATTCTGTGACAGCTGTGCTCGTTTGGCTGACATAAGACAAAAAGAGATGCCGCGAATTCTCGAAGCACTGGATGTGAAAGATGACTCCAAGGTTTTCTACTCATTGGCTTCTAAGAATGGAACGCACTATAGAGTTGGAGATGGTGTTTACCTGCTGCAAGATGCATTTTCCTTCAGGTAATACTTTCCTTACCAGTTCCAATCTGGATGTATGTTTGAGAGAGCACTGTCGATTAGCACTGAAATGTTGTGAAGGTTACTGTCCTCTTAGTAGAGGGGCAATTCACTTCAAAGTTGAGCTCAGCATTTCTAAGAACGCACTTATTGCTCCCCCTAATTACCCGTGAAGTAATGGTGGTGAGTCATGTTGAACTGCTGCAGTCATTGGGGGAAGGGTGCAACTCTGTTAGGGAATGAGACCAAATTCTGAAGAAGAGCTTTTCTCTCTCCATAGATGCTGCCAGATCTCCTGAGTTTCTCCAGCATTCTGTTTGTTTCATATTTCCAGCAACTGTGGTATTTTGCTATAATTGATATAATTGAGGTTTCAGTCAGTAGTTGCCACTACTTGTCTAGTTTAACCTCCAATTTGTGCCTCCTGGAGCAGATAGTCATAATCATGGAGATGTACAGCATGGAAACAGACCCTTCGGTCCAACCCGTCCATGCCGACCCAATATCCCAACCCAATCTAGTCCCACCTGCCACACCCGGCCCATATCCCTCCAAACCCTTCCTATTCATATACCCATCCAAATGCCTCTTAAATGTTGCAACTCTATCAGCCTCCATCAGTCCCTCTGACAGCTCATTCCATACATGTGCCACCCTCTATGTGAAACAGTTGCCCTGTAGGTCTCTTTTATATCTTTCCCCTCTCACCTAAACCTATGCCCTCCTAGTTCTGGACTCCCCTACCGCAAGGATAAGACTTTGTCTATTTATCCTACCCATGCCCCTCATGATTTTGTAAACCTCGATTAGGTCACCCTCAACCTCCGATGCTTCAGGAAGACAGCCCCCCGCCCCTCCCTGTAGCTCAAACCCTCCAACCCTGGTAACATTCTTGTAAATCTTTTCTGAACCCTTTTAAGTTTCATAACATCTTTCCGATAGGAAAGAGACCAGAATTGCATGCAATACTCCAACAGTGGCCTAAACAACGTCCTGTACAGCAGCAACATGACCTCCCAACTCCTGTACTCAATACTCTGACCAATAAAAGAAAGCATACCAAACGCCTCCTTCACTATCCTATCTACCTGCGACTCCACTTTCAAGGAGCTATGAACCTGCACTCCGAGGTCTCTTTGTTCAGCAACACTCCCTAGGACCTTACCATTAAATGTATAAGTCCTGCTAAGATTTGCTTTCCCAAAGTGCAGCACCTCGCATTTATCTGAATGAAACTCCATCTGCCACTTCTCAGCCCATTGGCCCATCTGGCCCAGATCCTGTTGTAATGTGAGGTGACCTTCTTTGTGGTCCACTACACCTCCAATTTTGATGTCATCTGCAAACTTACTAACTGTACCTGTTATGCTCACATCCAAATCATTTATGTAAATGACAAAAAGTAGATGTTAAGGTTTTGTGAGTCTTTTCACAAACAACAGTATTCTAACAGGGTAGATATTGTTGAAAAACTGGCTGGTGCATATGTTCAGGCTTCTGTACCTTCTCCCCGCTGGTAGAGGTTATAGATAAATATCGCCAGGGTGGGATTGTCTTTAAGAATGCTTGACAGCAGGCCTGGTAACTGGATTCTATGGATGGGAGGTTGGTCTTTGTGATTGTCCGGACAGAGTTCACAACTCTCTGTAACCGTCTCTGATCTTGAATGGTACAGTTGCCAAACCACATACAGACAGAATGCTCTGGCACACCTATGAAAGTTGGCAAGGGTGTTCGCCGTCATGCCAAATTTCCTCAGCTGCCTGAAGAAGAGATGCTTTTGGGCCTTTGTAACCAGTGCATCCACATGAAGCGTCCAAGATCTTGCCTTATCAACAGTTTCAGCTCTAGTTTTTGGTTTCCCGTTCTGATATCCTGTAGAATGGAAATGTGCATATCAGTAGAAGTGGGACTTGGCTCCAAACCTCATGTTCGAACAACCTGCCATATAAATGAAGAAATGGCCACATGGCACATTATTGAAGAGTTTAAAGTTACAAGTGTTCTGGGGATATTTCCACCTTGTTTCTTTTTTTTTGTTTTGCTGGGTTAGTCTTTTATTTCTTTCTTATAAATACAACATGAAGGAATGTTTTTAAGCAGCTATTGGCAACTCATTCTGTTGCAAACTTTGTTTCTTTACCCTATCCATTGCCATTATCTTTGGCTATTGCATTTTTGAATGTCTTTATTTGTGCGTGGAATGTGGGCATCACTGGCTGGGCCAGGATTTATTGTCCATTCCTGGTTAACCTTGTGAAGGTGATGGTGAGCTGCCACTTTGAACCACTGCAGTCCATTTGCTGTAGGGAGACCGACAATGTTTTGGGGAGGGAGTTCCAGGATTTTGAAGAGGGTTTTTAAAGAGGAGTCTTAAGTCCTTATATTTCTTACATTGTACTTCCCTTACATTTCAATCTTTTTTCAGTTGATCAAAGGTCATTGACCTGAAACATTACTTCAGTTTCTCTCCACAAATACTACCTGAACTGCTGCGTTTCTCCAGCTTTTTTTTTGTTCTGTATTGAGGTACAATTTCTAATGTTTTGAGATATTGGATGGCGAATTCAGAAACTATCTGAGTTGTTAAGTGGTTTGTTTCATTAAAAAATGAGTGTTGGATGAAGAAGCAAGCTAAAAGGAAGAAATTCAAAAACTGAAATATGTCTGAAGAGATGATTTAAAATCTGGTTCTCTGATAGTTTTCTCACCTTGGGTTTCTTGTCTTTAGTGTGAAACCGTCCAGCCCTGGCAAGCGACCAATAAAAAAAGATGATGTGGATGAAGACCTCTACCCTGAATACTACCGCAAATCCTCTGATTATATTAAAGGCAGCAACCTAGACGCACCTGATCCATTCCGAATTGGCCGCATTCAAGAAATCTTCTGTCACAAGCGTAGTAACGGAAAACCCAATGAAGCAGATATTAAGCTGCGTATCAATAAATTCTATAGGTGAGCAGTTCCCAAGACACAAAGCTACAGCAAATGTTAACTGTCTCGTTCAAGTACTGTGTGTGTGGGTGAGCACGATATATAAATGATAATAATCCCAAATTTGGTTTGTATCGGTACCCTCCAGTTTATCTTGCTTGGCCAGCCACAAGGTTTAGGGAGATACTTTCTCTGCCATATGGGGTATTGAGGACGCTTGTACACATTAGTCACCTTCTATGAGGTAGTTAGATTTTTACACTCTCCCCAAGAAGCAAAGTGTCCAGGAGGTACAAAGGAGGAATAGATACTTTTTAAGAAATACAATCACATAAATAAGAGCAAGGATAACTCAACATCTGGTTGAACCTCCTGCACGATTTAATAAGACCCATGATTAAACTTTAAATCAGCTCTATTTTTCTGAATCCCACATAGCTTCATTCCTTAACTGCCCAAATATCAATCAAGTGAATCTTGAATATATTCAACAGCTGAGTGTCCGCTGCCTTTGGGCACAGAGAATCAGACAACAATTTGAATGAAGAAATTTCTCACCACTTAAGTCTGAAGTGGCTAAAACAGTGCCCTTAAGTTTTAGTTCTGTAGCCCAGAGAGTTTGGTATGTATCCAATTGTTTAATGTACAGCTATTTTTAATGTGTGAGGAACATTCTGTTGGCAGATACAGGAGCCATTATTTATATAGCAAGATCCAAAAATCAGTTTTGGTGATTTTACTTACAAGAGTAATATTTTCTGAGATGCCAGGAGAACTGTTCTCTCTTTGGATAGTGCCATGGGATCAGCATCCTCCACTTGAACAAATAATCTAGGGTCTACGGTTAAGTACTGATCTAGAATGTTCTCTGAGTTGTGCAGTCGATGCTACCAAATGAAACTAGTTGGAGCTCCTGATACGAGAAATTAATTTGTGACTTAATGCATGTTTCCACCGAAAGATCTGTTTGACTTGCCCGCTTTTGGCAAGAGTTCCATTTTGCAGTGCTGAGAGGGTTTGAGTTGGGTTCGTTTATGCTGCCACTAATTATTTCTTTTAGGGCTGAGAACACACACAAAGGTCTTAAAGCCAGTTACCACACTGACATCAACTTGTTGTATTGGAGTGATGAAGAAGTGATTGTGGATTTCAAAGATGTTCAGGGACGCTGTACTGTGGAATATGGAGAAGATCTTACTGTGTCCATTCAGGAGTATTCTGCTGGAGGATCGGACAGATTCTATTTCTTAGAGGTAAGATGTTTTAAATTAGGAGGCTTTATACTCTACTGGAGTTGATCACCCACATCCACCTGAAAGTGAATTATAGAATTGTTCTACCACCTGCTCCAAGTGTTATCTTTAACAGTGAACATTGTCACTTAACTGGTCATCATGTTGTTGGAATAAAGATTCATGCATTGGAATGAAGTGAATGATTTGTGTAAACAGAAACTCCTCTGCAGTTTCTAGCACCTCCAACACTAAATGTGTGTTTCCCTGCCTTCCACTGTCAGCATTCCATAGGGAGTGTTCCCTCCGTAACAGCCTGGTTTCCTCCTAATACTTCCTCACCACCTCATGCAGTTGTAAAAGGTGTTGTTCTTGCCCTTCTCACTGTCCAAGGTCCCAAACCCCTTCCAGGTGAAGCAGTGTTTTACTCCTCTCAAGCTAGCCTATTGCATTTGTTGTTCACGATACAATTTCCTTTATGTTGATGGGACCAAACAGAGACTGGGTGACTACTTTACTTTCACCTTCACTCTGTCCTTCCAATTGCTTGCCATTTTAATAAGCCATCTTGCTCCCATGTGAGTACTTCCATCACAAACAAAAACAGAAATTGCTGGAGAAACACAGCAGGTCTGGCAGCATCTAGGGAGAGAAAGCAGAATCAGCGTTTCGGGTCCATCCTAGGCTTGCAGCAGTGTTCTAGAGAACTCAACATACACTGGAGGCGCACCACCTCATCTTCCACTTCATTTTACCGCCATCAGGACCCAACAATGAGTTCAACCATTTCAGGTTATGAATACTCCCTTTTGATTATAACAACACCCTTCTACCTTTGCATCCTGTTTTTATCTTGTTGGTTTTCCTCCCAGGAGAGCTGACCTATTTCTCCAACTCAAACCGATCATTGATCTCTATATTGTATCTTAATCTCTCTGTTATCACCATTACCAATCCCTTTTATTCTTTGCCCTGGGCATCCTACCATCTGTTCCACTTTCTCCTCCCCCTTTGTCAACAACATAGGAACCATCATTTTTCAGTCTGAAGAGCGGCACTTGAATCGATGTTAACTCTGTTTCTATCTCCATCACCTGCCACACCTGAGTTTGACCAGTGTATTTTAATTTTGAATTGATTAAGGGGACAGATGGAGAATTAAATGGCGTTTTCTGTCTTTACCGCAATTGTGTATCTTTGATTCAATTGTGAAGGACTCCAGTCCTTTTCAGATGTCGAGTGGGCACTGGACTGATAATGGTTGTCAGTTATTTTTGATATGTTTCGCAAGCAGTTTTTTTTTTATATATTGAATGCTGGTTAAGATCTTAAACTGTTTGTTTAATTTATAGGCTTACAATGCAAAATTAAAAACATATGAAGATCCACCAAACCGTGCCCGCAGTTCAGCAAACAAAGGCAAGGGGAAAGGTAAAGGCAAAGGTAAATACTGTTTGAACATTGGTCGCTAGAGAAGCTGCTGCAAAGTGGCAGGTCTGATTTTACAAGTTTTTTCCAGAGGCTGATTGGTGAAGACAGATCAGAAGATCCTGTTTAGTCCCCAAATAGTTTCGGTCCTAGAATAATCCCATCAAGCATTAGATCACACATGATGATTGGTTTTTATACTCTTGAGTTAGAGAAATCAACCAATTTTGTGGCTATTGTTGGAGACTTGTTAAATGTGTCTATGATGCCTTGTGTGGGTTTAATAGTCCTGTACTCTTCCAGACAATACTCGTGATGTAAATTCACAAACTAAGAACAGCCACTTTGTCAGTCAGTGAATGAGTTCTAGTTAAAGTAGCTGAATGAAGAGGAGAAAGATCTATTCTTATACAGTTTTACATGTATTGTGAAACTGGGGTGAACTGAGATTTTATTTGAGGTTTGGCGAAAATTGTTGTTTAGTTTTGATTTTATTTTTGTTTCTTGCAGGAAAAGGAAAGGCAAAATCTACAGCTGAGCCTGAACAGACTGAGCCCGAGGCAGACAGCAAATTGGAAAAGTTGCGAAGTCTTGATGTTTTCTCAGGTTGTGGGGGTCTCTCTGAAGGATTTCATCAGGCAGGTTGGTTTTGCAGGGAGAAACAAGACTTGCCGTTAATCAGACCAGTAACTGAGAACTAGGGCTCTACAGTTGGTGACTATCAATGTTCTCTCAAAACTGCACATTTGATGCATTGTGGCATCACGAGCAATTGTTCTCTGGCATGTCACTGTTAGTTTAATCATCAGAGTTGTTATGCAGGTATCCAGCAGTTCTGGCTATCTGACCTTTTGGATTTTTGGTTATTTCATCTTTACCGGCCTGATCATTTTTAAAAAGCTTTAGAGCTCGGCTTCCTCAATGGCGGATTTGGAATTGGTTCTCACTCAGGCAGTGCCTGGAAAATTTATATTACTGAACAATGTGGTTTGTTTTTGTTTCAATTCAAAGTTCAAACATAAGTACTTTCACTTAGTTGGTAACTTTAAATATATGGAGGGAATGGGAATTCAATATGTGTTTTGTAACAGAATTTAATTTAACAAAAGTAGTTCACAAAAGCAGTCAAGTCACTGATTACAATATTTTAATATATGCCAGAATTTGGTGAATTTCTTTTTGATTCAGGGCACCTTATGACTGTACAGTTTACCATCTTCAAGGTACAACAATATGACAAGTTATCCAGTAACCTGGAATATGGGACTAACTTGATAGCTCTTCCAGAAAGCCAGCACAAGCCAAGTGTGCTGCAAGTTTCTAAGAAGTAACATGAAGATTAACTCTCCTGTCCTGCAGGTATTTCAGAGACTTTGTGGGCTATTGAGATGTGGGATCCAGCAGCACAAGCATTCCGCTTGAACAATCCTGGTGCTACTGTTTTCACTGAGGACTGCAATGTTCTCCTGAAACTTGTCATGGCTGGGGAGAAGACCAATTCCCTTGGCCAGAAGCTGCCACAGAAGGGTGATGTGGAGTTGCTCTGTGGTGGGCCCCCGTGTCAAGGTTTCAGTGGAATGAATCGCTTCAATTCCCGCACTTACTCCAAATTCAAGAACTCCCTGGTTGTCTCTTATCTCAGGTCAGTGGACAGATCATTGAAATCTAGTTGTCTCTCTCACTGGTTTAACATTTATTTCAGTGATTTGTTTCGTCTATTTCTAGACTAATCTAACAGATGATTGCTAATTCAAATTGCTTACATTATGTAATGTGGCACAGAAATCATTATTAGATTCTTAGTGCACCTTAGCCAGTAACACATTATTATAGGGAGTGTAGGTCAGTAAAGTGCTGGATGGAAGAGAAAATTGCCTTGATCTATTGCTCAGCAGTGTTCATCCATTTACAATAGGTGGAACACCAGTTGGATTTGAATCGATCTCACATGAACATTTGGGGCTGACTATGTGGAATATTTTGCTTCAGAAATTCACATTACTTCTTCCTTCATCTTAAGCCTCAGCCGAACAATTCTGCTTTTCTGACTTTGTAACAGCAGGGCTTTTTGTGGAGTAACAACAGGAAACTGTTTCTAATTTCTTTTATAGCAAATCTGTGTGATTGATCAGGCAGGGCATTTCCAGGGCATTGTACACAGTTTACAATCACCTGTATTCATGTACTCTGCAGCTATTGTGACTATTACCGACCCAGATTCTTCCTGTTGGAGAATGTGAGGAACTTTGTTTCATTCAAGCGCTCCATGGTTCTGAAGTTGACCCTTCGGTGTTTGGTGCGAATGGGTTACCAATGCACGTTTGGTGTATTACAGGTGAGCTGTTTCTACTCTTGAATATTTATCTGTCAGCAGAGTGTGTCTTGTGCAGCGGTTGTCTGTTTCTCTTGTTGTTCATGATCATTTTTGTCTGTGGTGTGTTAAGCTATGAAGGCAATCATAACTATATTTAAGAGATCAGTGGCCAGTAATCATTCATTTTTGTTTCTAAGAAAAGGTGGTACCATACTATCTAGTGTATTCTAATCGAAGTTTGTGAGATGATTTGTAGCTCGGGTGCTCGTTGTTGTGGTTGTGTTCGCCGAGCTGGGAATTTTTGTTATTGGAGTTTGTGGCGCTTAGGCGGATTCCCATTTCCTGGCTTGTCTTAGCGTTTCTCGCCCATAGATGTTCAAAGTTTGTGAGAAGATTTGTAGCTCGGGTGCTCGTTGTTGTGATTCTGTTCGCCAAGCTAGGAATTTTTCACAGGAGGCTTCCAAGAACTGAAGATGTCACCTAGAAAGGGGACGAAATGTTTGCAACAAAAACTCCCAGCTCCGCGAACAGAACCACAATAGTGTATTCTAATCAAGGCGTCAAAGAATTTTCATTTTCTTGAATTGGAGATATTTCAAGATCACTGAAATTGAATTGATCTGAAGAATCTTTTGCTGCACTGTGTAGCAAAGTTATGTGAAATTAGTTTTATTCCTTCTGTCCCCTGGGAGCCCTGACTTTGTTAGGATACTATTCTGTGGTGCTAGAATCTCATACAGGTCTAAGTTGTACTAAGAGCTTGGATTACCTGTTGGGAATGTGACAAGTCTCAATTACAAGATTCCATTCTCCCAATGGGAGCCATTAAATTGCAATTGCAGGATCTTGGTCTGACTTCCCTTACTTTTAGCATGTGGTAAGCTTTTGCTACTGTTGACCCATCTGTAATTGGACAACTAGACTAGGATGGGCTCAATTGGTCTTTATGGCTCGGGTTTATGTTGATCCCACTCACGTTTTAATATTAAGCAGTGATGTAGCTGGTACTCTGGGCTGTACTGTGTAGTAGGGAAGGTGGGTTTAGTTCAGGTTCAATGAATACAATGGATGAATAGAGGTGGAGCTGCTTCATGCATTTGAAGTAACTGTTTTTAAATACTCCTTTCACCTTCCTGACAACAGATTGGCATGTCCCTTTCTGAATTTTCCGTGTTTTCTTCTTCACAGGCCGGGCAGTATGGAGTTGCTCAGACCCGTCGGCGAGCTATCATTCTGGCTGCAGCCCCTGGAGAGAAGCTGCCCCTGTTCCCGGAGCCTTTACATGTCTTTGCACCCAGGGCCTGTCAACTCAGTGTGGCTGTGGATGATAAGAAATTTGTCAGCAATATTACCAGGTTAAAGTTGCTGTGCAGGATTTTTGCTTTGTCTGGTCAATGTTCTCCTCTCCTGAAGATTGGATTCCTCAGATTGGTTCTGATCACCCTGTAATAATTCACCTCATTTGCTAGCCTAGACCATCATGGGCCACAGGCTGTTCAACCACAAATGGTGTCACCGCCCAGATTGAAATCAGCACGCATATATTTGCAGGGATTAATTAGACAACAGGAAGTAGTCTCATTCCCATTGCTGAACAACCCAGGGTACTGGCGTCTCTGTAATATTCCTATTTAGTAGGCTCCATTA
This sequence comes from Hemiscyllium ocellatum, assembly GCF_020745735.1. Taxonomy (NCBI): domain Eukaryota; kingdom Metazoa; phylum Chordata; class Chondrichthyes; order Orectolobiformes; family Hemiscylliidae; genus Hemiscyllium; species Hemiscyllium ocellatum. The sequence goes on along the minus strand of NC_083445.1, from coordinate 3,052,927 downwards.
ATCTCTGCATAAATTGAGGTGTAAATTTTATAGCTGCAGTTTAATTATAGTGTAATGGACATACTGTCGTTTCTCTTCCTTCATAGAAATACCATGCATTTATTTTACATTTAACTTTTGTCAATCCTCCACAAAGAAATTCTAAAATATAGTGCATTAGCTTTTCATTTTTATTTTTATTCTGCATGAGTTTGCCACCACATAGCACCTGTTATGTTAACTGACATTTAGTCCAACTCATGTTGACTGAAGGCAGTTAACTTACCGCTGGTTGGTAGTTAAAAGTGGAAACCCTCTGGTGTAGCTCAGGAGCGTATTGTGTGAGCTAACTTAGCATATGAAGCTCTTTCTAACTTGCAGGTAATATGTCTTATTATTGAAGAGAAGGACCATTTTTAAATATATATATATTAAATCTTCCAAAGGATAAGGTCTGCTCCATTCAGAACTATCACTGTAAGAGATACCATGTCCGATCTCCCTGAAATCCGTAATGGAGCTTCTGCATTGGAAATATCCTACAATGGTGAACCACAGTCCTGGTTCCAGCGACAGATTCGGGGCACACAATACCAGCCCATTCTGCGGGATCACATCTGCAAGGTAGGTGAATTTTTACAACTAGCTCAACTTCATACCAGATGATCTCATGGAACAGCACAGCAGGCTTGAATGGTCTAATACTGCTCCTTTTCCTTATGTTCTTACGAAAGCCAACACCAACTGGAAAGCCTGCAATCACTGCAGATCAAGCACGAAGGGATTCAAAGCTAGGGAATAACATTGAACAATTTTTAGTTTCCCAATTCACTTAGGTTGTCATCTCTTATGGGCTTCATTACTTTACTCTGCACATTAACCCAAACATTTACCATTCTTTCTTAAAGACAACATTGTGATTTTGGTAATGTTTCTCTCTCTCTATCTCCAAACCTATTTAGAACCTGTACCATCACAATTTAAATCTTCCTTCCCGGTCACCATCCTAGACTGAATGTTCATATCCTATCTGATCTAGAATTGAGGGCCCGTTCATAGAAGTCTTCTCTATTTCAAAAAATTACTTATCTCCCCATAACATCTTTTCTAAAGTGTAATACTTAGATTTGAGAATTATACTTTACTGAGGCCTAACCAGTTCAGACTCAACATAATCCCCTGATTTTTGACCCCGATTTTTTTTGTTGGATTGTTTTTGTATGTTAATTAGTGCCAATTTATGGCTTAACAGAACAATAATATTGGTTTTGTTCACCTTCTGTTGTATATTTGATGTTCTACTGTCCCAGGCTTACTGGATTCTCCAGACTTTGAAGTTTAAACATTTTCAGAGCTTTCTGCCATACCACATGCCCTTGTTTATCTCCTCTCACTCTCTCTCTCTCTTCCTCTGCAGGATATGAGTGCCTTAGTGGCAGGCAGAATGCGGCACATCCCCCTTGCTCCAGGGTCAGACTGGCGTGATCTTCCCAACATTGAAGTGCGCCTTTCAGATGGCACCACTACCAAAAAGCTAAGGTACACACACCATGACAAAAAGAATGGACTTAGCAGTGCTGGCATGCTGCGTGGAGTGTGCTCTTGTGCAGAAGGTGAGTAGAGGATGGCACGAACTACCCATTTTCAGTCGCATATAGACACTAACACCTTGGCGTATTTTGAGAGAATGTGACAATATCAGCCAGTGTAATTTTTATATGGGTGTTGGAACAGCTGTTGGGATTCACAGGTCTAAAGGTGGGGGGACAACTTGTTCAGAAAGCCAACTGGATTCTCAGCATTCAAAATATAGGTATCAGTGAAAAATCAGGATGTTTTGTTGAACCTGAACTGGTTAGGTCTCCGGTAAAGTCATCATTTTCAATACTGGGCATCACAATTTAGGAAGGACGTCATGGGGACATAATTAACTTTATTTTTGTGGTAGAAAAAACCCATGGATCCTCGATTCTGGTATCCGATATACATGAACATTATGGTTCAGCCTAGGATGGTGACACCGTTTTTTTAAGACAAACTTTTTTAATTCCCATCCTTCACAGCACACACACTTAAATCTTTAATGCAAATTTCTCCAAAATATCTTTGCAAAAATATGGCAAGGCTTAAATTTTTCATTTGTTTAATCAATTGCCTCACTACAACGTGGCTCTGTTGTACAATTTAATTTTCATTGAAAATAGATTTTTTTCAAAAATTTTTCATAAGACTTCTTTAAATGCTTTGTTTGAGTTATTTCATGTTGAGTATTTCCATGTGTCCTGCACATTATCCTCCCCTCTCTAAGCACTAAATGCCACACCGAACCATACACAATTACAAGAGTCCAATTTGTAACTTCTGTTTTGTTTTTCAGGTAAACAGTGTGAGTCAGCTGACAGGCAGTTCAACACACTCATTCCTTGGTGTCTCCCCCACACTGGGAACAGGCACAATCACTGGGCTGGCCTGTATGGTAGGCTGGAGTGGGATGGATTTTTCAGTACGACAGTCACCAATCCAGAACCTATGGGTAAACAGGTAAATCATGGTTTCTGCTCAAGCTTTTTCTGTACTGCAGTCTCTTAATTTTTAAATTGTACATCCCACTAACTAACTTATTGAGGTTTATCTGATGGCTTAGTTGTTAATAAAAACTGCAACCAGGTGGACTTTGATTCCAGCTACAGATGGGAATATTTAATCCTGGCTCCTTTATTGTTAAATGCCTTCTGCTGCAAAGTGCATCTCTGTGCATGTTACCTGATTAGGAATAAGTTCAGCTATGCTATGGTGCTTTTTGTTGTCATGTTAGAGGCGTTCAAGAGATTTAAGAACTGAATAATATTTTTGATAGCATCTAATGTGGTTGTGTGTGTTCCAGGGCCGTGTGTTACACCCTGAACAGCACCGTGTAGTGAGTGTTAGAGAATGCGCACGCTCCCAGGGATTCCCAGATACATACAGGCTGTTTGGAAACATTTTGGACAAGCACAGACAGGTGAGTATTGCATAAATTTACACTAATTATTAACAGCAACATGTCAATAATGTTACGGAAGAAAAGTGTTTGTTGGGTAGGTTAAATGAGTAACACTACATCTATAATCTTGCAAGAACTTAATACAGCAGTTAATCATTTTGAGGATGCTTGCCTGCACATTGAGCTGTAATTTGTATAACAATTTTTGGTACAGGGTCCTAGAATATTATTTGCACATAGAGTTTCTGACAGGAAATAAGCAACTGTTGCAAGTTACAGGAATAAAACAATCATCGTAGTTCTTGCCTGTATGTCAGATCGGGGGGAAGTGACTGTCTTGTGAATCTTGTCAGTAGCAGAGGATTGGGTGGAGTTTGTCTTGGTAGTGGGTTTACATTTGGGATAAACCTGCTGCCAATGGGCAGTATAATATGTTGCAAATGTGTTGCTGGTCAAAGCACAGCAGGCCAGGCAGCATCTCAGGAATAGAGAATTCGACGTTTCGAGATAAGCCCTTCATCAGGAATATTCCTGATGAAGGGCTTATGCTCGAAACGTCGAATTATCTATTCCTGAGATGCTGCCTGGCCTGCTGTGCTTTGACCAGCAACACATTTGCAGCTGTGATCTCCAGCATCTGCAGACCTCATTTTTTACTCTAAGATTTTAACCTACTGCGAATCCTCTTACAAGGATGCCTTCCTTGAAGAAGCTCTCTTCCTCCCTCTACAAGTGTATTCCTGATGAAGGGCTTATGCTCGAAACGTCGAATTCTCTATTCCTGAGATGCTGCCTGGCCTGCTGTGCTTTGACCAGCAACACATTTGCAGCTGTGATCTCCAGCATCTGCAGACCTCATTTTTTACCAGTATAATATGTTGAACCAGCAGCAAATAGATCTTGTGTTCTGTGGTGGAAATGGGTTTTAAATGTCAAGTCACAGAAATACCGACCATGTACGAACCATGAAATCTCCCAGAGCATACGTTTTGTGCCACTCGTTATTAAAATTTATGTTTTAAAACCCCACAGGTTGGCAATGCAGTACCACCTCCTCTGGCTAAAGCTATTGGTCTGGAAATTAAGCTGTGTATGATTGAAAAGATGAAAAAGAACACAGCAGGTAACTCGGTTGAAATGTGGACAGCTATGTTAATATTATACCAAGCTTTCAAAACATTGTGATCATATAGTTTTTGAATTCCCAAGGCACAAGAAATAGGTAATTAAAGGTCAAACACTTCATCCTGGATAGAATTGAAGTTTTAGAAAAAGGACCAGCTGTATGTATTGATCTGGTCCTAAGTAATGGTGGGGGTACATATGATTGATTCTTTCATCTCGCCATAGAAGAGGTACAGCAAGGTGGTTATAACAGTTCCGTTCTCAGTGACTTTTCTTTTCTCTCTAATAGAGCCTGTCAAAGTGGAGACTATGGACACTACCGACTAATTCTCACCTTCAGCTTGATGTTCCCAGACTGTTCGTGCACAACATATCCTGTGAATATTCAGTGAAACAATGTCTTTTTTTAACTGGCTGGCATGGAGTTGCCAATGAAGATGTAACATTGTTTTTAGTTAATGAACATTTTTCTCAATTGTGCAGTGCTGTCATGCATTGTGGATTTTAACATGGTTTTAAATGCGCAGTATTTGAATAATTGCCCACTTTCTGCAGTGGTAATTCATATGTTTAATAAACTTGTAGTTTTTATATGTTGTAATATTTCTTCCAATAAATACCTTTTATTAAGTGGAATGCTAATGTTCCATCTTGTTGCTTGTATTAGGATAGCCAGCTTTTAATTTTTACTTGTCCAATTACCCAATAGCCAGAAATAATAGTCCCAAGGTCTGGAATTTGTTTAAACCTTTCTGCCCCTTCTTTGAGATTTTCCATTTAATTGAGCTAGTTTCTGTCAAATCTTTTTGATACCACTTTCCATAGAATCACACCATCTGCCTAACTTCAATACAATTATTAATCAAACTTAATTTTAATGTTTTACATCTTTTGAAATGCAGTTCAGTAATTTTCACACTTTCATGTCCTCTGTTGCATCTTACTCATGTCACAAGATATTGAAAGCAGTAATTCAAGTGGATAAAGCCATAAAAGCACTTCACATAATATCAAATAAATTGACATTTATATAATTTTGGCCTGAACAACATATATACCCTCTATAGCAGATTTTTTGGATGTTTCCCAGTCTAAAGGAAATATAGATATGAAGACTAAAGTTATAGAACATAGAAAAGTACAGCACAGAACAGGCCCTTGGTCCATGATGTTATGCCGAGGATTTATCCTCATGTAAAACAAAATAACTTGCACTGGATAGCACTGAATTGAGGGGTATGTAGGTCATGTCCAGCAGTCGCTTAACTGTTCCTAATGGCTTGCTTCCACCACCACCGCTGGCAACGCATTCCATGCATTCACAACTCTCTGCGTAAAGAACCTTCCTCTGACATCCCCTCGATACCTTTCTCATAATATCTTAAAACTATGACCCCATGTGCCAGTCAATCCTGCCCTGGGGAAAAGTCTCTGGCTACTGACTCTATCCATGCCCCTCATTATCATGTATATCTCAAGCAGATCACCTCTCTTCCTCCTCTCCAGAGAGAAAAGTCTGAGCGCCTTTCTTGCAAGCCTGTAATCCTCAAGCTGTGCTAGATCCTTGCTTCCTCCACCTTCCATAAGCTGCCTTCTTCCTTTTGACAAGAAGCTCCTCTGTTCTAGTCATCCAAGGCACCTTTAATCTTACCCCTTCTTACCTGTCTCAGAGGAACATCACTTGCAACAACTGCTCCTTAAACAATCTCCATGTGTCTGCTGTGCCCTTTCTGAAGCCCTCCCTCGCAGCCATGTGTTAAGCTGCAGTCACTGACAGTTCCTCACCTCACTATCTCGTAGCACCATTCTGAATGAATGACAGGCAGGAGTGTTGGTCACTGTTCTGTAGTATGACTGACAATGCTTCAAATTTGAAGTTCTCATCCTTGTTTCGTAGAGTTGTACAGCATGGAAACAGACCCTTCAGTCTAAATCAGCCACGTTGAATTAATCCAGTCCCACTTGGCCTCATATCTTTCTAAGCCTTCCTATCTATATACCTATCCAGATTAAATTTAGATGTTGTAATTGTAACATCCCTCACTGCCCTTTTCAAAGCCTGAACACACTGAGCAAACTAGAAAAAAAATTTGACGACTTTACTATGGCAACCTGCTTATTTTACAGCAGAACTGAGCAGAAGAGACTTCTGAGGTTCACCTTCAATAAGTCCAAGACAAATGGCCAGTACAGAAATTTTATTTAGTACTGTTAACAATTAACAGAGCAACTTCTGCTTAAAGTCTACTCCATCTCATCAATTACTTCTCAACTGTTTGATGGTCTGCAAAAGAAAAATATATAACTAAGATTTACATTATCAGATAAAACATGAGTTCAAGTGTTATTAATTCTTAATCAATTAAGTTAAATCAATAATACAACTGAAATTGTCAGTGTGCTAAACTGAATAAAATACAAAGGTAGTAAGAATGAAAATGCAGCAATACACAGTTACTCAAATGGATATTTAAAAATTACTTGCGATTTAATCCAATGATACATTTTAACTAATACATTAGTTAGTAAACTAAACCATTAGATTAAGAAGACAGTTTTAAAAGATTAAAATGTATCCACGGCACCTGCTCTGGTGTGTACTATTGGGTTCCATTAGATACGTTCTGCACATTTGTAACGATAGCACTGTGGTCAGTCATACTGGCACAAGGTCAGCCTGATCAGTGTGCTTCACAAGGTCAGCCTTATCAGTGTGCTTCACAAAGGATAATGGCAGCATGAAATCACATCAGGGCAAAGCTTAGAAAGGCCACATCTTTTTATTTTTCTTTATTTGGGATTGTGGTTCAAGGAAGGAGTTACATTATTTTTAAAACCGAATTACTGGAACTCATTGTGAGTTGTACTTACACTGTTGCTTTTTCAAGTTGGGGCAGGAGATGTTTGAGACCCAATAGTACCTTGGGTATATTCAGTGCAAGCTGTGCCCACAGAGAGAGGCTGCTGATTGGTTTTACAATTAGGACCAAATGATCTCTCTCTGCAGTGAAGTAACAAAATCAAAGAGATCCTCTCCCATTTGTTAGAAACTGCTGCCTCTAACCAGTGACTTGAGTAATCGTCTCAACCCTTTCCACATGCAGCAAAAAAAAACAAAAGGATATGGAAATCAAAAGGACCTAGAAGCAAAAAGAACCTAATCAAATCCTGCAGGGGACTGTGCCATTAATGCCCTTGTATTTCTCCTCCATCAAGAAGCATTTGTGTATGGGGGTAATGGCTCACGAAGGGAATGGAGCTTAGGCTAGCAGAGTTAATTAGATTAGATTACTTACAGTGTGGAAGCAGGCCCTTCGGGCCAACAAGTCCGAAGCGCAACCCAACTACATTCACCTAACACTACAGGCAATTTCCCATGGCCAATTCACCTAACCTGCACATCTCTGGACTGTTGGAGGAAACTGGAGCACCGGAGAAAACCCATGCAGACACGGGGAGAATGTACAAACTCCACACAGACAGTTGCCTGAGGCGGGAATTGAACCCGGGTCTCTGGCGCTGTGAGGCAGCAGTGCTAGCCACCGTGCTGCCCACAAATTTGATCATTCATATTTTTCTGTGGCAATAAATAGTAACTTCTTCAGTGCAGAAATCTGGTCAGTGTTCTCAAACAACCCGAGTCCATCAGACAGGTAAGCAGGTACACTTAGTAATTTAATTAAATCATTAACGGCTGCAATAAGTCTGCAAGTAGTGGAGCTCAGAAAGCACCCTTTCCCGTAGTGGGTCATGACAACACATCACACCAAACATTTGCACCACTTACTTAGCCCATTCCACGTTCAGGATTAAGTGATCGTAACCAAAGCCTGAGACCCCAGCAATGGCTCTGGCAGCATCCTCACGTCGATGGAAACTAATAAAGGCAAATCCCTGAAAACAAAGTATAAAGTAAACCAAATGTCACATATAAAAGAGTAGACAGCAAGGTGTAACTGACTTTAAATCCAAGCGTCAGCACTAATGGTCATACCTTGGATTGGCCGGTATTCTTGTCCTTAGCCAAGTAGATCCTAGAAATGGAACCAAAAGGCCGGAACAGTTCTTGCAGGTCAGTCTCTCGCGTGTCCTCCGAAAGGTTAGTCACACGGATTGTGGCATTGTCATCCGCTGTGGAACGGAAAACACACTTAACAACACCATCTTAGGGGGTCAGAAGCTGAAAAATAAAGGCTCCCCTCCCATGAATTATATGACAGGGATAGGGGATGACAGTCAGCAAGGGAAATGTTTTTTATTTCAAAGGCTCATGTGACATCTGAAAAATGTTAATGTTTGAAGCAAAATATCCTCACCTCTGCGATTTGTCTGCATTGACTCCCCACGCCGATTAGCTCCATCTCGTAAACTGGGCGGAACGTACTTCCCAGTCTTACTCTGAGCTGGTTGGACTGGTTCGGATTCTGGGAGCAAATAACGAGACAGAATGTTTAACAGTTACTTTCAGTAATGCAGGAACCAACACCACTTCATACTGCTGCACACTGTTTGCTTTCTCTCCTGAACCTGCATCAGTCCTTCTCCTGGACAAGTGAACAAATATATAAACACAGGGCCTGCACTGGAGGGAACACTAGTGCCATCACCTGGTTGTAGGTGATAGTGCATCAAATGCTGCTGGAAAAGCTGCCTCTCTGATCACCATCTGTCAGAATGAGAAAATAATAAAATCGGCATCTTTACCTGGTTATCAACTAACTAGCTGGAGGGGCTTCATTTGGATAAGTTCACCTCTCCCTCCAGCAAGGCTAATCACATTTGATTCCAGGACTGTTAGTTTATCCCGATTTAAATATTAAATGCCCCCAGCTCTTTCGGATGTAGAAAATAAACCAATGAGCCCATTCACTGACAGGATCAGGTTTACAAGTAATTTTTCCCGATTATAACCGTCAACACAGTCCCAGCTCAGAAAGGAAAATGAGAAAGTTAGTGTGCCAATAACATTGAAACCAATCTAACTGGAATCAGCTGCTTCAGGAGAACAGGGGGAGGGGAACGAATAACACGCAGAACATGAAATCCTCCTACAAGGTGAACATGCTTGAAGCCTGTCTGTACCTGAGCCCTTTTCCTTCTCAGAGGTGGAGAGTCCAAGCTGCTCAGCTAATTCCTTCTGCATTGGTCCCAGGGTGTCTTTGTATGGACAGCGAGTCGTCCAGTGGTCCCCTTTACAAATTCGACATGACACAATCTTCTGGCCTTTCAGTTTGGTCATAGGGTCATCCTCTTCGGTGTTATTCAAATCCTATAAAAGAGTGTAAAAGTACAGCTAGCGGTGACTGAAACATATCCAAGTGAAAAGGCACGCAAACCTGGAGAAGAAGGATAAGAGTAAATACATACACAGGAATATTTTTAAATGTTGTGCATGGAATCTAACAGGCCTCCAAATTAACAGGAAGTAGCTTTTCAACCCCAGTGTCAGGTCATTCTATCGGACAATGGCTGAACTGACCCTCAACTCCAGTTGCATGTTTATCCATCCTAGCTTGCTTTTATACTGGTCAATTCATACCTCTATTTACCACACAGTTTGTCCCAGGTTTTGGTCACTGTAGGTTCTATTAGCACATAATTTACAATGGGATTCACGCAGGCCATTATTAATTGAGACACAGAGTACAAGGGCTAAATTGTTAATAATTGTAAGTTAGCTTAAGCTGAATATCGTGTCCAAGTCTGGGTATCACATCAAGGCCTCAGTGAGGATACAGGGACCTGGAGTTCAGAATAATGCAGAAACTGGAGATGAGGAGGTTGTTTTTCTTATAGCAGAGATTGAACTGCGATGTTCCAATCAGCACAGTACATTACGAGAACCCCTGCCTGAAGGATTGTAAACCACAGGACACAGATAATTGGCAGAAGAACCAGAGGGGAGAATTTGTTTTCTTTTTTAACCAGTCAATTGTGATAAATCTGGGCAGTGCTGCCTTTGAGAGTGGTGGGAACTGATTTAATTATGACTGCCAAAGGAGAACTGGAGTATAATTCCACAGAATCTCCAGAAGTATAGAAACAGGCCATTTGGCCCAACAAGTCCAGACTGAGTCTCTGAAGACTCACCCACTAAGCCTTTCCCTGTAACCCTGCATTTCCCGTGGTTAATCCACCTTACCTGCATATGTCTGGATTTAAAAAGCACAAAAATTGCTCTGTTTTGGGGCAAGAGCAGGTCAGTGGGAATAATCAGGTAGTTCTTTTAAAAAGCTGGTATTTAACAATAGACTGAATAATGGTGTTACATAATAAGGCTGAAGAATAACATTGCATGATCCAATATGACAGAAAGGAGAAGTCAAACAGCCTGTGCTCAGCAGTGAGGTGGGTTGACCAACATAGTGCACACGATGCCCTGTGTGTCCCACCCATGTTTCCTCTTGGGGCAGAATCACCAAGTAAAACCAAAGGGTGACCAATTTAAAAGACAGCTGAAGCAGTATCTTTTCTCCGGGTGCCAAATGTCCGGAACTCTTTCCCTCAAATGTCAGTGGAAACAGCGTGTGAATATTATTCAGGAACTTTTTGTTGGGATTGAAGGGTTATTGGGAGTAGGCTGGAACGTGGATTTGAAGCCATGGTTTTATGAAATAGCTCCTGAGCCCAAGGGGCTGCTGAAGCACTGCCTTCTCTGAATTTTGACCTTTGTGCGTACCTCTTTGCTGGTGATGAAGGTCATGTAGACATCATCACTGACCGTCGTCGTAGCGACATTCGGACCGGGAGGGTCATATTCCGATGTGCCAAATTTTTTCCAGTTCTATAGGGGAGGAAAGTTAGTAAAACAATCAGTCAGTCACTTTCAGACAGCCCGAGGTGATGAAAAATTAGATTCCCTACAGTGTAGAAACGGGCCCTTTGGCCCAACCAGTCCACACCGACCCTTCGGACAGTTACCCACCCAGACCCATTTCCCTCTGACTAACACACCTTACACTATGGGCAATTTAGCGTGGTCAAATCGCCTGACCTGTACATCTTCAGAGTGTTCTGTATAAATGTTCGTCTTTCTTTCAGGTAGCAGTGTCAAATATTTGACGGGGTTCAATTTCCCTCTTCCTGTTCTAATTCTGTGAACCTTCACTTCTCTGCCAGGCTTCTCCTGACAGGCGGCTCAGACACTGCATCTCTGTGGCTGCTGCCTGTATAGCAACAATAACAGAAACTCAGCTGAAGAGGAATCATATCAGACTCAATGTTAACTGTTTCGCTCTCCACAGACCGGCTGATTTTCTCGTTTGTTTAAGATAGACAGTATCACAGTATCTTGCTTTCATTTCGGTGAGTATAACTTCAATTGTAGGCTTTTCACTAGATGCAACCTACCCCTTTACAGGATCCCACCGGGTTCCTCTATTAACCATACAGATGGTGATTTCAGAAAGCTCTTGCCTCCAGCCATAGCACCAGGTCTCTCACTATTTGCCTGTAACCAGTTCAGTTTTTCCCAACTGATCAAGAAGCTGATTTTGTGGGTTAGTTCATTCACCATCACATGAGACCCCATCAACTGGGACATCCAATATCAAAGTTAGCAAGTTATGTTGCAGCTGTATAAAACTTTAGATAGGCCACATTTGGAATACTGCATGCAGTTCTGGTCACCACATTACCAGAAGGAAGGGGATGTTTTGGAGAGGGTGCCGAGGTTTGCCAGGATGTTGCCTAGTCTGGAGGGTTTTGGTTATGTGGAAAGGTTGGATTAACTTGGATTGTTTTCAGTGGAAAAATGGAGGCTGAGGGGCGATCTGATAGAGGTTTACAAAATGATGAGAGCCTTAGATCGGGTGGATAGTCAGAGGGTTTTTTCCCACCCTGGGGTGGAAAGGTCAATTACAAGAGGGCAGAGATTCAAGGTGAGAAGGGGAAAGGTTAGGGGAGAAGGATTCACACAGAGGGTGGTGGGTGCCTGGAACACACTGTCAGTGGGGGTGGGGGAAGCAGGTACGCTAGCAACATTTAAGGTGTATCTTGGTAGACACATGAACAGGAGACAAACAGGGGGATAGAAACCACTTCTGGGCAATAAGTAGTGGATCTAAATAAGGGTCAGAATCAGCATGGGCCTGATGGGCCGAAGGGCCTGTTCCAGTGCTGTATTGTATCGTTTCCTAAGGGCTATCATCAGCAGACTGACAATCCAATACTGAAAATACACAGAAAACTGAACTCAATACCTACTAACAAGTGTATGATCTTAATTTGCGAACCAGCCTTTACTGGTAAGTGATATTTAGTTATTCAAAGTTAACTGTATACACAATGTGCACACACACACACATGTGGAATGAATCGGTCCATATCTTACCAAGTAAACAGTCAATCCTTATGGCAACAATGTCCAAGAACATAAGCTTTAAAAAGGCATTGTTTGATCAGGATGTGCTCATACAGAAACTCACTTTTCGCCTGGCCACTGCTTTTGAAGCTTTCCTCGTTTCAATTCTGAAGGTGCGGATAATCTGAAAATAAAGGTTCAGTATCTTTCAGTAAGTTTCAGGTAATCACTTCAGAAATGAACCTGCAGCTTCCAATCTCCCATTGACGAGGCCAATATTTATCACCCATTGCTGAGGCAGCTGGACATGATGGGGGCAGAGGGGAACTAACATGGGCGTGCAGTCCAGACACACTAATACATACAGCCCCCAAAGAAACACTCACGCAGTAAAACGCACCTTGCTGCATATGATGGTGGCAGACGCAGAGATGATACACGATTTCAAAAAGAAAATAAATTTCAGGGTTATGAGAAAGAGGAGGGACTGATTGGATTGCTCGCGACAGTCAACAGATATTTCCAAGGGCAAAAGGCTTTGTTTAGTGTGAATGTGTCTCCGTGAATTACACACAGGCCCAGCCCAGGACACTACCATCAGGTTCCTGCATGGTCACTTTTACTGACTTTTAACATTTTCATTCCCAGATTTTTAAAAACCTGCATCAATTTGTGGGCGGCACGGTGGCACAGTGGTTAGCACTGCTGCCTCACAGCGCCTGAGACCCGGGTTCAATTCCCGACTCAGGCGACTGACTGTGTGGAGTTTGCACATTCTCCCCGTGTCTGCGTGGGTTTCCTCTGGGTGCTCCGGTTTCCTCCCACAGTCCAAAGATGTGCGGGTCAGGTGAATTGGCCATGCTAAATTGCCCGTAGTGTTAGGTAAGGGGTAAATGTAGGGGTATGGGTGGGTTGCGCTTCAGCGGGTCGGTGTGGACTTGTTGGGCCGAAGGGCCTGTTTCCACACTGTAAGTAATCTAATTCTAAGATTCTCCGACTGTCACGGTGAAATCTGATGCCAGATTTTCCGGATTAGCCTGGTGCTCAAATCACTGAGCAACTGAAAGATTTATTGAGATCACACTTAAACGTTCCCACTTAACAGTGGCGTGGAGTTTTCCAGAGCCAGAGGATTTCTAAATGTTAACAATCCAGGAACAAGGACAGAGTTCCAAGAGATGGATTCTCGCTAATGTCCCGATCTCAGGGCAACAAGAAATCGGCTTGACAGCTAGGATTTTCTGTGTATGTACACAGAGGCTGATGTCAACAATAGGAAATATAGGTTTTGATTTAACTCTGGTCAATACTGGATTTCTGAGCACTGAAAAATCCTCACCTTCACTTTTTTGCCATCTTCATCGATTTTGTACTCAATGATAGTTTTGATATTCCCTTTGATCAGTTCCTTAGGTGAAGGTAGGGGACCTAAAGATAGTCAGAACCTCACGTTAATGAGGGGATACATGTTCGTATTGGTTGTGAAGCTGAGCAACATGCTAACAGGACCCCAATACCACACTGCCAGCTCACTCAGTACAAAGGGAAAAGGAGTCAAATAAAGCAGCAGTCAGCACGTGGCACGCACCACCAGCAACATCAAACGGCCACAGTCTGATTCCTGACCTGTCTCCTACACCAGGGTCTCTATCAGATCAATCTGGAGTGTCATATACAGCTTTGGTCTACAGCTCAAATTTTGTTAGATTATCCCATAAAGCACCCTGAACTTTACTTAATTAAAGGCACCATACAAATGTAGGTTGTCAATGTGATATGAAAATAACAGCATACTCAAAGTTTGTGAGAAGATTTGTAGCTCGGGTGCTGGTTGTTGTGGTTCTGTTCGCCGAGCTGGGAGTTTGTGTTGCAGACGTTTTGTCCCCTGTCTGGGTGCACTTCACAGGAGGCTCCCAAGCACCGAAGACGCCACCCAGACAGGGGACAGAACGTCTGCAACACAAATTCCCAGCTCGGCAAACAAAATAACAGCATACGTTCTATTAACGAAACAAACTCCGCCATGGTTGTGCTGGTGAGTGTACATACTCACTGCTCCTCAGGAGAAAACAGTTTGGAAGGTACCACAAACCCCAGGTCCCACCTTGTTCACCCACCCCGTTCCTTAATCTCCCAGTGCCCTCCCACCCCGTGTCCAATCCTGCTCATTCCTCCTCCCTCTCCCCATAATCATCTCTCTCTTTCCCTCCCTGTACCCACTATCTCCCCCTTCCCCATATCCCTTTCTGCCTGACATTCCCCTGTAACCCCCCCCTTTAACCTGTACTTCTCCCCCCAACCCTCTCACTCCTCCTGTACCCCTCCCCCTTCCTGTACCCCTCCCTCCCAGTAACTGATTCCCATCCCTGTGCCCCTCACTCTGCCCAGCCCCAACCTCCCCCTCATCCCTTCACTCCTCTCTGCCTCTCTACCAGCCCTCCCTCACCCACCGCCCCCCCAACCCCGTCCCCTCCCTCACCCACCGCCCCCGCACCCTCACCCCCATCCCCCTCTGTTCCCTCACCCCCATATCATCCCTTCCCTATCTCTCTCTGCTTCCCCTCCCTCACCTCCTCGCCCCACCGACCCTGTCCCCTCATCCTGTGCCCTCACCCCCCGTCCCCCTCCACCCCCCCTCACCCCCCCGTCCCCACTCCCCACTCCCCCCCCCCAGTATCCGGGGGGCCCGGGGGGTGATGTTCTCCGCAGTTGAAGAGCCGGGGGGGGGGGGGGTCCTGATCATGTTCAGTGTCAGCGGGGCCGGGGCCGGGGCCGCTCCCACGTGTCGGGCCTGGGGCCTGGGGCCTGGGGCCTGAGGCCTGGGGCCTGGGGCCTGGGGCCTGCTCCTTACCCTCATCGCCCTCCTCCTCCACCTGATCCGCCCAACTCGGCTTCGAGCTGCCAAAAGGGAAAAGAAAACAGGCTCCGGTTAGCGACTCAATCTCACCCCCCCCCGGGCCGCCCCGGACCCACAGCCGCGCTCACTCACTCGAAATCCATGGGAGCGCCGCCAGAGAGCCTGAGGTAGGCCGCGGTCCTCCCAACACAGCGCCACCCGCAGGCTGGGCGGGCACACAGTGACCTCCCAACACAGCGCCACCCGCAGGCTGGGCGGGCACACAGTGACCTCCCAACACAGCGCCACCCGCAGGCTGGGCGGGCACACAGTGACCTCCCAACACAGCGCCACCCGCAGGCTGGGCGGGCACACAGTGACCTCCCAACACAGCGCCACCCACAGACTGGGCGGATACACAGTAACCTCCCAACACAGCGCCACCCACAGGCTAGGCGGGCACATTGACCTCCCAACACAGCGCCACCCACAGGCTGGGCCGGCACACTGACCTCCCAACACATCGCCACCCGCAGGCTGGGCGGGCCGCACTGACCTCCCAACACAGCGCCACCCGCAGGCTGGGCGGGCACAGTGACCTCCTAACACAGTGCCACCCGCAGGTTGGGCGTGCAGTGACCTCCCAACACACTGTCTCCCTCATTCTGGGGGATGACTTGGAGGTACTGGTGTTGGACTGGGGTGTACAAAGTTAAAAATCACACAACACCAGGTTATAGTCCAACAGGTTTAATTGGAAGCACACTAGCTTTGGGAGTGTCGTTCCTTCATCAGGTGATTGTGGAGGGCTCAATCCTAACACAGAATTTATGGCAAAAATTTACAGTGTGATGTAATTGAAATTATACATTGAAAAATTGATTGTCTGTTAAGTCTTTCATCTGTTAGAATACAGTGATAGTTTCACTTCTTTCATGTGTAAATCACAAAACCCTTTGTTTTAAAGTTGCATTCTCGGGTTAACTGTTAACAATGGTGGTAGCTAGACAATATGTTGAAGGTGTTGGCCCCTGTAAATTGTTGGACTATAACTCAGCACTGTCCCCACGACTTGTCCAGACTTGTCCTACCTGCCTATCTCCTTTTCCACCTAAGCATTCCACCCTCTCCACCCTTCATCCCCTCCCCCACTCACCCATTGTACTCTATGCTACTCTCTCCCCACCCCCACCCTCCTCCAGCTTATCTCTCCACGCTTCAGGCTCACTGCCTTTATTCCTGATGAAGGGCTTTTGCCCAAAACGTCGATTTCACTGCTCGTTGGATGCTGCCTGAACTCTGTGCTCTTCCAGCACCACTCATCCAGAATATGTCGAAGGTGTTAGCCCCCTGTGTTCCCTGTCTAAGCCATGATGTTTAGATTGATTCTAATCTAAAAACTGAGATAACGGAGTTTTACATAAATTTGTGCAGTTTTTGAGCTCAGAGTTCTACATGAATGCATGCAGTTTTTGAACAAAGTACAATGTAGCTCTACAAGTACAAATTCACCCCACAAAATATATGTGTGCATGTGGGTCTTTGTCTGTGTGTGTGTGTGTGTGTCTGCCTGGGGTGGGGGATGTGAGTGTGAGAAAGTGTGTGTGTGTGTGTAGTGAGTGCAGAGTGTCTTAAAGTTTGGGAGAAGATTTGTAGCTCGGGTGCTCGTTGTTGTGGTTCTGTTCGCCGAGCTGGGAATTTGTGTTGCAGACGTTTCGTCCCCTGTCTAGGTGACATCCTCAGTGCTTGGGAGCCTCCTGTGAAGCGCTTCTGTGATGTTTCCTCTGACATTTATAGAATTTGTATCTGCCGCTTCCGGTTGTCAGTTCCGCTGCAGTGGCCGGTATATTGGGTCCAGGTCGATGTGCTTATTGACTGTCGCAACCCATACATCAAAAACATTTCTGAACTGACAGCCAGACGACTGCGACCACTAGAACTCATAACAGGACACAAACCAACAGCCACTCTCGCACAACAACTCACCAGGACGAAGGACCCAATACCCAGCATGAGCAAAACCAAAGTAGTTTACAAAATCCCATGCAAGGACTGCACAAAACACTACATAGGACAAACAGGAAGACAACTAACTATCCGCATCCATGAACACCAACTAGCCACGAAACGACACGACCAGCTATCCTTAGTAGCCACACACTCAGATGACAAGCAGCATGATTTCGACTGGGACAACACTACTATTATAGGACAAGCCAAACAGAGAACAGCCAGGGAATTCCTAGAGGCATGGCATTCATCCACAGATTCAATCAATAAGCACATCGACCTGGACCCAATATACCGGCCACTGCAGCGGACAGCTGGAACTGACAACCGGAAGCGGCAGAGACAAATCCTGCATGTATGTGGTGTAGTTTTGTCGCCTTGTCTGTTTAGTAATGTCATGTAATTGTACTGATGTATCCTGTGTGCAGGCTATGAGTGTGGACTCCATCTGAATTTCAAGGTTGTGGCGTCTGCCGTAGAGTTGGTGCACAAAATGATTGAGAGGTTTATGAGAGGAGCGGTTGCAAAGTCTCTCTGCGTAGTCTGTGTTGTAGGTCGTCCTAAGTGGGTTCGTGATCTGTAATCCTTTCGGGATCTTTCCTGCTTGCCTGCATTCCTGGAGAAACTTGATGTTTGTTGATATGTGCGATCTTCTTGGAGATCCTCTCCACTTTAAGCCAGCGGTTAGTGGTGTCGATAGTAGTCATGATTTGGAGATGCTGGTGTTTGACCAGGGTGTCCACAGTTATAGTCCAACAATTTACAGGGGCCAACACCTTCAACATATTGTCTAGCTATCACCATTGTTAACAGCTAACCCGAGAATGCAACTTTAAAACAAAGGGTTTTGTGATTTACACATGAAAGAAGTGAAACTATCACTGTATTCTAACAGATGAAAGGCTTAACAGACAATCAATTTTTCAATGTATAATTTCAGTTACATCACACTGTAAATTTTTGCTATAATTCTGTGTTAGGATTGAACCCTCCACTACCACCTGATGAAGGAGCAATGCTCCAAAAGCTAGTGCCTCCAATTAAACCTGTTGGACTATAACCTGGTGTTGGTGATTTTTAACATCATTCTGTGGGAGGCATAGTGCCCTCCAAACACAGCGCCATCCGCAGGCTGGGCAGACACAGTGACCTCCCAACACAGTGTCTCCCTCACTCTGGGGAGAGGCATGGTGCCCTCCAAACACAGCGCCATCCGCAGGCTGGGCGGACACGGTGACCTCCCAATACAGCGCCACCAACAGTTTTCGGGTGAATAGGATTTAGAGTCAAACAGATGAACATCATGGAAACAGACCCTTCGGTCCAACTCATCCATGCTGGCCAAATACCCTAACTTAATCTAGTCCCGTTTGCTAACACTTGGCCCATATCCCTCTAAATTCCTGATGAAGGGTTTATGCCCAAAGCATTGCTACTTCTGCTCCTCAGATATTGCCTGAATTGCTGTGCTTTTCCAGCACCACACTCTCAACCAATGTCCCTCCAAACTCTTCCTATTCAGATACCCACCAGATGCCTCTTAAATGTTGTAATTGTAACAGCCTCATCCACTTCGTCTGGCAGGTTATTCCATACACACATCACCCACTATATGACGGCTGTGAGTTTCACTTTTGTTTATTTTTCTAAGAACTAAGTCCAATGTCCAGTGAAACATGTTCCTAAACAGCAGAAGCAGCAGCTGTGCAGGTTCACTGCTGGGACAGACAGCTGTGCAGGTTCCCTGCTGGGTCAGGCAGCTGTGCAGGTACCTGATGAAGGGCTTATGCTCGAAACGTCGAATTCTCTATTCCTGAGATGCTGCCTGGCCTGCTGTGCTTTGACCAGCAACACATTTGCAGCTGTGATCTCCAGCATCTGCAGACCTCATTTTTTACTCACGGGTCAGACAGCTGTGCAGGTTCCATGCTGGGTCAGACAGCTGTGCAGGTTCCCTGCTGGGACAGACAGCTGTGCAGGTTCCCTGCTGGTACAAACAGCTGTGCAGGTTCCATGCTGGGTCAGGCAGCTGTGCAGGTTCCATGCTGGGTCAGACAGCTGTGCAGGTTCCATGCTGCGTCAGGCAGCTATGCAGGTACCATGCTGGGTCAGACAGCTGTGCAGGTTCCATGCTGCGTCAGGCAGCTATGCAGGTACCATGCTAGGTCAGACAACTGTGCAGGTTCCCTGCTGGTACAAACAGCTGTGCAGGTACCATGCTGGGTCAGACAGCTGTGCAGTTTCCCTGCTGGATCAGACAGCTGTGCAGGTTTATTCCTCCATTCTTTACATTTCCCATGTGGTCAGCACTTTTGTCCATCTTCCCCCTTTTTATCGTGCTTTTGTTTTAACTTTTATCCCCAAAGTTCCAAAACAATGATACTGCTTATAAAACAATAATAATTGCTCCAAACATTCAAGGAAATCAGCTCCCACACTGAAAATACCTCAAAAAGGAGCCACAAGTTTTCCATCCTCCATATTGGATTACCCAGACTCCTTTTCATTTGTTTTGATTTATATATTGTCGTTACCTAAGTACAGTGGGAAGTTTTGTTTTCTAAGCTCTACAGACAGATTATAGCAAACAAGGACATACAGATCGTGTTTAGACAGAGTGAGGCAAACAGGGTTACAGCACAAAACAAGATCAACATTATTAAAGTTAGAGAGGTCCATTCATCAGTCTAATAACAGCAGGGAAGATGCTGTTCTTGAATCTGTTGGTGCGTGTGTTCAAGCTTCTCTATGTTCTGCCTGACAGAAGAGGTTGTCGGAGATTATTACCGGGGGTGGGAGGGGTCTTTGATGATGTTTCTGCCTTTCTGAGGCTGAGGGAGGTGTAGATAGAGTCAATGGTTGGGAGGCAGGTTTGCGTGAAGTTCTGGCTGTGTTCACAACTCCCTGTAAGTTTTTACGGTCCTGGGCAGAACAGTTGCTGTACCAGACCATTAAAGACAAAAGGAAACTGACCGTTATGCACCTGGACAGTATGCCCTCTGTGATGTATCTGCAAAAGTTGGTGAGGGTCCTCATGGACATGTCGAATTTCCTTAGCATCCTGAGGAAGCAAAGCCGCCGTTGTGCCTTCCTGACCATCACATCTCTGTGGGTGGACCGGGACAGATTGTTGGTGAGCATCACTCCCGGGAACATTTGCTCTTGACCCTCTGCCCCTCAGCTCCGTTGATGTAGACAGGGGCATTTCCTCCTCCTTTCTTTCCAAAGTTAATGATCAGCTCTTTTGTTTTGTTCAGCCTCTGGAAATATCAGTTTGGATTTGGGTGAATTAGAACAGAAATTGCTGGAAAAACCCCTCCGACCTGTTGAGAGAGGAACGCGGTTCGGCAGGGTAGTGAGGACTGCAGCTGCTGGAGGGTCAGAATCGATGAAGTGTGGTGCTGGAAAAGCACAGCAAGTCAGGCAGCATCTGAGGAGCAGGAGAGTTAACATTTCATCGGGACACCTGAGGAAGGGCTTAGGCCCAAAACGTTGACTCTCCTGCTCCTCAGATGCTGCCTGACCTGCTGTGCTTTTCCAGCACCACACTTTATCAACAGAGAAACAGAGTTAACATTTTGTGTCCAGAGTCAATTATTTGGAACTGAAAAGAAGTGTAATTATGAGGGTTTTAGGTGTTTTTAATCACTCTGCTGAGATGTGTTACAACAGAGCTCTGGAGTCGGGGATATAAAATTGGCCCTCCTCTACCAGAGTTAGGGCCCTAATATGAGGGTTAGATTGTATACAGAAAGACTACTGGGGAATTAAAAAAAGAAAGGTTGGTGTAGATCAGAGGATGAGAGATTGAACAGACAACTCCTGCAGTTGAAACATGAATTCTTCTCCATACTTACTCCTGCATTTGCGTTTTGAGATTAAGTTTCAATTAACTTCCTTTTAGAGTCACAGAGTCATAGAGGTGTACAGCATGGAAACAGACCCTTCGGTCCAACCCATCCATGCTGACCAGATATCCCAACCCAATCTAGTCCCACCTGCCAGCACCCAGCCCATATCCCTCCAAACCCTTCCTATTCATAGACCTATCCAGATGCCTCTTAAATGTTACAATTGTACCAGCCTCCACCACTTCCTCTGGCAGCTCATTCCATACACGTACCACCCTCTGCGTGAAAAAGTTGCCCCGAATTCTCTTTTATATCTTTCCCCTCTCACCCTAAACCTATGCCCTCTAGTTCTGGACTCCCCAACCCCAGGGAAAAGACCTTGTCTATTTATCCTATCCATGACCCTCATAATTTTGTAAACTTCTATAAGGTCACCCCTCAGCCTCCGACGCTCCAGGGAAAACAGCCCCAGCCTGTTCAGCCTCTCCCTATAGCTCAAACCCTCCAACCCTGGCAACATCCTTGTAAATCTTTTCTGAACCCTTTCAAGTTTTACAACATTTTTCCGATAGGAAGGAGACCAGAATTGCACACAATATTCCAACAGTGGCCTAATCAATATCCTGTACAGCCGCAACGTGTCCTCCCAACTCCTGTACTCAATACTGTGACCAATAAAGGAAAGCATACCAAACGCCTTCTTCACTATCCTATCTACCTGCGACTCCATTTTGAAGGAGCTATGAAACTGCACTCCAAGGTCTCTTTGTTCAGCAACACTCCCCAGGACCTTACCATTAAGTGTATAAGTCCTGCTAAGATTTGCTTTCCCAAAATGCAGCACCTCACATTTATCTGAATTAAACTCCATCTGCCACTTCTCAGCCCATTGGCCCATCTGGTCCAGATCCTGTTGTAATCTGAGGTAACCCTCTTTGCTGTCCACTACACCTCCAATTTTGGTGTCATCTGCAAACTTACTAACTGTACCTCTTATGCTCGCATCCAAACCATTTATATAAATGACAAAAAGTAGAGGGCCCAGCACCGATCCTTGTGGCACTCCACTGGTCACAGGCCTCCAGTCTGAAAAACAACCCTCCACCACCACCCTCTGTCTTCTACCTTTGAGCCAGTTCTGTATCCAAGTGGCTAGTTCTCCCTGTATTTTGTGAGATCTAACCTTGCTAATCGGTCTCCCATGGGGAACCTTGTCAAACACCTTACTGAAGTCCATATAGATCACATCTACTGCTCTGCCCTCATCAATCCTCTTTGTTACTTCCTCAAAAAACTCAATCAAGTTTGTGAGACATGATTTCCCACGCACAAAGCCATGTTGACTATCTTTAATCAGTTCTTGCCTTTCCAAATACATGTACATCCTGTCCCTCAGGATTCCCTCTACCAACTCGCCCACCACCGAGGTCAGGCTCACTGGTCTTTAGTTCCCTGGCTTGTCCTTACCACCCTTCTTAAACAGTGGCACCACGTTTGCCAACCTCCAGTCTATGGCACCTCACCTGTGACTATCAATGATACAAATATCTCAGCAAGAGGCCCAGCAATCACTTCTCTAGCTTCCCACAGAGTTCTCGGGTACACCTGATCAGGTCCTGGGGATTTATCCACCTTTAACCGTTTCAAGACATCCAGCACTTCCTCCTCTGTAATCTGGACATTTTGCAAGATGTCACCATCTATTTCCCTACAGTCTATATCTTCCATATCCTTTTCCACAGTAAATACTGATGCAAAATATTCATTTAGTATCTCCCCCATTTTCTGCGGCTCCACACAAAGGTCACCTTGCTGATCTTTGAGGGGCCCTATTTCTCTCCCTAGTTACCCTTTTGTCCTTAATGTATTCGTAAAAACCCTTTGGATTCTCCTTAATTCTATTTGCCAAAGCTATCCCATGTCCCCGTTTTGCCCTCCTGATTTCCCTCTTAAGTATACTCCTACTTCCTTTATACTCTTCTAAGGATTCACTCAATCTATTCCTGTCTATACCTGACATATGCTTCCTTCTTTTTCTTAACCAAACCCTCAATTTCTTTAGTCATCCAGCATTCCCTATACCTACCAGCCTTTCCTTTCACCCTGACAGGGATATTGTTTCAGATCTCCATCAGTCAGATTATTTTGCTTGCACTTGGAGATTCCCAGTGAGGTCCAGAATTGAGGAAGCTACAGTTAAATTAGGAGTGAAATCAGGAAACAGATCCCTGTTCACACAAAGATTAGGGAAATCAGTAACCCTATCCCCAGAAGGCTGCAGGTGAGATGGTTCAGTTGGAGAGTTCAGTCCAGGGATATTGTGTAAGCAGAAATCTGGACTGTTGACAGGTAAGGAGCAGGCACGATCTGACTGAACGTCAGAGTGGAATCAAGGGTTTCTTCCTCTGGTTACAAGGCTAAATAAGGGAAGGTCTTTCATGGAACTATTTAAGAAAACTCTTAAAATTCCCAACATTTTGCATTTACTGTGTATAGAGCTTTTAACATGGTTAACTGATCACAGGGCGTTCAAGAGGGATAAGTGTTCGCCAAAGATGTTCTTGTAAAGAGTAGAGAGTTAAACAGAAGCAGAAATGTCTTGTTGTAATCAGTGCAACAGTAAAAGCTGAGTAAGTGGAAAGGGTGTGTTGTGTTTCTCATCACATCGTGTATGTTGGTGTAATAGTCACACTATCAGCCGCATCGATCAGATATTTCAAACTAAAACACACACGCAGCTATTGATGTTATCGATGCTGAGTAAAGATTAGAAACTGCATTCCTTAAATCTCAGACGACATCTTCACAATAACAAAAACTGCAAAGTATATTTTGAGTTAAAATGACTGTCGTTCAGAATCCCTTCCTGAGAAATGGTTGGACTCCAGTTAAAACATGTCCCTGACCACAAACACTGCCAGAACTGAACATTTGCTTTTTAGTTCAGATTTGCAGCTGTAGTTTAATTTGACAACAACAATAAGACCAATCACATGAGATTTACCCACAGAATCTTGTTCAGAGGAGTCATAACAGTTGAGAAACAGGCCCTTCGGCCCAACCCATCCATGCTGACCAAAACCAACCAAGTCCCATTTGCCTGTGTTGGCTCAGATCCCCCTGTCAGTATTTCCATGTCTCTGTTCAACTGTCACTCTCGCTTCCTCTGGCAGCACATTCCTGAGACCCACGCTATCGGATCACCGGCTGTGCCCTACATAACCAGATTTACCGAAGGGCATGTTGTACTTTGAAAGGAAAATGTCAGGTGAAAACACAGCGACGCAGTAAAAATGTCTTGAGGTTCAATTTGTTCATGGTTTACAGCGGCCTGTCCTGGAAGTATTTCTGATCAGCGTGCTGCCTTGTCTAACTCATTGTCAACATCTTCAAACATCATTTCCCTGTTTCCACCTTCCATGTCCCAAATACCCCTCCCCACCTTCCTCCTGCAGCCTCTACTCGGGAAGGAGGGAGTTTGACAGGGTGGAGGGTGGTGGAGAATGTGTTGTATTAGTGATGACAGTGCCTCTCCCTGTTTGTGTGCAGCGGGTGCTGTTGACCCCTCCTGGGTATGTCCCCACCCAGGTCGCCGTGGTTTTCTGTGCCAGGATTTCCCTGGTGCCCTCCTGCAGGGGTTGGCTGTGCCCTCAGTCCACCCCCTTCTCCCCGTGGGCAGTCAATGCCAGCTTGAGACCCCAAAGCAGTTGGTCCTTCATTGCGGCTTCCATCACCATCTCCCGCCCCCTTCGTCCTGATCGGTACAGTCTGCACTGGGGTGATGATCCCCCGCTGCCCAAGGCCTCACTGCGGTGTGTTCCAGTGGGGTTCCCAGCCTCGTGCTACCTGGATACGGACTCGTCATTCCCAAAGGAACCTCGGATCTCTCTGTCACAGGACATCCTGTGACAAAGGGGTTTTATCCCGGGGGCCGCGGGGACTCCAAGAGGCTTCACATTGTCCATGGCCCCCAGGAGCTGTTCCCTCGGAGGGAAACTGATGGACTCAGGACGGCCTCTGCTATCGATTCCCTCACTGCTGCAGCTCCTACCGTAATGCTTCAATCAGGTCCCTACCCCCACCCACCCACTCAGGGACACAGCTCTCTCCCCCCTCCCTCAGGGACACAGCTCTCTACCCCCTCCCTCAGGAACACAGCTCTCTCCCCCCTCCCTCAGGGACACAGAACTCACCCTCCCCTTCTTCAGGGACAGCTCTCTACCCCCTCCCTCAGGGACACAGCTCTCTCCCCCCTCCCTCAGGGACACAGAACTCACCCTCCCCTTCTTCAGGGACAGCTCTCTACCCCCTCCCTCAGGGACACAGCTCTCTACCCCCTCCCCTCAGGAACACAGCTCTCTGCCCCCCCCCCCCTCAGGGACACAGCTCTCTGAGCTCTCCCCCCCCCCCTCAGGGACACAGCTCTCTGTCCTCCTTCTTCAGGGACATAGCTCTCTGAGCTCCCCCACCCCCCCTCAGGAATCCAGCTCTCTGCACCCCCCTCCCTCAGGGACACAGCTCTCTGAGCTCCCCCCTCCCTCAGGGACACAGCTCTCTGCCCCTCCCTCAGGGACACAGCTCTCTGAGCTCCCCCCCCCACCTGCCTCAGGAACACAGCTCTCTGTCCCTCCCTCGCATTGAGTTGATGACCCAGTGGTTATGGTGAGGTATTGAACTCTCCCCCCCCCCCCCCTCCTCTTTGAGCTGGGGCAGTGAAGCAGGGGATCTCTTCCCCAGTGCCCACATCCCCTTCTTTCCCGGATCACTAACAGTGAGCACCCTGCAAATCTACTTCCTTGGTTGTCAGGTGACCACCTCAGGATGTGTAAAGCACTATATAAATGCACATCTTTCTTCCTCAAGCAAGCAGACCACTGCCATTACCCAGTCTGACAGCTGCCTGACTAAGGAGGGGGGGGTGTCTATCCATGGACAGACTGGATATTACAGGGACACACTCATCTCGATCCAGCCTTAACCTGTGAGTCCTGAATCCTCACGGAATATCTCATTTCCTCAAACAACTGTTGTATCTCTCATTAAATCCCATAGCTACGCAATGTCTCGTTGTTGATAAAGGAGATTTATGACTCTGTCAAACAACAGAAACATTTTGCAGACAGGTTAAATATTGTATATAAACAGGACATCCTGAATGTGCTGCATGCCTGACCATTCACTAATCAGAATTTCCGATTTAGAATTAACTTTACCTCAGCACTGGTTCCACTCCAGATGGTTTGTTCAGGATGAGCTGGACGCCAGGTGGTTGGTCAGTCAGTCACTGGGCAGTGCGTCAGATCAGACCCAGGCAGTTCCTGTCAGTCTCTCAGTCACCATTCACACAGCCAGCCCGCGACAGCAGGAGATGTGCTGGTCACACGGTCAAAATCAGAGCATTCATAATGAATCTAGAATTAATCCTGACAGGCAGGGAGTCAGTGCTGAGGGAGTGCCGCACTGTCAGAGGGTCAGTGCTGAGGGAGTGCCGCACTGTCAGAGGGTCAGTGCTGAGGGAGTACCGCACTGTCAGAGGGTCAGTGCTGAGGGAGTGCCGCACTGTCAGAGGGTCAGTGCTGAGGGAAGGCCGCACTGTCAGAGGGTCAGTGCTGAGGGAGTGCCGCACTGTCAGAGGGTCAGTGCTGAGGGAGTGCAGCACTGTCAGAGGGTCAGTGCTGAGGGAGTGCCGCACTGTCAGAGGGTCAGTGCTGAGGGAGTACCGCACTGTCAGAGGGTCAGTGCTGAGGGAGTACCGCACTGTCAGAGGGTCAGTGCTGAGGGAGTGGGCACTGTCGGAGGGTCAGTGCTGAGGGAGTGCCGCACTGTCGGAGGATCACTGCTGAGGGAGTGCCGCACTGTCTGAGGGTCAGTGCTGAGGAAGCGCCGCACTGTCAGAGGGTCAGTGCTGATGGGGTGGGCACTGTCAGATGGTCAGTGCTGAGGGAGCGGCACATTGTTGGAGGGTCAGTGCTGAGGGAGTGCCGCACTGTCAGAGGGTCACTGCTAAAGGAAAGCCACACTGTGGGAGGATCGGTGCTGAGGGAGTGCTGCACTATCGGAGGGTCAGTGCTGAGGGAGTCAGCACTGTAGGAGGGTCAGTGTTGAGGGAGTGCCGTACTGTCGGAGGTTCATTGCTGAGGGAGCGCCACACTGTGGGACGGTCAGTGCTGAGGGAGTGCCTCACTGTCGGAGGGTCAGTGCTGAGGGAGTGCCTAACTGTTGGAGGGTCAATGCTGAGGGAGTGCTGCACTGTCGGAGGATGAGTGCTGAGGGAGTGCTGCACTGTCAGTGGGTCAGTGCTGAGGGAGCACCAGACTGTCGGTGGGTCAGCACTGAGAGAGTGCTGCACTGTCGGTGGGTCAGTGCTGAGGGAGTAGGCACTATCGGTGTGTCAGTACACTGGGCAGTTACGCTGGTCTCTGGGAACAGGGTGAGGTGTGTCTCGTTGTTCCACTGCTCCCTCAGCATCATCACTCATTTCGACAGCTCAGACAATCACATGGTTCTGTTCCATGCTGTTCCCAAGCCACATTTTTGCAGTTTTTTTGCGAGGAACAGTTTCCCAGCAGAATGTTCCATTGTTTTTATAACAATCAGTCATCATTTTGAAAGTTAATTCCTTCCATTCAAGCATTCTTCCCTATTGGAGGTTACCAAGTTGACGTTGTACTGACCAGTCTGTTGCTGAGTTACTCAACAATTAAATCAGGAAATTGACCCTTGATTCTATTTTTTTCAGAATAAACCAAATCTGACTGTTTCGGAGGTGGGAAGTGTGGGAGAGAGGGTTTGTGTGTTCTCCCAGGCAACTGTCGTCAGCTGATCTCCTAAGGTGGGAAACACTGTAGGAAATGAGAAATCTCCCTGTGCTGGGATCCGAGAGGAATTTAAACAGTGGATCTCACATCATGGGAGTACCGAGAGGGGAGAGTAAACACCTCACTGTCAGGTGGCACTGTCCATAAAATAGTTTAGTCACGGTTTTGAAAATTCAAATTTTCAAATATATTACAATTGTAAATATATTAATGGAGTTTATTTAATTATTGTACATTCAAACTTGGTTGTCATCTCCAGAAGCATATTTTATTAAGACTGTATTCAATCAGCAATGTAACAATGTGAGGTTGGGTCGAATTTCAGGTAAATATCTGTACAATTTGTGTCATGTTGAGACGTGATGGAAAGGATCGATTGAGAGCATTTTAAAAATCCTTTATTTAAACATTGTTACAACCTGGGTAATCATGGGGAGACTGTAAAGGTGTTACGGACTTAGAGAGCTATCTCGCCAGATCGTGTTGAGATGAGATGAGTTAATGACTGAGTGAACCACCCACATGAATCCAGGACAAGGAGGGCTGTTTAATAAAGGTCCACCCCCTAACATCCCAAGAATTTGTATTTTCATTCACCATGGTGTCCAGGTATCACTGGCTGGGCCAGTGTTTATAGCCCATTGCTATCTGGCCTGGAGGAGGTGGGGGTCAGTTGCTTCTTGAACTGCTGCAAGTTTTACGGCATTTCCAAGGTGTCTCTGGGTGGTTGATGCCCTCTAGCATCACAGGATCTTTGGGGCATGTCTACAGAGCATCATGTAGGTGGTACACACTGCTGCTACTGAGCATCGGGGGTGGGGGTGGGGGCGTGGAGAGGCAGAGGGAGTGGACGCAATTAACGGGGCTGCTTTGTCCTGGATGGTGTTGAGCTCCTCGAGTGTCGTTGCTCATCCAGGGCAAGTGGGCAGTATTCCCTGACCCTCCTGAGTTGTGGGTAAGTGGGCAGGCAGTGGGGGGACATGAATAGGAGGTGGTTAACACTGTGTTACCTCTGTACTGACAATGCTGTGGGTGCACCTCTGACACAACTCCTTGACATTGTTGAGGATGGCAGCGTACACCAGGGGGTGGATACACATGGTGAGAGTGAGCAGACACTTGCTCACCTGGTAGACAGTGTATATGTCACTGGGCCTCCCCTTGTCCAGGTCGTGTAAGCGGCGGTATAGGTTAATGTTTCTCAGGATGGTGAAGGGGATGAAGGATACAATGTACAACACAATGACAGCACAGACCAGCAGAGCTACCTGCCTCCTCTCTGAGCCAGTCACTGTCTGACTGCTGTGCACCTTCCAGAATATACAAACGTAGGAGAAGGCAGTCACTGCAAAGGGGAAGGCACAGCCGAAAACAGCAAGGAACAGGCTGTAGGAGAAATACCGTGGGAGCAGCTCATCGTTGGAGGAGCCCAAACACTCGCTTCTGTTCCTGGCCGTTTCCACTTCAGAGAAGACAAATGTCGGGGAGGTGATGATGATGGAGAGAGTCCAGCTGAGCAGACTGACCAACCAGGCGTGTTTGGGCTGGATGTACTTGTGGGTAAACAGGGGGTGAACAATCCCCAGGTAGCGGTTAACGCTGATACAGGTGATCAGGAACATACTCCCGTACAGGTTACAGGTGAACAGGAAGCGCTCGATCTTACAAAGTGCCTGCCCAAAGATCCAGTCCTTATCGTTGGAGTAATAAACGATCAGAAGAGGCAAGGTGGTGATGTACACCAGGTCATTCACTGCGAGGGTAAAGGCGAAGATGATGCCCGTGTGCCAGGTCTTAACCTTGCTCAGGAAGAACCAGATAGCCAGAGAGTTGGCGATAAAAGCCCAGATGAACTCAATGCTGAATATTGGAGGCAGTAAGGCCTTCTGGACATCAGCAAATGAAGCATTGGTTGACATTTTCACTCCCTCCGCCAGTTCCACTTGTCTTCAGCTGATCCAGTTTTCAGTTTCCAACAGCTCCTTGTTTGAAGGATGTGTGTGTGGGGGGGTGTTGGGGGGAGGTGTGAGATAGAGAGAGGGATCACTGGTATCTGTCACTGCCCACTTCCTGTGGATAGAATGGTAAATGTGAGACTCACAGAAACCCAAGAGGTGCCTCTAACCCTCACCCTTTGACACCGTTACTCTGCCGATCCTGAGCTTCTGGATTCAACAACGTTTCAGTTTGAACCTGAACAAAAAAAAAACCCCAGGAGAAGGCCAGTGCCCTGAGGGAAAATGAGAGGGTGGGGGTAAAGCTTTCAGGCTGTGGTTAATCAGAATTATCAGCCAGGCCTCAGCAAGTGAGACACAAGGGGCGACTGGGTGGTAGCCTTTGAAAAAGAAACACCCAGTTTCCCATCTAATTGATTCGATCACCCAAACAGAAATGTCAGGGATTCACCTGCATTCCCAGGGCAGGGTCCCAACTCCAAACCATTCATTAACAGGAATTCTTGGGGGGGGCTCTGATTGGACAGAGGGGGCAGCTGGGGGGCCTCTGATTGGACAGAGGGGGCAGCTGGTGGGCCTTAGATTGGACAGAGGGGGCAGCTGGGGGGCCTCAGATTGGACAGAGGGAGCAGTTGGTGGGGCCTCTGATTGGACAGAGGGAGCAGTTGGGGGGCCTCTGATTGGACGAGGGGGAAGCTGGTGGGACTTTGATGGGGGGGGGGGCAGGTGGTGGGACTTTGATTGGACAGAGGGGGCAGCTGGGGGGCCTCTGATTGGACAGGAGGGCAGCTGGGAGGACTCTGATTGGACAGAGGGGACAGCTAGGGGCACTCTGATTGGACAGGGAGCAGCTGGGGGAACTCTGATTGGACAGAGGGGGCAGCTGGGGTGATTCTGATTGGACAGTGGGGTCAGCTGGGGTGATTCTGATTGAACAGTGGGGTCAGGGGGACTCTGATTGGACAGAGGGAGCCGCTACATTATCTGTTGGAAGCAAACTTATGGAGAGAGCAAAGGAAATGGTGAAAATCCCCAGCAGCTTTCAGAGTATCATTTTCATGCATTGAGTGATTAAATTGAGGGTATGTAGTGCCTGAGAGTGTGGAGGAGGCAGCTGTAGGTTGGTCTCTGAATAAAAACCAAATATTGTGGATGCTGGAAATCTGAAACAAACATAGGTAATGTTGGAGAATCCGAGATAGTTCCAGTGTTCCTTCAGGAAACGAGAGCAGCCAAATCCACCAGGGTGCCTGTGTTAGTTGGAGCTCTGTGGGTCCCAGTCTGAGATTCACATTCCACTGATCAAAGACATTTCTCCTCATCTCTGTTCTGGGTTCTCCAGGCTGGGGGGAAACTAACATCTCCCTGAACAAGTAATCTGTAATACTTCACTGAGACCACCCCACATTCATCAAAACTGCAGGTAAGGCAGAGTCAGCTTACAAGGTCTGTCACTGCAGGTAACGCCTTTTGGATTTCCCAGGGGAGATTTCAACTCATGTCCGTGCTGTTGGACTGGACCTTCAGATTATCTGCCACCTCCAAACGAACCCCACCACCAGGGATATATGTCCCTTCCCACCCTTTCTGCTTTCCGCAAAGACCGTTCCCTCCGTGACTACCTGGTCAGTAACCACGCCCCCCCCCCCTACAACCCACCCTCCCATCCTGGCACCTTCCCCTGCCACCGCAGGAACTGCCACCCCCTCCCTCACCTCCATCCAAGGCCCGAAAGGAGCCTTCCACATCCATCAAAGTTTTACCTACACATTCACCAATGTCATTTATTGTATCCGTTGCTCCCGATGCGGTCTCCTCTACATTGGGGAGACTGGACGCCTCCTAGCAGAGCGCTTTAGGGGACATCTCCGAGACACCCGCACCAATCAACCACACCGCCCCGTGGCCCAACATTTCAACTCCCCCTCCCACTCTGCCGAGGACATGGAGGTCCTGGGCCTCCTTCACCGCCGCTCCCTCACCACCAGATGCCTGGAGGAAGAACGCCTCATCTTCCGCCTCGGAGCACTTCAACCCCAGGCACTTCAACAGTTTCCTCATTTCCCCTTCCCCACCTCACCCCAGCTCCAGTCTTCCAGCTCAGCACTGTCCCTATGGCCTGTCCTACCTGCCTATCTTCCTTTCCACCTCTCCACTCTACCCTCCTCTCTGACCTATCAACTCCGTCCCCACCCTCACCCCCCTCTCATTTATCTCTCCACCCTGGAGACTCCCTGCCGGTATTCCTGATGAAGGGCTTTTGCCTGAAACGTTGATTTTCCTGCTCCTCGGATGCTGCCTGACCTGCTGTACTTCTTCAGATTACCCTGTTACTGCACATCACTCCAAAATAGTTGAAAACGCAATATCTGGTTGGATTGGCTGTATGCAAATAAGCTGCCCACTCCAGCAACAACAACTGTATTCCATAGTAGCATTTCATTGACTGCCCAGCTCCCTAGGACATGCTGAGGATTTGAATGGCGCTACAGCAATGCAAGTCCTACAAGGCTGGGTCTGGATGGGTTGCTCTTCGGCAGGTTGGTGTGGACTTGTTGGGCCGAAGGGCCTGTTTCCACACTGTTAGTAATCTAATCATCTAATCTGTAAGTGGGTGGCACGGTGGCACAGTGGTTAGCACTGCTGCCTCACAGCACCAGAGACCCGGGTTCAATTCCCACCTCAGGTGACTGACTGTGGGGAGTTTGCACATTCTCCCCGTGTCTGCGTGGGTTTCCTCTGGGTGCTCTGGTTTCCTCCCACAGTCCAAAGATGTGCGGGTCAGGTGAATTGGCCATGCTGAATTGCCCGTAGTGTTAGGTAAGGGGTACGTGTAGGGGTATGGGTGTGTTTCGCTTCGGATGGTCGGTGTGGACTTGTTGGGCCGAAGGGCCTGTTTCCACACTGTAAGTAATCTAATCTGACTGTACGATCTGCACGTTTTAAAAACGGAGCCGTGGGCACAGTCGAGGACCTCCAGTAACAAAGATCAAAGTGCAGCACGTCTCGTCAGAAGGTCTGTGTCCAAAAATAAGCGCATGGGGCAGCTGCTAAGTTTAAACTTGACAGTGTACACTCAGAATTATTTTCACCGGGCCAGGTAAAGTTAAAATGGAAAAGAACTCACAGCTCTCGGTGTGGGTACCTTAAATTCGGGACAGAGAGCAGGCACCCAGCAGTGTCTCTGCCCCACACTGAGGTCGGGTTCAAACTCCTGTCTCTCCCGAGATTCAATCAATTCAGTAAACACGGAGCCTCGGATACTCCACAGTGCTGGCATCCTGGGCCGTTTGGTAATTTTAGCCTTCTGCTCGAGCTGAAATAACGCCAGAGAGAGAGTTCCCCGTCACCAAGTCCCCCTTTATTTAAACATGCACAGTCCATGGCACCGACCCTGCTAGGACAGATCTGGCTCCCTGAGTGAGCAAGGACCCCTGAGTGTTTTTTGTGTGTGTGTGTGTGTGTGTGTGTGCGCGCGTGGGTGTGTGTGTGTGTGTGTGTGCGTGTATGTGTGTGTGTGTGTGCGCGTGTTGTGTGTGTGTGTGCGCGTGTATGTGTGTGTGCGCGTGTATGTGTGTGTGCGCGTGTATGTGTGTGTGCGCGTGTGTGTGTGCGCGCGTGCGTGTGTGTGTGTGGGTGTGTGCGCGCGTGTGTGTCTGTGTCAGCCAGGGCTCCCTGATTGGACCCAGTTAACAGCCCCAATCAGGGTTGAAAGGTGACTTTATACAGGTTCGAAAATCATAAGGGGCACAAATAGAGTTAACGGTAGGTGTCTATTCCCTAGGATGGGGAATTTCAAGACTAGCGAACACATTTTTAAGGTGAGAGGAGAGAGGTTTAAAAAGGACAGAAGGGGCAGCTTTTGTTACACAGAAAGTGGTTCGCATGTGGAATGAAATTCCTGAGAAGATTGTGGATGCAGGTACAATTACAATGTTTAAAAGATATTTAGTTAAGTCCATGAATAGGGAAGGTTTGTAGGGATATGGGCCTGGAGCAGGCAAGTGGGACTAGTTTAGTTTGGGATTATGGTCAGCATGGACTGGGTGGGCCGAAGGGTCTGATTCCATGCTGTGTGAGTCTATGACTCTATTACAGGAGATGAGGCCATGTTCAAAATGGATCAGAAGGATTTTTCATATCCACCTGAGAAGGCCAATAGGATTTCATTTTCAGCCAGCACTGACCGTCCAACAGCGCCCACTCCCCCAGCACTGACCGTCCAACAGCGCCCACTCCCACAGCACTGACCCTCTGACAGTGCGGCCCTCCCTCAGCACTGACCCTCTGACAGTGCGGCCCTCCCTCAGCACTGACCCTCGGACAGTGCGGCACTCCCTCAGCACTGACCCTCGGACAGTGCGGCACTCCCTCAGCACTGACCCTCGGACAGCGCGGCACTCCCTCAGCACTGACCCTCCGACAGTGCCCACTCCCTCAGCACTGACCCTCCGACAGTGCCCACTCCCTCAGCACTGACCCTCCGACAGTGCGGCACTCCCTCAGCACTGACCCTCCGACAGTGCGGCACTCCCACAGCAGTGTGTGTCAGGCTGGATTTCTGCCTTACACTGACAGTTTCCTGACCCCGAGATGGAGCTGTCTCGGCCTCTTTTGCTGCTGCAGACTTTTTGAAACGGTATTTGAACAGGATGAGTTTTTGGAGAGCAAACCTTCTCACCCCATCGAACCACGTGGCTGTGATTTGAGTCTCCTAAAATAGTGTTCCTTCTGACCAAATTCCAGCCCAGAAAGGCTGGTTGCCATTGCCTGTAAATGTTCACTGATCCAAGTACATTATCCAAAGCCTCTGTGTGTTATTGAGAACACGCCAATTGTTTCCCAGAGCAAAGAAGGTGCAACGATAAAATATATTC
Source organism: Hemiscyllium ocellatum (assembly GCF_020745735.1). Classification (NCBI taxonomy): domain Eukaryota; kingdom Metazoa; phylum Chordata; class Chondrichthyes; order Orectolobiformes; family Hemiscylliidae; genus Hemiscyllium; species Hemiscyllium ocellatum. The sequence continues at coordinate 3,018,191 of NC_083445.1, read as the reverse complement.
CCCTACTCTCCCCGAGAGAAAGAAATCATTTAACAACCGTATTACGGTTAAGGGAATGAAATTCCAATCACACTGCCCCGATCAGATTTAATGATATCACTGGAAGCTATAAACATGATCCAAATCACAGTTAAAACATCTTCTCTCATGGTTACCTGCCAACAATCCAGAATTTTTGAATGCTTTTGCAAGTGGGAATTCTGTTCCGTGAAGCAACCGCGTCCTTATTTTAGACAGTTCCTTTCTTGTAGCCTGTTTGTTTAACTGTTTCGTCTGTGCAGCCTGTTATTCAGAAAAATGTGTTCACAATGGGTGGATACAAACCATGCACTTGTTACTTCCTGTGTGAGATTTGAACAGGAAACCCATTTCAGTTTGAGTTCTTATCACACTAGAAAAAAAAAAGCACTTTTACAGCATTTTGAGCTTTTGGCCGGACTACGTTTTGATTCCAAACTCTTGCAGCTGAGTTCTCAGCTTGATCCGTGGTTGGAAGGGAACAATCACCTCCTGTTCCACTGGCTCTTCTGCAAAGGACCAGTGGTTTTCAGCGTGGATCCCTCACCCATTGACACCTAACCATGGATACAGGCTCCAAGCGGAGGCATGCCGTAGTTGAATGTCCCACAAACTTCCAGGTTCACATGACAATCAGTATTTGCTGAAAATTCCTTCAGGGATGCTGCGGTCACCTGATGGGGCAGGAGCTATTGCCCCAGGAGAAGGTGATGGGCCGAGTGGAGGGGCATTCCAGCACCCTCCTGATTAGTGTCTTGGGGGAAGTCAGGAGGGGAGTTACTCGCTGCAGGATTCCAGCCTCTGACCTGCTGTTGTGTTTGTAGAGTGAGTCCAGTTTTAAGTTGCTGGGTAATGGTAGCCCCCATGATGTTGATAGTGGGGGGATTCAGTGATAGTGGCACCACTGAATGTCAAAGGGCTGTGGTTAGATTCTCTCTTGTTGAAGATGGCCTCAGTGTTGTCTGAATGTTCCTACCACTTAACATGGACATGAACTGTTTCAGTATCTGAGGAATTGTAGATGGTACAATCATCATGAAACTTTCATCTCCTTCCCTTACAGTGCAGACTGATGCTAACAAAGCTCAGAGTGAAATACTAGCTGAATATCTCTGAGAGATTACAGCATTTTTTATTATTCCAAACAACCCCAGAAACCGTGAAGTGCTTTGGAATGTCCCGAAAGGCGCTATGAAAATGCAAATCTTTCTGCCTCACAGGAGGCAGCCTGAGCCAGTCTCTGAATTTCTGTATCCACAATGGACGTCCCGAACACCAACACAGCTCATGCATTTAATTAAAATCAGACACAAAATTGATTCATTCATTGAGATAACCACAGACAATGAACTATTTTTCCCTTCGGTACGCCAAGCAGTGATTTCACAAATAGCTCCAAAATTAACATTGAATCCGAGTGGACAAATATTGACTTGGATGCTGTTGTGCTACCATTACATAATAAACAGCAAACACAAACCCAGAAATAACGCTGTGGTTGCAAGTCTGAGGGAGCAACACTTTCAATACAGCCACACGTTCCAATGGTCTCCAACCCTGAGCGTTGTTCAAATGCTCAAAATCCGGCAGGTTCACTAACGGTTTTATTTATTCACAGAATGACAGTGTCACATGAAGCTGTCTCCACCAGCACAGCACTGAAATATCACCCTCAGTGAGACTTAGCATGGCCTGAGACTCACTGACAACTAAATGCAGGAAATTACTGGGTGGGGGATGCCTACCGTCAAGGTGAAAGGTCATGAGGAAAAATTCATTCATCCAGAGGCTGGTGGGAATCTGGGAAGTACTGCCTGGGAGGATGAACATGATCTAATTTGATTTGATTTATTGTTGTCACGTGTACCTGAGTACAGTGAAAAGTTCTGTTTTGTGAGCAGTACAGACAGATCATAACAAACAAGGACATACAGTCCATAGGGCGTTTAGACAGAGCAATGCACGTGGATTACATCTGCACAGGAAGTGCACTACAGCAAGATCACCATTAGAGTGGAAATCAGAGAGGTCCATTCAGCTGGCTACTAACGTCAGAGAAGAAGCTGTTCTTCAAGCTGATAGTGGAGGCTGGAAACCTCACAACCTTTAAGAAATCCTTGGATGTGCATTTAAACATTGCCAGAACATTGAAAACTTTGGGTCAAATGCTGGGAAGTGGGATTAGTGGAGAGAGGTTGATGCAGACTCAATGGGCTGAAGGTTCTCTTGTTACTGGATAACTCAATGACTGACTCTATGATAGGAAGGTGTAACTGTGGAGAGGTAATGCAGGGTTCCTTGCTTGTTCCGGGTGACAATCAGCTACACACACTGTTGATGAGCAGTAGGACATCTAATTTAATGTCATACATTATTCACTCAGTCTTTAAAAGGTCAATGAAAGAACACATCACAACGCTTGACAAGAAATAAACCTCGCTCCTGGTAAATCCTGAGCTGAGTGGGTTTCGCTTCGGCGGGTCGGTGTGGACTTGTTGGGCCGAAGGGCCTATTTCCACACTGTAAGTAATCTAATCTAACCTCAATCAGAAGAAGCCCTTGTACTGTTTCCAGCTGCCTGTCCCATCATGTTCCCTTCCACCCCTCTAACACTGCCCTACAGCAATACACAAACCAAATGGATGTGGTTTCCTTCCAGATTCCTTTCTGTTAGAACCTGCGTGTTGTTAACTCTTACAGCTGATGGGAAAGTTGCAATAAATGACCAGAAAGCAGCTGATTAAACTGATCATCCATTTCCAGGAAACCACATTTCATCTCAGACATCTGGTTTCTCGTCAGTGTGTCTTCAGCTAGACCTTGCCTGCAGTTAGATCTGAAACTTCCCATCTATTTATTCACTTACAGACTAGACCAACAGTTGGTGCTAGTTCAAAATCCCCCTGAGAGGATGAGTCCCATTCTGACCTGCTGCTGCCCTTCGGGTGCACACCTACCTTTTTTACTGTTCCTTTTTCATACGAATAGAGTAAATGGAGAGAGCCACCCGCTGCTACATTCTCTGATAACACCTGGACAAGAACGCACTTGCCTCTTGGAGAGGTGCGACTGACAATAAACTGCTGTTGATATAACTTCATGCAAATACTGGCGCAATCAACACCCTCTTTTGATGCTGCGTATAGTGTTGCAATATGCTGTTCATATTTACCTTTCCTTTTTATAACCCCCCCAAAAAAAGAACATTCAACCAGGGTGGGGCTGCAGAAAAAGATCATTTCACGCCTGCACCTAGCATTACCACCAGACAGTAAAGGTCATCATACCAGGAGCAGAAACACTGGCTAATGCACTGCATTAACTGGTAATCACTGGCTAATGAACCACATTAACTGGCTAACACTGGGTAATGCACATTAGCTACTGATAACCAGTTAATGCACCACATTAACTGGTTATCACTGGCTAATGATCCACAATAACTGGCTAATGCACTGCATTAACTGGCTAACACTGGCTAGTGAACCACATTAACTGGATAATGCACATTAACTGGTTATCACTAGCTAATGAACCACATTAACTGGCTAATGAACCGCATTAACTGGCTAACACTGGCTAGTGAACCACATTAACTGGCCAATGAACCACATTAACTGGCTAATGAACAGCATTAACTGGTTCGCACTAGCTAAAGAACCACAATAACTGGCTAACACTGGCTAATGCATAACATCCCTGCAAACATTTCTTAATCATGTACTTATCTCAATGTCTTTTAAACTTTGTAGCTGTCCCCACAACCACCCCTTCCTCTGAAAGTTCCTTCCACACATGAACCACTTCCTGGGTAAAACAAATTACCCATCTTCTTAAAACCTTTCTCCTCTCACCTTAAAAACCTGCTCCCCAGTTTTGAAATCCCCAACCCGAGGGAAAAGACACCTGACAGTCACCTTATCTATACCCCTGATGATTTTACAAACCTCTACAAGGTCACCCCTCAGCCTCCTACGCTTCAGTGAAACATCCCAGCCTCTCCAACCTCTCCTTACACTCACCCTCCATTCCTGCCAACATCCTGGTAAATCTCTTCTGAACCCTCTCCTGTTTATTAATATCCTTCCTATTAATAATAGAATGTGGTTCATTAGCTAGTGATAACCAGTTAATGTGCATTATCCAGTGTTAACCAGTTAATATGCATTATCCAGTGTTAGCCAGTTAATGTGTTCTAGCATTAAATCAAGTAACTATCTGCATTTTTATCTTATTTGGTTTTGCAGCATCAAAAGCACATTTACAAGGGCGATGCTCAGGGGTTATGTTAGAAGGATTAGATTATAAAAAAGATCGAATCAAAGTCTTCAAGATATGAACAGAAAAATCAAGGGGTAGATCAACTATCTCCACTGGTTGGGATCCCAGAATAGGAGGGATGTTGGGAAACACTTCTACACACAAAGGGTGGGAGAGGTTTGGAATTCTGCTCCACATACAGCAAGGAATGCTAAATCCAATTAATGCAAATCTGACACAGATACATTTTTGTTCTGCAAAGGTAATGAGGTGTGGCCCCAGGGCAGGTAGGTACCTGTTTAGGGAATTAAGCCTAATACCAGCTATGATCCCATTGGCTAGAACAGGCTTGAGGGGCTGAATGGCCTATGTGATCAAAAATGTGAGATTTATCATAGTTAGAGTTTGGATTTTAAATAAGTGGCATATGGGTTTTAGTTACTTTCGTGAAGGGTTTAAGAAACAAGGTCAGAAAGGCCTTTCTTAAGCAGGGACCCAAGCCCAGTATTGTATGAAGAGAACTGACTGCAAACGTCCTGGGCTGTTAATACATCATTTGTCTTGTGGGGTTTACACTGAAATCGTGTAAACATTGAAAGGCATTCACTTACCTTCAGTTTGGGATTGAGTTCAGCTTAGAAAACCAAGATATTGAAGACGTTTGGGGTAGGTTCAGGAGGAAGGGGAGGTCAGAAGAACATCGCTTCTCTCCCTCGAGCAGCGTGCAGCAGCTCAGGGAAATCCGTTATCTTTGTTTAAAAGTTGTGAAGCTTCCAGGCTGGGAACATTTGGTGAATGACAGTTTTATGGAGCATCCTTAAACTAGGCAAGAAAGGTGGAGAGATCCAAGAGGGAATTTCAAAGACTGCCCCAATAGCAGAGCAATTACATCTCGGGGATGTGTACAAGGCCTGACAGTAGATATCACAGACAGCTCACAAAGGAAGTAAGGGGAGACAAAGGAACTGACGATTGCGAACAGAGGGTTTTAAGTGGAAACAGTACTCACTCGATGTTAGAATGTGCCTACAGTGTTGCTCAAAAGAACAAATAGAAATGAGCGTGAGATCAGGAATGTGTTGGAACATTAAAACCTTGAGATACCCAAAGGTTCCCTCAGCAGAGGCACTGGGACAAGGACCAAGTTGGGAAGGTACAGAAGTGGAAACGTTCCAAGTCATTAACTGATGGTACGGAACTAGCTCATCTCAGTGACAGCAAGTTGCGAATGGATTGGTTTAATCTCACACTATTCTCAGGGAGAGCGATGGAGTTGGGAACTTTGAGAGCTAAGTGGCAGAGTTTGGCTGTAGTAGGTTGTAATGGATGTTTGTACACAGACCAGCCTTGTGAACCTCACATTATATTAGCCATCAGAATTCCACAGAAACACCAATCATCTGTTGGTTTCTGCAGGAGAGATTCTGGGTGACACATGGTCAGTGCACACACACGTGTGAGAATTTTGCATGACTTGCTTTCCCCGTCATCTCTTGGTGGGAAGCTGCATCTAACTGGTATGTAACTGATACACGCTGCAGTGACCAGCTGATTTGATTCAATACAGCCAGACTCTGAATTCAATCATCAGGGTTCCTCTGCCCCATTCCTCTTAGCCCAACTGGCAGGCCGTTCCTGGGGGGGGGGGGGGGGGGGCCTGGTGCTGAGGTGACTGGATGAAGCTGCTGAGATCATCTCCAACACTGACTGCTACAAGCAAAACAGATGGGAGGGAAATTCTACCAATACTGATGGGCACAGAGAGCTGGAACTCTCATGTGAAATTGTGCACGTTATTGATGTTCACTCCGTTACACTGACATTGTATCCCACAGGTAACCAGGAACTTGTGAGAATCAGTGCTCACTCACTCAGTGGCTAGGAATCTCTGGCAGTCAGCACAGAAAGAACATCTGATCTTTTCGGGATGTTTATTTTCCATGTGCCTGATACTAAGCACGGCTCGTTCTGAGGTTTGTCCCCTTAACGTGGTTCTCAATCCAGTTCCTGAGTCACAACCCTCTGAGAGTGAGAGACAGGGACAGAGCACTCACTCTGTCACTCGCACCAACAACCCCCGTTCCTCCTAGATCTCAGCACCGCCCCCCCCTCCACTCCCCAGGGCCCCATCCCCATCATAATGACCCGCTCTACAACACTTTTGCTCGAGTTGTTACAGGAAGAGCACAGATCAAGTGAGACTGCCTTTGCCTCCTGGTGTAAATGTAGGTAACTCCTGACTCTCAGACTCGAGGGAAGAAATAGCTCATACTTCTCAGTGTAATCTACTGGACGTCCTTTCTGAGACACACCTAACCAGGTAGCAGCAGCAATAATTCCTGTGGAGTTCCCCTGGTCACCTTCCCCCCCATCCCAGCTACTGTGCCTCTGTCTCAAAGGTAACGTTCAAGAGGATCTCGCTCCAAAAACTCAACATTCACCCCTACCCCCCAATCCAAATACTGCTGCTGTTGTATACTTTGGTCTTTAAAACTTGCCCCTCAGCCTTTCCGGTTTATATTGTGTGAGATGGAGAGTCCCTGGGAGTTAATCCACACTCCCGTCCCTCAACACTGGCAGTGTTAGGCTGCATCACTGTATAACCCAGAGCTTCAGGTGTGGCCTATTAAGTGGAGAAACCATTATCTGAATCAAACAAAATTGTTTTTATTGTCCCCGTGCTGTCTTTGGTTTTTTTTTCCATTTCTGATCAATGCCTCATTTTGCCTTTCCTCGGAGGTTGACCCTTGGCCTTGGACCTCTGACCTTGATGACCTTTATTCTTGCGCACGGAGCCCCTAAATTTGGAGTGGATCAGGCGAGACCCAACAAGTCGGAGTTTCCTCCCTTGTAGCCTCCTCTTTTTGGTTCGGCCCGAGTCTGGGCTGGTGGGCCTCTTGCTGGCTACTTTCTCGGGATCCTTTGCCCGCTTCCTGACCGAGCGCGGGGAGTTGTTCCTCCTCTTCCTTTTTCCCTGCAAAGCTCCTGGAAATAGGTCTGAGGAAAAAGAAAAATTCAAATCAGCTCAGAAAACTATAATGCCGAGAAGTTAAAAAAAAAGCCGTCACAGTTGATAAACCCAGAACGCAAATTAATCGAATCTGCTTCAGCGGTGACGGGATGAGTCTCGGTGGGATAAAGGGAGGGGTTTGTGTATGCTCTTTAGTCAATACTGCATCCCATTCAAGAGATATTAGGTCAACTTTAACCATTAATCTACAGGAGCAGTTAGTATGAAACACTGTCCAAACCAGAGGAGGGGGATGTAAACTGCTCCTGTTGTGTTCTGCTTCTGTTGAACGATATTAAACACTCTGAGATATAGATTAATCATTTTTGCGCCCACAGACATTACACATTTCTGGAATGTTACTCCATCAGTGCTGTGGGGTCTTTACAATGATCTATTCCAAAAGCAGACCATGTCAGATTGCAGAGATGAACGGTGTCAGTCAGATTTGAGTGTACTCAATGTAGCCACAGAATGCTGTTTCAATCCAAATGAACGGCAGTAAGACAGCGTGGATCAAACCCAGCTCCCACCCACCCCCAACAAAACAAAGACACTCAGCCTGAAAACTGCATTCCCTATCTGCCCGGGGGCATACTCTGAAGGCTGCAACTAGGAAATTAAGTTTGTAAATCACATTTAAACAAAATTCAAATTCAAATTTACAAAAGATAAAAGCCATGTATTTCTTGAAGCAGCATAACTGATAATGTTCCTAGGAATCTCTCCAACTGACAGCATGAAGTTCATATATTCCTCATCATCACTTATCAGTTGGGAATTTATTGTAACGGATAATTAACAGTTACGTTCCTTCGAAGTGACCTCTGATTCCAGAGAACATTCACAGCAATAAAGGTCAAGGGTTCATGTTGGTGATAAGACCATGCAGAGATTGAGAGGGTATCAGACAGAAATTTGACATGACCATGTCAGAGAGCAGACAGCCCTCTCTATTGCAACGATAAACTGGAAGCTGAACAGATCTAACTCAAATACTTTGAGAATTAGAAGAGCAAGTTAAAAACCAAATGTTTTATTTTTGAGCTGAATGATGCAGAGCTGTTCTTGGAAACTGAGGGGGAGAACTCAACAGTACATAGGCTTCTGAGTCAAGGAAATTCTGCCTGACAACAGCACTCTGACTGAGCTACAGTGCATTAAAAAGCTGCGTGGACAGCAGAGAAAAATACACAGAGCCTACAGACTGAAAGCATCCATCTCCCTCTCTGCATGTGTGTGTGTGGGCGGGGGGGGGGGGGGGGGGGGGGGGGGGGGGGGGAGACAGACAAAAGACAAGCATTCTAACATGACCTAGGTCCAACTGATCAGCCACCTCTTTGCTGAAATCAAAAGGACTGAGAGAAAGTAATGTAACTGTGTCTCAGACATTTGATCTTTAGAATTCTGTTTCCTTCTATTGTCTTTTTTCACTTAAATATATGTTTTTCATCTATTTTGTATCTGAATGCGCATAAAATTGGAGTTTTGAGGGGACAGAGTTTCAATTGCTTCCTGGAGATTAGAAATCCTTTATGTTTTTGTTAGTGTGACAATAAATAATTATTCTTTATTATTCCTGTAGATACCTGGTGTGAACTGTTCTTGTCCTGAGTAGCCAGCAGTGGAACAAATAGATCGATTCGTTGGTTTCCCTGGGATTTTATACATACTGTTCCAGCTTTTTAGATTAGATTAGATTACTTACAGTGTGGAAACAGGCCCTTCGGCCCAACAAGTCCACACCCACCCGCTGAAGCGCAACCCACCCATTCCCCTACATTTACCACTTACCTAACACTACGGACAATTTAGCATGGCCAATTCACCTGACCCGCACATCTTTAGACTGTGGGAGGAAACCGGAGCACCCGGAGGAAACCCACGCAGACACGGGGAGAACGTGCAAACTCCACACAGTCAGTCGCCTGAGTCGGGAATTGAACCCGGGTCTCTGGCGCTGTGAGGGAGCAGTGCTAACCACCGTGCCACCCACGGTGAGGCAGCTTGTGGAATGGTGAGGAACAATTATCAGCGACACTTGCCAGTGAAGTCATCACAATTGTACTTAAAGGCATGTTTCTAAACATTTATGAACAGACCTGACACTGAAGGGAAGAGGAGAGATTCTCTTGAATTTTGTGTCTTTATCTTATGTAGATTGGACCAAGAGGTGCTAAATAAATAAACGGTGAATTTACATAGCAGACATGGAGATGGGTTTTTGGTTTTAAATAAATAAACCAAGTCTGACTGTCATAAAGACCGTTCAGTGATTTCCTTTTGGAAATCTACCATCTTTACCCGGTCTGGCCCCCCACCCTTCACAACTCCAGACCCACAGCAATGTGAGCAAGGCTGAAGCTCCCTCTGAAACCACTCAGTACCAGAGCAGGTAGGCAGGGGCAACAAATGCTGGACTTGCTGCTGACACCTATATCCCCACAACAGCAAACCCCACTCAAACTCTGCTGACATTGTCAAAGCTCAATGAACAGCGGCAATCTTCCAGAAAGCAAAATAAACCATTACCATCATCTGGTTCAACTCCGACTTCCTGGCGATAATACTCTCGGTCTGAGTCATTGTTAGACTGGTCACTCTGAACTCCTGGCTCCTCGGTACACGGATCCTCAACCTCCTCGTCATCTTGGGCACCCTCCGCATTCTTCTTCATTCCAGCCAGACTTCTTTTCCTGAAGTAAAGAAATGAAAATGAAGGATGTACATGCTGATGTTCAGAGCCAGCCATGATCGGTGTATCTGAGGCAGCCTCCCTCCCTGAGGCTCCGTGTGCTGCCAGCTGTTTCTGCCCTAACCTGCCTCACTCCCTGTCAGGATGCATTCGCAAACTCACTGCCACACCTCCCAGATACCGAGTGGGACAGCGTGGATCGAGACCAGATGTTTGTCCCTTGGCCAGTCATTCCAGAACCAGCCGTAGAGAGCTGTGCAAGTTCAGGCATTGAGCAGGATCTCTCAGTCTTGGTACCTTGCAGTCACTAACATCCCAGTTGCCTGTGCCATCTCTGACACTAATGGCTGGCCACACCTTATCAGTCTGTCAAAATGTCAGTCCTGTATATTTCTACCCACTCTCTGCTGCTGCTCACTTAACTCTCTCTCTCTGTCTGCCCCACCCCACCACAGGAAGGTGCGGATGGAGAGTGAGAGAGATGTTCTTGCTCACTCAGTTCAAGTTAGAATGGAAGGAGAGATTAGATGCATTATTATGTAAACAATGGGTATCCAAATGCAAATCAAGAGGGTAGCATTGGAGTTTTGAGTGAGTGATGCAGCTATGGGAGCAAGTGATCAAATCCAACACAAATTAGATGAATTCCATCATAGAAACAACAGCAGGTCATTCAACCCATTCTAGATTATATCTGAATATCAAACTCAATGCTATTTCCCCACCCCCACTGGCTTCAATCCATTGAGGACACTAGTCACCAGGAATTTATCAAGTTATGCCTTGAACCTGCTCAATGCCTGGACTTGCACAGCTCTCTACTTACTGGACAGGGGCAAACACCTGCACGCGATCCACCCGGTCCTGCTCAGTAAGGACTGTGGGAGGGGACATGAGTTCAGCTCCCATTGTTCAAAGGCCTGACAGCTTCCACAGTCTCTCCTCGCAAGGGAATCCCATCAGAGAGTGGTCAATGACTCCAGTATTATTGGATTATGCGACTCCCAAGGAGTTTGGGAGGGAGTTACACAGACCCAGGGCTGTCACTGTGTGCACTCCCCACGTTCAAAGTGAAGATGTGGAACAAACCTCCTCCAGGGAGAGTGCTGCTCTGGGTCACGGTGGGCTAGCACTGCCAGGGTGTGAGAGACGATGTAGATGGTATCAGTGGGATTGAGCTGCAGTGGTGGTGAAGGGAGAACACAGAGGGTGAGGGTGGGGTCACTCACCTGTGCAGCTCACGCTCCCTCTGTTTACGGCGAACGTCTCCCTCTTGTTTTCGGCGTCTTTCCTCTTTCAGTTTCTGTCGTTCCTCTTGCTGCTGAAGCGCTGCCTGCAGCTCCTCCTCGGTCTTTTCAACTGGGACCGAAAAGGAAGAATATTTCACACAGACTTTCATAAACACTGTTCTCCAGAAAATACTGCTTTCATCTCTTGCTTAATAGGAAAATGCTGACAAACCTGACCCAGTATTTATCAGACAGACCGTCAGAGAACACTTGACCATGAAAGCATCACAGTGGAATGGGGTCTTCATCTGACAGGGCATTGAGAGAGCAGGGGCTTTCGGAGCACAGAACACTGCCTTTGGACCCGACAGTGCTCCCAGCATAGGCCTGACGTTACAGGTCTGTCTGGGATCTAACTTGACTGTGGGAGCCTGCAGCACCAACAGATGGAGGCAGCTTCTCCCTAAACCCCTGAACACAGCGCTGCTGCTTTCATACAACAACGTTAGCAAAGCTCAAAAAGGAGGCTCTCAAAAACAGACAGAGCTTCCCACACTGCCCTCAACAAACTAACAAGGCCCCACCCCCAACAGGTGAGCCTGCGACCCCTGATCCCCCCACAGTGACAGGTGAGTCTGTGACCCCTGACCCTCACACCGACAGGTGAGCCTGTGACCCCTGATCCCCCCACACTGACAGGTGAGCCAGTGACTCCTGACTCCCCACACTGACAGGTGAGCCTGTGACCCCTGACCGCCCACACTGACAGGTGAGAATGTGACCCCTGACCCCCCACAACGACAGGTGACCCTAACCCCCCCACCAGCAGGTGAGCCTGTGACCCCTGACCCATCCCACACTGACAGGTCACCTGTGACCCCTGAACCCCACACCTACAGGTGAGCCTGTGACCCCTGACAACCCCACAGTGACAGGTGAGCCAGTGACTCCTGACTCCCCACACTGACAGGTGAGCAAGTGACCCCTGACCCCCACACCAGTAGGTGAGCCTGTGACCCCTGACCCCCCCCCCACACCGACAGGTGAGCCTGTCACCCCCGACCCCCCCCACACTGACAGGTGAGCCTGTGACCCCTGACCCCCCACACTGACAGGTGAGCCTGTGACCCCTGACCCCCCCACACTGACGGACGAGCCAGTGACCCTTGACCCTTCCTCTGTCCTTTCAGCCATACTTACTGAATGAGTGATACATCACTTGTCCATCACACATCCCCTCCTGAATCTTCACCAACTCCAGGCTCAGTCGAGGGCCAATCTAAGAGGCAGGATTGCACAGAGGGGGAGGGTTAGAGCTAAACATGAACATTCCTCCTCGAGGCCTTGGGCCTGAGATCAGAGTACAGACAGATTGCAGAGAGACAGCTCGCTGTGTCCCCGGTTAACTTGGAACCGGGGGCGAGGAACCCAGCTGGCAGTGTCCCTCACTCACTCACACTCTCTCATCACCATCCCTGCTGAGGGCAGTGACAGCAATGGTCTGAGGAGGGACTGGTTATATCAGCACAGTCCTGCAGTGTAACCTGGGATGGTCCGTTTGATATGGCTGATGCTTTAATTCCCCGATCCCCTTCTGTGTAACAGACACTGAATGTTTATTGACAAGATTCTGACAGACAGTAACAGCAGAGTGGTGCTGCTCCTCCCCAGGGGTCAGGCTATCCTCCAGATGGGAGCTGGGTGGGTACAGACTGTGAACACACTGACCTCAGTCAGTCGAATGGCACTCTGCTGAGTCTTCAGGTTCCCCCGACCTGCACAGGCCTGTGGCAGCTCCGTAATGTTGTGCTCTCCGTCCGGCTCAGCTTCACTCTCAGACAGATTGGCTCCCCTGAAGATCAGACAGAAAGAAACCGGTCAGAAACCCGCTTCATTAACAACTGGACAGGCAGACGGGGATTCAGGGCCCAGTGAAGGACCGCAAGAGAGGAGGAAAAAAACTGAAGTAACACAGTGCTGTGGTTCGACTCAGTTTGATGTTTGCAGATAAATGCACTGACAATTCTGTGAGAGGACAGAGGGTGGGGGAGGGAGTACGACAAATCCAGAGGGAAGTCATTCAGGCAGGAAGTCGTGTCATTAAACAGCCAGAAAACCCAAGGATCTGTAACTCAAACTGGCAATACACGAGAGTGACTGCATACTTTACATCCCTGTGCTACAATCCAGAAAGACAGTCAGTGAAGGATGCAACTGAAACCAATCTTTACACAACTTTATAGGATTTATGTACAAAGTTATACATCACAAACTCAAACATCCTCACCCCAAAACAACAGGTTCACTTAGTATCGATAGAGAACTACAGGTTAATGCTGACTATTTGCATGTAATTAATACAAAGTTAGTTAATCGTGAGCTGTAAATGAGTGAGAGCAGGATGTCACTGAATATGACAGATAGTGCCTGCCCCATACAGAGCGACTACTAGATATCCAGGGTCAATGGAACTAAACTCAAAGGGTGGTTTATCATCTCAGTGATGGCAGCAAAGTCTGCAGCTCGACTTTGATAAACTCTGGATTTTTCACAAGAGTCTGCCAGTATACTTCTAACAAAAAAAAGTTTCTTACACAAGGGAATAAAACAAATGCTACTACACCAGACAAAGTCAAGTGGAACAATCTCATTACAAATATTCTCAGCAACACTCACGCACAGAGACAAAGCTCAGTGAGGGATCCTCCCTATTCCAAGCGTGAAGCGCCGAGCTCAGCTGGATCAGATGTAACTGGGGGTTTGTTTTGCATATTTCTGTGCATTCACGAGATTCTATTTCTTCAGCAAATCCCAACAACAAACTGCCATCTCAATCTACGGCTTAATGAGGGCTCCCTGAACGCAGGACTCCGACATCCGAGTTGGACTCTGACAGCCTTCTCTTCCCACCCCCCAACCAGAGCTCTCTACTCACTTACTTTGAAACAACGCACAAACCCTCCCGGGCCCTGATCACTTGTAAACTGCTAACGACAGCACTTCTGCTGCTATGGGCCCCTCTGCCCAGTATATTGCAGCTTCTAGGCCCCTCCCTCTGCTGGCTGGAAAACCTAAGTCAACAACACCTCCCACACCCCCAGCACCCCCAACCCCCCCAAAAACCAGGCACGAGCTGAAATCCCATGGCTCAATAAACTAACAGCTGGAAATAACTTGGATCCGTTCACCAAAAACAAGCCAGTTCATCAGAGAAATGAAAAACTACAACTGATGGTCCTTTCCCTGTACAACCGAAACCCCCAACCAATGATAGGGCAGACCTTCCTAATGGGGCGGCGCTGACTCGGAAAGGATTCTGGATGAGTGGTGCTGGAAGAGCACAGCAGTTCAGGCAGCAGCCAATGAGCAGCGAAATCGACGTTTCGGGATAAACCCTTCATCAGGAATAAAGGCAGTGAGCTGGAAGCATGGAGAGATAAGCGAGAGGGGGGTGGGGTGGGGAGAGGGTAGCATAGAGTACAATGGGTGAGTGGGAGAGGGGATGAAGAGCTTCAGGGCAGAGGAAATGACCTGGCGGGCTGAGAGACTGTGGGACTTACTTGATCAGCATCTCACTGATATCCTCAAACCTGCTCATGCTCGGGAATTTTTCCTGAAGCAGCTTCTTCATTCCTCGGCTCATCCCGACAGGAATCACTTTAATGGAGCTGCAGACAGGCGAGATACAGCCATTACTGACATGGTTACACAGAAAGGCAGGAGACCATTCAGCCCCACCTGCCCAGCCTGTTACTAGGCCACAGTCAATCTGTTGTGATATACCCTAAGCTCAACAGACAACTAAACCCTAGCCTGGATATATTCAAGTGATCCCACACTCTAACAGGAAATGTTCTCCCCAAGGTTGGACACAGCAAAACTTTGCCCTGGTCTCAAACCCTCCCAAGGTGAAAGCCAGCATATCTCAGCAGGAGCTGCACCTTTTAGTGACTCATCCCATAGCCATGTTCCCCTTGGACATGAACATCTCTCGAACCTCTCACCGTGAAATCCTGCATCTTCCCCTGTAGTGGGAGACCTCACATCATATTCCATTTGCCATGTTCTAGCCCATTCACTCACACATCTCCTTGACATATCCCACCCAGCCCCTCCCAACCCCATACACACACCAGTAACGGCATCAAGCTCTGTGCATTCACCATGTTTAGAAACATGACCATTGGTCCCCATATCCAAACCTGCAGTAAGTACGGGGAACACAGCACTAACCCTGACAGTTTCCCATTGCAACAACCTGCTCACTCCCAATGCGGGTTATCCAATTCTGAATCGATGGGCAGACATCCTGTGTGCCCTAATCCATTTACCAACCAGCTGGGCAGCTTCTTATTAAAACTCAAACACCACCTCGAGTCGTTCTCCTTTATCTATGCTACAAGTAACATCCTTAATAAATACCCTCGCTAAATCCATGTCAACTGACCTAATTCCATCCCCTGTTCACCAACTTCCCTGAATTATACTCTCCACACCCTGACAGGGGAAGGAATCTCCTTTTCCAACACCCATCCACAGTGTAGTGAAGCTGGAGGCTGGGCTGTGAGATAGGATGCTCACTTACTAGTGCCTGATGTCGACCCTCTGTGTACTGGAGTTGTAATTAATCAGAACACACCGTTTAACCGTGTTCAGGCTGACCTGAAAAGGAATCGACAATGCAGGGTTAGGGCCAAGGAAACAGCAACGCTGGAGAACACGGCATCTCACCCCCATCCTGTCCCTCCCACAGCACCCTCACCCACACGGTAACCTCTAACCCCCAGCCTGTCCCTCCCACAGCACCCTCACCCACACGGTAACCTCTAACCCCAGACTGTCCCTCCCACAGCACCCTCACCCACACGGTAACCTCTAACCCCAGCCTGTCCCTCCCACACGACGATGACCCACACAGTAACCTCTAACCCCAGTCTGTCCCTCCCACAGCACCCTCACCCACACGGTAACCTCGATCGCCTGTCTGTCCCTCCCACAACACCCTCATCCACACGGTAACCTCTAACCCCAGCCTGTCCCTCCCACACGACGATGACCCACACAGTAACCTCTAATCCCAGTCTGTCCCTCCCACAGCACCCTCACCCACACGGTAACCTCTAACTCCAGTCTGTCCCTCCGATAACACCCTCACCCACACGGTAACCTCTAACCCCAGCCTGTCCCTCCCACAGCACGCTCACCCACACAGTAACCTCTAACCCCAGCCTGTCCCTCCCACAGCATCCTCACCCACACAGTAACCTCTAACCCCAGCCTGTCCCTCCCACAGCACCCTCACCCACACGGTAACCTCTAACCCCAGCCTGTCCCTCCCACAGCACCCGCACCCACACGGTAACCTCTAACCGGAGCCTGTCCCTCCCACAGCACCCTCACCCACACGGTAACCTCTAACCCCAGCCTGTCCCTCCTACAGCACCCTCACCCACACGGAAACCTATAACCCCAGCCTGTCCCTCCCACACGACGATGACCCACACAGTAACCTCTAACCCCAGTCTGTCCCTCCCACAGCACCCTCACCCACACGGTAACCTCGATCGCCTGTCTGTCCCTCCCACAACACCCTCACCCACACGGAAACCTATAACCCCAGCCTGTCCCTCCCACACGACGATGACCCACACAGTAACCTCTAATCCCAGTCTGTCCCTCCCACAGCACCCTCACCCGCACGGTAACCTCCATCGCCAGTCTGTCCCTCCCACAGCACCCTCACCCACACAGTAACCTCTAACCCCAGTCTGTCCCTCCGATAACACGCTCACCCACACGGTAACCTCTAACCCCAGCCTGTCCCTCCCACAGCACCCTCACCCACACGGTAACCTCTAACCCCAGCCTGTCCCTTCCACAGCACACTCACCCACACAGTAACCTCTAACCTCAGCCTGTCCCTCCCACAGCACCCGCACGGTAACCTCTAACCGGAGCCTGTCCCTCCCACAGCACCCTCACCCACACGGTAACCTCTAACCCCAGCCTGTCCCTCCTACAGCACCCTCACCCACACGGTAACCTCTAACCCCAGCCTGTCCCTCCCACAGCACACTCACCCACACGGTAGCCTCCTACCTTATAGACGTTGATGGAGGGGAACATACTCTGGAAGATAGTGGCCATCAGCTTAATGTGCATTCCATCTCCCCCAAAGTTACTCAGCACCAACAACGCATGATGGAGGAACTGCTGCTCATGCATCCGGTGTCTCTTCAGGGAGGAGACTACATCCTTCACCAGGCAATACTGGGAAAGACAGGAAACACAGGGCTAACCCAGGGAATACTGGGAAAGACAGGAAACACAGGGGTAACCCAGGGAATGCTGGGAAAGATGGGGCAAATCCAGGGAATGCTGGGAAAGACGGGGCAAACCCAGGGAATGCTGGGAAAGACGGGGCAAACCCAGGGAATGCTGGGAAAGACAGGGCAAACCCAGGGAATGCTGGGAAAGACAGGGCTAACCCAGGGAATGCTGGGAAACATGGCATAATCTCAGGGAAAACCGGCTCAGAACATTTCAAATGCGTTAGTCTGAGCCAGCTGGATCGTTCACCCACAAGTCAAGGGGATTAGACCAAAGAAAGGGCCCATGGGATTTGATGGTCAGACATTCAATCCCACGGAGGAACAGGATTGGTGGGCCAGATGGTTAAATCTTTTTACATTTGAGAATAATAAATGGGGGAGAGTGAGGGCAACCTGGGGTGGGAGAGGGTGATAGTGACAGGGGCACACCCACGCCAGGGGTGGCGGTCAGGGCTGTTCAGATATTTGGGGAGGCTGGGGGCTGCAGAAATGAGCAGGAGGGGTCCTGGGCCGAGGGGAGAGAAACACTGGACAGTAGAGACTACCGACTGTGAGCTGTTTGTAATCATGATAAAGCAGCTTTAGCTTTCACCCAGCAGCTGCCAGTCAGTGGAACAGGGACTGGAATTCACCAGCTCATTAGGAAAACAGCTCTGCCTCAGCCCGGCACTGCTGTCATTAGACCCTGGGCACCCCCCGACATGATCAGGACTCGAACCAAACACCAGGTCTCCGGAGACTGATGTGGAGAACTCCTCCTCCCACAGAGAGTGAAAACAGATGGGAGCACTCCAGCAGGTCAGTGAGGTGAGCAAGCCAAGTTAAATACTCTTTATTCAAGATCAATAATACCGACAAAACCCACCATAGACACACTGAATAAATACCACGGTTAATCCCATTCAACTTCAACCCCAGTGATCCCTGAACCAGTGGTGATGGAGATCTCAGTAATCACAGGGGGTCAATCTCCAGATATCTGTCTGTAACAGTCTGCTTACACTTCCAAAGTGGACCTCTCCCAATTTGACACGGTAATACCAACACTGAGCAATTTAACCGTCGGCTTAATAACTTATACAGAAAATAGAGATGAACTATTTAGTTGCTAGTTGCTGAAAACATGATATTCAGATGGTTAGATCAAAGCTGTCCCTGAGCCACTGTCCTTACAATGAACCCCGAACAGGAACACTTACCTGGTGAACTCTGAACGTGAGCGTGGGGCCTCTGGGCAAACGGGCAACTTTCTGAAGGACGACGGAAGAAAAGGCAAGTCAGCAATCTGAAGATAATCCCGCACGTTTACTGTCAGAAACAGCTTCCCCAGAGCAACATCAATGTCACCTCCACACCAAGAGGGGGCAGCAGGTGGTGGTTAAATTGACATCATAACTGGATGTCAACCCAGCAATGTCTCCTCGACCCCCAGCACTGTACAACAATGTGACCAGTTCTCTAAGTCTGTAACACTTGGTAAAACAATGACTCAGTGTGCATTTCACAACCACTTCAAAGCTATATCTTAGCAGCAATTCGCCACTGACTGTTTGGGATGGGATGGAATCTATTGCAATACAGAATACAGTCAATCCACTGGCTGGTCATTGAACAGGGCTGGTGGAGGGGTCTCGGAGCTCACTATGTGCAGGAGGAACACATGCAGTGCCTGGCCCTGGGTTGTACCTTCACGGCTTTTGGTTAATCAGCAAAGGCGTCTTTTGATATTCCAGCGTCTCAGTTTGGAATTCCAAAGTCAAATCTGTATTTATAACTTTATTAAAATGTCTTCACTAATCTCAGCATTACTGATTGGGTTAACAGGAAACTGTTAGCAGCTTCAGAGGTATCTTACTTCAGACTAGTTTTGCCCCTCACTGATTCTCAACATTATAAGAATTCTTAAAGTTTTAACATTTATGATTGAAACGTTTCTTTTCCAGTAATCTAGTGGCCGGTTACAGAGTGTATCAGTATTATCCCTGGGGTACAGTGTCTGTCAGTGAACAAACCGATCAGGAAATGGCTGACAGTCCGGGAGCTGACGTAATCAAGATCTTTGAAGCATTGACAGGTTTTGATCAAGTTAATCGAGGGAGAACATTTCCTCCTGAGCGGAATTAGAAGCAAGCAATCCAATCAGGAATTCACGAGAAATGTCTTCATCCACAGAATGGGAGGGAGTACAAACCTCACTCCCACAGGGAGGGACTGGAGTAAAGTTTCTGGATACATTTAAGGGGAGATTAAGCATTTGAGGAAGAGGATGGCAAAGGGTTAAGATGAGAAGAGATGGGGGGGCAGGGGGGAGTGGGGGTAAGTTGAGCAGAGCAGAAACACCAGCATGAACTGGTTGGGCCGAACAGCCTGATTGTAGGCTGTAGCTCCTGCATTGTATCAGGACAGTGGCAGGAAGTTACTTCAAGTGAATTCAATAAAACGAAGAAACCACAGCAAACAGACTAAATACCTCCAGAGGTAACGAAACAAGCAATCACTGCTGGACAGGGAGTGACAACACAGAGTCACACTTTACCTGCGCTGGCTACACCCGAATCATTGACAATAGAATGAATCAGGAGCTAACAATATCTGCAGTGACAAACAGATTAATTACTCAAGTAGCAAAAAACACCTCCAGGTGGCAAGGACAGTTTCATTGATAAAAACATCCCGAAACTAACAATAAATAATAAAGAGGAAAATCATTTCTTCCTTGGAGGAAGAATTTCCACGTACTTACAAAGTTCACACTTGTCGATGATTTGGTAAAAACTAAAAAATGCGTCACGCTGAGTGGTCCAGCCACAGAGACAAAATCCTTCAGCGAGTTCTTCTTCTGTACCTGAGAACACAGTCACAGCCAGCAGCTTGTCAATACAGGACAGTCCCAGCCAGCAGCTCGTCAATACAGGACAGTCCCAGCCAGCAGCTTGTCAATACAGGAGTCACACTGTCACACCCAGCAGCTCGTCAGTACAGGACAGTCCCACAAGTCAGACCAATTAGGGACAGGACTTTTCCTTCCTTAAAGGATAGTAGTGGCCTACAGTTTCTTTTAAAGATAACCATCATGGTAACGGAGAGTAACTTTCGAATCCACCAGCTGCTGTAAAGCCACATCGTTATCCTGGGCCTTGTTGTGCCAGGTCCAGTGACATTCCCACTACCACACCATCTCCCATGAGGAGAGTAAGAAATGCACTCAAATTACCTCTAAAGGAACATGGTCGGTGAACACATGCTGGAAAAGCACAGCAGGTCAGGCAGCATCTGAGGAGCAGGGGGAATCGACGTTTCTGCCATTTTCCTGTTGAAGGGCTTATGCCCAAAATGACGACTTTCCTGCTCCATGGATGCTGCCTGACCGGCTGCGCTTTTCCAGCAACACACTCTCCAACTCTGAACTCCAGCATCTGCAGTCCTCACTTTCTCCTCTAAAGGTACACAGCATTGACAGAGACCGTCCATTCAGCCCACATGGTCTATGCTTTCACATCCCACCCACCTCATTGTATTAACATAACCTTCCACTCCTCTCTCTCTCACGCTTCCACTAAATAGAAAGGAGAAATGATCAATCCCTGGGTAAAGCAAGGATTCCCTGCCAAGGACGCTCAGCGGGTGGCTCTCGGGGTTGACCTTCAGAGAGTAAGGAGAGTTCCTCACCTTCAGGTTCCGGGCGGTATAAGGCTCCATGATCCTTCTGAGGTCAGTGATCAGCTGGTGAACATTCAGACCCACTTGTCCTCGGCTGAAGATGAAGGTGTGAGGGACACTGGCGAATTCCTCCTGAGCGCGCTGGATCGCAATCTCACGAGTTCTCTTCTGGGCCTTGGTCTGAAACAAGATTTAAACAAATTAGTGACAACAGAGAAAGGGGAGGGGACAGAAGGGAGATGTGTGGACAGGAAGATGGGGGAGGTGGGGGGGAGAGACGTGGGGGGAAGGGACGTGGGGGGGGTGGAGGGGGAGGGACGTGGGGGGGGTGGAGGGGGAGGGACGTGGGGGGGGTGGAGGGGGAGGGACGTGGGGGGGGTGGAGGGGGAGGGACGTGGGGGGGGTGGAGGGGGAGGGACGTGGGGGGGTGGAGGGGGAGGGACGTGGGGGGGGTGGAGGGGGAGGGACGTGGGGGGGTGGAGGGGGAGGGACGTGGGGGGGGTGGAGGGGGAGGGACGTGGGGGAGGGACGTGGGGGAGGGGGTGGGGAGGGGGTGGGGAGGGGGTGGGGAGGGGGTGGGGGAGGGGGGGTTTGGGGGTGGGGGGGTGGGGGGGTTTGGGGGTGGGGGGGTGGGGGGGGTGGAGGGGGAGGGACGTGGGGGGGGTGGAGGGGGAGGGACGTGGGGGGGGTGGAGGGGGAGGGACGTGGGGGGGGTGGAGGGGGTGGGGAGGGGGTGGGGAGGGGGGGGGAGGGGGGGGGGAGGGGGTGGGGAGGGGGTGGGGGGGTGGGGGGGGGGTTTGGGGGTGGGGGGGTGGGGGGGTGGGGAGGGGGGGTTTGGGGGTGGGGGGGTTTGGGGGTGGGGGGGTGGAGGGGAGTGGGGAGAATGGGGCATCGGGGGAGGGGAGGGTGAGGATGAGTCCGGGCCTGACCCTTCCGTGTTTCCCCATTGTCGCTGTCGCTGTCGCGGTGGCGGTGGTTGTTGTTGGAGTGTCCGGTGTCCGGTGTCCGGTGTCCGCCCTCCTCCTCCTCCTCCTCCTTCTCCTTCTCCCTCTCACACGTTTCCAGCCGGAGCCGCCATTACCGCTGACCACGTGACCCCGGGTCCGTCCCGCTCACCGCTCCGGCCGGAACCGCCCTCTCCCGCAGAAAGGTTCCGGCCTCACACCAGCCCCTAGTGGAGAGTCTGGGAATGACACTGAGCTCTCACTGACACAACAGCCTCCCTGTGGGTTATTGTCAAATACAGGCGCTGAGCTGAGCCTGGCCTGTGTTATATTTAAAGGAATAAAATCCAATCTCCTGCCCTGGTATCATGACACTATCATTGATTGAACAATTAGGGAGAGGGAACCTTTAGGTTACTGGAGGATTGAGCCTTGGGTTTTCACTGCTTCCAGCTCCAAAGAGAGAGAATCCATAAAACGCAGGCTCAGAAGTAGGCCATTCAGCCCATCAAATCTGCTCTACCATTCCATGAGATCATGACTGAACTGAGGATCCTCAATTCCACATTCATCCAGTTTCCCCATGAGTAAAAAATGAGGTCTGCAGATGCTGGAGATCACAGCTGCAAATGTGTTGCTGGTCAAAGCACAGCAGGCCAGGCAGCATCTCAGGAATAGAGAATTCGACGTTTCGAGCATAAGCCCTTCATCAGGAATGAGAGAGAGTAGCCAAGCAGGCTAAGATAAAAGGTGGGGGGGGGGGACTTGGGGGAGGGGCGATGGAGGTGGGATAGGTGGAAGGAGGTCAAGGTGAGGGTGATAGGCTGGAGTGGGGTGGGGGCGGAGAGGTCAGGAAGAGGATTGCAGGTTAGGAGGGCGGTGCTGAGTTGAGGGAACCGACTGAGACAAGGTGGGGGCAGGGGAAATGAGGAAACTGGAGAAATCTGAGTTCATCCCTTGTGGTTGGAGGGTTCCCAGGCGGAAGATGAGGCGCTCCTCCTCCAGCCGTCGTGTTGTTATGTTCTGCTGGTGGAGGAGTCCAAGGACCTGCATGTCCTCGGTGGAGTGGGAGGGAGAGTTAAAGTGTTGAGCCACGGGGTGGTTGGGTTGGTTGGTCCGGGCGGCCCGGAGGTGTTCTCTGAAGCGTTCCGCAAGTAAGCGGCCTGTCTCCCCAATATAGAGGAGGCCACATCGGGTGCAGCGGATGCAATAGATGATGTGTGTGGAGGTACAGGTGAACTTGTGGTGGATATGGAAGGATCCCTTGGGGCCTTGGAGGGAAGTGAGTGTGGAGGTGTGGGCGCAAGTTTTACATTTCCTGCGGTTGCAGGGGAATGTGCCGGGGGTGGAGGTTGGGTTGGTGGGGGGGTGTGGATCTGATGAGGGAGTCACGAAGGGAGTGGTCCTTGCGGAACGCTGATAGGGGAGGGGAGGGAAATATATCCTTGGTGGTGGGGTCCGTTTGGAGGTGGCGGAAATGGCGGCGGATGATACGTTGTATGCGGAGGTTGGTGGGGTGGTAGGTGAGAACCAGTGGGGTTCTGTCTTGGTGGCGGTTGGAGGAGCGGGGCTCAAGGGCGGAGGAGCGGGGAGTGGAGGAGATGCGGTGGAGGGCATCGTCGATCACGTCTGGGGGGAATCTGCGGTCCTTGAAGAAGGAGGCCATCTGGGCTGTGCGGTGTTGGAACTGGTCCTCCTGGGAGCAGATGCGGCGGAGACGAAGGAATTGGGAATATGGGATGGCGTTTTTGCAGGGGGCAGGGTGGGAGGAGGTGTAGTCCAGGTAGCTGTGGGAGTCAGTCGGTTTATAATAGATGTCTGTGTTGAGTCGGTCGCCCGAGATAGAGATGGAAAGGTCTAGGAAGGGGAGGGAGGAGTCTGAAATGGTCCAGGTGAATTTCAGGTCGGGATGGAAGGTGTTGGTAAAGTTGATGAACTGTTCAACCTCCTCGTGGGAGCCCGAGGCAGCGCCGATACAGTCATCAATGTAGCGGAGGAAAAGGTGGGGTGTGGTGCCAGTGTAGTTGCGGAAGATGGACTGTTCCACATAACCTACGAAGAGGCAGGCATAGCTGGGGCCCATGCGGGTGCCCATGGCAACTCCTTTAGTTTGGAGGAAGTGGGAGGATTGAAAAGAGAAGTTATTCAGGGTGAGGACCAGTTCAGTCAGTCGAAGGAGGGTGTCAGTGGAAGGGTACTGGTTGGTGCGGCGGGAAAGGAAGAAGCGGAGGGTTTTGAGTCCTTCGTGATGGGGGATGGAGGTGTACAGGGACTGGATGTCCATCGTGAAGATAAGGCGTTGGGGACCGGGGAAACGAAAATCCTGGAGGAGGTGGAGGGCGTGGGTGGTGTCCCGAACGTAGGTGGGGAGTTCTTGGACTAAAGGGGACAGGACCGTGTCGAGGTATTGGGAGATGAGTTCGGTGGGGCAGGAGCAGGCTGAGACAATGGGTTGGCCGGGGCAGGCAGGTTTGTGGATTTTGGGCAGGAGGTAGAAACGGGCGGTGCGGGGTTGTGGGACTATGAGGTTGGAGGCGGTGGATGGGAGATCCCCTGAGGTGATGAGGTCCTGGGTGGTCTGGGAGATGATGGTTTGGTGGTGGGAGGTGGGGTCGTGGTCAAGGGGGCGATAAGAGGAGGCGTCCGCGAGCTGGCGTTTGGCTTCAGCGGTATACAGGTCAGTGCGCCAAACTACCACCGCGCCTCCCTTGTCTGCGGGTTTGATGGTGAGGTTGGGATTGGAGCGGAGGGAGTGGAGGGCTGCACGTTCTGAGGGTGAGAGGTTGGAGTGGGTAAGAGGGGTGGACAGGTTGAGACGGTTAATGTCACGGCGGCAGTTGGCTATAAAGAGGTCGAGGGCAGGTAGGAGGCCAGCACGGGGTGTCCAGGTGGATGGGGTGTGTTGGAGGCGGGAGAAGGGGTCGTTAGAGGGTGGGCGGGAGTCTTGGTTGTGAAAGTAGGCACGGAGGCGAAGGCGGCGGAAGAATTGTTCAATATCTCGGCGCGTGTTGAACTCATTAATCCGAGGGCGTAGGGGAATGAAGGTGAGGCCCCTGCTGAGGACTGATTTTCCCCATGACACTTGATTCCTTCCCCTCATAGGGAAATTCCACCTTACCTGGGAACAACCTTGTAACCTGACTCTGGACTGACTCCAATGTCAGTCTATCTTTCATAAGAACTAAGACATTGGGGCAGAAATTAGACCATTCAGCCCACTGAGTCTCCTCCGCCATTCAATCATGGCTGATAAGTTTCTCAACCCCATTCCCTCACTTTCTCCCCATAATCCTTGATTCCCTTAACAATCAAGAATCTAGCTATCTAACTCCATGTTAAATATACTCAATGACCTGGCCTCCACAGCCTTCCGTAGCAATGAATTCCATAGGTTCCCCACTCTCTGGCTGAAGAAGTTTCTCCTTATCTCCTTTCTAAAAGGCCTTCCCTTTACTCTAAGGCTGTGCCCTTGTGTCCTGGTCTCTCCTACCAACAGAAACATCTTCCCAACATCCACTCTGTCCAGGCCATTCAGCTTTGTGTGTGTTTCAATTGGATCTCCCCTCATCCTTCTAAACTCCATCAAGTGTAGATCCAGAATCCTCAAACGTTCCTCATATGTTAAGCTTTTCATTCCTGGGATCATTCTGATGAACTTCCTCTGAACTCACTCCAGGGTCAGTACAAACTTCCTGAGATTTGGGGGCAAAACTGCACACAATACTCCAAACATGGTCTGAGCAGAGCCTTACAGAGCCTCGGAAGTACACCTCTGCTTTTATATTCAAGTCCTCTCAAAATAAATGCCATCATTCCATTTGCCTTCCTAATTACTGACCCAACCTGCATGTTTACCTTGAGAGAATCCTGGACTGGAACTCTCAAGTCCCTTTGTACTTCAGACTTCTGAATTTTCTCTCCCTTTAGAAAATAGTCCATGCCTCTATTCTTCCCACCATGACCTCACACTTTCCCATATTGTACTTCATCTGCAACTTCTGTGCCCCACTCTCCTAACCTGTCCAAATCTTTCTGCAGCTTCCTCACCTCCTCAACACTACCTGTCCCTCTACCTATCTTTGTATAGTTTGCAAACTTAGCCAGAATGCCCTCAGTCCCTTCATCTAGATCATTAATGTATAAAGTGAA
This sequence comes from Hemiscyllium ocellatum, assembly GCF_020745735.1. NCBI lineage: Eukaryota > Metazoa > Chordata > Chondrichthyes > Orectolobiformes > Hemiscylliidae > Hemiscyllium > Hemiscyllium ocellatum. The sequence goes on along the minus strand of NC_083445.1, from coordinate 2,991,894 downwards.
AAGTTGTGGACCCAACACTGAGCCTTACAGAACACCACTTCTCACAGACTGCCACCCTGAGAAGGACCCTTTTATCCCCATTTTCTGCACTCTGCTAGACAGCCAAGCTTCTATCCATGCTAGCACCTTGCCTCTGACACCATGGGCCCTTATCTTACTCAGTAACCTCCTGTACAGCAACTTGTCAAAGGCCTTCTTGAAGTCCAGGTAGATAACATCCATTGGCTCTCCTTGGTCTAACCTGCTCATTACTTCCTCAAAGAATTCTAATAGATTTGTCAGGCATGACCTCCCCTTGATGAAACCATGCTGACTTTGCCCTATTTTACCATACACTTCCAAGTATTCAGAAATCTCATCCTTCACAATGGATTCCAGGATCTTACCCGTAACCGAGGTCAGGCTAATCGGACTGTAATTTTCCATCTTTTGCCTTACTCCCTTTTTAAACAGGAGTATCAGGTTAGTGATTTTCCAGTCCTCTGGGACCCTTCCTGATTTGAACGATTCCTGAAAGATCATCACTAACACCTCCATTATCTCTTCAGCTATCTCCCTTAGAACACTGGGGTGTAGTCCATCTGGTCCAGGTGGTTTATCCAACTTCAGGCCATTCGGTTTTTCTAGCACCTTCTCCTTGGTGATGGCCGTCATACTCAGCTCTGCCCCCTCACTCTCTTGAACCTTTGGGATATTACTTGTGTCTTCCACCGTGAAGACTGAAATGAAGTTCCTCAGCCAATTGTAAATGCCCTGACACATCCTTAAAATCAGACTCGAACATCTTCCCTTTGCTTAACATATGATAAACATCAAGTAAATTGGCCTACAGTTACCTATTTTTAATCTCCCTGTTTTTTTTCCATAAGGGTGTTACATTGACAGTCTCCCAATCCTCTCAGGCTTTTACAGAATGTCAGAACTTTTGGAAGATTATTCCCAAAGCATCTATTTTTGTAGCTACTTCCTTTAATATTCTCCAAGCAACCCATCCCATCCAGGGGACTGACCAGCTTTAGCTCAGTTTCCACTGTACTTCTTCCTCGAGTAATTGTTGTTGTGTTTATCTCCTCTTCCCCATTTATCCCTTGATTATTTAGTAATTTTTGAATGTTATCAGTGTATTCTTCTGTGAAAACAGATGTAAAGTACATATTTATTCAAATCCTGGTTCCCTTTTCATTCCTATTATTTTTTCCTTAGTTTTATTCTTGAAGGAACACGCTAACTTTGGCCTCTCCCTTTTACTGTATATATTTAAAGAAGCTCTTTCTGTCTGGTTTTATATTACTTGCTCGTTTATTTTCTCCCTTTTTGGTTTTTATAGATCATCTTTTGTTGGTTCTTACACCTTTCCCAAACCTTTCCCACATGGCTTTTTTTTCCTTTCAATTAGATGCTATCCTTAACTTCCTTGGTTAACCGTGTTCAAAAAAATCACACAACACCAGGTTATAGTCTAACAGGTTGATTTGGAAGCACGAGCTTTCAGAGCGCTGCTCCTTTATCATATAGCTGTGGAGCAGGATCGTAAGACACAGAAGTTATAGCAAAAGATTAGTGTCATGCAGCTGAAATTATATATTGAACAAACCTCGTCTTTCATCTTTCGGAATGGGTTGCAGAATCAGTTCATTAATATGGCAATCCCAGAACTTCTTTTAGGTCACATTCTCAAGATAGACAACAGGTGCAGGAGTAGGCCATTCAGCCCTTCGAGCCTGCACCACCATTCAATATGATCATGACTGATCATCCTTAATCAGTATCCTGTTCCTGCCTTATCTCCATAACCCTTGATTCCACTATCCTGGAGAGCTCTATCCAACTCTTTCTTAAATGAATCCAGAGACTGGGCCTCCACTGCCCTCTGGGGCAGAGCATTCCACACAGCCACCACTCTCTGGGTGAATAAGTTTCTCCTCATCTCTGTCCTAAATGGTCTACTCCATATTTTTAAGCTGTGTCCTCTGGTTCGGCACTCACCCATCAGCGGAAACATGTTTCCTGCCTCCAGAGTGTCCAATCCTTCATAATCTTATATGTCTCGATCAGATCCCCTCTCAGTCTTCTAAACTCGAGGGTATACAAGCCCAGTCGCTTCAGTCTTTCAGTGTAAGGTAATCCCTCCATTCCAGGAATTGACCTCGTGAACCTACGCTGCACTCCCTCAATAGCCAGAATGTCTTTCTTAAGATAACTTAAGGCTTTATAAACCTTACGCGCGCGCACGCACACACACACACACACACACACACAAAGACGTCTATGGGATGAATTTATATTTGCAGATCCATTCTATTTTTCTCACGTAACACACAATTTGCAGGCAGTTAGTACATGTGACATGTAATAAATTCCTAGGTTGGAAATAGAACCAGTCTGACTCAAGATTGGAATGCATACAATCTCTAACTTCATATCTTTAATGCATGGTCTGAGCTGAGTTGTCGCTTTTTTTAAAATAAAAACCTTAAGTTATCTCAAGAAGGTGACTTAAAAGAAGTTCAGGGATCGACATATTAATGAACCAAAACCTGCAATCCATTCTAAAAGACGAAAGACTGAACAGCAATCTCGGTTTGTTCGATATATCGCTTCATTTGCATGACTGTAATCTTTTGCTATAAATTCTGTGCCTTATGATCCTGCCCCACAACCACCTGATGAAGGAGTGGCGCTCCGAAAGCTAGTACTTCCAATGAAGCCTGTTGGACTGTATCCTGGTGTTGTGGGATTTTTAACTTTGACCAACCCAGAGCAACAACGGCATCTCCACATCCTGGTTAACTTTCCAAGAATTATTCTTCCTCATTGTTCCTGACTTTCAGCAAAGATATATCCTAATGTTCTTAAACGTTGTTCCTCAGCTGTCTGTTGTGCTAAACTTTTCTCAGTTCACCACAGACAAGCCTGCTCTCATCCACACCAAATCAGCACAGCTGTTTCCAAAGTATCCCCCTCCCAAACGGAATGTTAAATTCTACCATGTTATGGTCACTGTTTCCCAGGGAATCGTCTACTCTGGTAAGATTTATTAAACCTACCTCATTACGTGTAAACAGATCTAAGAAAACGTGATCCTTGGTTAGATCCACAATTCTCTGAAACTGTCACAAATACATCCTTCCTCGTGACTATCTTCACTAATGTGACTTTTCCAATCTCAATGACAATTAAACTAATCCAATAACAAGGTACAGCCTTTTCGATATGCCCTTGTAATCTTCTACTATACAGCTACTCTTCAGGGATTATTAGAATTAGAATCCCTACAGCGTGGAAACAGACCCTTCAGCCCAACAAGTCCACACTGACTCTCGGAAGAGCATCCCACCCAAACCCATTCCCCTACACCAATTACTCTAGCTTTCCCCTGACTAACACACCTAGCCTACACTCCCTGAACACTAGAGGTAATTTAGCACAACCAATTCCCCTAACCTGCACATTGAGGGAGGAAACCAGAGCACCCAGAGGAAACGCACGCAGACGCGGGGAGAACGTGCAAACTCCACACAGACCCGAGGCTGGAATCGAACCCGGGTCCCTGGTGCTGAGAGGCAGCAGTGCTAACCATCGAGCCACAATGCTGCCCCACTTGGACTGTTCCCATCAGTGCCTTTTCCCCCTGGTTATTTCTAACCAGCTGTGTTTCCATAATGGCTATTATACCCATTATACTTATTAACCTCTGTGCCAAAAATCCACTCATTTTGTTCTGTCTAGCACATGCCTTTCAGTAAAGAGCCATTGATTTTACCTCTTACCACCAGCTCCCCTCCACCTCCCAAACTTTGTTCCTTTTGCTATTTTCCCCATTTATATACTCTGACCCTCTCTGATTAGAGACACCCAAATAGCTACCCTGTAATGGTGCCATATTCTATCATTTCGTAATCGACATTACCTTCCCGAACCCCTGTTTAGTTTGAAGCCCTGTCTATAATCCGAGTTAGTTGTCACAGTGGTAAGCTAACAGGGAGCAGAGATTGTCCGGTGTCGATCTGTCGCTGTCGTTGAGAACCTGACCTGTGAATTAGCCCAGTACAGATACTGACACATCCCAAGGTCCAGGTCTACGTCCTGAGGGATGCACTAAAGTTTAGGGGAGCTGCCGCCAAGGTACAGTGGGGAAAGACCACCAGCTGAGGGCTTCCTGCCCAAGGTTAATGGGAATCCATTCAGTTATTGGACTCTCCTGGTGCCTCTAATATATTGAGTCACAGTCTGGTTCAAGTAAGAGATGCCTTTGGTTTGACTGGATGGAGGGAAACTCCAATGTTTGATTCCTTTATATGCTGCTGTTCAGAACTGAACTGTGTTTGCATGTATAGGAGGTTTTTTTTAGTGTATAAAGTATTTTTTGAAATAAAACAAGACAGAAAACCATTTTACAAGGGAATAAAGTATGGCAGAGCCAGGGACAGGGTTACACCAAATATTTATTTTATTGTAAAAAGTCACCACAGGCAGGCGCTGTACATGAGCGAGTGAAAATCCTCTGACAATTTCCTTAAACCACAGTCAGCTCAGGGGTTGAGGAATCAATCACATTAAAAATAAAAAAATCCATCTCCATGCAATGTATCAAACCTGAGCAGAGAAAACCCCATCAGCTGAGACCGAGAGGCTGCTGTGACTGGTGAATATGGTCCTGTGGGTAAACACAGAGCAACAAACATCACCAAGTCCCCCTGGGTTCACTCAGGGTCTGTCACACACACTCAGACACACAGCAGCTGTGTCTTGGACTCTCGCCATCCGCACTTACAGCAGCAACAAATCTGCCAACATCCACACGGCTCTGGGTGTTAGTTAAATTAATATTTACACATTTTACATACATTCTGTTTTAATTTGGTGGTCGGTTCATGAATCTTGTTAAAGGTACTGAGCGAGGGAGGAGTCAGGGGGGTTTGCACCAACAACGTTCTCTCTCTCTCAGACATTGTGAAGGGACAGAGTCAGGTTCTGGGTGTAATGTGGGAGTTAGTGGAGTTGGGGATGTCAATGAAAATTCAGCACCGGTTTCCCAGAGGTGTCTCATCCTCGCTCTGCAGCAGAGTGAACTAAAAGATAAAAGGTTGTACAGTCAGGAGATCAAACCAAACCAGCGTGCTGTAGTCAGCACGATCGTAACATTCACCCTCTGAGTCAGGTTGGGGTTTGAAGGGAGTGGGGGACTGGAGAGTGGGACACTACACCAGGAGCTACTGGGATTGAACACAAAAACAAAGAAGGGAGGGTGCTGTCGAACAGACTTGCTGACTTGTCAGGAGCTGGTGTTGTATTCCTCGATGACACTCGGGAAGACCGAGCTTCTCATTGGGGACAGTGAGAGGGAGTTGTCCATTCCCACTCCAAGCACAGCACCACGAGGATGAGGCTGAAGTGGTGACAGCCCGGGAGGGAGGTACAGTGATGGAGACAGCAACCATTCTCATGGCCAACACAGCAGTGAGGTGAAGTGGGATTCTCAATCGGCAACTGCTTTGTGATCAGTGAGGCAGGGGTAGTGAGGGGGAAGGGGAGGACATCGTGAGGGTGAATGTGCTCAGTGACCAACTGCAGCAGCTTTTGGGGATTTGAGGAGAGAAAGTGGAGATGAACCTTGCAGGAAAACATCACAGGAGAGTTGGCAACTGAAACTCGAACACGTGAGTCGTGAACAACTCCAAACAATCGTACAGAACAACAAGACTTCCCTCTCTCTAACACATTCCCAGGTGTTACACGGATGTCAGGATGGATTTATTTTGATCCCTGCTTTAAACAAAACCCCTTAATGTTTTTCAGGAAAGCAAGGATGAGCTGGCAAAGTGGATTCCGACTTTATACAATGAGCTCAGAGGATCCAACCTGGAATTCCTGCCTAGGGTTTGGACCTGGTTTATTTGTCCTGTTGGTGGTTTGAGGGTTGGGATGAGTCTGGGGGGAGGTCTGTGCCAGACAGCAGCTTGTGGTCTGAGGTGCCCTGCTCTCTGTCTCTCCTCACTGGGTTTGAATGGAGGGGAACACCAGGGGCTGTTAAAACACAGGACACACATGAACAAAAGCCAACAGTGGAGAGAGTGGACCATGTGGACAGAGGGAGTGCCCTGCTCATTCACCACCAATCAGGAGGAGTGCAGTCACACTCCGATTGGGAAACATGGGAAAGTGACCAGGTAATGTCAACGATGTGAGTCAGTGTAACATACAGGAGCTGCAGAACTTACTCTGGCAAAACGTCAAACATTTAATTGATGTGAAAAGGAACAGGAAGGGGTTAACAGTGGTTGTTGACTTCAAGAATTCCACAGCCATTTCCACCAATAGGTTTTGTACGAATGATTGTGATTTAGCCCATCCATCCCATCTGAAAACAACGTGCAGTAAAATTCCACACAAGATCATACACAAAAGATTTGCCCCATCCACAACATCCTCATTACAGTCAGAGTGACTGACACTGGATAATAATTGAGAAATACCAACAAAGTCACTGATCACTGTCTGTTCAGTGACCAGCTGTACCTGTGAATGGCAGATTCCAGACTCTGGGAACAGAGCAGAGTTTAACAATTCTCTCCCAATCTGTTTGGGACAATGAAAAATGTCCAAAGCTTGCAAACCCGGGGGTGACACTGGCATAAGTTTACAACATTTCAGTATCTTCAGCCAGAAATCTGCTTCAGTGTCTGAAAACATCCTGGAAATCTTCACGGCTTCCTCACTCATTCAAAAGACATCAAGTTCAGGGGAGGCTGCAATAAATATTAATTAGTGCAAAATAAAATCGGGTTCGGAATCAGACACAAGGTCAACGAGAGAAAAAAAGCCCCAGAGAGATGGGGAGGAAGGGGAGGCTGGATTGAATTGATTTCACAGCTTAATCTGAAATTGGGATAAATGTGAGGGAGTTTGACAGAGACACTGCTGTATGCCCCTGGTACGAAGATTCCTTCCAGTTAATAACCTGCTCTTAACAGATCCTGCACCAACTATGGAGACCAACTAATTGTTCAATAAACATTCATCAATTTAGGTTACACAAGCATCAGTATAGCTGCAAGTCAGGATGGCGAGGGGCTCAGAGGGGAACGTGCAGGGGGTGGTGTTCTCATGGATCTGCTGCCCTTCTCCTTCCAGATGGAAATGGTCCTGGGTTTGGCAGGTGCTGTCTGAGGATCTTTGGTGAATTTCTGCAGGGTATCTTGAAGATAGTCCACACTGCTGTTACTCAGCGTCGGTGCTGGAAGGAGTGGATGTGGTGCCAACTCAAGCAAATGCTTTGTCCACAGAGTGGTGTTCAACTATTGGGGCTACACTCATCCAAACAAGTGGGAAGTATTCTATCACACTCCTGACTTGGGCCTTGTAGATAGAATCATAGAATCCCTACAGTGTGGAAGAGGCCATTCGGCCCATTGAGTCCACCCTAATCCTCCAAACATTATCCCGTCCACACGCACCCCAATATAACATGGCCAATTTCCCATGGCCAATCCATCTAACCTGCACATTTTTGGATTGAGGGGGGAAAGCAGAGCACCCAGAGGAAACCCATGCTGACACGGGGAGAATCTTCAAACTCAACACAGACAGTTGCCCAAGGGTGGAATCGAACCCAGGTGGCCTAGCGCTGTGAGGCATAGCTGAGGCACCATCCTACCTCAGATGGTGAGTTACTCGCTCCTAGCCTCTGACCTGCTTTAGATTAGATTAGATTAGACTTACAGTGTGGAAACAGGCCCTTCGGCCCAACAAGTCCACACCGACCCGCCGAAGCACAACCCACCCATACCCCTACATTTACCCCTTACCTAACACTACGGGCAATTTAGCATGGCCAATTCACCTGACCCGCACATCTTTGGACAGTGGGAGGAAACCGGAGCACCCGGAGGAAACCCACGCAGACACGGGGAGAACGTGCAAACTCCACACAGTCAGTCGCCTGAGTCGGGAATTGAACCCGGGTCTCAGGCGCTGTGAGGCAGCAGTGCTAACCACTGTGCCACCGTGCCGCACCGTGTAGCCTCTGTGTTTATATGTTGAGAACAGTCCAGTTTCCAGTCAATGATAACTCCCAGGATGTTGAATCTGGAAGATTCAATGACAGTAACCCCATTGAAAGTCAAGAGCTGGTGATTAGATGGTCATAGCCTGGCATTTGTGTGGTGTGAATGTGACTTGTCAACCCAAGCCTGGATACCGTCCGGACCTTGCTGCATCTGGGTTTGCACAGACTGCTGCAGTACCTCAGGAGTGGGGAATGATGGTGAACATTGTACCATCCCCATTCTGACCTTACCCTAGGGAACAGTCATTGATGAAGCAGCTGAAGATGGTTGGGCCGAGGACACTAACCTGAGGAACTCCTATAGAGAGGCGTCCTGGAGCTGAGAAGACTGATCTCCAACAACCACAGCCATTTTCTTACGTGTCAGGTATAGACTCCAACCAGTGGAAAGTTTTGCTCAGGTTCTGTGATGTCACACTCAGTCAAACACAGCCTTGATGTGAAGGGCTGTCCCCCTCCCCTTCCTCCCCTCCCTCCCCTCTGGGATTTGGCTCTTCTGCCCACGTTTGAACCAAGGCTGTAATGAAGTCAGGAGCTGGGTGGCGCCGTGGGAGCACCACGCCGGAGGGTCAGCGCCGAGGGAGCGCGCGCCATCGGAGGGTCAGTGCTGCGCCAGAGGGGTGGTGCCGCACTGTCAGAGGGTCAGCGCCGAGGGAGCACCGCACTGTCGGAGGGGTGGCACCGAGGGAGCCCTGCGCCCGTCGGAGGGTCAAACACAATAGGTGGAGGGAGAAATGTGACACCTATCTGATCACTAGAGGTGTAGCAGTCCTCACTGTAGAGGGCTGGATGAACCAAACCATCAGGGAAACACAGGCTTGTTTTCAAATAAGTTTGTCCTTAACTGGGCCACACTTACCTGGTTCCTGTTTCTCTCACAGGCCTTGCTTAAGTGTTTGACCCACAGTGTTGCATTCAGTCTGCTCCCTGCGTGGAATCGATAACAATGCCCTGCTTGGAAACAGACGGAGAGTTGGCAAAGTTCCACTATCTCAACAGGAAAGGCCAGACTAATACGATCCCTTTACTTCAGACATGCAGGCCTCTCTCACAAACCATGGTCACATCTGATTCCAATCCTGCTGCTCTCCATAAGCCCAACCCATCCCTTTCAGGACCATCACTCCTGCCCAAGGAACAGCTCGCTGGATAGTTCTCTCAGTAAAGGAGGCAGGGAGTACAGAAATGAAAGAAAGAATTATAAAGCTAACCATGTTCCTTTAGTGAAGGGGGGTGGGGTGGGGAACATGCTCATTTACTGTTGCCCCTCAGGAATTCTTTACAACTTTACTGAAGTGAACAGCAGATCAGCACAGGGAGTGTACCCTGGTCCTGGGAAACTCCACAAGCTACAGCAAGTTAACAGTGTTGTGAAGAACATGCTCAGTCAAGTCCTGTTGACCTACCCAATTAATAATAACATGACCAGTTACTGTACACTGCAACGTTCTGTGGTCTGCCTAACCTTTCCTCCACTCCTCCTTCCCCACCATCTCCATCAACCTGGGCGGTACGGTGGCACAGTGGTTAGCACTGCTGCCTCACAGCGCCAGGGACCCGGGTTCAATTCCAGCCTTGGGCGACTGTCTGTGTGGAGTTTGCACATTCTCCCCGTGTCTGCGTGGGTTTCCTCCGGGTGCTCCCGGAGGAATCCAAAGATGCGTAGGTCAGGTGAATTGGCTGTGCTAAATTATCTCATAGGTTAGGTGCATTAGTCAGGGGTAAATGCAGGGTAGGGGAATGGGTCTGGGTGGGGTGCTCTTCAGAGGGTCAGTGTGGACTTGTTAGGCCAAATGGCCTGTTTCTACACTGTCGCTCACCTCTGGTGTGGCCCCAATACTCCCTGCAATGTCCTAACCCTGCAGCCTGGTTAATCCAACGGGACCATACAGGCAAATCTAGTCTTTGGAATATTGTACGGGATATTTCTGTTAGATTTCAGAGTGTTTGTAATTAACAGTTATTTCACCCAGGGATGCTAGCATTGTACACGAGGGGGGAGATTGTTTCCAATTTTATTTTGCTATCCCCACCTGAGAAACGTCTGAATGAACCCAACACCAGCCTTAAAGTTGAATACATTGAGAATCAATGATTCACTTAAAGCTGAGACTGTGACCACAAACACAAACAACTCCTTAACCAGCCCCATCGAGAGAAATAGCCCCTCGATACCTAGTGAAGAGGCTTCTCTTTGACAGCTGCCTAAGTTTGTTAAACTACCGAGGCAGTTCCTGAGGTGAGGACAGTGTGAACTCACCGTGCTCAGAGTCGGAGAGCTGGAAAACATCTACATCTGGGTCTTCCATCAGAAACGGCATCCAGCCAACAAGACACACTCTCTTACACCAGCTCGACTTAAACTGCTCCAAAATAAAAAAGAAATCTCACAAATCATTATCTTCAACAACAGGACAGAAACAGTTAAATTCAGCTGACGACTCTGTCCCTGTAGCTCAAAAATATTCCCCAAAATACAGTAACGAGGGAGAGAGGAGGAGAAAGGGTCAGGACCCTTTCACTAAAGAGTTATTTAGTTCAAAGGAGGGAGGGACAGCAGGAGCACAGACTCATTAGAATAACCAGCAGTAAAAGGGTTAACCCACCGGGTCACGTTGGATAAACCTGACCTGTAGGCCTGAGTTTGAGGTTGAGGGGTGACCCCATTGAAATGTTTGACTTAAAGCATCAGAATGGATCAGAAAACACCTTGGTGTGATTGGGCAGATTCGGTCTGTTTCCCAGGATCACAGTTAGAGCTCAGAGGGGAAGCTTTCTGTGTTTACATTCTCCAGTCGGTCTCTCTCTCCTCCCCCCACCCCCCTCCCGTGGGACTGTCTGTCTGTTCTTTCCAAGTCGAGAAGGATGGTGCTGGATTATCCAAGGTGTGAGTGAGTCGATGTTTTGGGTATAAGCCCTTCATCTGGAATGCTCTCCTGTCTGTTCTTTCCAGTTTTGGATCTTTCTCACATTCCAATCATTTACTTGGAACGACCAACATCCTTCCTCCCCCCGGCCCTCCACCAACTCTGCATCCTCCCCAACGCCACTCCAGCATGAACGCTGTCCCCTCTACACCTCACTCCAGCTCTGAAGAAGAATCATGTGAACCCAAAACGAGAGTGTGCCCCCCCTTCCCCTCCCACGGGTGCCTCCCTCCCCTCCCCTCCCCTCCCCTCGCGGATGCCCCCCTCCCCCTTCAGATGCTCCCCAACACGTGTTTTCGATCACAGCCACGTGCCCTGATCAAATAAGTAAACCCCTTTCCCAATGGTCTTTTAACCATCCTGACCTGGTCCCTTTCAGTCGATGTCAGTGACTTGGCTCCATAGTAAAACAGCTGACCCTCAGAGAGTACGACCCAGTAGGTAGTCCACAGGGAGACCTGGGGACAGACAGACAGCAGAGTCTCTAGTTTAGACACTCCTTCTCCAACATCACTGACCACTTCGCCCCACAATCTGTCCTCACCGGCTCCCTGCGACACACGGATCTCTCTCCAGATCCCACAGGTCAGTTAGCGAGAGGGCTGGTTCCTGCAGTCCCTTGGTTCAGGGCTGTGTTGAGAGGGTACATGGAGAGATGGTGGGGTGTGTGCGTGGGTGTACTTATGTCTGTCTGTCTCTGTGTGCTGTGTTGGGGGGCTACATACATTTGACCCACCAGTTTCCCCATTGGGTCTCACCAGTCCCTTGTCCCCAAGTGCCACGTGTGTAACAAGACAGCAGGCTTCTCAACTCCGTGGGCATTGCCAAGTGCAGGCTGACTGAATGGAAGGCCAGTTCACTCTGAGTGAACCATCTGTCCCCTCCCACATCACTAAAAAAGTGGTCATTCTCACATCGCTCATTACGGGAGACTCACATCAGCACCTCCTTCACTGGCTGGGAAATGCTTTTTTGAGGGGGGGGGGGGTGCCCTGACAGTGACAGGCGCTACAGAAATGCAGTTCTTGTGGTTGTTTCCTTATTATGGTGGAATCAGGCCAGTCGGAGGTTATAGTGTTGCAGTCTTGGCACAAAATATAAAAATACAAGAACATTATTCAACAGAAGCTGGGAGCTCCCACACAAAAAAAGTCAAACACCGATTCGAACCAACCGCTCCATGACAGAATTTATAACCATCTGAATCTCTCTGTTACCACCAGGAGGTGATATCAGAAAGCAAACACAAGCTGTTCCTGATTGTTCCCATTACCGTCGGCTTCTTGCTGCCTTTCAGGATGGTTTTCCTTCTCAATGCACTTTGGATAGTTGCAGCCCCTCCATCGGAATGCAGCGCGGCTCTAGGTACAGTAACATTGGGATCGATTAGTCCAGGATCGTGAATTTCCACAACCCCTCATGTTCAATCACCACCCCCCCCCCCCCGATCAATTCAGCTTTCTGTGCGGAGGGAGACACTTCCAGCACTAGCACGTTACTGACGTGGGAAGAGAAAAGGGACCCAAGGACTCCCTGCCAGCTCTCCTCCCAGGATCAGACACAGCCCTGCAGCTCGGCCAGGGTCAGCAGGGAGTCCGTGAGATTCTCAGGCAACACACTCACAGGAGATCGGGTTCAGGCTCCTCTCAGACGGGTAGGGTCAGGTGGATTGGTCATGGAAGTGTGGGCTGATGGGGAATGGGTGGGTGCAGACTCGATGGGCCGAATGGCCACTCCGTATGGATCCTATACCCCGACCTGTATACACAACAAGCTTCCTGACGGTGAGGGGGGGTGGGGGGGTGTTTCAGTACCTGACGGTGTGTGTGTGTGGGGGGGGGGGTGTTTCAGTACCTGACAGTGTGTGTGAGGTGGGGGTGGGGAGAGGGGTTTCAGTACCCGACGGTGCAGCAGCTGCCTCACACAGGGCTGGGTGAGGTGGGGGTACGTACCCGGGCAGGTTCCTGAGGGGGTTCCACATTGACGTTGTCACACGGCCCAGGGAGCAGTAAAACCCAGTGTTACTGTGGAAACAGAATAAAACAAATCCCAATCAACGCCTGCACAGTGGGGGGTGGGGGCTCACAGGAACAGCAGGGATTTGTAACCAGCTGCCTCAGCCCCATGACCCAATTTACCACCCAGAGTAAACCCGAACATTTAAAACATTCCCATTCATGATTTAGTATTGTTTTCCTTTCAGAGTGTTTCACACTCAGACTGCTGTGTGTGTGAAGAAAGAGCTCTCCATTTTTGTTCATGAGTCCATGTCAGGTTAACCCCCCTTAACCGAATCCTTCACCGGTCAACACTCCCCCTCCAATAACCCTGCCAGGTCTTTGCAAAATCCCAAAACTCACCATCAATCCTGAGATGATTTCGGGGCAGAGGGAGTTGGATGTGGATAACTGAAGGTGGGAGGACAGTGCAGACAGAGATATGAATAAAGTGGACAACATTCCCCGTTTTATTAAAAGGACAGAGAGTAGGAGTGCAGCGAGGTGATGTGGACCTTGTACAAGGCGTGTGTTAGATCTCAGCTGGTGTATTATGCCCACAACGCCCAGAAAGGATCCAAACCCATTGGAGAAGGTACAGCAGAGATTCCCAGGGGTACAAAACTCCAGCAGTGGGGACAGAGGGGTCGCCTGGGAGAGAGTGGGCAGTCGGTCAGAGATTTGAGAGAGAGTTTTCAGGAGTATGAGGGAGAGTTGGATAAAGTAGATCAGGAGAAGCTGGTCCCACTCTTAAAAAGTTCGAGAACAAGAGATTTAAAATCATGTGCAAAAGCAGCAAACACAAACTTGACCAAAACCAAGCTAGCCACGACGCAAGTGAGTTGGGTCGAGAATATGCTGCCCGAGAGTGGGGTCAAAGACCGGTTCAGTCGAGATATTCGGGAGGGAGTTCGGTTGTTACCTGGACAGCAATGATATCGAAGGTTAACAGGAGAATGGCACCAAGAAAATCATTTGGAGAGATGACGTAGACAGGATGGGCAGATTGATTTCCTCCTACACCATTAAACATGCCCCTGTCTGAGAGATTACCCCCTCACCCTCCCACACTCCTGGTAGTTGGCATCTCTCCATGCATGGGCAGGGGGCAGTCCAAATATTCACTTTGCTTTGCTTAAAAGAGAGTTTAACTTCGAGTTAAGTTGCTCGTTTGTCTCACCGTTCAAAAGATGAACACAGGTTTCTCTCTCGAACGTCACAGTTTTCTGCCTGAGGGGCTGGGAACAAGAAAGTAAAGTGAATCCATGAAACCCCAACCAATCGCTTCCACAATCCCCTCACACTGGCCCGAACTCTGACTCAGGTTAGTGAGCAGGTAGACTCCATGAGGTCCAGGCAAGAGATGAGGCATGAAAACTCAGTGTGGGTGAAATGTAGATGCTCTGCTGCTGTGGGGCTGATAAACATTGCTGGGTTCTTGGTGAATGACGTGGGGACACAGAAACCAGAGTCTGTTATACAGCATCAGGATGTGCAGCCACTGAAGACACTGGACTTGGAGAGAAAGGTAGCAGGTGTTTGTGGTGTTAAGAAGTTTAAGGCATGTACTTTATCTTCAAGAGACAGTGAATGCTGTCTTGCACTGAGAGATGACAAGCACCTGTCATATGACTAGCTGGCAGTCTCAGAGTGTACTGGAAAATTGAAAATATGTAACATCTGGCTGTGAAATGGATACCTGAGTTGGTTGCTGTTGACAACAATTCAAATTTAGCCAGTTTAAATTATGCCCCAGGATACTAAAACCCAATCGAGTGTGAATTTATTGTTTTGCCATCATCGAACCAATAAGATGATCAGATTTTAGGAGCATTAAAAAAGGCAGGCAGTTTGAAAGTCAGACAGAGCAACTGCCAATAAATGAATGAGAGAGTGAGAGATACAGACAGACAGATAGAGAGCCTCTGTATCAAAGGTACCTTTTTCATATGAAACATATTCGCACCGAAAAAAAAGCCTTCAACCCAGGGAGATCGTCAGCCAGAGGAAGACAGACACTGACAATGATGTTATTTTAATAAGTTTTGATTGGACCAGTATATTGGTACTGAGTTGGAGGTCGATAGTAAACAGCTAAGAGAAAGGGGGGATTAGATTTGTGAATAGTTGTTGTTTAATGATCACCTTTTAGAATTAAAGAATAAATTAATATTTTTCTTTCCTACTTTAACAGATTACGAGGTGAGCAGAGCTTTTCTGGGGGTTCGGTTTAATTAACAGGAGGGTTCACCACCTTGCCACAACAGTGAACAGCAAGATCCCACAATGTGATAATGTCCGAGACCATCTAAAAGTGATAATGGCCAACAACCAAACATAAAAACCACAGACCCCCACACCCCCCATCAGGAGGTTACAGGAACAACTTCAAAAGCCTGCAGCACATTACATGGATCAAACCCCAGTCCCTTCCATCCCCAACCCCAGGGCAGCTCTGCCGGGCTCTACAGGGTCAGGGGGAATGATCCTTCAGGTGAGATGTTAAACTAAGGTCATGGTCACAGATTCGAGAGGAGCAGGAGAGGAGATCTCTCCCTGGGGTCCTGCTCAACATTTCATCCTCAACCAACAGCAACTGAGCAGACAGTCCACCCGGGATCTTGTTGTGCGTACACTGGCTGCTGCAGTTCCTGACCTACAACAGCGCCTGCACCTCATTGGCTTTGGGACGTGGAGAGATTGCTCAGATCTAAACAGGGTTTCTCAAACTGTCTCCTGGTGTGACCCCCGCTTCCCCCCACCCCCACCCCCCCAACACCCCCACCCCCATCTTCGCGTCGCAGACGGAGAGAACCCAGAAAGTTAACAGCCTTCTGCTGAGCATCTGGAAGGAAGTGTTTAAACGTCAGGGATTCGTAAAACTCGTCTCACGGCCTCAAAGGCCGATCCTTGGAGGAGCCACATTGACCACCAGCGAGAGAATGGGGAGCAGGTAAAGGACCACCCACCAATGAAGCAGCTCACAACAACACTTCCCCCACAGGGTACCCTTCCTTCCACCCCCCCCGGGTTACCAAAGCCAAACCCCAAATATCAGAAAGAGATCAAATCCCATTGGGTGGTACACGGTGCCGTGCCTGCTGGTGGGCGGTGTTTGACCTGGAGAGCGCTCATGGGTAGACTCACCCTTTGTCTGCTTCACCCACAGCGTATCACCTTCCATCTCACTGTCGTCCAGGAGATACCGAGGCAGCGAGCCAGGGAAGGTGGCACTCCTCTGGGTGCTGGCATTGGTCCGTCCAGCTCTGTCAATATCCAATAGTAGGCGATGGGGGTGGGGGGGGGAGGCAGAGAGAGGAACAGTGAAGGCACTTAATCTGCAGCCAGCTGTAACCCAAAACCATCCCCTCACCCTTCTCTCCAATTATGCGGATCCAAACCCATAGGCCCCTTCAGTCACCAATGCTCCCCCAAAGCCCAGAGACAGCCACCTCTAGATAAAACAATAACTACTCTCTCAGAACGTTCTGACTATTAGCTTGGCTCACCTTGGTCCAGGTCAATGGGCTGACCTCTCCCAGCATCTGCTTGTCAAGTTGGACTTCCCAGATGTCACAGACACTGATGATAGGAGACAGTGTGCTCACTCTCCACAGCCCTATACCCCCTCTCCCAGCCACACATTCCACCCAACAAGAACTCTGCCCTCGTCTCACTCCCACCAGCCCCCAGTGTGGGGAAAGCAAGTGGGACTGAACAATGCTGGTACCTGTTCACGGTCTCCCAATAAGGAAAACAGAACCATATCCCGAAGCGTTACCATGTTACTCAGTCATTAAAGTACCCTGAGACAGACCGTGGTTACGTGTTCAAGGGGTATCCAGGGTCAGTATTGGTTTTGTTCCAGGGAGGAGACCCCCCCACAGGAGAATGGCTGCGTTAGAGCAATGGGGATCTATGACTGACCCCTAACAGCCCACTGGCACAATCCAGCAGTGTCTCAGTTCAAGAGAGAGTCAAAGGGGAGATTACAAACAGATTCCCAACTGAGGTCACCACTCACTTGTAATCGACACTCCGCCATCTTCGATGGCCCCGGGTCAAACACAGACATGTGACTGAGGCATCACTGAGAGAGCTTTCGGTCTCCTCACTGGGGGAGAGGGAGCCTGAGGAAAAGACAGAATCCTTTACAGACTGCTCCATGGTTAAAGAGTTGTGAACGCAGCCCAGTTCATCACGAAAACCAACCTTCCTCCACTGACTCAGTCTACACTCACGTTGCCTTAAGAAAGCAGCCAACAAAATCAGGGTCCTCCCTCCTCAGTTATACTCCTCCACTCCCTTTCCATTGGACAGCAGATGCAAAAGTTGAAAAACATGTATCAACATATTTGCGAACAGTTTCTTCCCCATTGTTATCAGGCTTATGACTGACCTCTCATAGGTTAGATCTTTCTCTGCACCTGCTCTGTAGCTGGAACACTATATTCTGGTCTATTACCCTGACATACTTATTAGATGAGATTAGATTCCCTACAGTGTGGAAACAGGCCCTTCAGCCCAACAAGTCCGCACTGACCCAGACTCATTGCCCTCTGACTAATGCACCTAACACTACAGGCAATTTAGCATGGCCAATTCACCTGACCTGCACATCTTTGGACTGTGGGAGGAAACCGGAGCACCCGGAGGAAACCCACGCAGACACGGGGAAAATGTGCAAACTCCACACAGACAGACAGTCACCCGAGGCTGGAATCGAACCTGGGACCCTGGCGCTGGAAGGCAGCAGTGCTAACTACTGAGCCACCTTGCCACACTTACGCAAGTTATAATTTGTCTGGTTAGTATGGAAAACAATACTTTTCACTGTATCTCTGTTTCGGTGACAATAACAAATCAAATCATACAATAATGGTTATCAGGGTCACCATCATGGAGGCCAGATCAGATTGATGAAGTGAATTTAGATTCCACTAGATGTCCCCAGAACCACTACACACCATCTCTCAATCAGCCTCAGCCTCTGAGAATTGCCCATTTGTGAATAGGTTTATGGCAGGGTTTTTTAAAAAAGTCATTCACCTTGAGATTGCCTTGAGGAAACCTGATGCTGAGCACATGATGCAGGTTCAATCATCAGAGACAATCTGTAGAAAGATGTCACAACATAAAAACGTTCAGGGTTTATTCAGTGAAAACAACGGATTAATCTGGAAATTATTCACTGTGAGCAGGTGGATACAAATGGGACACTCTCTGCCTGAAATACTCTGCATCTAACTGTACGTTGAGGCTGAGTGAAGCTCCCTCAATCCACTCCAAGTTTCTCGATTAACACATTCACACACCCCAACCTCTGGCATCCTCACTCAGTCTCTTCTCCATCATCTTGGAATCACAACGCCTACAGTGTGGAATGAGGCCATTTGGCCCATCGGATCTGCACCGACCCTTCAAACAGCATCCCAGTAGGACCCCCACCCCCACCGCCCCACCCCCCAACCCTGTTCCTGTAACCCTGCATTTCCATGGCCAATCCACCCTAACCTGCGCATCCCTGAACACCATGGGGCAGTTTCCCATGGCCAATCCACCCTAACCTGCACATCCCTGAACACCATGGGGCAGTTTCCCATGGCCAATCCACCCTAACCTGCGCATCCCTAAACGCCATGGGGCAATTTCCTGTCGCCAATCCACTCTAACCTGCACATCCCTGAACACTATGGGTAATCTCCCATTGCCAATCCACCCTAACCTGCACATTTTTGGGCTGTGGGAGGAAACCAGAGCACCCGGAGGAAACCCACGCAGACACGGGGAGAATGTGCAAACTCCACAAGGACAGACAGTCACCTGAGGCTGGAATCGAACCCGGATCCCTGGTGCTGTGAGGCAGCAGTGCTAACAACTGAGCCACTGTGCCGCCCTTACGTTATTTCTTTATGAACAAAATCCACTTCCCAGTTCCCCCTCTAATCCAGTCGAGGTGATGGGACATTCTGAAACAGCCAGCATTTTCCAGCTTGCAAGGTTCTCTCTGCCCTGGTTTAGGAAACCTATTGGCTGCCCTTTTGGATAACATCTTCAGTGAAAGCACAGCCGAGTACAGAACTAACCTGTAGTTGTCCTGCTCCATGAATCCCTGCAGCTCCTCGATGTAGGTCTGGGAATTCAGGTATTTCTGCACATGAGGCAATGTTGGGAGGTCTGCAAACCAGCCAGGTGGGAATGGGAGGAGAAAACACGGCAGCATTTGAGAGACGCAAGCGCACGCACGCACACACACACACACACACACACACACACACACACACAGACACACGTTAACACTCTCCCTTGAGGTACCAATGAATCCATTGGACGTTGCCAGCAATTTGTTCATTGTTTTGATGAAATTGGCAAATGACTGTGTGTATAGAGTGTCTCACTCATCATCATCACCACCACCAGGCCCATTCAAATAGACACTCTGCCCTGGAGCCGAGGCAATGTCACTAGTGAGGAACTCAGAGGCCCTGGGTTCAAATACCAGCAAGGCAGCTGGTGTAATTCAAACTCAATTAATAAATCTGGGATTGAACGCTCACCTCCGGAAAAGCTGTGGGGAAAATCCCAACCTGCTTCCCTAACGTGAAGCTTTTACTCACTGGAAACCTTATTAAAACATAAGACTGCCAGCAGCCTGCCAGGGTAGGCTGTTTTCCCCTTGTGGGAGAGTCCAGGACAAGCCGAATAATCTCAGAACAACGAGTTACTACAGAAACGGAGAGGACGTTCCTTCTCTCAGCAACAAGTCAATGTCGAATTCTTTACGGTAGAGTTCTTCTAAGAAACAACGCCATTCTCAGGCGATCCAGAGTTTGTGGAGGACACTACAGAAACATCATGTCTCTCAGTAAAACTCCCTTAGTCTGTCTGGGTCATTAAGGATATTCAAGGCTGAGACAGATAGTTTTAACCAGTGAAGGAATCCAGGGTAATGGGGAATAAAGGTAGGAAAGAGAAGACTATCAGATCCAGCTGTGATCTTGGAATAGGACAGCAGATTTGATGGGCTGAATGGCCTATTTCTGATCACTGCTAGGTACTGCACGTTGTCAAATACCTCAGCTACCTCTCCTGAATCAGATGTACCCCGTTCTATGAAGGGCTTTCCTCTGCACCAGCAGGTGGACTTTATTGAGAAAGGTTCAAAACCACCACAATCTCAGTTTATCCAAAAGGTGACAAAGTCAGAAGGCACATGACACAGCTTACACAGTCCAACAGGTTAACATGAAATCACAGGCTTCTGGAGCGCTGCTCCTTCATCAGGTCAAGTGACCACGGGGCAGCGCTCCGGAAGCTTGTGATTTCAAATAAACCTGTTGGACTATATTCTGGGATGGTGTGACTTCTGACCTTGTCCAGCCCAGTCCAACACCGCCACCAACACATTGAAAGACGACAGTCAGAGGCTATTACCGTATTTACAGAAATGCTGCAAATCCAAGATGAGACGTAGAACGTTATTGGTCAGGTCACAGCAATGTTTCCTCTGCAGGGTTCCTGTCGATGGTGGAAACGCAGCGTCGATGTAGGTAAGGTCAGACAAGTAAATCCCTGCGAGAGACAAGAGGCGCCAGGGTCAGAGCCACCCGAAATGGAGGCTTCTCTCTGAAACACAAACCTTTAGCTGGTCGTCCCATTTCACTAAAAGGGGAGGGACATGAAGTTCTTGCATCACAAATGTTTCCTCACCTGCCATCACTAAAGTATAGCAACCAGGTCGTTGACCCTTTGTACATGGGATCTTGCTGTACACGGGTTGGGAGCCTCGAATCTTACTTCACAGAGGTTACCCTTCTTAGAAACAACTTCATTGTAGGCAATGCAGAGCTTGTGGAGGATGCTACAGGAATATTTCACACAGACAGCGTCTGGTGTAACATCAGGTCACTCGATAAAACTCCCTCAGTCTGTCTGGTAAACGTACACCCCCCCCACCCTACGCTCTCCTTTGATTTGCTGCAAGTGGGGAAGTGGGATTATCGCTGGGTTGTTAATACACAGACCCAGGTGGTGTTCTGGGGACCTGGGGTCAAATCCCAACTCAGCAACAGTGGGAATGGAATTCAATAAATATCTGGGACTAAGGATCGAATGATGACTGGGAACCCATCGTTGGATGTTTGGAAAACCCCATCTGGTTCAGTAATGTCCTTCAGGGAAGGAAAATTCACCCCCACCTGGTCTGGCCTGCACGTGACCCCAGACCCACAGTGATGTGGGTGACTCTGAACCACCCTCTGCCGAGCCAGCGACACCCCGAATGATTTTTTAAAAAATTCTTTCAGAGTTGGATCACCATTAAGAGTCATAGAGATGTACAGCACGGAAACGGACCCTTCGGTCCAACCCGTCCAATTGCAACAAATTACCCCCACCCCTCCAAAACCCCTCTGAAACGACAGGCTGGAGTGCGGATTGGATCCTCAACCAGAAAACTACAGGGATCTTTGAACATCTTCAGTTCTCCTTGGGTAGATGCTGGTGAGCCTGTGTAGGTACACCTTCAATCATTCATTCTGTAAGGGTTGGATCAAACAGAGGAACTCGCTCAGCTACATCTGAGAACACTTAAGAGTTAATCACATTGTGAAACTGTGTACATGACGTTAGCCAGACCAGGAACGGTAGAGTTCCTCTGAGACAGGCTCAGCAAATGAAGATTTCTGTAAAATCGGGCAGCTTCATTACTATTAATAGGATTAGCATTTTATTTCAGATTTATCCAATCATTTGAAACCTCCCTAGTTGGAGTTCTGCTCTCTAGACCGTCAGTTTGATTCTCTGGGTGATTAACCTAGTAATGATGTGTTACCTAGATAGAACATTACAGCGCAGTACAGACCCTTCAACCTCAATGTTGTGCTGACCTGTGAAACCAATCTGAAGCCCATCTCTCTTACACCATTCCATTCTCACCCATCTGCTTATCCAATGCCCACGTAAATACCCTTAAAGTTGGTGTGCCTACTACTGTCGCAGGCAGAGCATACCACGCCCCTACTACCTCTGACATCTGTCCTATATCTATCACCTCTCAGTGTAAAGCTATGTCACCTTGTGCTAGCCATCACCATCCGAGGAAAAAGACTCTCACTGTACATCCAATCTAACCCCCTGATCATCTTACATGTATCAATTAAGTCACCTCTCAACCTTCTTTCTCTCTAATGAAAACAGCCTCAAGTCCCTCAGCCTTTCCTTGTAAGGCCTTCCCTCCATACCAGGCAACATCCTGGTAAATCTCCCCTGCACCCTTTCCAAAGCTTCCACATCCTCCCTATAATGCGGTGACCAGAACTGTACACAATACTCCAAGTGCGGCCGCACCAGGGTTTTGTACAGCTGTAACATAACCTCATGGCTCCGAAACGCAATCCCTCTACCAATAAAAGCCAACACACCGTGTGCCTTCTTAACAACCCTATCAACCTGGGCAGCAACTTTCAAGGATCTACGTACCTGGACACAGATCTCTCTGCTCATCTACACTGCCCCAGTACTCTGTAATCCTGTTACTCCTTCCAAAGTGAATCCCCTCACATTTTTCCACATTAAACTCCATTTGCCCCCTCTCAGCCCAGCCCTGCAGGTTATGTCCCTCTGTAACCTGCAATATGCTTCAGCACTATCCACAACTCTACCAACCTCAGTGTCACCCGCAAATTTACTAACCTATCCTTCTATGCCCTCATCCAGGTCATTTATAAAAATGACAAACAGCAGTGGCCCCAAAATAGATCCTTGCGATACACCACTCGTAACTGAACTCCAGGATCAATATTTCCCATCAACCACCACCCTCTATCTTCTTTTAGCTAGCCAATTTCTGATCCAAACCACTAAATCACCCTCCACCCCATGCCATGTGACTTCTCATGTCCCCTCCTGGCTCCTCTTCACGTCTTTCCTGGCTAACTTGTAACTCTCAGTCACCCTAACTGAGCCATCACGTCTCATCCTAACAGGAACCTCCTTCTTCCTCCTCTTGACAAGAGATTCAGCTTCCTTTAGTAAACCACGGCTCCAGAGCTCGACAACTCCCTCCCAGCCTGCCCGGTACATCCCTTACCCCGCTGCATCGCGGAAACAAAATCAACACCATGTTGTTGCAATGGTTTCATTTTATAACCACAATTCAATTAAAAAGGAACTTGGAAAGGAGACAGTTTTGAAGGTACAAGATCAAAAGTGAACTCAGATAATTTTGGAAACTCGTGCAAAACACCAGGTCAAAGTGACACAAGCAGCCAGTGAATCCTTGATCTAATCAACAGTAACACTGGGTACATATTCCTGTGGAAATGTTTAACACTTCTCGGTGGTGTGTGTGTGTGTGTGTGTGTGTGGAGGGGGGGTGAGGAGAAGCTCCTGACCCACAAACATTCCCCGTGGTAGGCAAGAGCGGAGCTGCTGGACGGGCCTGGTCATTTCCTGTCAGTCTATCTCCTGTTCAGCCTCTCTCAACATAATCCATCTGCTCCAGCACACAGCAATGCTCCAGCCTGCTGGGAGAGGGGGAGAGCCCCATTAGAAATACTCCATCCTTGTGCATGTCGACAGATTAAATGATTGCATTTATGTAGCACCTTTCACAACCTCAGGACATCCCAAAATGCTGTAACGTCAATGAGGTGCTTTTGAAGATAGTCACCATAATAATCAAGGAGGTGTAGCAAGCACCTACTCAACATGATACTAACAGGGTCACCTCAGAGTGATGGGAGGGGAGAGATACGTATTCGAGGCCTCAATCGATGGACTGACTTATCGGGGATGGACGAAGGTCAGTCCCTCAGCCTGGCCTGGCTGGACATTTTACCCAGCGACTAACTGGATCGGAACTATAAATGGAGTCACCCCTTCCAGCAGAGGGTGGTGCCAGTTTGGATCTCAGTCAGGAATTCACGTTGGAATGGGGTGTATGGGTCCGGGTGTGAGAGAGCATGTGAGTGTGTGTGGGGGAGGGGGTTAGCAGGAACAAGTGTGGGCAAGAGCGTGTACAGACAAGTGTACGTGTGTGAGAGAGAGAGAGAGAGAGAACGTGAGAGTGTCTAAGTGTGAGGGTGTGTGCGCATTAGACCGAATGTGATTGTACCAACAGCAAAAGCAAACTCTCCATGTCCCAATTTCAAACACAAAAAAGTGATAATTGATGATACAGTTAACAATGAAAAGCAACTATCGGTTATATACTGACTCCACCGATGATTAAATATCCTAGAAGCTTCATAAGAACATTATAAAATAAAAGATGACACTGAACCATGCAAGGACATGTTAGGGCTTGGGCAGATTGGAGGGTCTGTAAAGGAGGAAAGTGTCCTGGAGAGATCTATAAAGACAACACCAGAGCTTAATATCCAGTACCTCACAGCTCCATCCCAAACCAAGGCACTGGACCGGAATTTTCACCCGACATTCCTGCCGTGTCCCTGGGGAGTCTGGGACCCTCCTGAAAACTCACCAACAGCCCTGGAATCACTCACAATCTGTAAATCCGTCAGCTCAGTAAATAAACCCAAGCTCAGTGCTGCAAAACCACAGAATTTAGTGAGCTATTGTTTGGATATTGAGGCCACTGACCTGAATGTATATTTTAACATCTGCTCTCACATCCATTTTAATCACTGGTGACTCATCTCTGCAGATTTGTTTGGAAAGCCAAGTCCTACAAATGCCTTTCGCTTTCCCAGTTCCCACTTCCACCTTCTCCTGAAGGCAGTAGCTCACCCAGGATTGCAGGGAGCAGGAACAGTGAGACACAGCACCACCTGGACCTCCGCTTGCTTTCAGCCCTGGGAACTCAGGCTAATCTTTGGCGTGTCTCAGCCCTGGGGTGGCTCAGGCCAGTTTTAACATGTTAGTCCAGTCCAGCTAACATCACTGACCTGAGAACATCCGTCTGGCTCAGTCACTGATCATTACACAGTAGCAGATCCGCATTCAGTGATTCTGCTGTGACTGCTTTAAATGGTTCCTCACTTCCTCAACCACCTGGTGACTGCAGACAGGATTCCCACTTCAGGGAAAGACAGTCAACGCTCACTTCGGGAACTGCAGGACAAAATCCAGGCCAACATCAGCAGAGGTACACTGAGGGAGTGCCGCACCAGAGGGGGTGCCACACTAGCAATGGTGCTGTACTGGTTTAGGCCTGGTCTTTTGATCTAGTCATTAACTGGAGATCCTGTCTGGGTTTTCAGGTTGGTGGAGAAGGTTCCCACTACACAATTTAAACATAACTGCAAAGAATTTCCCAGGGACCTGGCCAATATCTGTCCGTCAACCAACATCAGAGAGACAGAGACATTGTCATCACTTGTTAGTGGCAGCTAGCAGTGACATAAACTCCCCAACCACAAAACAATCAGGGCAGGAGTTTATTTTAATTCCCCACCACCTCCCCATTCACTGCCCGGGAACAAAGGGTCTCTCAGCACCCACCAAGTTTGACACCATGCTGAGAGAGAGAAACCAGGAGTCTCCCAGTCACTCCTCCAACTCTCACAGGAGCTGACTATTCTTTTCAAAGTGGGGTTATTTGAAGACTGTTTAATTGACATTTCTGTTGTGTACCACACCCCCAGCCCCACTTCGTTCACAGACACACACACACAGTCACACACAGACAGACACACACACACACAGACCTTTTAGTTTCACACTGGTTTCACACAGGTTTCACACAGGAGACCGATCTCAACTCATTTAGTTTGAGAAATGTCCAGCTTGAATTAAAACAACATCAGTCCCGTTGGAAACGACAAGAGGCTGGGAGATGATAGGATCACTCCCAGGTCGATGCTGATCAACAGTTGACTGTGTCTGGGAGGAGCCTGGTCCAGTGGAGAAACATCAGTTATCAGCTTGACAAGCCGAACTCCGAAAGGCATAAGGAGATTGGCTGCTGATTCTGATAAAAGTCAGTGAGAGACAGGGCAGAGCTGAACTACAGCTGCCTTTCCCCACTGCCCTGTCAAACACACACACAGACACAGACAGCAGCACAGGGTGGAATGACTGACAACACGCCTCCGACCGGGAAGATTGTGAACACAGGCTGGTGAAGAGGAGCACAGAGGGAATCCGGATTAACTCTGATCCATAGGAATTAAAGGTACAGGAATATGTTTCTCACTGGACATTTCCCTAGCGATCTGAAGTTGAGAATACTAGATACACTCAGATATCCAGCTGTTGGGCAGCTCCAGTCTGCTTACAGGTAAGGACTTTTCGTTATCTTACAATACTCCAGTGAAATACATTGCTTTTGTGTAAATGTGACTTCTCAGGTTTTGTAAAGAAAGTTAAACAAGTTTTCTCTCAGGGTTCTATATAGTGTACTGACCCACTGGGAGACAAAGACACACCCACATCTCTTGAGAAGTCAGACAAGTGAAAGGATTCCACTATTCAGGTGGGTTAAACGGTCCCAGTCATCTGAGAATTGTGAACAATTCCCACGTCACCCCAAGCCGCTCAGCAATACCCCTCCCTCAGACACGACCAGGAAACCATGGCAGGTCAATCTCTCATCTCCTCAACGGGAAAAACTCCAGCAGCAATCACACACAAAGATATGAAGATTTACACTCTCCAGCCTGCTCCCCTTTTCAACCAGATCATGACCCGATTACTGCCACAACAACCTCTCACCTTCCCCTGCCTGATCGAGACTCAAACCTTTAAGAAACAGGGTCAAGGCCTCCGTTCCTCAAAGCGCGGTGGAGGGAGAATTCCAGAGACTCACTCTGTGAGAAAAACCATTTCCCCTCACCTCTGCGTCAAAACAGGTGAGTGAGCCTTTATTTTCAAACTGTGACCCCATCGGAGATTCTCCCACAAACTGAACCATCCTCTCAACTCGGTCTAGACCCCTTGGGCTCTTGTAGGTTTCAATCCAGTCAGCTCGGATTCTTATATAAACCCCAGAGGTTGCAGGGCCTCACCTTTTCCCCATAAAACAAAATTCCCCGTTTGCCAGCATTAGGTGAAAGGGAGGACTGCAGATGCTGGAGATCCGAGTGGTGCTGGAAAAGCACAGCAGGTCAGGCAGCATCCGAGGAGCAGGAGAATCGACGTTTCGGGCAGGAGCCCAAAGGTCCTGATGAAGGGCTTTTGCTCAAAACGTCGATTTTCCTGCTCCTCGGATGCTGCCTGACCTGCTGCGGTTTTCCAGCACCACTCTAATCTTGACATTGCCAGCATTAGTCTGATCAACTTTCTCTGACCTCCTCCCAACACTTTAACACTTTCTTTAACGCAGGGGACTGAGACGGCTCTCAGAACTCAAGACGTGGTTCTCAACTAACCTATTATCGATTCAACTTCTCTCACAATCAACAATGATATTCCATCAGCTTGTTAATTACTTGCTGCAGCTGAACATCAACCTGTTGCAATTCATGAATGATGAGACCCAGATATTTCTACACACACTCACCGTTCAGGCAACTTGCATTTTAAAATAAAAAATTCTTCCTGCCAAAATGAGCCGTTTCCCATTTCCCAGAGAGCTGCTGCCTGACCTGCTCTGCTTTGCCAGCACCACACTCTGCATCTGCAGTCCTCACTTTCTCCTGAGTTCACATTTCCCACATTGTACAAGGGTGCCGCGACTGACAACACAATCCGGTGCAGGGCTGGAATTATAAAGATCTGATACAAGTACAGGAAATGCTGATATGAATGGTTATGTTATCTGGAGTTACATACAAACAGACTCCAGAACAGCTCTGGTTTGTATACTTGACTATCTAGATCCCTTTGTAGTTTCCTTACATTCACTTTGTGACTTACTTTTCTAAGTACCTTGGTGTCATCAGCAAACGTAGCCAGCGTACCTTCCACCCCTTCAGTCAAATCATTCATATTGTTAATACATATATTATTTTCTTAAACATTGTGATAGTTACAATTTAGTCAATTTGATTAGATTACCTTTTCGATTAGATTATTTACAGTGTGGAAACAGGCCCTTCGGCCCAATAAGTCCACACCGACCCTCTGAAGAACAACCCACCCAGACCCATTCCCCTACATTTACCCCTTCACCTAACACTAGGGGTAATTTAGCATGGCCAATTCACCTAACCTGCACATTTTTGGACTGTGGGAGGAAACCAGAGCACCTGGAGGAAACCCACGCAGACACGGGGAGAACGTGCAAACTCCACACAGACAGTCACCTGAGGTGGGAATTGAACCTGGGTCTCTTTTCATTTTATCTGTATTTTAACTGTAGTGTAAAAATAAGTGTATTTTACTTAATGTCGAACAGTTTGACAAATTGAATTGCATCTGGAATACAACACCTTATGTTTAAAATCAGAAAAATAAGTTAGGGTCTAGACAATCTTCCTAATATAGATGGAGGGGATTGTTGTGACTATAAGGTTAGGGAGGTGGGTGGATTGGTTCCAGGTGTTGGCGTGTTTCCAAGGAAGTAAAAGCTAAAGTCTTGTTTATTTCCCAACACATCTTTTGCATCAATATCAACAGAATTAATGTTTCCAACATTTTATTAGCAGTAAAATTTAGACAAAACTTCACTCTTTGCTTGTTTTTCACTCCTCTAAAAACTCTCGAATGAAGTCACTGATTGAAATTTATTTATAATTATGAAATTTTCAACTGAATTTACTCCTAAACTGTACATAGGAAGAAAAATCTAGGAACAAATCAAAAGCTGTGTGAGGACTTTTCCATGGGAATAAAGGAGGGAGCTACGTTCCCACAGACATCACTCACTGGATGTTCCTGGTCCTTTTCAACAGGTTTAATAAGGAACGTTTTACAGATCTTTTTGGAAATTTCAATTACTAAAAATTCACTGACTAAACAAAAATGCAGCTACTGCGTATTTAGAAGGAACTGGTTGTCTGAGACGGGATTGTGGAAATATCAGCAGTTAGAAATGGTGACTTTCCTCCAGACTGTAATAAAAGCAGATTTAACAGAGAACAGAGCTGCAGGCTAAAAATAAAATTGTTGGAAACGTCCAGGTGGTCAGTGGCTGAGCCAAAGAGACAGAAAAAGCTTTGGATCTCAGCCCTGATCTTATCACAGTCAGACTGCCAAAGTAAGGGTCACATTCAAAACCTTTACCGTTGAAAACCAAGGGACCAGCTGATAGGTGCTGGCTTCATTTCAGATGTGTACTCTCTGCCTGCTTCCTTTCTGCTGAAGTAATTGGAGAAAGGCTATCCCAACGCGTGCACACTCTCACAGACTTAAGGCACTCTACACTCACAACACACACACTCTCTCTCACACTCACAACCCCCAACCAAGACACACACACACACATGCAGACAGACAAAGACCCACATGCACATATATTGTGTGGGGTGAATTTGTACTTGCAGAGTTACATTGTACTTTGCTCAAAAACTGCATGAATTCACGTAAAACTCCGTGATCTCACTTTTTAAATTAGAATCAATCTAAACATCACGGCATAGACAGAGAACATAGGGGGCTAACACCTTCAACATATTGTCTAGCTATCACCCATTGTTAACAGCTAACCCGAGAATGCAACTTTTAAAAAAAAGGGTTTTGTGATTTACACATGAAAGAAGTGAAACTATCACTGTATTCTAACAGATGAAAGATTCAACACACACTCAAGGTATTTTTCTATGTATAATTTCAGTTACATCACACCGTAAATTTTTGCGATAAATTCTGTGTGTTAGGATTGAGCCCTCCACAATCACCTGATGAAGGAGCGTCGCTCCGAAAGCTAGTGTGCTTCCAATTAAACCTATAACCTGGGGTTGTGAGATTTCTAACTTTGTACACCCCAGTCCAACTTTGTACACCGGCATCTCCCGAAATTATTCAGTTCCAGCACGATAGCGAGGGACAGTGAAATCTTTTTTTTCTAATAACTTGATTAATATTAGAGATGGGATAAAATATTTGTTGTGTTGCCTCCCATTCAATGGTTGGGAGTCTTCTGACTATGAGAAAGCAGGGTATGTGATGATAGATATTCCAGAAGATAACGGGAGATTATGTGATGAAACCTCCAGGAATACACCCAGAGTTGGCATCTCCAATTTGTTCAAAACGTTTAACTGGCAACCAAGAGGCATAATGTCCAACATCTCCGTTACACCACAAGTGAAGGGGGTAGAATAAGGCCATTCGGCCCATTGAATCTGTTCTGCCATTCAATCATGGCTGTTATGTTTCTCAATCCCATTCGCCTGCCTTCTCCCTGTAATCCTCGATTCCCTTAATGAGCAAGAAGCTGTCTCTGTATCAAAGACAGGCAGTGACTTGGCCTCCACAGGTCTCTGTGGCAAATGAGTAGAATACAAATAATTACAAAGGGGCTGTGGGAATCTGGAGAGAGAGCGAGAGCGAGCGAGCGAGAGATCACAGACAAAGATGTGAAGACATAGATTGACAGGGAGGTTACCGCACTGACTAAACCCTACACTGTCATCAGTACGCATCTTGGCATTTTAATTGAGAGTTGAGAATTCCCAGGGTTTGCATCAAGTGGATTTTACAGTTAGCTAGCGCAGGAACCACTGCTAAGGCAGACTCGCACTCTGAGAAACGATGGGTTCAGGGTGCACTCTGGAACAAACCAGACCCTGGTGGGTTTGTACAATGGGCTAAGATTGAGATTCTGATCAGGACAACTACGGGACGGTGTCAGGATAGATCAGCAAATACTCGCTTTTCTCTTTTAGAAAGCTGGCCTGGCAACTCAGTGAGAGTGAGGGAGGGGGGAGATGGCCTGGCAACTGGTATTCTCCCCGTGTCTGCGTGGGTTTCCTCCGGGTGCTCCGGTTTCCTCCCACTGTCCAAAGATGTACGGGTCAGGTGAATTGGCCATGCTAAATTGCCCATAGTGTTAGGTAAAGGGGTAAATGTAGGGGTATGGGTGGGTTGCGCTTCGGCGGGTCGGTGTGGACTTGTTGGGCCGAAGGGCCTGTTTCCACACTGTAGGTAATCTAATCTAATCTAAAATGGGAAACATTTTCCCTCACTGCTCCCTCACGGGGCCGTTAGCTGGATTCATTCCACACATGTCAGTGTTCCACCACAGCTAGTTCAGTCAAGGCATTTGCTGACAAAAAGTTGATCACAAACAACACAACATGAGCCTTGAACTAGTTTTCAAAGATTGGGCAAATCTCCATCACAGAAACGTGAAGGAGGCCAAGTCACTGAAAATGTTCAGCAAAGAGACGGCTACATTGTTTAAAAAAACATTTTAAAGGTCTCAAGGAGTTTGGGGAGAAAGTGGGGATTTGGTGTTGCGATCAGCCATGATGGGATAGGATGGCAGAACGGCCTACTCCTGCTCCTGGTTTCTATATTCCTATGTTTCAATGTGTTGTTTTTCTATGTGTCGCAGGTTTTGAACCTTCCAGCTCCTCCAATCCCAGCTGGAATGAAACTGATGTTCATCACCAACCTCCTGTTCCTGGTGGGGTTAGCAACAGCCAAAGGAGCCACCCCAAAACCGGGCACCGGCCCCCACCATGCCAAGAGAGGGGAGACCAGCCGAGGGGCCAGGCCCTCAGCTGAGAGCCCAGGGACCAGTGGGTGCACCTACACCTTCATTGTCCCACAGCAACAACTGACAGGCCCGATCTGCCTGAACACCAGGAGCCCAGTGTCCCACAATCACAGTGAGCTCCAGCTCATACGCCAGGAGATGAGGGAACAGCAGCAACAAATCGAAGACCTGAGACAAATGGTGGAGGTGGACGGGGACGTACTCAACGAGGTGAAGATTCTGCGCAAGGAGAACCTCATCATGAACACCAGGGTGACCCAGCTCTACACCCAGTTACTGCACGACATCGTTCAGAAGAAGGATGACTCCCTGGAGGTTTCCCAGCTGGAGAACATGGTGCTGAACGTCACAACCCAGGTACTGAAGCTCTCGAGCAAGTACAGGGAGCTGGAGCGCAAGTACATGGCCCTCAGCTCACTCCTGAACAACCAGAGCCAGACCATCAGACAGCTGGAACAACAGTACAGGCTGTGCGCTCAGGAACACCAGCAGAACCAGCAGCACAAACCCCAGGTAAAACCACTGCTTCCCTCCTTCACATCGAGTCAACAAGCCTGACACACACACCCACACACACACCCACACACACACCCACACACACACACACCCACCCCCAGGGGGAGGAGGAAGTGCTCCGTTTCACTACCCACCCCACCAAACAGGAGCTGGGATGGGGGGGAGAAACAGAGCAGAACCCCCCAGTAACCATTACACTGTCTCTGTCACAGGGAGGGTCACCCCGAGACCCTGACCCCCGTCACAGGGAGGGTCACCCGGAGACCCTGACCCCCGTCACTGGGAGGGTCACCCCGAGACCCTGACCCCCGTCACCCAGAGACCCTGACCCCATCACAGGGAGGGTCACCCCGAGACCCTGACCCCCGTCACAGGGAGGTCACCCTGAGATCCTGACCCCCATCACCCAGAGACCCTGACCCCATCACAGGGAGGGTCACCCCGAGACCCTGACCCCCGTCACAGGGAGGGTCACCCCGAGACCCTGACCCCCGTCACAGGGAGGGTCACCCCGAGACCCTGACCCCCGTCACCCAGAGACCCTGACCCCATCACAGGGAGGGTCACCCCGAGACCTTGACCCCCGTCACCCAGAGACCCTGACCCCATCACAGGGAGGGTCACCCCGAGACCCTGACCCCCATCACCCCGAGACCCTGACCCCATCACAGGGAGGGTCACCCGGAGACCCTGACCCCCGTCACAGGGAGGGTCACCCTGAGATCCTGACCCCCATCACCCAGAGACTCTGACCCCCATCACAGGGAGGGTCACCCCGAGACCCTGACCCCCATCACCCAGAGACTCTGACCCCCATCACAGGGAGGGTCACCTCGAGACCCTGACCCCCATCACCCAGAGACCCTGACCCCTGTCACAGGGAGGTCGCCCTGAGACCCTGACCCCCATCACCCCGAGACCCTGACCCCGGTCACAGGGAGGGTCACCCGGAGACCCTGACCCAGCCCGTCACCCCAGAGACCCTGACCCCCATCACCCCGAGACCCTGACCCCCATCACCCCGAGACCCTGACCCCCGTCACAGGGAGGGTCACCCGGAGACCCTGACCCCCATCACCCAGAGACCCTGACCCCGGTCACAGGGAGGGTCACCCCGAGACCCTGACCCCATCACCCCGAGACCCTGACCCCCGTCACTGGGACCATGATGCCTTTTTTCAAAAAAAGAGACTTTACCTTCAGGGCAAACCCTCCCCCGAACAAACTAGAAAACCATCCCACCGCTGGGTTGCTGGGAGATGTGGAACATCAGGAATACAGGAAATGGGCTGAAATAGGCGAGAGACCCAGTCCGACTTGAATTGGACAGGGCTCTGTAAGAGAGAGGAGCCTCTGATTGGAACACAACCATCCTCAAATCGATCACTTCCCTGCATTCCCAGGTTTGGAGGGAGGGAGTTTAGCAGCGGAAAACGTGATACATGATTCACCCTCCGGCACCACTTCCCATCTCCCCAAACCCATCACATTCTTGGGATTATGACCATTAGACGGTGTGCTATCTGCAACATATTGTTGATAGTAGCGGATGTCTGAGAGCTGGTGACAGACAGAGACGGTCAGTCACGAGCTGTTCACTCAGAGTCTGTGGAGAAGGGAGTACAGTGTGTATCTAAAGAACGCCTTGGGTACCTCCTGCTGCTAGTGAGCACAAACTCAACTCAGGACTTGGACATCCACCACTTTGTGTGGGTGCAGAACCCAGTCACACGCTGGCACAGCCAAGGGTTAATCAGTAAAGAATTAGTTTGAGGTGAGTGATGTGACAGATTTACATGGAATGATCTCCCTGAGTGGGGGGGAATTTGTGTGTTTATCAACAGGCACTAGGACAGCCACCACTCGTAGCTGTGATACCCAACACTCAGAACGCCAGCAACAACTGGAGCAAGAGCTTGGCCTCGGGCAACGAAATACTGAAGGATCAGGATTACAGCGTGGCACAGGACAGGCTGAAGAGGAGAGAGCAGTCACCTCCTCCCACAACAATCCCGATGGCAACCACCAAGACAGCCGGTGAGTCAACACTCACCTCTCAGGGACGCTGCAGTGGGAGATACTGTCCCATGTTTACCATCAGCAGACCCCCATGTACCTCCCACTTCCTGCTGACCATGGACAGGACACTTCCCACAAGCCCTTGAATGTCACAGCTGACAAGATCATTCAACACAAAATCCCCACCACATCCAATTCACTCAGATTTTGCCTCCAGTAAACGGGGAGATAGGCTCCTTACATATTCTGGCATCTCTGGCTAGGCCCATTCTTAATTGCCCTTGAGGTGGTGGATATCCCATGGAGAGGTGGGTAAATCACCAAATAACCTTGGTGTGTCCATTACCCGATGGCGTGCACACTGTCTGGCTCCTTAGTTAATATTTCACCGAAATCACGTTCTATGTTTTGATTGGATACACCAATTCTAGCTTTTGAACTTTGAGGGCCCCTTCGTTTCTCTATTCCCAATGAAATTCTCCAATCGGCTGACGGAGCGTTGTGGCTGTGAGGGGAGGCAGTCAGATCTCGTGCGGTGACACTGTGTCCATCCTTTCACGAGGGGGGACGGACTTGTGTTGAAACACCCACGACCCTACAGAGGTCAGCCAGGTAGCAACTATCCACTCAAACACACGCAGGCTGACAACAAAGGGCTCGGCCCCTAGGGTGGGGCAGATCTTTAAGGGGAGGGGAAAGATTTTAAAAAAGGGACATGAGGGGCAACTTCCTCAGAGAGAGTGGCTCGTGCGTGGAACCAACTGCCAAAGGAAGTGACGGATGCAGGTACAGTTACAAATGGACAGAAATAGGAAAACTTCAGGGGCAAATGGGCAGCTCACAGTGAGACAATAGACAATAGGTGCAGGAGTAGGCCATTCAGCCCTTCGAGCCTGCACCGCCATTCAATACGATCATGGCTGATCATTCCTAATCAGTATCCTGTTCCTGCCTTATCTCCATAACCCTTGATTCCACTATCTTTGAGAGCTCTATCCAACTCTTTCTTAAATGAATTCAGAGACTGGGCCTCCACTGCCCTCTGGGGCAGAGCATTCCACACAGTCACCACTCTCTGGGTGAAGAAGTTTCTCCTCATCTCTGTCCTAAATGGTCT
The DNA here is from genome assembly GCF_020745735.1 of Hemiscyllium ocellatum. Taxonomy (NCBI): domain Eukaryota; kingdom Metazoa; phylum Chordata; class Chondrichthyes; order Orectolobiformes; family Hemiscylliidae; genus Hemiscyllium; species Hemiscyllium ocellatum. Next base: position 2,956,682 of record NC_083445.1, on the reverse strand, counting down.
ACCCCGTATTTCTAAGCTGTGTCCTCTGGTTCGGCACTCACCCATCAGCGGAAACATGTTTCCTGCCTCCAGAGTGTCCAATCCTTTAATAATCTTATATAGATTTTTTTAGATTAGACTTACAGTGTGGAAACAGGCCCTTCGGCCCAACAAGTCCACACCGACCCGCCGAAGCGCAACCCACCCATACCCCTACATTTACCCCTTACCTAACACTATGGACAATTTAGCTTGGCCAATTCACCTGACCCGCACATCTTTGTGACTGTGGGAGGAAACCGGAGCACCCGGAGGAAACCCACGCAGACACGGGGAGAACGTGCAAACTCCACACAGTCAGTCGCCTGAGTCGGGAATTGAACCCGGGTCTACAGGCGCTGTGAGGCAGCAGTGCTAACCACTGTGCCACCGTGAAACCACTGTGCCACCGTGTGCTAACCACTGTCTCAATCAGATCCCCTCTCAGAGGTGGGACGAGATGGGGACGTCGAATCGGTTTTGTTTTTGCTGCTGTTTAACTATTATTTACTTATCTTTGCTACTTAACTCTGATCTACCTGTTGTTGCTCACAAGACAAAGCTTTTCACTGTGCCTTGGTAAACATGACAATAAATTCAATTCAATTCATTCCACGGACCAAAAGATCTGTTCCCGTGTTGTATGACTCTGGTGTTCTCCAGCTGGTGGGTGAGGAGCAGGGGAAACACATTGAAAAATCATACTGTCGTGGTTTGGGGTGGGGGTGGGGTGGGGGTGGGGTGGGGCAAAGGGTGATTCTGACTGTGGTAGACATTGCTCAATAACTCCCTTATCAGGAGTTAGTCTGTCCCCAGGACAGCTGAAGCCAAACACGGTCCAGAGTGGCCTCAGTTCACTGAGCATTCCCATTTACAAGAGACACAAGAACAAAGAGAAACAACATAGATACAAGACAGATAAGGAAATAGTCTTCAAACTAATCTTGGCTTCTCATGTGCCCTGCTAAAAATAACCATGGGAAAGCCAGACAGACAGACAGATGTCTCACAGGGATTACAGACTGCTGGAAAACCAAGGCCAGCCAATTCCGAGATCCCAGTGGGACAAACCGCTCTCTCTCCTCCCCCTAGCAACAGGGAGAGGGATAAATCCAGTGCCATCTCAAACTCTCCACCCCCAGCTCAGACACCACCTCACATCGCCTCAAGGGACTAGCTTGTTTTCTTCAAAAACAGGTAAAAGTCCAAACAAATATCTGAAGGTCAAAGTAAGACTGGAATGTGTTGTGAAGCATCTTAAATAAGGCAGAACAAAGAAGTTAAACCAAGGTCACTGCGGGTCTGGGATCATTCTCTGACCTTTAAGCAACTGCCACTCACACCACAGATAGAAGCGCATCACGGGGCAACAATGAACATACTCACTTTCGGTGATAATAGACCATTGCTACAAAACACAAAAGCTGCTCCCACAGCTCTAATAACATAGCAACCACTGACAATGAAACACGTGAACTACAGCACAGTGTGCTCAGGAACAGGTCTCCCTCCCACTTAAGATCGAGTCATCGGGTCAGAGCTACACAGCACGGGAACAGACCCTTCAGTCCAGCTCCTCCATGCCAGCCAGATATCCTCAGTTCATCAAGTCCCATTTGCCAGCACTTGGCCCATATCTCTCTAAAGGACAAAGTGAGGTTTGCAGCTGCTGGAGACTAGAGTCGAGACTGTGGTGGGCTGGTAAAGTACAGCAGGTCAGACAGAATCCGAGGAGCAGGAGAGTCGACGTTTCGGGCAAAAGCCCTTCATCAGGAATCTCCCAGGAATCTGAAGAAAGGTTTTTGCCTGAAACATCGATTGTCCTGCTCCTCAGATGCACCCTGACCTACTGTGCTTTTCCAGCACCACAGTCTCAACACATATCCCTCTAAACCCTTCCTATTCATATCCCCATCCAGATACCTTTTAAATGTTGTAATTGTACCAGACTCCTCCATTTCCTCTGGCAGCTCATTCAATACACGTACCACCCCCTGTGTGTGTAAAAAAGTTGCCCTTCAGGTCCAACAGAAATGGAGGAATTGCTTCTGTCTTTGGACCGGACATCTCCTGCGCAGACAGCAGTGGGGGCTGGTCGTTAAATATAATCAGCACAGAGTTAGACAGATTTTTGATTGACCAGAGAATGGAGTCAGGCAGGAAATGGCCACAATGAGATCAGCTATACTCCTCACGATTCTTCGAGAGTGTGTCCGAATGAGCGAAAGCACAGGCCACACAGAATAGAGAAACATAGCCCCCGTCAGCACTGGTTAGTCCAGGACAGTGTCAGCCTGACCTGGGTCAGATTAGCTGGGCAAAAGTGAGGGCTGCAGATGCTGGAATCCGAGTCGAGAGGGTAGTGCTGGAAAAGCACAGCAGGTCAGGCAGCATCCGGGGAGCAGGAGAATCGACGTTTCGTACAAAAGCCTCATTACCGATGGAAGGGCTTATGCCTGAAACTTCGGTCCTCCTGCTCCTCGGATGCTGCCTGACCTGCTGTGCTTTTCCAGCACCACCCTCTCGACTCGGATTAGCTGAGCTGAGCTGACAATGGCATCCCCTCTGGCCCAGAGCTCTGACCACGCAGGGAAGCGCACAGGGAGTATAGCATCGTCCTAGGGCTGCACTCCCACTGAAATGTTGCCTCATGCAGAGGTGGAAGTGAAAGATCGGAGACACATGAAAACAGCAGGTTCCAGCTAATATTCTGCTCTCAGTCACCACCAACCACCGAATAACCACTGATCCCTGCCATTAACATTCCTGGGATCATGCTGTACACAAAAAGGTGGCATTTACCCATAAGGTGGAGGTAGGCCATTCAGCCCATTGTCTGCTCTGCTATTCAGTAGCTGATCAGATCATTAGGTAGGCATGTCTACGCTCATCCTAGATTCCTTTACTGATTAAAAATCTGTCTGTCTCTCAGCTTTCTCTGGATGTTCTCACTGACTCAGTCTCAACAGCTTTCAGTGGCAAAGATCTCCACAGATTGACTCCCTGCTGAAGAAATTCCTCCCCAGCGGTTTTAAATGAGTGACCCTTCATTTGGAGTTTGCTGATTTCAAACTCTCCCACAAAAACAAATTACCTCAAACAGACACTAACTCCACTTCTAACCCATTTAATCCACCCTGAACATGTCAGAATTAGGGAGGCAATGCTTATAGATACAAGGTTTATTTTCATGTTTTTTGTCATTTCCATCTATGATTTGGATGCGAGCATAAGAGGTGCAGTTAATAAGTTTGCAGATGACACCAAAATTAGAGGTGTTGGACAGCGAAGAGGGTTACCACAGATTACAACAGGATCTGGACCAGATGGGCCAATGGGCTGAGAAGTGGCAGATGGAGTTTAATTCAGATCAATGTGAGGGGCTGCATTTTGGCAAAGCAAATCTTAGCAGGACTTATACATTTAATGGTAAGGTCCTGGGGAGTGTTGCTGAACAAAGAGACCTTGGAGTGCAGGTTCATAGCTCCTTGAAAGTGGAGTCGCAGGTAGATAGGATAGTGAAGACGACATTTGGTATGCTTTCTTTTATTGGTCAGAGTATGGAGTCCAGGAGTTGGGAGGTCACGTTGCGGCTGTACAGGATATTGGTTAGTCCACTGTTGGAATATTGCGTGCAATTCTGGTCTCCTTCCTATCGGAAAGATGTTGTGAAAGTTGAAAGGGTTCAGAAAAGATTTACAAGGATGTTGCCAGGGTTGGCGGGTCTGAGCTACAGGGAGAGACTGAACTGGCTGGGGCTGTTTTCCCTGGAGCGTCGGAGGCTGAGGAGTGACCTTATAGAGGTTTCCAAAATTATGAGGGGCATGGATAGGGTAAATAGGTTAAGTCTTTTCCCTGGGGTCGGGGAGTCCAGAACTAGAGGGCATAGGTTTAGGGTGAGAGGAGAAAGATATAAAAGAGACCTAAGGGGCAACTTTTTCACACAGAGGGTGGTACGAGTATGGAATGAGCTGCCAGAGGAAGTGGTGGAGGCTGGTACAATTGCAACATTTAGAGGCATTTGGATGAGTATATGAATAGGAAGGGTTTGGAGCGATATGGGCCGGGTGCTGGCAGGTGGGACTAGATTGGGTTGGGATATCTGGTCGGCATGGACGGGTTGGACCGAAAGGTTCGTGTCTGTGCTGTACATCTCTATGACTCAAATTTCTGACATCATTTGCTCCCTCGATGCCCCAAGTTGTTGTACAGAATGGACATACTGTGGTCTGGGACGGGGAGGACAATATCCTGGGAATGAGCATCGGAATAACATATGGATAGGGCCAGATGGGAGTGGTTCTGTGGGGTTACCGGGCGATTCTGTCTTGACCAGGTCCCTGGAAGGATTGTCTCCAGGTTTTGGAAGATGGTCACCGATCCAGTGGGATCTACTTGATCAAGCCAACCACCAATCGCCTGATGCAGGTCTGGTGTGACCATCAGGAAGGTCCCAGCGGCTGGACTGTCATCCAGAGACGGCAAGATGGCTCGGTCAATTTCTTCAGGACCTGGGAGAGTTACAAGGTGAGTGAAGGTGGGGCATCAGCTGCCCAGCACTCTGCCCTCAGTCTGTGTCCACCTCCATCACACACACATTTCCCATAACAGGCCCAGGCCTGGGCTGCCTCGGGCCAGAGTATAAGGATACCCTCAGTTACTGGGCACCATACACCTATCCCCACACCTCCTGCCCACATCACTGAAGATACTGGAGAAACTCAGCAGGTTAGTGGAGACAGAAACAGAGTTAACATTTCAGGCTCAGATGTACATGAATAGGTAAGGTCTGGAAGGATATGGGCTGAGTTTAGTTTAAGATTATGGTCAGCATAGACTGGTTGGGCTGAAGGGTCTGTTTCTGTGCTGGATGACTCTTCTTACGAAACAAGTCATTGGATTGAAAACGTTCATTGTTTCTGTCTGCACAGATGCTGCCAAACCTGCTGAGTTTCTCTAGCATTCTGGGGTTTTTTGGGGGGATTTTAGGTGTCAGGGTTTGGGTTAGGTAGTGGGCAGGTTTGGGAGAAGGTTGACTCAAAAGATATTCCAGTGCCCAAGCCTGAACAGGCAACGGACAGTCACAGTAATCCAGAGACCGCGGATCGGAATCTCACAACAGGGAAATTCACAGTGAGATGAATCAAACCACCTGGCCTCACAAACCAATCCACCCACCTTGCTAGATTCTTAACTGCTCTCTGAAAGAGCCTTGGACGTCACTCAGGAGTGGGCAGACTCTTTAAAGAGTAAAATGAATGCAACTCTACACAGGGACTGGCTCAAAGCAGTAACCTGTGACCTGTTTACAGCAAGGCCATCATCTGTGTTGGAAATTCTCCTCACCATCCCACCCCTCAGCTCTATCACCAGCGTAAAGAGCACCCTTCCCCATCGGCTCTCGTTCTGACAAAGAGTCACCAAACTCCCTCTCTCCACAGTTGCTGCCGGACGTGCAGAGTTTCTCCAGCGCTTGTTTCGATTTTAACGTACTTGCCTTTCAAAGCAGACTGTCTTTCCACTGTATTCCCCACACGCACAAGGGAATGTTATCAATGCCTTGATTGTTATCTGTAGCAAGGTTTTGGCAACATTGACGGTGAATACTGGTTGGGTTTGGAAAACATCTACTGGCTGACCAATCAGGATAACTACAAGCTGCGGATTGTAATGGAAGACTGGCAAGGCAGGAGAGTGTTTGCAGAGTACGACGACTTCCGGGTGGAGGCAGAGGGAGACTTCTACAGGATGAGGTTAGGCCATTACCATGGGAACGCCGGAGATTCCTTATCCTGGCACAACGGCAAGCAGTTCACCACCCTGGACAGGGATCGGGATCTGTACTTAGGTAGGACAGTTTCCTTGGGGTTACAGTGCAATGGGTCAGTCAGGTTAATGAAGCACTGTCCTCACTGCTCTCTCTCTCTCTCTGTTTCCTTCCAAGGTAACTGTGCCCACTACCAGAAAGGAGGCTGGTGGTATTACACGTGTGCCCACTCAAACCTGAACGGGGTGTGGTATAAAGGAGGGCACTATCGCAGCAAGTATCAGGACGGAGTTTATTGGGCAGAATTCCGTGGGGGTGCGTACTCCTTGAAGAGAGTGGTGATGATGATCCGCCCAAACCAGATCCTGCTGTAAACCCCACTCTCTCAGCACTTGTGTCCCATTGCCCATGTTATCACCTCTTCATACTATATTACACATTGTGTTACAGTCACCATTGTATCCACAACATTACAAACAACTGAACTACCTACCTAGAGTATACTATGGCTTGAGGAGTCTCAAGCCGTTTCTTCTGTTCAGCCTGAACTAGAGAATGGTCCCGAGAACTAAAGTTAAAAATCACCCAACACCAGGTTATAGCCCAACAGGTTTAATTGGAAGCACTAGCTTTCGGAGCGCTGCTCCATTATCAGGTGGTTGTGGAGAACACGATTTAAGACACAGAATTTATAGCAAACATTTACAGTGTGATGTAACTGAAACGTTTGCTAAAAATTCTGTGTCTTAAATCCTGTCCTTCACCACCACCTGATGAAGGAGCGACGCTCCGAAAGCTAGTGCTTCCAATTAAACCTGTTGGACTATAACCTGGTGTTGTGTGATTTTTAACATTATCCACCCCAGTCCAAAGCCAGCAACTCCAAGTCCTGAGGACAGTAGTGGTTAAGGGACACCAAATCCCATCCCAGCCTCCCATCTCCCACTGACATCCTCACACTGGACAAGCAACACACCATTCTAATATCACCCATCATTTATGACATTTTATAATCAGCTGCAGTGTCTTTTCAGTGAATTATAGAAATAGAGATTTCAGGAGAAGTAGCCACCATCTTGGAAGCATCAGGATAATTAGAAGCTAATACGCTATTGGCAGAGTTACACAGTAACTGAGAGGCGGCTACAGGAAGTCAACAGGACAGCCCTCATGCAGTTCAATTAAACACAGGCCCGAAAGCAGAGGACTGCTCCATAGTTCCACACTGCCCGGGGTCACCAAGGTGTGGGCTCTACATGGGGGAGGAGGGGGCGGTACTATGAGTGGCACATTTAACCCTGCAGGCAGATTTGCTACACCCTACCTCAGGTGTCTGATGGGGAGACTGGGTGCCCCATAACAGAACGTGTCTTTAGATTAGACTCCCTACTGTGTGGAAACAGGGCCCAAAAAGTCCACACTGACCCTCCGAAGAGTAACCCACCCTGACTCATTCCCCTACCCTATGTTTACCCCTGACTAATGCCCCTAACACTACGGGCAATTTAGCGTGGCCAATTCACCTAACCTGCATATCTTTCTGGACTGTGGGAGGAAACCGGAGCACCCGGAGGAAACCCACACAGACACGGGGAGAACGTACAAACTCCACACAGCCACCCGAGACTGGAATCGAACCCGGGTCCCTGACGCTGTGAGGGAGCAGTACTAACCACACAGCCACCAAGCTGCCCACATCATCTTCTCTATGCCAACATCCTACACCTCAAAACTGCCCCCCCCTCCCCAAAAAAAATGTGAACAGATCATTAGGGTCAACATTTAAAGTTCAATACTTGGGGTTCATTTCCAATCGAGAACCTCTTTGGGATGTTGATCGTCAGTTGAGGCAATTATCTGAAATTAATGAGTGGCCCCACATCCACAAGTGCCCACTCCCTCCACCACCCTGACGCTCAGTAGCAGCAGTGTGTACCACCGACAAGATGCACTGCAGAAGCTCACCCGAGACCCTCAGACAGCACCTTCCAAACCCACTGCCACATCCAACTAGAGGACAGGGGCAGCAGATACACGGGAACACCACTCCTGCAAGTTCCCCTCCAACCCACACACCATCCTGACTTGGAAATATATCATCGTTCCTTGACTGTCACTGGGTGAGAATCCTGGAATCCCCTCCCTATAACATGGGGATTGCCTTCCCAAAGGCAGCTAGGCCAGAAGTCCTGGCTCAGGCAGTGATGGCCGCATCCCAGGAGTGATTTTAAAAAAAAACAATTGGTGACTTAGGAAGCCATTCCACCCCTTCGCCTGTTCCAGCATCCCAGGAGACTATAGCTGATGGATATCCTAACACTATTTACCTGTCTTTATTTCCACCCCCCTCAACACTGTCCCCTAAACAAAAAACCCACCTTCAGCAATCTGAATTCTGATCTTTCTAACCAAGCCCCGTCCTGTGAAGGGCAGGTGGAGATTTCCACAGCCTGTGTCTCAGGAAGGGTAATGAGCTGGGGGCTCGATGTTTAAAATGCTGCTTTCACCCCAACTATCCCCCTCCCAAAACCTGCCTGGAGGAGCTGGCTACTGTACTGACCCAGTCAGCTCTTCCCATTCTATTAAACACTGATGACACCACCTCTACATCTTCTATACTTGGAGATATCAGCCCAGTCTCTGCAACTTCTCTTCAAGTTAACTCTTTCAGCTTTAGGATTACTGCAGTCAGAGTAATCGTCTACTCCAGTCTCCCCGAAACATTTCTCTAGTTCCCATTAAATAAAATCCATGTCATTCAGTCCCTCAGGGTGTGGGTTCCACATTCTCACTCCCTTCAAGTGGCTTTCTGGAGAAATATTATACTGACAGCCTCGAATTCTGCTCTTTCCCACAAGAGGAATATTTTCACACAATCAAAATCTTTAACCATTTTAAAAGCGCCTCAATTAGGTCACCTTCTGTTTTCAAGAGAAAAGACAGTTAGCCTCTCTCCTGATGTATTCACCCTAGTTTCTGGCTTCACGTTTAGAACCCTCCCCCCGGGCACTCTCTCCAGCACCTGGAGATAAAGGTGATGAGCAGAACCACAGTCAGTACGGCCTGCAGTCCTTTCATTCCTCCACACCACACTTCACCCACATCATTGACTGTACACCCCTCGGCAACGCTGGCTCTTAAGCCCTTGTACCTCCAAAACAGGCCAGCAGGAGGCAGTCGCAATTCAGTTCGGATTGGTTGACCATTTCCAATCCGACCCTCTCCTGAAATTCACCAAGACATTAATCACCATCATTCTGTGTGGGAACCCACCATCAGAATAATCCAACTCCCTCCATTTGATCATCAGCTCACTGCTTTAAACAAGACATGGCCCAATTTCCTAGAAAACTAACACGGAATTAGATGCATTCCCATCCTAGATATTAATCTGTTAACTCTTTGTGTTTGTTTACACTTGTGTGCTAGAAAACACTGTAAATACCAGAACAAATAAACCACTTTGTGCTGTAATATACTTTGGAGTTGGGTGGTGAATCAGTGAGGTATTGGAGGGTCCCAGTATGTGTCCGAGTCAACACAGAAATCCCATTTGGGTAAAAACAGAACGATGCGATGGTGAAACTGCTCACACGACTGCTGCAGCAGAGGGAGAGAGCTGGGTTTTCATTCAACCTCAGGATAGTGGGAATGAAACAGCAGAAAGAGGGTTGGGCTGTTGGTGAGGGGTGACTGTAAGTACAAAACCACTGGACCAACCTGCTATGGGTCACAGCTTCACATTCACTAACCACCATCAGTCAGATCCCTTTCGACAGTACTCTCTGCATGCAAATGACACAATACACCTCTCACAGGCAACAAACCTCCTCCAAACACAATGCTGACTTCTAACTGGGACTGGTGTCCCTTGTAGCAGGAACATACAAGGCTGTGGGCTGGAGCGGACGGGAAGGAGGGGTGGTCAGTGTTGTCTATGAAGTGAGGACCCACACACTCAGACACATGACTGCTCCAATTCATTCCACACATCGCAAACTAAACCACGTGGCCAACATTACATTGCAGAAACAATAAACTAACACATCGGAACTGTGGATAAGAGTTTCGTTAATAACAACCTCCTGCTAACAGTTTCAAAGCTGCTCATTTCTTGGACTCATTAAGGTTTTCAGACATCAGGAACATTGATGGAGCAAAGTTTAGACAAACTACCATTTCCAGAATAAAACTGCTCACCGGTGTTCTAGCCCAAGGTTCCTGATGCATTACATGTTCACTGTAATTCAAATTTTCCCCAGACAATCTCCTCTTTGCAGAGGTTAGTGATGGATCCGTGCAGTTGTCTAGGAATGGGGCAGAGAGCAACAACCTGAAAAACCAGGCCCACTCTGTTCCCAGAGTTACCTCAGCCTGGGTTATTTCAAACATGGATCACACACACACACATCCTCCTACCTCCAAACAGCAGACGTTTTATTGTTGTTAACACACCGTGCATTAGCCAGAGGAGGCAGAATGGACAAACACCCCTCAGGCTGGAGCTGATTTCACCACCGTGAGAATTCTGCTCCACAACGGACAAAGCAAAAGGCAGGAAACCATCAATGAGGGTCACATCAGACAGGGGGAGACTCTCCCCTCCCCTCAGTCCCCGGGCTCAACAGGGGGAGACCCTCCCCTCCCCTCAGTCCCCGGGCTCAACAGGGGGAGACTCTCCCCTCCCCTCAGTCCCCGGGCTCAACAGGGGGAGACTCTCCCCTCCCCTCAGTCCCCGGGCTCAACAGGGGGAGACCCTCCCCCTAGTCCCCGGGTTCAGACACCAGTCAATGGGACAGCAGGCACTATTATTGAAATGTGGGAAGTTTGTAGCAGATCCTGAACACGCAGCTGCCCTGAGAGAGACAGGAAGAGATTAAACTCACCTAAATATGGAATACACGGGGTCGCTTTCAAACTGCAAATGTAATTTCGGAGCTCTTCATAGTTATTGCCGTTGGACGTCAGAGTCTGCAGCTTCTCAAACGTAGCCTTGTCTTTCCTGCTCAACAGCTGTAATCAAAAGAACACAAGCTTAATGACAACATTCTGCTTTCGCACTAACCACAACAGGATTACACTCTCAGAGTACAGTGAACAACAACTGACACCACACAGGAGATCATCAGGCCCATTCAGGGAGCAAACCCCACTGCCCCCACCCCAATCCCAGTCTAATCCCACTGCCCCGCTCCCTACTGCCCACATCCCTATCCCACAGCCCCGCTCCCTACTGCCCACATCCCTATCCCACAGCCCCGCTCCCTACTGCCCACATCCCTATCCCACTGCCCCGCTCCCTACTGCCCACATCCCTATCCCACAGCCCCGCTCCCTACTGCCCACATCCCTATCCCACTGCCCCGCTCCCTACTGCCCACATCCCTATCCCACTGCCCCGCTCCCTACTGCCCACATCCCTATCCCACAGCCCCGCTCCCTACTGCCCACATCCCTATCCCACTGCCCCGCTCCCTACTGCCCACATCCCTATCCCACAGCCCCGCTCCCTACTGCCCACATCCCTATCCCACTGCCCCGCTCCCTACTGCCCACATCCCTATCCCACTGCCCCGCTCCCTACTGCCCACATCCCTATCCCACTGCCCCACTCCCTACTGCCCCACCCCAATCCCAATCTAATCCCACTGCCCCACTCCCTACTACCCCTATCCCACTGCTCCATTCCCTACTGCCCCACCCCAATCCCAATCTAATCCCACTGCCCCACCCCAATCCCAATCTAATCCCACTGCCCCACCCCAATCCCACTGCCCCATCATGTTCTGACCCCACACAAGTCAGATTCCAGTGTGAAATCTAGCTTCATGTACTAGAACTACTTTTCCCTAAGTTTAGTTACCATGGTGTTCAGTCACTGAACATATTCAGACAAGATTTCCAATGTGCTTTTGACCATCAAAAAGCAAGTTTCTGACACAAAGCTATTATATATTTAGAAACGGCTCATCGTACACAGTAAAAAGAAAGAATCAATCTTTTATCCGAACAATATCCTTTACAGACACTCAACCCCAGTGAAGGATCACTCCTCGAGGGTAATTGCTCAGTTGGGTGGACAGCTGCTTTGCGATACTGAGTGACACCAACAGTGCGGATTCACTACAAGCATCACACCTTCAACCCCACCCAAGATGACTCTCAGGTGAAGTTAATCACCAGTTGTCTGTCTGTCTCTCTATGCGAAGAGAAAGCAACCACAGGGAATGTCAGTAACACAGCACTGCTGCCTTCATACAGCACAAATGCTTACTTGCACATGAGTCTCTCAGTCTATCCCAAGCGCCAGGTTAACTCACTGACTTCAAGCCCTGTTTCTTCCTGGGCTGTGGAAACGGTTTTTTCCGGTCCTGATGACCTGGAGACGTCCGAAACCAAACTGCCACAAACCTTTCCTTCTGAACTGAACCAGCCTTTGACTCTCCTGCTCCTCTGATGCTGCCTGACCTGCTCCTCTGATGCTGCCTGACCTGCTCCTCTGATGCTGCCTGACCTGCTCCTCTGATGCTGCCTGACCTGCTCCTCTGATGCTGCCTGACCTGCTCCTCTGATGCTGCCTGACCTGCTCCTCTGATGCTGCCTGACCTGCTCCTCTGATGCTGCCTGACCTGCTATAAACTTTAACTTCGGAAATGCTTCAGCAATTATCTCACCAGGTCGCTTCTCTGGTCATTCAGCTTAAATCAAATACGTTGGTTAGCACTGCTGCCTCACAGCACCAGGGCCCCAGGTTCGATTCCAGCCTCGGGTGACTGACTGTGTGGAGTTTGCACATTCTCCCCGTGTCTGCGTGGGTTTCCTCCGGGTGCTCCGGTTTCCTCCCACAGTCCAAAGATGTGCAGGTCAGGTGAATGGCCATGCTAAATTGTCCATAGTGTTAGGTGCATCAGTCAGAGGGGGGTGAACTGCTCTTCAGAGGGTCAGTGTGGACTTGTTGGGCCGAAGAGCCTGTTTCCACACTATAGGGAATCTAATCTAATCTAAATGATTCATTGGAAATGTCACATTAACTCACTCAAAGTTTGGGAGAAGATTTGTAGCTTGGGTGCTCGTTGTTGTGGTTCTATTCGCCGAGCTGGGAATTTGTGTTGCAGACATTTCGTCCCCTGTCTAGGTAACATCCTCAGGGATTGGGAGCCTCCTGTGAAGCGCTTCTGTGATCAATCCTCCGGCATTTATAGTGGTTTGTATCTGCCGCTTCCGGTTGTTAGTTCCAGCTGTCCGCTGCAGTGGTTGGTCCAGGTCGATATGCTTATTGATTGAATCTGTGGATGAGTGCCATGCCTCTAGGAATTCCCTGGCTGTTCTCTGTTTGGCTTGTCCTATAATAGTAGTGTTGTCCCAGTCGAACTCATGTTGCTTGTCATACGTTAACTCACTGGTCAAGGTTTCTGACCCTTAAAATAAAAGTCCCTCTTAAAAAACTGAAAACCAAAAAAACCTACCCACTTCTACTTCAGAAACCGAATGCCCAAAGAACAAGATCTCTGCTTCATTCTTGGGATGTGGGCATTTATTGCCCATCCCTAATTGCCCAGAGGGCAGTTAAGTGTCAACCCCATTGCTGTGCGCCTGACCGGGTCAGGATGGCTGTCTCCTTCCCTAAAGGCATTAGTGAACCACATGGACTTTCCCTGACAGAGGATTCATGGTCATCATTAGACTCTTAATTCCAGGTTTTATTTTTTTTAAATGGCTTGACAGAATTCAAACAGTGCCCGAGTCTCTAGGTTAACAGTCGAGAGTGTGATGCTGGAAAAGCACAGCAGGTCAGGCAGCATCAGAGCAGCAGGAGAGAGTCTGTGTTTCAGGCAAGAACCCTTCATCAGGAAGGGCTTTTCCAGCAGCCCACTCTCCACACTGATCTCCAGCATCTGCAGCCCTCACTTTCTCTCTGGATTAACAGACCAGCGATAATACCACGAGGCCATATGTAAACATTATTCACCGCAGCTCTGTATCAATCCCAAACTAATCCCATACTCTGCCTAATTCCTGCCTGAACAGGTTAAAGAGGCAGGGGGAAAGAGAGTAAATTTCACGTGAAGTGATCTGTTCTGATGTCAGTATTGTGGGAGGTGCAGAGATGTACACCGTAATCGTTTGGCTGAAATTGATGAAAATTAATTCACACAAAAAAAAACGAGATTCAGATGAAAACCAAACTGCACAGCACCGAACAATCCAGGATCATGAGGACAGCCAGTCTGCTGCCTGTTCTGTATACTCTTCCACATTATTTCTGTCCAAATAATGATCCAAAGATCTCTCAAAGGCCTCAAGTGAACTGAGCTCTGCCACAGTCCCAGGCAGTGCACTCCACAGGCTCTTGACCTCTTTAGGAGAGGGGACAGCTTTTCCCAATCTACGTTGTGCAGCCTGTTCAGCCTCTGCAAATCTCTATCAGCCTGCTCTCCAAGAACAGTCCTAATCATTTCCAACCGACCCTCCTCACCGAATAAACTCAATGAAAGAGCATGGACGGAACGAATGAACAAAACCAGACCCTTATGCTGAAAACAAGGTCATTAAGATAAGGCCACGAGGTGAACCTCACTGTTGTATTTTTCTGGCTTTATATTCTGTGTTTTGGTTTATTTTCCGTGTTCTAACTTGACACCAGACAGTGGCAACACTAAACGCCACTTCTCGCTGAATTTGGAATAAACACATGTAAAAATAATCAAATGACACGAAGGTTAACGAGCCAACAGAGCGCATATCTCTTCTGTTAATTATGCTTTTCAGTCTGTTTCACAACCAACACAAATATTCAAAACTCACCCCAATCCCACTCCTCAACTAACCCCTGCACTGCCTAACCGGATCAGGACTCTCTGATAAAGAAACGAAACAGTGGGGCTGCCGGACATCAGAGACAAACACAGGCAATGCTGGAGAAACGTCACGTCTCTGGTGAGGGAGAGATGGGGGGAGTTAATGCTGGATTCTTCTTCAGTCTGGTACAGTGTTCAGTCCCACCACCAACAATTAAAAACCCAACGAGACAGAGAGCATGACCTACCGCCCAGGTTTTCCTCAGCCTGAACACCGGTGTGCTCTGTAACGCTGAAACAACAGCCAGCAGTCCATGAAGATTATGGAGACCCTGAAGTTTCTGCAAGAACAAACAAACTAGTTTTCATAGAAATCCTTTCCCTGTCCTCAGGGGCACACACACGCGATGAAATGTTTGGGAGAGAAGACCTTATTCCATTCTCTCTCTCACAGGGTTCATTACCAAAGGCTTTCTGAAGTTTGTGGGTGGCACGGTGGCTCAGTGGTTAGCACTGCTGCCTCACAGCGCCAGAGACCCGGGTTCAATTCCCGACTCGGGCGACTGACTGTGTGGAGTTTGCACGTTCTCCCCGTGTCTGCGTGGGTTTCCTCCGGGTGCTCCGGTTTCCTCCCACAGTCCAAAGATGTGCAGGTCAGGTGAATTGGCCATGCTAAACTGCCTGTAGTGTTTAGTAAGGGGTAAATGTAGGGGTATGGGTGGGTTGCGCTTCAGCGGGTCGGTGTGGACTTGTTGGGCCGAAGGGCCTGTTTCCACACTGTAAGTAATCTTAAACAGGTGGGAAGCAGCACTTTCATCATCTGGAGGAACCTCAATAATCACACGCTTGGGGCAAGTGAGTGAATTCTCAGGACCAACACACCGTCAACTGGTCAAACCTGCAGCTTACTCACAGCTCCTCTCGGGATCAAAAGAAACTCACTTTTGCAATTTTGATAAAATGCCCAACAACTTGCACTCTTCTTTTCAGGGACTGCTTGGTGAGGATCTCTCGGATGACCCAGAAACTGACCTGAAAAAGACAGAACTCCTCACTTCTCTGTCATAACACCGTTGCCTCAGAGGGCTGTGGAAGCCAAGTCATTGGGTGCGTTTAATACAGAAATGGATGGGGGTCAAGGTGGGAGGGAGATTAGTGAGGGGGTCAAGGCTTAGAGGGAGAAGGTGGGACAAGGGGATTGAGAAACATCAGCCATGTTCAAACAGTGGAGGTGATTCAATGGGCCAAACTCTACTACTTCATCCAGGCTCCGACACTCTGGGACATCCATAGGTTTTCGTCAACAATGTTAGAGGTCATTCTTCTTCATGGAATTGATGGCATCAGAAAGTTTAAACTTCAGAACCCCTCCACTTCCATGGATCCCAGTAATAGGCAGCTTCAAGATTCTATTTCTCATTCTCCAGCCCAGAACTGGACTTGTTCTGACAGTAAATATCATTCAGCTGATTGAAGGCGGGGGAGAACATTTAACTGAAATACCAACAGCAGGGAGTGAGAGTCTGGAACAAGGGGGCAGGGGCTCTAGGGAGCGACAGGCAAAAGGTGCTGGATGTGGACAGATTTCCAGAACTGGGCAAGATCAGGTCAACAATACAGAAATTAAACAGACCCAATCAGTCCGAGATTTCAACACCTCGGTTTAGTTACCAGATGTTACCTGGTTAGACACTTTACCTGGTTAAACCTCCTGGTAAAAGCCACCACATTTGGAGCCAAAGTGTGCTTCTCTTTCCTGTTCCAACTGCAATTGGACAACTCCTGTTTGGAGAGAAAACAATCAATCATTCAGGATTTAATTCCACACCCAACAAAAACAGAATCAGTTATTGGTCCCCATCCCAATTTGAAATTCACCCTTTATTCCAAATATTATTCAAGGTATGCTTGAGGATTCGTTGCCGGGTGCAGGTTGTTGGAGTTCTGGGTATGTTCACTCAGCTGGGAAGTTGATTTACAGACATTTCATTCCCTGTCTCGGTGACATCCTCCGTGCTTTGGAGCCTCCTGTGACACCTGGAGTTCATTTACTGCACTGTCGGGGGGTCAGTGCTGAGGGAGTGCCGCACTGTCGGGGAGGGGGTCAGCGCTGAGGGGGAGCGCCGCACTGTCGGGGAGGGGGTCAGCGCTGAGGGAGCGCCACACTGTCGGGGAGGGGGTCAGCGCTGAGGGAGCGCCGCACTGTCGGGGGGGTCAGCGCTGAGGGAGCGCCGCACTGTCGGGGGGTCAGCGCTGAGGGAGCGCCGCACTGTCGGGGAGGGGGTCAGCGCTGAGGGAGTGCCGCACTGTCGGAGGTTGTCGTGTTAAACTGAGGCTCCACCTGTTCTCTGCAAAGATCCGTCATCAGTTACTCAAAGAGGAAGAGGAGAACTCTCCCTGTGTGACTTGGATAATATTTAACTCCACACCCATCACTTGATCCTGATCTCATTCCTGTTTAATGGTTTGGAGATGCCGGTGTTGGACTGGGATGTACAAAGTTAGAAATCACACAACACCAGGTTATACAGCAACAGGTTTAATTGGAAGCACTCTAGCTTTCAGAGCGTCGCCCCTTTATCGGGTGATAGTGTTTAATAGGATTTTGCTGTGCACAGATAGGCTGGTGTGTCTCCTACATGAGTGACCACACAACATGGGAACTTCACTGCTTGTATTAAATGAGCATACTTCCAAATTTGACGCAACGTTTTAGATAAAGAGTTAGCATTCACCCCAAAAATTTGCAAAAGGTGATGAGCAAGTCCAGTTTGGTGCTTGAACTCAATCTCCGAATGGGAATTGCATTTATCCAGTAAAATGTACCTGACATGGTGCAAGGTACAGGTTAGCATCTGGCTACTGTACATTAAAACTCACAACATGGTTTCAATGAACTCAAACCAAGGCAGATAACGGCCAATGATTAGTTGAAGGGTGATTCAGATACAATCATCAACTACAGATTCACATTTGGAGATAATATTTAAGAAACTATTTGTAGATCTGAGATTTTAAAAAGTACCTAAAGTAAGCTGCTGATCCAATCAGGTTTTTTTTTTGGGGGGGGGCCTTGGAAATGAAACATTTCATCAAATAACTTCAAGATTGAAGACAGATGTTTTTCCAGACTCTTGAATTTTAATTACATGGCTTTGTTCTTTGGCAAACTGCATGAGTTGGTCATAAAATGATTTTTATTGAAGCAAGATTATTTTAATTTGGAGAGAAAAAAAAGTGAGACCATGGGGGTTGGGAGGGGGAAGATGCTAAACAAAGTGCTGAAGTAAATATCCCAGCCAGAGGCTGGAGTTGCCCCTCTCCAGCTTTCCAAAAGCAGTCGCTGTTTGAAACCGGTGGAACCCAACGGAAGATTCCAATCCCTCGCTTTGAGCGGCCAGGCACCCAGGTTCAAGAAAAGTGGATCACCCCAAACAGACTGCCAACAAACCTCAAACAACTGGCATGGAGTTAACCAACAATAAGTTGCATTTAGATAGCATCTTTCACAGAGGGAAGCATTCCAGGTGCTTCACGAGAGTGTTATCAGCAAGCTATTGAAGATCGAGACCCTGGGCTGCCAAACGCTTGGTCAACGAGTTCTTGGACAAGGCAAGGGGTGGGTTGGGGTAGAAGGTTCGGGAAGAGAACAGGTCTTTATCAGCTCAAGGTTTACCCACCTCCCAGTGGTGGACAGAATACGCAGCACGCTGGAATTAGAGGAACATAGAGATTGGAGGTCCTGCAATTACATAATAAACTAGAAAACAGGACCTCCAGGGAGTAGTCTCAGCATTACTCTCCATGTCACATGCTACCAAGGTGAGGAACAGAGATGTAGTACAATTCAGCATGTGGTTAAAGAACTGGTGTAGGCAGGAGGGCTTCAGCTGGGTGGGGGGGGGGGGGGGGTCATTGGGATGTCTACCAGGGAAGGTGACAAGTGAACAAGAAGGACTTGTCGCACCTAATCTGGATGGGCACCAATATCCTAGCAGGGAGATTTAATGGTGCCATTCGGGAGAGTTACGTGTGGTTAAGGGGGCTGGGAACAGGAGCAGCAGGTCAGTACGTACAGAGGCTGGGGAAATGTTTGAGATTAAGACAAATATAGCTAAGAGGAAGCGCAGTCAGGGAGAGGTTGCTGAACTCAGCGGAACTGGAGGGCTGGACTGTATTTGTTTCAATGTAAGAGGTAGAACAGTTAAGAGAGGTGAACTTCGAGCCGGGATTAATGCATGCAATTAAATGTTGCTTTCACAGAGAGATGTTGAAAGAGGGACAGGATTGGCAGCTTAACGTTCTGGAATATCAGTGTTTCAGATGAGACAGGGAAGCAGAGGTGGGGGAATGCATAACTGGTGAGGAAGCAGAGCAAACTCTGCTGGGGTGGACACCCTTCAGTGAGGCATTATGGGTAGAGCTCAGGAACAAGGAGGGTGCAATCACAGAGCTAGGATTGGACGATAGACCTCACAGCTTTCAGCAGGAAAGTGGGGAAGGGACGTGTATGCAGATTCATGGTTGTTGTGGTGGGTGAGTTTAACATTCCCCCCCCTCCCCATATTGACTAGGACTCCCTCAGTGCTGGGGATTCGGATGGAGAGCAGTTTGATAGGTGTGTCTAGGAGGACTTTTTGAAACAGTATACGGAGAGTCCAACGAGGGAGTGGGCCATATTGGGAAACGAGACTGGCCAGGTGATCAAAGTTTCAATGGGGCAAGATTTCGGGAATAGTGACCATAATTCCACAAGTTTTCAGATATTTATGGATGAAGACAAGAGTAGACCTTGGACAAAGGTGTTAAACTGGCCTAAGGCCAACTATGAGCAAGTTAGACAAAGTTAGAAATCACAACACCAGGTTAGAGCACAACAGGTTTATTGGGAAGCACTAGCTTTCAGAGCGCTGCTCCGAAAATAAACCTGATGGACTCTAACCTGATGTTGTGTGATTTTTAACCTGGTCCACCCCTGTCCAACACCGGCACCTCCACATCAAGTTGGACAAAGAATTGGTGAAGGTGATTTGGGGAGCAGCTGTTTGAGGGTAAATCCACATCCAACACGTGGGAGTATTTTAGAGACCAGTTGATTAGACGGCACCACAGGCACGTTCCCATGAAAACGAAGAGCAGGAACGTCAGGATTCAGGAAGATGGGATGACGGGGGAGTTACTGGCCGAGTTTAAGAGCAGAAGGAAGTGTACCTAAGGTCTAATGAACTAAAAACAAATGTAGTCCTTGAAGAATATACAGAAAGTAGGAAGGAGCTGCGATGGGCAGTTAGGGGAGCTACAAGGGGCTCAGAAATGTCTTTGGTCAGCAGAGTTATATACGTACATTAGAAACTGGAGTGTAACTAGGGAAACCGTCTACCCACTCAAGGATAAAGAGGAGAGGTTGGGTATGGATCCAGGGGAAATGGGAGAGAACCTTAATGAGCACTTTACAACAAGGGGAGGGGGATACGAGGGACGCTGAGGTTAGGAAGAATATTCTTGGGCAAGTCAACATAATGAAGGAGGAGGTCAGAGGTCTCCACCCTCCAATCCAATTCACCCATGCCAACCAGATTTCCAAAAACTGAACCAGCTCCCATGTGCCTGCATTTGACCCATCTCCCTCCAAACCTTTCCCATCCATGGACCTGAGCAAATGTTTTTTTTTAAATGGTGTCATTGTAGAGGCCTCTGCCACTTCCTCGGGCAGCTCATTCCACAACATGCACCACAGCGGGATACAGATAGATTATAGATTTGGACAGAGAAATCACAGATGGAGTTTAGTCAGGACAAATGCAAAGTAATGCATTTTGGAAAATCAAATTTAGGCGTAAATTATACAATAAATGACAGAACCCTTAGGAGAGTTGACATACAGAAGGAATGAGGTGTACAGGTCCACAATCCCTGAAAGTGGCAACTCAGGTGGATAAGGTGGTCAGAAAGACACACAGATAAATGCTTTCATTGGCGGGACATCCAATATCAAAGTTAGCAAGTTATGTTGCAGCTGTATAAAACTTTAGATAGGCCACATTTGGAATACTGCATGCAGTTCTGGTCACCACATTACCAGAAGGAAGGGGATGTTGTGGAGAGGGTGCCGAGGTTTGCCAGGATGTTGCCTAGTCTGGAGGGTTTTGGTTATGAGGAAAGGTTGGATTAACTTGGATTGTTTTCACTGGAAAAATGGAGGCTGAGGGCGACCTGATAGAGGTTTACAAAATTATGAGAGTCTTAGATCGGGTGGATAGTCAGAGGGTTTTTTCCCACCCCAGGGTGGAAAGGTCAATTACAAGAGGGCAGAGATTCAAGGTGAGAAGGGGAAAGGTTAGGGGAGAAGGATTCACACAGAGGCTGGTGGGTGCCTGGAACACACTGTCAGTGGGGGTGGGGGAAGCAGGCACACTAGCAACATTTAAGGTGTATCTTGGTAGACACATGAACAGGAGGCAAACAGGGGGATAGAAACCAGTTAGGGGCAATAAGTAGTGGGTCTAAATAAGGGTCAGAATCAGTGCGGGCTTGGTGGGCCGAAGGGCCTGTTCTTGTGCTGTATTGTTCTGTCCAGGGTTGCAGGAACGTACAGAGGGTCAGGAGGTGAGGCTATGGAGGGAGTTGAACATTACAGCGACCATTTTAAATCGTAAGCACACACCTAGCTACCTTCGGCTGTCACTGTGTATGGAAAGGTTCAGACAACCCCGAACAGAAACACTTAACCAACAGCAGTCTCAAAGAAGAATCGCAGTGGACTCAAAACACACACACTCTCTCTCTCGCTCTCCCTCCCCACAAATACTGCCAGACCTGCTGAGTTTTTCCAACACTTGACAATGCTGTTTTAGCTCTCCCCATCTACAGTGATTTGCTGCTGTTTAACCAATCAAGGCTGAATACAAGTTGCTGAGGGAAACCATTGACCCAGAAAGACCATATATGACAGCAACATGGATTGTAAAAGATACAATTAACCAGGAAGAGCTTCTGCCCAGAATCTGGGAGGGTTCGGCAATAATTTCTGAATTCACAAATAGTCAGGAGCTGGGTGAGTGGGAGCCAGCTCCAAACGGAGTTTCAGTTACTTGGCAAGGTAATAAAAACAAGCCTGCAACTTAAAAATAATCTATCAAAGCAGCCACACGCACAGTCCCTTGTTGGATCACGTACCTCTGTTAGTACCTACAGAGCTGCTGTGGGAACCAGCCCCGTTAGGGACAGTGTTTGGACAGGACCTTACACAGAGACAGTTGACGCAGTGGGACTGACCTTGACCTGTCCCAGACAGAGGGACAAAACTTTGCATCCATCCCTCAGACTGGGCCCCAGTCAGGCTGCTGTGAGGGAGTGGGTGATAGATGGGGAGACAGACACAGACCAAGGTTCTATAAACCAGCTGGCACCTCATGCAGTTGTCCATTACCAATCAAAATATTGAACACTGTCTCTATGGAATCTGAAGCTACAGTCCTCAAAACTCCCACTGGGTGGTTATGGGGGTGTGGGGGTGGGGAGGAGAAAGAGTTTGGGGGGGGGGGGGGTAGAATTAATTCCAAGAATCTCCCAGCTCAGTCAACCGCAATCTCAGAGAGTTTCCATTTATCCAATACTGGGGTTGTGGGGCACTCCAGACACAGATACAGCAACACCAGCTTCAATCCCACCCTATCACAGAGAAACCGGTGTTCAACACTCAGGAATTCTCAATCCGGGGGATTTGCAATTTTTAGTTCCGTTCTCACTCGTTTTGGTGTTGTTTGCTGTTTTGCTTTACGTTCTGCAGCAGCAGGATATTAGACTCGAACATCTGGATTGCCAACTACATCGCAGCCTCTCACGGTCACTTCAAACAACCACACCTTATTATAAAGGCTGTTAGACATGAGGCAGCAACAATTAACTCAAAACACAAAGCAATACTGTGTGTATGAACAGAAACCGATGCTGTGACAAGGAGATGAAGTTGCTGGCACGGTGAACTCTTCAAATGTGACATTCAAGCACGTGGGTCACCTGACTGCAGGAGGTGGTGAAGTTGTCGGATTGGGATTTTATTTTCTAAGTGTCTGTCTCTGTGTGTTGACAAGACAGGCGGGTGGGCACACCTCCCCGACTGACAGGCCCCCCACCAACACAACCTCCACCCCCGGCACATTCCCCTGCAACCGCAGGAAATGTAAAACTTGCGCCCACACCTCCACACTCACTTCCCTCCAAGGCCCCAAGGGATCCTTCCATATCCGCCACAAGTTCACCTGTACCTCCACACACATCATCTATTGCATCCGCTGCACCCGATGTGGCCTCCTCTATATTGGGGAGACAGGCTGCTTACTTGCGGAACGCTTCAGAGAACACCTCAGGGCTGCCCGGACCAACCAACCCAATCACTCCGTGGCTCAACACTTTAACCCTCCCTCCCACTCCACCGAGGACATGCAGGTCCTTGGACTCCTCCACCGGCAGAACATTACAACACGACGGCTGGAGGAGGAGTGCCTCATCTTCCGCCTGGGAACCCTCCAACCACAAGGGATGAACTCAGATTTCTCCAGTTTCCTCATTTCCCCTCCCCCCACCTTGTCTCAGTCGGTTCCCTCAACTCAGCACCGCCCTCCTAACCTGCAATCTTCTTCCTGACCTCTCCGCCCCCACCCCACTCCGGCCTATCACCCTCACCTTGACCTCCTTCCACCTATCCCACCTCCATCGCCCCTCCCCCAAGTCCCTCCTCCCTACCTTTTATCTTAGCCTGCTTGGCTCTCTCTCTCTTATTCCTGATGAAGGGCTTATGCTCGAAACGTCGAATTCTCTATTCCTGAGATGCTGCCTGGCCTGCTGTGCTTTGACCAGCAACACATTTGCAGGGTGGGCACACCTCCCCGACTGACAGGCGGGTGGGCACACCTCCCCGACTGACAGGCGGGCGGGCAGACAGAGACAAGACAGCAGGCAGGTGGAGCAGAACATAGGAATCCAGGGTGAAGGTGATGATCGTGATGTGGGATCACAGGGAAATTTTAAATAAAACAATGAAGTTAATCCACAATTGAAGCCAAGTAATGTTATTTTCAAAAGACCAAAGAACACACACACAGACTGGAATACTGGGACTCTGCCGCTGGGCTGGTGGGGAGGGGAGACCAAAGTAGTTTCCGGAAAAGGAGAGGGCAGTGACGGGGTGGAGGGGGAGGGCAGGAGGTGGTGTGTGCAGGACATGTGGGAGGGGGTACAGCAGACAGTGGGAGACCTCATGGCCCCCTTCCTCAGCGCGTGACCCTGACTCCCACACCTTTGGCTAAACTCAGGCAACTACCTTCTTTCTGCACTTGTGTGGCGCCACACTGAAAACCCTGACAGGAGGGCTGTCAAATGAAACCCAGCGCTGAGTCACAGGAGGAGATATCATAGACAGGCAACCGACAAGCCAGGCTGGACGGTGGGGGGTTTGAAGGAGCATGCTATGAGGAGGAAAGAGTGAGAGACTCGGGGAGGGAATTGCAAAGCTCATGGTTCTGGAAGCACGTCACGGGGACCGAAGGAAATGGGTTTTACCGTGCAGGACAGAGTTGGAGGGCTGTCGGCCTGAATTCAGGAGATTACAGAGGTCACGCTGAGGCATCAATATCGTGGAGAGATTTGAACTTGAGATGACTTTATTCAATTTGACATGAAGCCATTGTATTAAAACCATTCCATTTAGTTTGAACTTGGTCACCCAGTAAGGTATAATTAACGCAGGTTACCATGGATACATGCAAATATGCAATTAAACCAACAGCAGCACTATCAGGATGGTTTCAGAGACCAATGACTGAGCAAAGCCTCCGAATTGTCAGGGTCACTACCCGAGGAAAAAGCCTTCACGTTATCTCAAAGATATTAAAATCCAGGAGCCTACAGCCACCAAAGCAGAGCAATAATCATCATATTACAGTGAGAAAGAGGAAAATTGTTCTGTGAAAAAATAAAAACAAAATAATTTTCCAGGTGGAGATTATTCACATCTCCACCTGTCAGAGCTAGTTGGTTAATCCAGGAGTGCACCACTGTAGGACCCGAAACAGCAACTTAGTGACATAGACCAGTCTCATCACAACCCCATGCTGACTAACCCAGAGAGGCTGCTCTCCAGAGTAAAGAGGGGCACTACTTGTCCTTCTAGTCACTCAGCAACAGGTCCCTCCAATTCCTGAAGCCATCCAATATTCCAGAGACTCCACAAGGTCACAACAGTGATCGAGGGAGACACAGACATCGCCAACACCCAGTCACAGCGGCCTGTACCATCTACAAGGCACATCGCAGAAGTTCACCAAGCTCCAGGGACAGCATCTTCCAAGCCCACACCCACATCTAGAAGGACAAGGGCAGCAGAGACATGGTTCCCCTCTGAGTCACTCACCAGCCTGATGGGGAAATATATTTCCATTCCTTCAATCTCACCGGGCCAAAATCCTGGAATTCCTTCTCGAAGTGCATGGTGGGTCTAGCTACAGCACATGGACTGCAGCGGTTCAAGAAGGCAGCTCACCCCCACCTTCCAATCACCAGAGGAAGTAGTTAGTGCCCAAGGTCAGCAGCTGGAGGGAAGGCCAATGAAATGTTGGCCTTTATCTCAAAGGGAATGGAGTCTAAGAATAGGGAGCTATTTTCAAACTATACAAGACCACACCTGGAACATGGTCAACAGTGTTGGGTCCCTTATCAAAGGAACGATCGGCTGGTCTTGCAGGCGATCCAGAGAACGCTCACTTGGCTGAGCCCAGGGACGCAGCAAGGGATTTCCCGATGGGAAGTCGAGTAGGTGGGGTTTGTACTCACTGGAGTTTAGGAGAATGGGAGGTGACCTTATTGAAGCAGAGTTTCAGAGGTTTGGTAGGATAGAGGCAGAGAGGGTGTTTGTGAGAGTCATGGACCAGAGAGAATAAAGCTCAGAATGAGTCGTCGTACATTTAAGGCAAAGATGAGGAGGAATCTCTACTCAGTGGGAAGTGAGTCTATGTATTTTATTTTTAAACTGCAGGGGCTGTTGAGGCTGAGTAATACAATAGATTAAAGGACAGGATGGACAGGTTTTTAATCAGTAAGGGAATCAAGGGTTATGGGGGAAAGTGCAGCTGAGGACCATCAGATCAGCCATGATCTCACTGAATGGTGGGACAGGCTCAATGGGTCAAATAGTCCACTCCTGCTCTTATGCCTGATGGCCATCTCCAGGAGAACTAAACGATGAACAACCAACACTAGCCATGTCAACCATGTTCAAGTCCCATCAGAAAATCCTTTTGTGAAAGATGGTCATGTTGACAGCGAGATTAGCCCCAGTTCTGCACCATTTCAGCACATAGCTAGCTAGTCCTCTCCCTTGACCCAGACTCCTACCCCTCAGCTGAGCTTCTCTCTCCCACAGTTCTCACTTTCTCATTCCCCCCTCCTCTACCCCTTCCACACCTGAAGTACTTATCCCATCCACCCAAAGCCAGCCCCTCTCACCTCCACCAGCCTGAATCCCTGACCCTCGTGCGTCTCTCTCTCTCTCTCTCTCGCTCTCTCTGACCCCTCTCCATGTCCCCAATTCCATTGTCCCCCTCCCCCCGAATCCCACCTCCAGCCCAGGTCCTACCTGGAGTTGAATGGCTGTGAAGATTGGAATGTCAAGTTGGGTGATTTGACTCTGCAATAGAACATTCAGGATCAGTCAAAGCTCAGGATAGAAAATGGAACAGAATTATTTCACCGACAAATAAAAACAACCTATTTCACAATCTGCTCTTCCAGATCAATTTTTTTTATTCATTCACAGGATGGTGTTGTCTCTGGCTGGGCCAGAATTTATCGTCCATCCCTAACTCATCCTCTACAGGAATATAAAACAGCAGGAGGTTGCGACAAACTAGACGTTTCAAAAGCGCCAGTACAGAGCTGATGGGCCAAGTGGCCTCCTTCAGTGCTGTACTATTTTATGATGCTATGGTGAGACGTTCACTGCCAAAGGTTTAATAGATAATTACATTACCAAAGAACCACGCAAAAATATATTCTTAAAAAGGAAACTCGCACTGGCCTTACTGAAAAGCTGACCTGATCTTTTATCATGAAAAAGACTTACCTGCCACACTGTCTGAGATTTCCAAAACTAAAATCCACAAACCTTTCACCTTCTCTTCTGCAAACACAGACAGCAAATGCTGATGGTTTTGTGATATGGTTAAGGCATGGTCCAAAGATTGTGGAGATATTTAAGAGTAATATCAACGTACAACCGGCAGAACAATTCACTGCAGACTGCTCAGAAACAAAAGATGACCCTTTCCCCATCTCCAGCCTCACCTGCAGGACGGAGTTAATCCAAAGCAGTGATGGGACCCACAAACAGAATACCTGACCCCAGGCTGACAGTCCAGTACAACACGGAGGGAATACTGTACAGTAGCTAATAAACTCTCACTCTCTCATTCAAAATAGCCTGGCTTATTTGGTCCCTTTTAAAATATCAATATATTTGGACTTGAAAAAAGGTATCCACAAGGGAAGGGGTTCTTTTATACATTAACTTTGTTGCAATAAACTGAGGGGGGGGGGGTTGAGAAAAGAAGGGGAACACTGCATCCCTCCTCACCTGGGATTTAACTATTTTGGAACTATCCCATCTCGACTTATTGTGAACTGGGGACTCTCACTCAGGGACTGGTCTTGACAGCAGATGCTGCCTGGCATTGGTGCCAATGTTACTCGCTGCTTGTTAGGTCAAACCTGGATATTGTCCAGATCCTGTCACACTTGATCATGGACCATTTCAGTATCTGAGGAGCTGTGAATGGTGGTGAACATTGTGCAATGATTGGTGAACATTTCCACTTCTGACCTTATGGAGGGAAGGCCATTGCTGAAGCAGCTGAAGATGGTTGGGCCAAGGTCACTGCCCTGAGGCACTCTTGGAGCGGAGGTGACTGACTTCCAACAACCATGACCACCTTCAAGGGTGGTTAACAGATCCTGTAGCTGTGGAAGGTGTGACAGAAATCCAAACTCAAGCTCAATGACCAGGTCAGACACTTCTAAAACCTGTCATCCATGAATCTGGGTGGGGTTTTCCCACTGGAGCTCTAAAACCGTCCTTCACTCCATTTCGACAAACAGACCCCTTTCTCCCAGGAAGAGCGTGGCCCCAATCCTGTCACCTCCTTCCAACTGTTCTCCCTCTGGCCCCTGCCTACTCTCCAGGATTGTCTCCCTGGGCCTGACAGAGTCCCTGGGCCCTGAACCTGAGGGTGGGGGCGGGGTGTTGAGGGGCAGATTCACTGCAGGTAATCCTGACCCCCTCTCCGATATTCTTGGGAATGTCCACTGGGGAGCCCACTGGACGTTGATCAGAGTTCATTTGAAATGAGCTACAGCTGGAGGGGAGCGCAGACTCGGGAGTGAAATCGCCAACCTATTACTCCCACGATATTCAGCACCACCTCTGGGTCAATTTGAGACACTGAAGTTCAAATTCATTCCCTGCAGCTTCACGATCTCACAGCTCATGGCTCCAGGCATTATTATAAAACCAAGACCCCCAATTTACTGTCCGCTATCCCCCCACCCCCTCACGGCCCACTTCACGTTCTACTCACTGCAAATTCTTCTGGGGTCACCATGAGAATGTCAAATACCACAGCATCAAAGTGGAAGTCACAGGACGCTGTCTGTGTGGGGGGAGCAGCTGGGCTCTGCAGGAAGACAGAAAGCATCAGCAGGAGGTATTCCAGTCAAGAACATTGATGGCTCCAACACTAACGTCAGCTTCGTTCACTCACACACCCAAGCTTGGGAACACTTTCAAATTCCCTGAACTTCTAATGAACATATTTAAAATGTAGGGTGCACAGCAACCGTTGCTGCAGCGTGAGATCCCAGAGTGTTTTGGGACGTCGATGGAGAGATCCTTAGCCAGGACACCAGACACAGCTGCTGACCCACCTCTTGCCCAGTGAGGAGGACGAGGTGACGGAGTGAGACAGTCACTCCCGCTTGCTCCATCAGAAACACAACCCCAGACGCCTGAAACAGAAACATGAAGGCCAGAGTCCGTCCTGCCTCTGAAGGAGTCATTGTCTCCACAGCCTCACTGACTTCTCCAGCATGGGATCAAATCCCTTTCCACCACTTCTCAGGTGCAGCATTCCCAATCCCGACTCCCAGCAAAAACACTCAACTCCTCTCGCGATCTATCGCCATGCGCTCAGAATCCAGCAGCCTTCGTTATTGGGCCTCAATGGGAACAGCTTCACTCGCTCTGCCAAAACTTGGCCAAATCCTCTGTGAAGGTGCTCACTGGTTAACCTTTCCTGTCCCTTCCCTGCCTTTCTGTTTCCAGCCTCTTCTCATCCATGAAGTGCTGGAATCTCTCCCCGACAACCCAAGGCCTTTCAGGTGATCCCAGGATTCCCGGAGTTTATCACAGTCTCTCCAGAGAGGTTCCTCATTTGTCTGTCAGAGTAAAGTCTGATGCCACCCACCCCCCGCCTCCCTCCAACATAAGAGTTTCACCTGACAAAAAAAAATCCCGAAAAAAAGTGCTGGAAATCCGAAACCAAAACAGGAAGTGGCTGGAAAAGCTCAGCAAGTCTCGGTGGAGGGAAATCAGAGTTAACTTTTTGGGTCCAGTGACCCTTCCTCAGAACTGATGGCAACTCGGGAAAGGAGGGTTTTTGTACAGAAAATAGGGTGGCAAAAGGTGGGTGCAGAAACAATAGGTGGGGATAGAGCCCAAGGAAGGGGAACAACAGTTGGATAAAGGAATGGTTAAAGGTCAGTCTGGGGGAATGAATAACTGGTAACGGGGTCTTTAACAGCTAACAATGTATGGGAGCAGCTGATGTGACAGCCAGACCTGGGGTGTAGGGGTGGGAGGGAAGCAAGTGAAAGGTGATCTAGCCCGAAAATGGTTGAACTCAATAAAAGTCCAGAGGGCTGCAGGGTTCCCAAGTAGAAAATGAGGAGCTGCTCTTCCAGCTTACGCTAAGCCTCACAGGAGCACTGCACCAAGACGGAGACAGAAGTTGGCCAGGGAATGGGGTGGGGTGGTGAACTAGGCAAAAGTGAGGACTGCAGATACTGGAAACCAGAGTTTAGATCAGAGTGGCGCTGGAAAAGCACAGCAGGTCAGGCAGCATCCAAGGAGCAGGAGAATCGACGTTTCGAGTAAAAGCCCTTCATCAGGAATCGAGGTGTGTTGAACTGGCAGGCAGCTGGAAGCTCAGAGTCTTTTTGCAGTGTTCAGTGAAGCAGTTACCCAGCCTGCGCTTTGTTTCTCGAGTGTAGAGGAGACCGCATTGTGGTCAGCGCACACAGTAGGTTAGATTGAGGGGAGTGAAAGTAAACGCTGGTTTACCTGCAGGGTGTGTCTGGGGTGTGCTGAATGGTGGGGAGGGCAGTAGTAAATGGGCTGGTAGTTACACCTTCTGTGATTGCAGGAGAGGGTACCATGAGGCTGTGGGGATGTCAGGAGTGAAGGAGGAGTATTCAGGATGTCCCGGAGGAAATGGTCCTTATGGAACGCTGACGGTAAGGGAGGGGAATATGTATCTGGGTGGTGACATCTCACTGGAGGTGGTGGAAATGGATGTGGATGATGATGATGAAATTTCACAAAATCAGAGACCTTCCCTCCAAGAGCCAGGGTCTGATCTCCCACCCCTTCAATCTTAAACTCCAACACATGAGAAAAATCTAATTAACACCAAAAGTTTAAAATTAACCTCAAAGCGTGAAAGCTTTAATCCCACATAATTATTTAAACCTCCATCCTCCAAATTTTAATTGGAAACAGGGAGAGAAGAGAGGGGGGGGAAAAGAAACACTAATCAATCTTTTTTGTATTTGATGCTGAGCCGTAATTAATTTCCTTTCAGAAAGGGTCAACATTAACATGGAAAACTATTTTAATGCTGTTCCAGGAAGATGTGGATTAGCCTGGAAAGCAGAGGACACGAGATAGCGACTGAAGGACAGAACAAAGACACAAAAACATTGCTTGTTCATTGCCAGGGTTCTGAATGATATCTGTATCTCCACACCTAGAGCAGCCAGAGATGCAACAAATTTAGTTGCAAAATTAACGTCAACAAGAGCAGAGTTTCTGTGAAGCCTTTTATAGTCCAATAGCTACCATAGCTATTCCAAAAGCACTTTCCTCCTCATGTTGAAGAGACGAATAATATTTTCCCTCCCTCCTACTGCTATCACATTGTTCACTCAGAAGCGTAGAGTGAGTACAGACTGTGACACAAACCAATACTGCCCCTCCCTGCCACCATCTCTGGCCGTTACAAAGGAACACAGTCCACCCCTTTCCCAGTCGCTATGCAATGCAGCAAGATAGTGCCTGAAACCTCAGTACAGAGAGTGCTGACTGAAGGACAGTCCAAGGTGGTCAGCAACTCTGTCGGGTATTTCTAACCCCAGTGCCTGTCATTGGAACTTCCATCATTAACATCCCCAAGGTCTGGTCCGAGCTGGGGGAAAAAAAAAGAGAGAGAAACTGGATAAAAGGTCTCACCAGACTGTACTTCCTATCTGGGGCCAGTAATACTTCCATTTCAGTCAGAAGATCATGGGTTCAAGCCCCACCAGAGGACACAAACACAAGGTGTGCTCACTGCAGTAACATGTCTTCAGGAGCTTATTAAGGATCCAGTGCTAACATTCAAAGAAATAGAGACACTTTGTTTTGTAAAGGGGTGGTTTTTGGGGGGGGGGGGGGGGGGGGGGGGGGAGCAGCAAAGAGGTGAGAGGATGTGTGCACGTGCGTTCTGGCAATGTTCTCTGGCCTATAATAAAATAGTGATGGATATAGATAGACCAGGTCTAAAAGTTGAAGTTCTAAATTGGAGAAAGGCCAATTTTGACGGTATTAGGCAAGAACTTTCAAAAGCTGATTGGGGGCAGATGTTCGCAGATAAAGGGACGGCTGGAAAATGGGAAGCCTTCAGAAATGAGATAATAAGAATCCAGAGACAGTACATTCCTGTCAGGGTGAAAGGAAAGGCTAGTAGGTATAGGGAATGCTGGATGACTAAAGAAATTGAGAACTTGGTTAAGAAAAAGAAGGAAGCATAGATTTGGTAGATTTCCAAGGTAGATTTGGAGATACCGGTGTTGGACTGGGGTGTACAAAGTTAAAAATCACACAATACCAGGTTATAGTCCAACAGGTTTAATTGGAAGCACACTAACTTTCGGAGCGACGTTCCTTCATCAGGTGATTGTGGAGGGCTCGATCGTAACACAGAATTTATAGCAAAAATTTGCAGTGTGATGTAACTGAAATTACCTGTGATGTACCTTCAGTGGTCCAGGACATTCAGCCTCGGACCTTCGGGTGACCATCCTCCAAGGTGGACTCCGGGACAGGCAGCAGAGGAAAGTGGCCAAGCAGAGGCTGATAGCTAAGTTCGGTACCCATAGGGAGGGCCTCAACTGGGACCTTAGGTTCATGTCACATTACAGGTGACCACCATTATACTACACACACACACAGACACACACAGACACACGCTCTCACACACACATGCACCCCCTCACAGACTTTAGACACACACGCTCTCACACACACATGCACCCCCTCACAGACTTTAGACACACACGCTCCCACACACACATGCACCCCCTCACAGACTTTAGACACACACGCTCCCACATGCACCCCCTCACAGACTTTAGACACACACACTCCCACACTCACATATGCACCCCCTCACAGACTTTAGACACACACACTCCCACACTCACATATGCACCCCCTCACAGACTTTAGACACACACACTCCCACACTCACATATGCACCCCCTCACAGACTTTAGACACACACACTCCCACACTCACATATGCACCCCCTCACAGACTTAAGACTCTCTGCACTCACTACAGACACAGACACACTTTCTCACACACACAACCCCCACGACAGACACAGACACAGACACAGACACAGACACAGACACAGACACAGACACAGACACACATGCACACATATATTGTGTGGGGTGAATTTGCACTTGCAGAGTTACATTGTACTTTGCTTAAAAACTGGATGAATTTATGTAAAACTCCGTTATCTCACTTTTTAGATTAGAATCAATCTAAACATCATGGCATAGACAGAGAACACAGGGGGCTAACACCTTCAACATATTGTCTAGCTATCACCATTGTTAACAGCTAACCCGAGAATGCAACTTTTAAAAAAAAGGTTTTGTGATTTACACATGAAAGAAGTGAAACTATCACTGTATTCTAACAGATGAAAGGCTTAACAGACAATCAATTTTTCAATGTATAATTTCAGTTACATCACACTGTAAATTTTTGCTATAAATTCTGTGTTATGATCGAGCCCTCCACTATCACCTGATGAAGGAGCGTCGCTCCGAAAGTTAGTGTGCTTCCAATTAAACTTGTTGGACTATAACCTGGTGTTGTGTGATTTTTAACTTTGTCAGGTATAGACAGGATACATTGAGTGAATCCTTAGAAGAGTATAAAGGAAGTAGGAGTATACATAAGAGGGAAATCAGGAGGGCAAAATGGATAACTTTGGCAAATAGGGTTAAGGAGAATCCAAAGGGTTTTTACAAATACATTAAGGACAAAAGGGTAACTAGGGAGAGAATAGGGCCCTCAAAGATCAGCAAGGTGGCCTTTGTATGGAGCCACAGGAGATAGGGGAGATACCAAAAGTATTTTGCATCAGTATTTACTGTGGAAAAGGACATGGCAGATATAGACTGTAGGGAAATAGATGGGGACATCTTGAAATATATCCATATTACAGAGGAGGAAATGCTGGATGCCTTGAAACGCATAAAAGGGGATAAATTCCCCCTAGAATTCTGTGGAAAGCAAGGGAAATGATTGCTGGGTCTCTTACTGAGATATTTGTGTCATCAATAGTCACAGGTGAGGTGCTGGAAGACTGGAGGTTGGCTAACGTGGTGCCACTGTTTAAGAAAAATATAGTAAAGGAAAGCCAGGGAACTATAGACCAGTGAGCCTGACGTTGGTGATGGGCAAGTTGTTGGGGGGAATCCTGAGGGACAGGATGTACATGTATTTGGAAAGGCAAGGACTGATTCGGGATAGTCAGCATGGCTTGGTACATGGGAAATCATGTCTCACAAACTTGATTGAGTTTTTTGAAGAAGTAACAAAGAGGATTGATGAGGGCAGAGCAGTAGATGTGATCTATATGGACTTCAGTAAGGCGTTTGACAAGGTTCCCCATGGGAGACCGATTAGCAAGGTTAGATCTCACAAAATACAGGAAGAACTAGCCATTTGGATACAGAACTGGCTCAAAGGTAGAAGACAGAGGGTGGTGGTGGAGGGTTGTTTTTCAGACTGGAGGCCTGTGACCAGTGGAGTGCCACAAGGATCGGTGCTGAGCCCTCTACTTTTTGTCATTTACACAAATGATTTGGATGCGAGCATAAGAGGTACAGTTAGTAAGTTTGCAGATGACACCAAAATTGGAGGTGTAGTGGACAGCGAAGAGGGTTACCTCAGATTACAACAGGATCTGGACCAGATGGGCCAATGGGCTGAGAAGTGGCAGATGGAGTTTAATTCAGATCAATGTGAGGTGCTGCATTTTGGGAAAGCAAATTTTAGCAGGACTTATACACTTAATGGTAAGGTCCTAGGGAGTGTTGCTGAACAAAGAGACCGTGGAGTGCATGTTCATAGCTCCTTGAAAGTGGAGTCACAGGCAGATAGGATAATGAAGGAGGTATTCGGTATGTTTTCCTTTACTGGTCAGAGTATTGAGTACAGGAGTTGGGAGGTCATGTTGCGGCTGTACAGGACATTGGTTAGGCCACTGTTGGAATATTGCGTGCAATTCTGGTCTCCTTCCTATCGGAAAGATGTTCTGAAACTTTGAAAGGGTTCAGAAAAGATTTACAAGGATGTTGCCAGGGTTGGGGTATTTGAGCTATAGGGAGAGGCTGAACAAGCTGGAGCTGTTTTCCCTGGAGCATCGGAGCTGAGGGGTGACCTTATAGAGGTTTACAAAATTATGAGGGGCACGGAAAGGATAAATAGACAAGATCTTTTCCCTGGGGTGGAGGGAGTCCAGAACTAGAGGGCATAGGTTCGCGAGAGAGGGGAAAGATATAAAAGAGACCTAAGGGGCAACTTTTTCATGTAGAGGGTGGTACATGTGTGGAATGAGCTGCCAGAGGATGTGGTGGAGGCTGGTACAATTGCAACATTTAAGAGGCATTTGGATGGGTATATGAATAGGAAGGGTTTGGAGGGACATGGGCCAGGTGCTGGTAGGTGGGACTAGATTGGGTTGGGATATCTGGTCAGCATGGACGGGTTGGACCGAAGGGTCTGTTTCCATGCTGTACATCTCTATGACTCTATATTCACCACACAGCTACCGCACGGGCCTGCCTATGCACTCCCGCCACGGGCAAAGTGACTGCTGCATTTCTCAAAGTTCCAGCAGTGAATATTTCAGAGTTGTTGCAAAGGATGTTAAAGAGGTGCTAGCAAAATGCAAGCTTGCAGCTCCCAGCTCAGCCAGAACACAGAGCTGGGAGGAAAACTGCATTTCATCAAACCCAACAGTTTATTCCTGAAGTCAAACTCCCTTCTCAATGGGACACTCCACGTCAGTGTGTCAGTATACCTCACCATACTTTCTCTGCATTCGGCTATGGGTGCCGGAGGCTACAACAACAGACTGAGGCTGAGACACAACACATTCCTACCTTGTGGTCACAATCCGACTCTGTGTCACTGTGCAAGTCTTCGGTCATCTCCATAGCAACAGCTGGCAATCCTTCAACCTTGGGACACCCCAAGTGGGTCAAACTCTGTAAAAGATGGAATGAAAGTAATGAGCTTCGGGTTTCACCTTTGGAGATTGTACTTCATTAAATGAGCCATCAAATAGAGTAGGTCTTGGAACAATTAAAGATTACAACCAACAGCCTGACAATTTTAAGCGTTTCCCTTTGATATTCCCATCCCCTCTTGTCAAATATCAAATAATTAATACAAAAAATTACAATGGAAAACATTTACCTACATGTACCACTATTAGGGTAAAATGCCCCAATATATTCTGCTGCAGTACAACATAGCAGTGGGCCAGAGAAAGACACAAGGGGAAATGTTTTAAGGTGAATTCAAATCGAGAGAGATGAAGGAGTGAGGTGGGGCAAAGCCAGAGTTTAGGGCCTCTGCAACTACTGAGGGGGGGAAGGGGGCAATGGAATTAGACAGGGGCAGAGGCTGGGGAAGGTTCTGGAGATGGGGAGGGGCAAGGCACATCTCACAGGTGCCTAATGCAATGGTACTCAGTACAGGGTCACCCTCCTCCCAAACATTCAATGACAGCACAATTCACCAACCGCCCCTTTGGATGCCTCTGCTATCCCCCCCACTCTTAAATGGTCACAACTTTAACAATCCACGTTTACACGACGGGTCCCACAGAACCTTCTTCAGATGCTTCCCCAAGTGAGCACGGTCCCTCAAACGTCTCATTTAATTAAAACTCCATCAAATTCTTTCAAGTTGGAGAGTCCCTTCTCCTTGACTGTTGAATAAGTAAATTTAAGTTCCCACCAGTCCCAGCTGCACACAATTCCCAAAACCAGCTTTTAAAAGATTAACAGAAAGACATTAAATCAAACATGGAATGTTCTAGATCAGGAGATATACCCTCAGCACCCAGACCTGGTCACTCTCAGGCCAGGCCAGGCCAGGGCAGCTCCTGGTCAGTCCCAGGCCAGGCCAGTGCAGCTCCTGGTCAGTCCCAGGCCAGTGCAGCCCTTGGTCAGTCCCAGGCCAGTGCAACCCCTGGTCAGTCCCAGGCCAGGCCAGTGCAGCTCCTGGTCAGTCCCAAGCCAGGCCAGTGCAGCCCCTGGTCAGTCCCAGGCCAGGCCAGGCCAGTGCAGCTCCTGGTCAGTCCCAAGCCAGGCCAGTGCAGCCCCTGGTCAGTCCCAGGCCAGGCCAGTGCAGCTCCTGGTCAGTCCCAGGCCAGGCCAGTGCAGCTCCTGGTCAGTCCCAGGCCAGGCCAGTGCAGTCCCTGGGCAGGTTGCAATCTGTAGGAACACAGCAGCTTCGCGGGTTCATGTTTGAAGAGAGAGGCGGTCCCGCGCACACACGCTCCCGTCTGCTACCTGTCTGCGCACGCGCACCAAGCGGGGTCGCGCCTCAGGTGAGCAATTAAAGGTGCGCGCCTGGAGAGAGCTGCTGTGAGTGAGAGACAGTGAGGCTGTCTGTCTTTATCTCAGAGTTAAACATCACCAACTCCAGGTTACAGTCCAACAGGTTTAATTGGAGGCACTAGCTTTCAGAGCGATGCTCCTTCATCAGGTGGTAGTGGAGGGTTCAATCCTAACACAGAATTTATAGCAACAATTTACAGGGGCTAACACCTTCAACATATTGTCCAGCTACCACCCATTGTTAACAGCTAATCTGCGAATGTAACTTTAAAAAGAAGGTTTTGTGATTTACACATGAAAGAAGTGAAACTATCACTGTATTCTAACAGATGAAAGGCTTAACAATCAATTTTTCAATGTATAATTTCAGTTACATCACACTGTAAATTTTTGCTATAAATTCTGTGTTAGGATTGAGCCCTCTACTATCACCTGATGAAGGAGCGTCGCTCCGAAAACTAGTGTGCTTCCAATTAAACCTGTTGGACTATAATCTGGTGTTGTGTGATTTTTAACTTTGTACACCCCAGTCCAACACCAGTACTTCCAAATCATTTCTTTATCTCAGTCTGTCTCTCTCTGTGTATCTCTTTGTCTATCTCTCTCTGTCTATCTATCTCTGTCTCTCTCTATCTCTCTTTCTCTCTCTATACCTATCTCTGTGTGTGTCACTCTCTCAATCTCTGTCTCTGTGTGTGTGTGTCTCTCTCTCTATCTCTCTGTCTCTCTATCTCTCTGTGTCTCTCTCTCTCGCTGTGTCTCTCTCTATCTCTCTATCTATCTCTTGTCTCTCTCTCTCTCTATCTCTCTCTCTCTCTTTCTCTGTGTCTCTCTCTATATCTATCTCTCTCTCTGTCTCTAGCTATCACTGTCTCTCTATCTCTCTGTCTATCTCTCTCTGTGTCTCTCTGCTTGCCTGTCTGTCTGTCTGAGATAAAGCCGGAGGAAAGAGCTAAAACAACACCTGATCTATCACAGTCCCTCAACATCTCGCCTGAAGGTGGGACCAAAACCAACTGGAGTCTTTGGAAAATCAACACAGCTTCAAATCCAACAGTGAGAGGTCAAACAGCAAAGGGCAATGTCGAGTAGGGAGGGGCGGATTATCCACCTGACCAGGGTTCTGGGTCAGCCTGATCCACACAGTCACAGAATCAGAGACTTCCTTTAACAAAGAAATAGGCCTTTCAGCCCATCTTGTCTTCACTGGCTCTCCAAAAAAGCATTTATTTTATGCACAGCGCATATTACCTCCCCAAAACCAAGCTCTCATAGATCGGTCAAACCTGATTCCTATTTCACCAAACTGTGTTGACTCTGCCCAATTATCTTCAACTTATCGAATTGCATTTACATAATGTTATTAATAATAGTTTTTAATATTTTTCCTGTGACAGATGTTAAGCTAACTGTCCTTTAATTCCTGATTTCTGTTTCTTCTGTTTGATTAAAGACGTTAAATGCACAATCTTTCAATCTAATAGGACCCTTGCCCAAATCCACGCACTGTTGAAAGATTAAGACCATAAATTATCTCATGAGCTATATTGTAAGTTCCTAGATTGATGTCCATTAGAACCAGGTACCTTGTCAGCCACAGCTCCAACAATTTACCCAAAACCACTTCCCTGCTGATTTCCCTGAGTTCCTCCCACTCGTCCATTTCCTCATTTCTTTCGGGATTCTCTACAGTTTTTTTTCATTAACTCGTGGGATGTGGGCATCACTTGGTAAGGTCAGTTACCTGTTTAATTCATCAGCCGTTCCCCTTATGTTCAGATCATCGAGCTGTACAGTGCTGAAACCGACCCTTCTGTCCAACCCGTCCATGCCGACCAGATATCTTAACCTAATCTAGTCCTATTTGCCAGCATTTGCTCCATTTCCCTCCAAACCCTTCCTACTCAAGTCTCCATCCAGATGACTTTTAAATGTTGTAATTGTACCAGCCTCCATCACATCCTTTGGCAGCTCATTCCATACATGTACCACCCTCTGTGTGAAAAAGTTGTCCCTTAGGTCCCTTTTAAATCTTTCCCCTCACCCTAAACTCATGCCCTCTAGTTCTGGACTCCCACACCCCAGGGAAGAGGTTTTGTCTACTTATCCTATCCATACCCGTCATAATTTTATAAACTTTTATAAGGTCACCTCTCAGCCTCCGACGCTCCAGGGAAAACAGCCCCAGCCTGTTCAGCCTCTCTTTGTAGCTCAAATCCTTGTAAATATTTTCTGGCAACATCCTTGTAAATCTTTTCTGAACCCTTTCAAGTTTCACAACATCCTTCCTATAGTAGGGAGATCAGAATTACATGCAATATTCCAAAATTGTCTTCACATATGTCCTCTATAGCTGCAACATGACTTCCCCTTAGGTCTCTTTTATATATTTCCCCAAAACCTATGCCCTCTAGTTCTGGACTCCCCGACCCCAGGGAAAAGACTTTGTCTATTTATCCTATCCATGCTCCTCATAATTTTGTAAACCTCTATAAGGTCACCCCTCAGCTCCGATGCTGCAGGGAAAACAGCCCCAGCCTGTTCAGCCTCTCCCTGTAGCTCAGATCCTCCAACCCTGGCAACATCCTTGTAAATCTTTTCTGAACACTTTCAAGTTTCACAACATCTTTCCAATAGGAAGGAGACCAGAACTGCATGCAATATTCCAACAGTGGCCTAACCAATGTCCTGTACAGCCGTAAGGCCGTGTTTTTGTGCAGCTGTGTTTTATGTCTTTTAGTTTGATGTGACCGTTAATGTTTCTAGTTAACTACAGACAGCGGGTCTGTCCTTTGGAATTTTTCTTGCACTTTGCAGTGTACCTATTGTGTGTTGTGAAATATCCCGTTAATCGAACGGCTCCACACCTATGCTGACCTATCTTTTACCCTCATTTGCCAATTCACTTTAGCTTCTTTGTTTCAGGCTGTTAAATGTCTTAACCATTTCTCTATTCCTCAAACCGACGGTAAAATTGAATTTTGGGACAGGGTGGGTTGGGGAGGCTGATGGCCGAGTGGTATTATTGCTACTCCCTTAATACAGAGACTCGCATGATGTTGTGGGGACCTGGGTTCAAATCCCGCTAGGGCAGAGGGTGAAATTTGAATTCAATAAAAATAAAATTCGATCTTGTTATGGTTGCTGCTACCTGGGCCCGTAAAGTAGGAAATCATTATCTCATCCTCCCTCATTGTGTCATAGCAGATCTAGTTT
This sequence comes from Hemiscyllium ocellatum, assembly GCF_020745735.1. NCBI lineage: Eukaryota > Metazoa > Chordata > Chondrichthyes > Orectolobiformes > Hemiscylliidae > Hemiscyllium > Hemiscyllium ocellatum. The sequence goes on along the minus strand of NC_083445.1, from coordinate 2,916,641 downwards.
AGCCTGCTTTCTGATTGGCTCCAGAATACTGTTGGAAGGAACCATCCCAAAAAACCATCTCGTTACCTGACTTTTCCAGTGAATATCTCCCATGATTATCGCCATGCCTTTCTGACAAGTTGGAATGATTTTTTTCCTTGATTCCTCACCCTGCTGGGCAGCCCCTGAAGGAAGAATGTTCGCTCTTGCCTTTATAATTTCTCATCTCTACCCAAACTGTGCCCTGAAATTGGGCCAGCCCCCTTGAAATGTGCTAACACCACCATTAACTGACAGGACCACCCAGCCACCTTTTCCTACTTTCACTTCCTTCCTCAACGTCACATATCCTTCAAGATTCAGGTCACAATCCCTGTCACCCTGTTATGGCTATCAGATTGTATTTATTAATTTTTATTTGAAGGGGAGTCCAGAACTAGAGGGGCATAGGTTTAGGGTGAGAGGGGAAAGATATAAAAGAGACCTAAGGGGCAACTTTTTCACGCAGAGGGTGGTACATGTATGGAATGAGCTGCCAGAGGATGTGGTGGAGGCTGGTACAATTGTAACATTTAAGAGGCATTTGGATGGGTGTATGAATAGGAAGGGTTTGGAGGGATATGGGCCGGGTGATGGCAGGTGGGACTAGATTGGGTTAGGATATCTGGTCAGCATGGACGGGTTGGACCGAAGGGTCAGTTTCCGTGCTGTACATCTCTATGACTCTATCAGTTTAATTTCCGATGCTATGTACATTGAGATACAGAACCTTTCTACTCCTCCTTTCACACTGCTTAGAAACTCTCGTCTTCTTTATTTGCTGACTCTTCGTTTCAGACTCGGTATTGTTCTTCAGACCTTGCTCTTTGGCCTTGGCTCGACTCTTTGTCATATGTTTTCAAACTGGATCTGTTATTCCCACTACCCAGATCAAAACTAAACAGAAAGGCAAGAGCAGTGGATGCTGGAAATCTGAACGAGAACAGAAGTAGTTGAAGAAACTCAGTCGATCTGGTGTGATCTGTTGAGAGAGTAAGCAGAGTTAACGTTTCGGGTCCAATGATCCTTCATGAGAACGATTCTGTAGAGGGTGACTGGACCTGAAACGCTAACATTGCTTCTCTCTCTGCAGATGCCGCCAGACCTTCTAAGTTTCTCCAGCTATTTCTGTCTGTCTCTAGTTCAAAACACTCTCTATTTTCCTCATAATGTGGTTGGCAAGAATACAGGCCCAGCCCGATCACAGGTTCAGAGCGAAGGTGGGAATACCTTTTCAAGAAGCAAAGAACACAGAATAACCTCAATTATCCAAACGAGACAATCGGGGCATATTTTGTTTGGATTATTCGGATAACTGATCTATCGTAAACAAGCCAGTTTGAGTGCCAGTTATCTGACAATGCACGCCATTATGCCGTTTAACTGATAACTGAATGCTCAGTTGTCTAACACTGTTTTTATGGGACCTTGAGATCTTGTTGAGATAATCCAAACCTTGGATAATTGATGTTTGGATAATTGAGGTTCAGATAATCGATGTTGCCGTGCAATGAGAAAAGACTGGCGGCCAGTAAAGGGGAACCCCAGAGATTTCTCTCGCTGTGTAAATAGTGAAGGGGTGGGAAAGGGAAGAGTGAGGGAGTTGGGAGGGGAAGGACTGGGTGGTCATGGTATACACAGACCAGGAGTGCGAGGAAGGAGCTGCTCCATCATCAGTGGGAGGAACTCGGCTCCAAGTTAAGAAGCAGAAAGATTAGATATTTTAGATTAGATTACTTACAGTGTGGAAACAGGCCCTTCGGCCCAACAAGTCCACACCGACCTGCCGAAGCGCAACCCACCCATACCCCTACATTTACCCCCTACCTAACACTACGGGCAATTTAGAAACTCAAAGGTCCAAACCTCTGCATTGTCCAATCCGATTTGGATAATGGGAGATGAACGTGCGGCTTGAAAGAGTGATGTTGGGGAAGTGGATTCCAGATCCAGGCCTGGGGTAAAGGGGTCAGTCTCCACTGGACCATACTGGGCTGCTGTTCTTGCAAACTGCATTACGAGGGAAGGAGAGAGAGAGAGAGAGAGAGAGAGAGAGACAGAAATAGCTGGAGACACTCAGCAGGTTTGGCAGCACCTGTGGAGAGAGAGCAAAGGGAACGTTTCGAGATCCAGGGAACCTTCCTAGGAATCGTTCAGCTGAGCTTCTCCTGCTCCCTTTCGGATTTGCAGCACCCACATCTTTGGGGTTTTTTCGGTTGTCCTGCCATTCCATCTTCAAGAAATATACCTCGAGAGCCCCTGAACTCCGTCAGCCGTGCGGGGAGCTGTGGCTCACTGACAGATTTCCCTGTCCCCCCTTCACTGCACCCATTAACGTCAGTCTGAGTACCGAGGGCTGGGAGGAGGGCACAGAGATATGGAGGGGGTGTAGGGGCTGGAGGGTATGATAGGGAGGGGTGTAGGGGCAGGAGGGGGGACAGAGATAGGGAGGGGGTTTAGGGGCTGGAGGGTATGATAGGGAGGGGGTGTAGGGGCGGGAGTGGGGACAGGGATAGGGATGGGGTGTGGGGCTGGGGGGGGAAGTGATGGTGATAGGGAGGGGGTGTAGGGGCTAGAGGAGGGGACAGTGATAGGGAGGGGTGTAGGGGCTGGAGGAGGGGAAAGAGATACGGAGGGGGTGTAGGGGCAGGAGGGGATTACAGAGATAGGGAGGGGCTGTAGGGGCAGGAGGAGGTGACGGAGATAGGGAGGGGGTGTAGAGGCTGGAGGAGTTTTGAGGTTGGGAGGTGCAGTGATGGGAGGGAACGTGAGGAGGATGCCTTTCTGAATGTGTTTAGTGGTGGTTTCAGGAATCGATGGGTTCAGGAGACGGTGAAGATGGAATGAAGAGGTCACGGACTGAAGTACAAGGGGCAGTATCCTAGCCCAGTGGGGAGGGTGAGGAGGGTGGGGAGTGTGGGGAGGGTGGGGAGGGTGGGGAGTGTGGGGAGGGTGGGGAGGGTGGGGAGTGTGGGGAGGGTGGGGAGGTGACAGAGCCCAGAATCCCTGCACTTGGATTCATTTTTTAACGAGTAAATCCCAGTGAGAAAATACCCGGAAAATAAAGTTCATCCAACCTCGGGGAGATTTCCGAAATACAAGGGGCACTAAACGTGTCCTTTGGATCTCCCCCACCCCAGCCCCCAGTCCCCAGACCCCCCTGCCCCCACCCCCCAGCCCCCAGCTCCCTGCCCCCAGCTCCCAGCCCCCAGCTCCCAGCTCCCAGCTCCCTGCCCCCAGCTCCCAGCTCCCAGCCCCCAGCCCCCAGCCTCCAGCCCCCCCGCCCCCAGTCCCCCCGCCCCCAGTCCCCCAGCCCCAGCCCCCAGCCCCCACCCCAGCCCGCAGCTCCCAGCCCCCAGCCCCCAGCCCCCAGCTCCCAGCCCCCAGCCCCAGCTCCCAGCTCCCAGCCCCCAGCCCCCAGCCCCCCCCTGCCCCCAGCCCCCCTGCCCACAGTCCCCTGCCCCCATCCCCCAGCCCCCGCCCCCAGCCCCCCCCAGCTCCCAGCCCCCAGACCCCAGCTCCCAGCTCCCAGCCCCCAACCCCCCCTGCCCCCAGCCCCCAGCCCCCCCTGCCCCCAGCCCCCCTGCCCACAGCCCCCAGCCCCCCTGCCCACAGTCCCATGCCCCCAGCCCCCAGCCCCCTGCCCCCAGCCCCCAACTCCCAGCCCCCAGTCCCCAGCCCCCAGCCCCCAGTCTCCTGCCCCCAGCCCCCCTGCCCCCTGCCCCCAGCCCCCCTGCCCCCTGCCCCCAGCCCTCAGCCCCCAGTCTCCTGCCCCCAGCCCCCAGCCCCCCCTGCCCCCAGCCCCCAGGCCCTGCCCCCTGCCCTCTGCCCTCTGCCCCCTGCCCCCAGCCCCCAGCCCCCCTGCCCCCTGCCCCCAGCCCCCAACCCCCAGCCCCCACCCCCCCCTGCCAGCCCCCAGCCCCCAGCTGATTGTATTTTGGGCTGTATGATTTGCCCCAGAGAAGCCGCCTGTCATCATGAACAGTTTCCCAGCTCCAGGCCGTGGGACTGACAGCGGAGGCTGGGACCCCACGCTGGCACAGACAGGGGGAGGCTGGGACCACGCGCTGGCACAGACAGGGGGAGGCTGGGACCGCGCGCTGGCACAGACAGGGGGAGGCTGGGACCGCGCGCTGGCACAGACAGGGGGAGGCTGGGACCGCGCGCTGGCACAGACATGGGGAGACTGGGACCGCGCGCTGGCACAGACAGGGGGAGGCTGGGACCGCGCGCTGGCACAGACAGGGGGAGGCTGGGACCGCGCACTGGCACAGACAGGGGGAGGCTGGGACCGCGCACTGGCACAGACAGGGGGAGGCTGGGACCGCGCACTGGCACAGACAGGGGGAGGCTGGGACCGCGCGCTGGCACAGACGGGGGAGGCTGGGACCGCGCACTGGCACAGACAGGGGGAGGCTGGGACCGCGCGCTGGCACAGACAGGGGAGAGTGGGACCGCGCGCTGGCACAGACAGGGGGAGGCTGGGACCGCGCGCTGGCACAGACAGGGGGAGGCTGGGACCACGCGCTGGCACAGACAGGGGGAAACTGGGACCGCGTGCGCTGGCACAGACAGGGGGAGGCTGGGACCACGCGCTGGCACAGACAGGGGAGAGTGGGACCCCGCGCTGGCACAGACAGGGGGAGGCTGGGACCGCGCGCTGGCACAGACAGGGGGAGGCTGGGACCGCGCGCTGGCACAGACAGGGGGAGGCTGGGACCGCGCTGGCACAGACAGGGGGAGACTGGGACCCCGCGCTGGCACAGACAGGGGGAGGCTGGGACCCCGCGCTGGCACAGACAGGGGGAGGCTGGGACCGCGCGCTGGCACAGACAGGGGGAGGCTGGGACCGCGCGCTGGCACAGACAGGGAGAGGCTGGGACCGCGCGCTGGCACAGACAGGGGGAGGCTGGGACCACGCGCTGGCACAGACAGGGGGAGACTGGGACCGCGCGCTGGCACAGACAGGGGGAGGCTGGGACCGCGCTGGCACAGACAGGGGGAGGCTGGGACCGCGCGCTGGCACAGACAGGGGGAGGCTGGGACCGCGCTGGCACAGACAGGGGGAGACTGGGACCCCGCACTGGCAGAGACAGGGAGAGGCTGGGACCGTGCGCTGGCACAGACAGGGGGAGGCTGGGACCCCGCACTGGCACAGACAGGGAGAGGCTGGGACCGCGCGCTGGCACAGACAGGGGAGACTGGGACCGTGCGCTGGCACTGACAGGGGGAGACTGGGACCGCGCACTGGCACTGACAGGGGGAGGCTGGAGCAGAGTTTAGCTTCAGCTTTAACCCCCAGGCAGACAGCACAGAGAAACAGCTCCTTACTGTACAAGACACAGCCCCCAGACAGAGGGAATCTCACGTAACTGGCCTCTCCCAGTCACATGATTGATGGTGGGGCTGGGGTGGTTGGAGGACAGGGAGAGAGACCCAGATCCAGGCAGAGTGCTGCCTGGGGCTGTCTCCATGGATGCTTGGATCCGTGAGAGAGTCGCCCTCCTCCCTCCCTCCCTCCCTCTCTCTCTCTCTCTCTCTCTGCACACACTGCAAGCAGCTGGGGAGACCATGGTGTGTGCACAAAGGAAGGTAAATGCATCATTTCTTTGCTAATGATTGTGATCAGGGTGAGGTACAGGATGAGGGGAAGAGATGAACAATACCCTTTCAGTGTCAGTTACCGATTCACCATCACATCCACATGACCAGCCCCATCGGTCTGATGCAGGTATTTGTTCAGCTGCCTGTGTGTGTGTCCCCCCACCCCGGCCCTGTGCCCCAGGATACTGGTAAACACACAGGCTGCAGGAAATGGGAAGGTCTTTAATGAGAACGGGTCATGTGCCTGCATGCATCGAACAAGCCTTCCTTCCCCAGCCCTTGGCCAGCGTTCTGCCTCTCTCAGCTGTGCTCCAGTAAAGTCGGAATGTTGACTGTTCACATTCTTATCACTTTACCCCTCCCTGTCTCTGTCACCTCCTCCAGCCCCTAACCCCCTCCCTGTCTCTGTCACCTCCTCCAGCCCCTACACCCCCTCCCTGTCTCTGTCACCTCCTCCAGCCCCTTCACCCCCTCCCTGTCTCTGTCACCTCCTCCAGCCCCTACACCCCCTCCCTGTCTCTGTAACCTCCTCCAGCCCCTACACCCACTCCCTGTCTCTGTAACCTCCTCCAGCCCCTACACCCCCTCCCTGTCTCTGTAACCTCCTCCAGCCCCTACACCCCCTCCCTGTCTCTGTCACCTCCTCCAGCCCCTACACCCCCTCCCTGTCTCTGTAACCTCCTCCAGCCCCTACACCCCCTCCCTGTCTCTGTAACCTCCTCCAGCCCCTACACCCCCTCCCTGTCTCTGTAACCTCCTCCAGCCCCTACACCCCCTCCCTGTCTCTGTAACCTCCTCCAGCCCCTACACCCCCTCCCTGTCTCTGTCACCTCCTCCAGCCCCTACACCCCCTCCCTGTCTCTGTAACTTCCTCCAGCCCCTACACCCCTCCCTACCCTGTGACCTCCTCCAGCCCCTACACCCCCTCTCTATCCCTGTCACTTCCTTCAGTCCCTACACCCCCTTCCTATCTCTGTAACCTCCATCTATTCCTTCACCCCCTCCCTATCTCTGTCACTTCCTCCAGCCCCTCACATTCCTGGGAGCGTTATTGGGTTTGGGCCTCTATCAGTGATGTACCCTGGCTGATATTCTGGTGAGTTGGTGCCATGTTGGTGCGGTGTGGTGAGTTGGTGTCATATGTGTGTGACAGGATGTGTGGGTGACGTGTTGGTGTGTCATGGTGAGTCCGTGCCGTGTTGGTGTGGCGCGGTGATTCGGTGCCGTGTTGGTGTGGTGGGGTGAGTCTGTGCCGTGTTGGTGTGACGGGATAAGTCCGTGCCGAGTTGGTGTGACAGAGTGAGTCCGTGCCGCGTTGGTGTGACACAGTGAGTCCGTGCCGTGTTGGTGTGACGCGGTGAGCCGGTGCCGTGTTGGTGTGGTGCGGTGAGTCGGTACTGTGTTGGTGTGGTGCGATGAGTCGGTGCTGTGTTGGTGTGACAGGGTGAGTCAGTGCCGTGCTGGTGTGGCGCGGTGAGTCAGTGCCGTGTTGGTGTGGCACGGTGAGTTGGTGCCGTGTTGGTGTGCCGCGGTGAATCCGTGCCGTGTGGGTGTGGCACGGTAAGTCCGTGCCGTGTTGGTGTGATGGGGTGAGCCTGTGCCATGTTGGTGTGGCGCGGTGAGTCGGTGCCGTGTTGGTGTGGCGCGGTGAGTTGGTGCGGTGTTGGTATGACGCGGTGAGTTGGTGCGGTGTTGGTGCGACGGGGTAAGTCCATGCCGTGTTGGTGTGACGCGGTGAGTCCATGCTGTGTTAGTGTGGTGCGGTGAGTCGGTGCTGTGTTGGTGTGGCACGGTGTGTCCATGCTGTGTTAGTTTGGCGCGGTGAGTCGGTGCCGTGTTGGCGTGGCGCGGTGTGTCGGTGCCATGATGGTGTGGCGCAGTGTGTCGGTGCCGTGCTGGTGGGGCGCAGTGAGCCGGTGCCATGTTGGTGTGGCGCGGTGAGGCGGTGCCGTGTTGGTGTGGCGCGGTGAGCCGGTGCCGTGTTGGCGTGGCGCGGTGAGCCGGTGCCGTGTTGGTGTGGCGCGGTGAGCCAGTGCCGTGTTGGTGTGGCGCGGTGAGTCGGGGCCGTGTTGGTGTGGCGCGGTGAGTCGGGGCCGTGTTGGTGTGGCGCGGTGAGGCGGTGCCGTGTTGGTGTGGCGCGGTGAGCCGGTGCCGTGTTGGCGTGGCGTGGTGAGCCGGGGCCGTGTTGGTGGGGCGCGGTGGGCCGGTGCCGTGTTGGTGGGGCGCGCTGAGCCGGTGCTGTGTTAGTGTGGCGCGGTAAGCCGGTGCCGTGTTGGTGGGGCGCGGTGAGCCGGTGCCGTGTTGGTGTGGTGTGGTGTGGTGTGGTGAGCCGGTGTCATATGTGTGTGACAGGATGTGTGGGTGACGTGTTGGTGCGTCATGGTGAGTCCGTGCCGTGTTGGTGTGACGCGGTGAGCCGGTGCCGTGTTGGTGTGGTGCGGTGAGTCGGTACTGTGTTGGTGTGGTGCGATGAGTCGGTGCTGTGTTGGTGTGACAGGGTGAGTCAGTGCCGTGCTGGTGTGGCGCGGTGAGTCAGTGCCGTGTTGGTGTGGCACGGTGAGTTGGTGCCGTGTTGGTGTGCCGCGGTGAATCCGTGCCGTGTGGGTGTGGCACGGTAAGTCCGTGCCGTGTTGGTGTGATGGGGTGAGCCTGTGCCATGTTGGTGTGGCACGGTGAGTTGGTGCGGTGTTGGTATGACGCGGTGAGTTGGTGCGGTGTTGGTGCGACGGGGTAAGTCCATGCCGTGTTGGTGTGACGCGGTGAGTCCATGCTGTGTTAGTGTGGTGCGGTGAGTCGGTGCCGTGTTGGTGTGGCACGGTGTGTCCATGCTGTGTTAGTTTGGCGCGGTGAGTCGGTGCCGTGTTGGCGTGGCGCGGTGTGTCAGTGCCATGATGGTGTGGCGCAGTGTGTCGGTGACGTGCTGGTGGGGCGCAGTGAGCCGGTGCCATGTTGGTGTGGCGCGGTGAGGCGGTGCCGTGTTGGTGTGGCGCGGTGAGGCGGTGCCGTGTTGGTGTGGCGCGGTGAGCCGGTGCCGTGTTGGCGTGGCGCGGTGAGGCGATGCCGTGTTGGTGGGGCGCGGTGGGCCGGTGCCGTGTTGGTGGGGGCGCTGAGCCGGTGCTGTGTTAGTGTGGCGCGGTGAGCCGGTGCCGTGTTGGTGGGGCGCGGTGAGCCGGTGCCGTGTTGGTGTGGTGTGGTGTGGTGAGCCGGTGTCATATGTGTGTGACAGGATGTGTGGGTGACGTGTTGGTGTGTCATGGTGAGTCCGTGCCGTGTTGGTGTGGCGCGGTGATTCGGTGCCGTGTTGGTGTGGTGGGGTGAGTCTGTGCCGTGTTGGTGTGACGGGATAAGTCCGTGCCGAGTTGGTGTGACAGAGTGAGTCCGTGCCGCGTTGGTGTGACACAGTGAGTCCGTGCCGTGTTGGTGTGACGCGGTGAGCCGGTGCCGTGTTGGTGTGGTGCGGTGAGTCGGTACTGTGTTGGTGTGGTGCGATGAGTCGGTGCTGTGTTGGTGTGACAGGGTGAGTCAGTGCCGTGCTGGTGTGGCGCGGTGAGTCAGTGCCGTGTTGGTGTGGCACGGTGAGTTGGTGCCGTGTTGGTGTGCCGCGGTGAATCTGTGCCGTGTGGGTGTGGCACGGTAAGTCCGTGCCGTGTTGGTGTGATGGGGTGAGCCTGTGCCATGTTGGTGAGGCGCGGTGAGTCGGTGCCGTGTTGGTGTGGCGCGGTGAGTTGGTGCGGTGTTGGTATGACGCGGTGAGTTGGTGTGGTGTTGGTGCGACGGGGTAAGTCCATGCCGTGTTGGTGTGACGCGGTGAGTCCATGCTGTGTTAGTGTGGTGCGGTGAGTTGGTGCCGTGTTGGTGTGGCACGGTGTGTCCATGCTGTGTTAGTTTGGCGCGGTGAGTCGGTGCCGTGTTGGCGTGGCGCGGTGTGTCGGTGCCATGATGGTGTGGCGCAGTGTGTCGGTGCCGTGCTGGTGGGGCGCAGTGAGCCGGTGCCATGTTGGTGTGGCGCGGTGAGGCGGTGCCGTGTTGGTGTGGCGCGGTGAGTCGGGGCCATGTTGGTGTGGCGCGGTGAGTCGGGGCCGTGTTGGTGTGGCGCGGTGAGGCGGTGCCGTGTTGGTGTGGCGCGGTGAGCCGGTGCCGTGTTGGCGTGGCGCGGTGAGCCGGGGCCGTGTTGGTGGGGCGCGGTGGGCCGGTGCCGTGTTGGTGGGGCGCGCTGAGCCGGTGCTGTGTTAGTGTGGCGCGGTGAGCCGGTGCCGTGTTGGTGGGGCGCGGTGAGCCGGTGCCGTGTTGGTGTGGTGTGGTGTGGTGAGCCGGTGCCGTGTTGGTGTGGCGCGGTGTGCCGGTGCCGCGTTGGTGTGGCGCAGTGAGCCGGTGCCACGTTGGTGGGGCGCAGTGAGCCGGTGCCGTGTTGGTGTGACGCGGTGAGCCGGTGCTGTGTTGGTGTGGCGCGGTGAGCCGGTGCCGTGTTGGTGGGGCGCGGTGAGCCGGGGCCGTGTTGGTGGGGCGCGGTGAGCCGGTGCCGCGTTGGTGGGGCGCAGTGAGCCGGTGCCGCGTTGGTGGGGTGCAGTGAGCCGGTGCCGTGTTGGTGTGACGCGGTGAGCCGGTGCTGTGTTGGTGTGGTGCGGTGAGCCGGTGCCGTGTTGGTGGGGCGCGGTGTGCTGGGGCCGTGTTGGTGTGGCGCGGTGAGCCGGTGCCGTGTTGGTGGGGCGCGGTGAGCCGGTGCTGTGTTGGTGTGGCGCGGTGAGCCGGTGCTGTGTTGGTGGGGCGTGGTGAGCCGGTGTGACAGAGTCAGTCTGACCATCATTTCTTGTCTCTTTGTGTGCAGCTCCATGTTCTGGTGGCGGTGGCTCTGATTGGAGGGTTAACCTTCATCGTTGCTGTGGTGCATTACATCCATCAGTCTCCCTATCCCATAATACTCTCTCCTTTGGACGGGATGCTGGGTAACAGACAGAACCGCCTGACTGGGGTTCATGGAATAGATGCCAAGGTGTTGCAAGGTTATGTTAGCCTCAGAGAGCAACAGGTACGTACAGAGGGGATGCCACACGCATCACAACATTTCCATCAATTATCGTGATTTACTCTGCACATTAGAGTAATTTGCATTCCTATAGTGCCTTGCACATCCTTACCATGTTCTCCAGCCAGTTGGAACCGATGCAGGACAGCTGAAGTGCAGGTTTTTGTGGTATGGAATGCAGCAGCATATCGACACAAACAGCAAATAATCAACTAACCTATCGTGTGATGGTGATCGGGGATTAAAGTCAGGATGATATCCCCCCCCCATCAAATTATTCCACACGGCTCCGATATACACCGAGGTGGCAAACAGCACTGACAACAAGGTGATCAGGCCAACCCCTCAGATAGTCTCCGCTCCCTCAGCACTGACCCTCCGACAGTGTGGCACTCCCTCAGCACTGACCCTCCGACAGTGCGGCACTCCCTCAGCACTGACCCTCAGAGAGTGCGGCACTCCCTCAGCACTGACCCTCCGACAGTGCGGCACTCCCTCAGCACTGACCCTCCAACAGGGTGGCAATCCCTCAGCACTGACCCTAAGACAGTGCGGCACTCCCTCAGCACTGACCCTCCGACAGTGCGGCACTCCCTCAGCACTGATCCTCCGACATTATGGCACTCCCTCAGCACTGGCCCTCCGACAGTGCCAACTCCCTCAGCACTGGCCATCCGACAGTGCGGCACTCCCTCAGCACTGACCCTCAGAGAGTGCGGCACTCCCTCAGCACTGACCCTCCAACAGGGTGGCAATCCCTCAGCACTGACCCTAAGACAGTGCGGCACTCCCTCAGCACTGACCCTCCGACAGTGCGGCACTCCCTCAGCACTGATCCTCCGACATTATGGCACTCCCTCAGCACTGGCCCTCCGACAGTGCCAACTCCCTCAGCACTGGCCATCCGACAGTACGGCACTCCCACAGCACTGGCCCTCTGACAGTGCGGCACTCCCTCAGTACTGACCCTCTAACAGTGCCAACTCCCACAGCACTGGCCCTCTGACAGTGCGGCACTCCCTCAGCACTGACCCTCCGACAGTGCGGCACTCCCTCAGCACTGACCCTATGACAGTGCGTCACTCCCTCAGCACTGACCCTATGACAGTGCGGCACTCCCTCAGCACTGATCCTCCGACATTATGGCACTCCCACAGCACTGGCCCTCCGACAGTGCCAACTCCCTCAGCACTGGCCATCCGACAGTACGGCACTCCCACAGCACTGGCCCTCTGACAGTGCGGCACTCCCTCAGCACTGACCCTCTGACAGTGCCCACTCCCTCAGCACTGACCCTCCGACAGTGCCCACTCCCTCAATACTGACCCTCCGACAGTGCCAACTCCCTCAGCACCGATCCTCCGACAGTGCAGCACTCCCTCAGCACTGACCCTCCGACATTGCGGCACTCTCCCAGCGCTCACCCACCGACAGTGCGATGCTCCCTCAGCACTGACCATATGACAGTGCCCACTCCCTCAACACTGACCCACTGACAGTGCGCCCTCCCTCAGCACTGACCCTCTGACAGTGCGGCACTCCCTCAGCACTGACCCTCCGACAGTGCGGTGTTCCCTCAGCAGTGATCCTCCGACAGCTCGGCAGTCCGTCAGCACTGCCCCACTGACCTTGCCCACTCCCTCAGCACTGACCCACTGATCTTGCCCACTCCCTTAGCACTGACTCTCCAACAGCGCAGCACTCCCACAGCACTGACCCTCCGACAGTGCGGTGTTCCCTCAGCACTGACCCTCCGACAGTGCGGCATTCCTTCAGCACTGACTCTCCAACAGTGCCCACTCCCTCAGCACTGACCCTCTGTCTGTGCCCACTCCCTCAGCACTGACCCTCCGACAGTGCGGCACTCCCTCAGCACTGATCCTCCGACATTATGGCACTCCCTCAGCACTGACCCTCTGACAGTGCGGCATTCCTTCAGCACTGACTCTCCAACAGTGCCCACTCCCTCAGCACTGACCCTCCGACTGTGCCCACTCCCTCAGCACTGACCCTCCGACAGTGCGGCACTCCCTCAGCACTGATCCTCCGACATTATGTCACTCCCTCAGCACTGACCCTCCGACAGTGCGGTATTCCTTCAGCACTGACTCTCCAACAGTGCCCACTCCCTCAGCACTGACCCTCCGACATTATGGCACTCCCTCAGCACTGACCCTCCGACAGTGCGGCATTCCTTCAGCACTGACTCTCCAACAGTGCCCACTCCCTCAGCACTGACCCTCCAACAGTGCCCACTCCCTCAGCACTGACTCTCCAACAGTGCCCACTCCCTCAGCACTGGCCCTCCGACAGTGCCAACTCCCTCAACACTGGCCCTCTGACAGTGCGGCACTCCCTCAGCACTGACCCTATGACAGTGCGGCACTCCCTCAGCACTGACCCTCCGACAGTGCGGCACACCCTCAGCACTGACCCTATGACAGTGCAGCACTCCCTCAGCACTGACCCTATGACAGTGCGGTGTTCCCTCAGCACTGACCATCTGACAGTTCGGCAGTCCGTCAGCACTGACCCACTCACCTTGCCCACTCCCTCGGCACTGACTCTCCAACAGCGCAGCACTCCCACAGCACTGGCCCTCTGACAGTGCGGCACTCCCTCAGTACTGACCCTATGACAGTGCAGCACTCCCTCAGCACTGGCCCTCCGACAGTGTGGTGCTCCCTCAGCACTGACCCTCCGACAGTGCAGCACTCCCTCAGCACTGACCCTCTGACAGTGCGGTGTTCCCTCAGCACTGACCCTCCGACAGTGCCAACTCCCTCAGCACTGATCCTCCGACAGTGCGGCACTCCCTCAGCACTGATCCTCCGACAGTACGGCACTCCCACAGCACTGGCCCTCTGGCAGTGCGGCACTCCCTCAGTACTGACACTCCGACAGTGCCAACTCTCACAGCACTAGCCCTCCGACAGCGCAGCACTCCCTCAGCACTGACCCTCTGACAGTGCCCACTCCCTCAGCACTGACCCTCCGACAGTGCCCACTCCCTCAATACTGACCCTCCGACAGTGCCAACTCCCTCAGCACCGATCCTCCGACAGTGCAGCACTCCCTCAGCACTGACCCTCCGACATTGCGGCACTCTCCCAGCGCTCACCCACCGACAGTGCGATGCTCCCTCAGCACTGACCATATGACAGTGCCCACTCCCTCAACACTGACCCACTGACAGTGCGCCCTCCCTCAGCACTGACCCTCTGACAGTGCGGCACTCCCTCAGCACTGACCCTCCGACAGTGCGGTGTTCCCTCAGCAGTGATCCTCCGACAGCTCGGCAGTCCGTCAGCACTGCCCCACTGACCTTGCCCACTCCCTCAGCACTGACTCTCCAACAGCGCAGCACTCCCACAGCACTGGCCCTCTGACAGTGCGGTGTTCCCTCAGCACTGACCCTCCGACAGTGCGGTGTTCCCTCAGCACTGACCCTCCGACAGTGCGGCACTCCCTCAGCACTGATCCTCCGACATTATGTCACTCCCTCAGCACTGACCCTCCGACAGTGCGGTATTCCTTCAGCGCTGACTCTCCAACAGTGCCCACTCCCTCAGCACTGACCCTCCGACATTATGGCACTCCCTCAGCACTGACCCTCCGACAGTGCGGCATTCCTTCAGCACTGACTCTCCAACAGTGCCCACTCCCTCAGCACTGACCCTCCAACAGTGCCAACTCCCTCAGCACTGACTCTCCAACAGTGCCCACTCCCTCAGCACTGGCCCTCCGACAGTGCCAACTCCCTCAACACTGGCCCTCTGACAGTGCGGCACTCCCTCAGCACTGACCCTATGACAGTGCGGCACTCCCTCAGCACTGACCCTCCGACAGTGCGGCACTCCCTCAGCACTGACCCTATGACAGTGCGGCACTCCCTCAGCACTGACCCTATGACAGTGCGGCACTCCCTCAGCACTGGCCCTCTGACAGTGTGGTGCTCCCTCAGCACTGACTCTCCAACAGTGCGGTGTTCCCTCAGCACTGACCATCTGACAGTTCGGCAGTCCGTCAGCACTGACCCACTCACCTTGCCCACTCCCTCGGCACTGACTCTCCAACAGCGCAGCACTCCCACAGCACTGGCCCTCTGACAGTGCGGTGTTCCCTCAGCACTGACCCTCCGACAGTGCTGCACTCCCTCAGCACTGACCCTCCGACAGTGCGGTGTTCCCTCAGCACTGACCCTATGACAGTGTGGTGTTCACTCAGCCCTGGCCCTCCGACAGTGTGGCACTCCCTCAGCACTGACCCTCCGACAGTGCTGCACTCCCTCAGCACTGACCCTCCGACAGTGCGGTGTTCCCTCAGCACTGACCCTATGACAGTGTGGTGTTCACTCAACCCTGGCCCTCTGACAGTGCGGCACTCCCTCAGCACTGACCCTCCGACAGTGCGGCACTCCCACAGCACTAGCCCTCCGACAGTGCGGCACTCCCTCAGCACTGACCCTCTGACAGTGCGGCACTCCTTCAGCACTGACCCTCCGACAGTGCGGCACTCCCTCAGCACTGACCCTCTGACAGTGCAGCACTCCCTCAGCATTGATCCTCCGACAGTGCGGCACTCCCTCAGCACTGATCCTCCGACAGTGCGGCACTCCCTCAGCACTGACCCACTCACCTTGCCCCCTCCCTCAGCACTGACCCTCCGACAGCGCAGCACTCCCACAGCACTGGCCCTCTGACAGTGCGGCATTCCCTCAGCACTGACTCTCCAACAGTGCCCACTCCCTCAGCACTGACCCTCCGACAGTGCGGCACTCCCTCAGCACTGACCCTCCGACAGTGCGGCACTCCCTCAGCACTGATCCTCCGACATTATGGCACTCCCACAGCACTGGCCTTCCGACAGTGCCAACTCCCACAGCACTGGCCCTCTGACAGTGCGGCACTACCTCAGCACAGACTCTCCAACAGTGCCCACTCCCTCAGCACTGACCCTCCGACAGTGCCAACTCCCTCAGCACCGATCCTCCGACAGTGCGGCACTCCCTCAGCACTGACCCTCCGACATTGCGGCACTCTCCCAGCGCTCACCCACCGACAGTGCGATGCTCCCTCAGCACTGACCCTATGACAGTGCCCACTCCCTCAACACTGACCCACTGACAGTGCGCCCTCCCTCAGCACTGACCCTCTGACATTGCGGCACTCCCTCAGCACTGGCCCTCCGACAGTGTGGCACTCCCTCAGCACTGGCCCTCCGACAGTGCGGCACTCCCTCAGCACTGATCCTCCGACAGTGCGGCACTCCCTCAGCACTGACCCTCCGACAGTGCGGCACTCTCTCAGTACTGATCCTCCGACAGTGTGGCACTCCCTCAGCACTGGCCCTCCGACAGTGCGGCACTCCCTCAGCACTGGCCCTCCGACAGTGCGGCACTCCCTCAGCACTGACCCTCCGACAGTGCGGCACTCTCTCAGTACTGATCCTCCGACAGTGCCAACTCCCACAGCACTGGCCATCCAACAGTACGGCACTCCCACAGCACTGGCCCTCTGACAGTGCGGCACTCCCACAGCACTGACCCTCCCACAGTGCAGCACTCCCTCAGCACTGACCCTCTGACAGTGCGGCACTCCCACAGCACTAGCCCTCTGACAGTGCAGCACTCCCTCAGCACAGACTCTCCAACAGTGCCCACTCCCTCAGCACTGACCCTCCGACAGTGCCCACTCCCTCAGTACTGACCCTCCGACAGTGCGGCACTCCCTCAGCACTGACCCTCCGACATTGCGGCACTCTCCCAGCGCTCACCCACCGACAGTGCGATGCTCCCTCAGCACTGACCCTCTGACAGTGCGGCACTCCCTCAGCACTGGCCCTCCGACAGTGCGGCACTCCCTCAGCACTGATCCTCCGACAGTGCGGCACTCCCTCAGCACAGACTCTCCAACAGTGCAGCACTCCCTCAGCACTGACCCTCCGACAGTGCAGCACTCGCACACCACTGGCTCTCCGACAGTGCGGCACTCTCTCAGTACTGATCCTCCGACAGTGCGGCACTCCCTCAGCACTGACCCTCCGACAGTGCGGCACTCTCTCAGTACTGATCCTCCGACAGTGCGGCACTCCCTCAGCACTGACCCTCCGACAGTGCGGCACTCTCTCAGTACTGATCCTCCGACAGTGCGGCACTCCCTCAGCACTGACCCTCCGACAGTGCGGCACTCTCTCAGTACTGATCCTCCGACAGTGTGGCACTCCCTCAGCACTGGCCCTCCGACAGTGCGGCACTCCCATAGCACTGGCCCTCCGACAGTGCGGCACTCCCTCAGCACTGACCCTCCGACAGTGCGGCACTCTCTCAGTACTGATCCTCCGACAGTGCCAACTCCCACAGCACTGGCCATCCAACAGTACGGCACTCCCACAGCACTGGCCCTCTGACAGTGCGGCACTCCCACAGCACTGACCCTCCCACAGTGCAGCACTCCCTCAGCACTGATCCTCCGACAGTGCGGCACCCCCTCAGCACAGACTCTCCAACAGTGCAGCACTCGCACACCACTGGCTCTCCGACAGTGCGGCACTCTCTCAGTACTGATCCTCCGACAGTGCCAACTCCCACAGCACTGGCCCTCTGACAGTGCGGCACTCCCTCAGCACTGACCCTCTGACAGTGCGGCACTCCCTCAGCACTGACCCTCCGACAGTTCCCACTCACTCAGCGCTGACCCTCCGACAGTTCCCACTCCCTCAGCGCTGACCCTCCAACAGTGCCAACTCCCTCAGCACTGACCCTCCGACAGTTCCCACTCCCTCAGCACTGACCCTCCGACAGTGCCCACTCCCTCAGCACTGACCCTCCGACAGTGCCCACTCCCTCAGCACTGACCTTCTGATAGTGCCGCACTCTCTGAGTGCCACATTGGGAGTGCTGCACCTCATGATGGAATAGCTGATGGAAGCTCACTGTCCACACGCTGGCAATAATTGACCCTGAGATCATGGTGAGGAAGATGGTATGTGTGTCTTTTTATGCAGGGCATGTGTGTGTGTGTGACTGACTGACTCTGTGTGTGTGTGCGTGTGTGACTGACTGACTAATTCCTTGTGAGACTGACTGACTGTGTTTGTGCGTGTGTGACTGACTGTGTGTGTGTGACTGACTGACTGTGTGTGTGTGACTGACTGTGTGTGTGTGACTGACTGACTGTGTGTGTGTGACTGACTGTGTCTGTGTGTGTGACTGACTGTGTGTGTGTTTGTGTGTGACTGACTGTGTGTGTGTGTGAGACTGACTCTGTGTGTGTGTGTGTGACTGACTGACTGTGTGTGAGAGAGTGTGTGACTGACTGTCTCTGTGTGTGTGAGACTGACTGACTTTGTGTGTGTGTGACTGACTGTGTGTCTGTGTGTGTGTGACTGACTGTGTGTGTGTTTGTGTGTGACTGTGTGTGTGTGTGACTGACTGACGTGTGTGTGTGTGTGAGACTGACTGTGTGTGTGTATGTGTGTGACTGACTGACTGTGTGTGCGTGTGAGACTGACTGTGTGTGTGTGTATGTGTGTGTGTGTATGACTGACTGACTGTATGTGCGTGTGTGACTGACTGTGTGTGTGTGACTTACTGACTGTGTGTGAGAGAGTGTGTGACCGACTCTCTGTGTGTGTGTGTGTGTGCACGTGTGAGACTGACTGTGTGCGTGTGTGACTGACTGTGTGCCTGTGTGTGTGTGACTGTGTGTGTGTGACTGACTGACTGACTCTGTGTGTATGACTGTGTGTGTGTGACTGACTGACTGTGTGTATGTGTGTGTGTGTGTGACTGACTGTGTGTGTGTGTGTGACTACTGTGTGTGAGTGTGAGACTGACTCTGTGTGTGTGTGAGAGAGACTGAGTGACGTGTGTGTGTGAGTGTGTGTGTGTGTGAGAGTGAGTGTGAGACTGACTGTGTGTGTGTGAGACTGAGTGACTCTGTGTGTGTGTGTGTGTGTGAGTGAGTGTGTGACTGACTGTGTGTGTGGCTGACTGACTGTGTGTGAGAGTGTGTGTGTGTGTGACTGACTGTGTGTGTGACTGACTGTGTGTCTGTGTGACTGACTGTGTGTGAGTGCGTGTGACTGACTGTGTGTGTGTGACTGACTGTGTGTGTGTGACTGACTGTGTGTGAGTGTGTGTGTGACTGACTGTGTGTGTGTGTGACTGACTGACTGTGTGTGACTGACTGTGTGTGTAAGACTGACTCTGTGTGTGTGTGACTGTGTGTATGAGTGTGAGACTGACTGTGTGTGTGTGAGACTGACTTGTGTGACTGTGTGTGTGACTGACTGACTGTGTGTGACTGACTGAGTGTGAGTGTGTGTGACTGACTGTGTGTGTGTGTGTGTGTGACTGACTGTGTGTGAGTGTGTGTGACTGACTCTGTGTGTGTGTGTAAGACTGACTGTGTGAGTGTGTGACTGACTGTGTGTGTGAGTGTGTGACAGGCTGTGTGTGTGTGTGAGACTGAGTGACGTGTGCGTGTGTGTGAGTGAGTGTGTGACTGACTGTGTGAGTGTGAGACTGACTGACTGTGTGTGTGTGTGAGTGAGTGTGTGACTGACTGTGTGTGTGACTGACTGACTGTGTGTGTGACTGACTGACTGTGTGTGAGAGAGTGTGTGTGTGTGACTGACTGTGTGTGACTGACTGTGTGTGTGTGTGTGGGGGGCTGACTGTGTGTGTGTGACTGTATGTGAGTGCGTGTGACTGACTGTGTGTGTGTGTGAGACTGACTGACTGTGTGTGACTGACTCTGTGTGTGTGTGTAAGACTGACTCTGTGTGTGTGTGACTGTGTGTTAGTGAGTGTGAGACTGACTGTGTGTGTGAGACTGTGTGTGACTGACTGACTGTGTGTGTGTGACTGACTGTGTGTGAGTGTGTGTGACTGACTGTGTGTGTGAGTGTGTGTGACTGACTGTGTGTGTGTATGTGTGTGACTGACTGTGTGTGAGTGTGTGTGACTGACTCTGTGTGTGTGTAAGACTGACTGTGAGTGTGTGACTGACTGTGTGTGTGAGTGTGTGACAGGCTGTGTGTGTGTGTATAAGACTGACTGTGTGAGTGTGTAACTGACTGTGTGTGAGTGTGTGTGTGACTGACTGTGTGTGTGTGACTGACTGACTGTGTGTGTGTGTGTGTGAGTGTGAGTGTGTGACTGACTGTGTGTGACTGTGTGTGTGACTGACTGACTGTGTGTGTGTGTGTGAGTGTGAGTGTGTGACTGACTGTGTGTGAGTGTGTGTGTGACTGACTGTGTGTGTGTGACTGACTGACTGTGTGTGTGTGTGAGTGTGAGTGTGTGACTGACTGTGTGAGTGTGTGACTGACTGTGTGTGTGTTTCTGTCCGTAGCCACTGACCCTGCGTTGTGACCAGTGCAGTATTGTGTCGAGCTCTGGACAGATGCTGGGGATGGGCCTGGGGCCTGTGATTGATCGCTCTGAGTGTGTCTGGAGGATGAACAACGCTCCGACAGAGGGGTATGAGTCTGATGTGGGCAGTAAAACGACGGTGAGAGTGGTCTCCCACACCAGCGCACCCTGGCTCCTCCGGGAAGAGACCCTCAGCTCCCAGCACAACCGCACCATCTACATCCTGTGGGGTCCTTACAGGAACATGAGGCGTGATGGCAAGGGCATCGTCTATAATCTCCTGCGGACTGTTCAGAGCCGTTTCCCCACAGCCAGACTCTACACCGTCACAGAGGAGCAGATGAGGTATTGTGACCTGGCTTTTAAAAAGGAGACAGGGAAGGACAGGTAAGGAATCCAGGGAATGGGCTGGGACGGTGAGCTGACTGGGATTGTTGGTAACTCGGTCTGTGTTTCTCTCTCCCCAGGGTCCTGTCAGGCTCCTACCTCAGTACGGGCTGGTTTACCTTCATGGTGGCGATGGAAGCATGCAGGTCCATTCAGGTCTTCGGGATGATTAACGCCTCATTCTGCAGGTACCAACCCACCCATCACCACCCTCACACCAATGGGGGCAGGATAACCCCATCCCTGAACACAGCGGGTGGGGGAGAGACCCCCGCACAGATTGGGGGGGGGGGAAGAGAGAGAGAGAGACCCCCATACGGTGGGGGGGGGGTAAGAGAGACCCCGCACAGGGGGGGTGGGAGAGAGACCCCGCACAGAGGGGAGAGAGAGAGAGACCCCGTACAGAGGGGAGAGAGAGAGAGAGAGAGAGACCCCATCCAGAGGGGAGAGAGAGAGAGAGAGAGAGACCCCGTACAGAGGGGAGAGAGAGAGAGAGACCCCGCACAGAGGGGAGAGAGAGAGAGAGACCCCGCACAGAGGGGAGAGAGAGAGAGAGACCCCGCACAGAGGGGAGAGAGAGAGAGAGACCCCGCACAGAGGGGAGAGAGAGAGAGAGACCCCGCACAGAGGGGAGAGAGAGAGAGAGACCCCGCACAGAGGGGAGAGAGAGAGAGACCCCGTACAGAGGGGGGAGAGAGAGAGAGACCCCGTACAGAGGGGAGAGAGAGAGAGAGACCCCGTACAGAGAGGGGAGAGAGAGAGAGACCCCGTACAGAGGGGGGAGAGAGAGAGAGAGAGATAGAGAGACCCCGTACAGAGGGGAGAGAGAGAGAGAGACCCCGTACAGAGAGGGGGGGAGAGAGAGACCCCGTACAGAGAGGGGAGAGAGAGAGAGACACCGTACAGAGGGGGGGGGAGAGAGAGAGAGAGACCCCGTACAGAGGGGAGAGAGAGAGAGAGAGAGAGAGAGAGAGAGAGAGACCCCGTACAGGGGGAGAGAGAGAGAGAGAGAGAGAGAGAGAGACCCCGTACAGAGGGGGGGGAGAGAGAGAGAGAGAGACCCCGTACAGAGGGGAGAGAGAGAGACCCCGTACAGAGGGGAGAGAGAGAGAGAGAGAGAGAGAGACCCCATACAGAGGGGAGAGAGAGAGAGAGAGAGAGAGAGACCCCATACAGAGGGGAGAGAGAGAGAGAGAGACCCCGTACAGAGGGGGGGGGAGAGAGAGAGACCCCGTACAGAGGGGGGGGGGAGAGAGAGAGAGAGAGAGAGACCCCGTACAGAGGGGGGAGAGAGAGAGATCCTGTTCGGGGGGGGGGGGAAGGTGGGAGAGAGGGAGAGAGAGACCCCGGACAGGGGGCGGAGGATAGAGATGGAGAGAGAGAAAGAGAGAGAGAGACAGAGACACTGACACCGAACAGAGGGGGAGTGGAAGGTTCAGGTTGCCTCACTTTAGAGTCAGAGGCATCTCTTTGAGGGCCGTGTTCTCTCCCCTGTCACCCTGGTGTCCTTAATGCCTGTGTAAAATCCCTCGGGATTCTCCCAAACACAATCTGCCCAGGCTGCTCCATGTCCTGTTTGTAACCTCCTGACTTCCCTCTGACATACACTCCGACCGTGTTTGGAGTTATTCGGAAGCATTGCAGGAAGGATTAGCTGGCAATCAGAAATTGGTGAAGTCCTGGAATTATCCAGAGCCAGAAGGGATTCCCTGCAGATAATCAAAGGCAGAAGGTTGTTGCTGGTTGGGGATTGGTGGTGTGATATAACTATCTGGTTGTGTTAATGTGGGGACAGTGTGTAGAACGGGTGAGAGTTTGCACACTGAACAAAGCACCACCACCACCATCACCAGCATCAACAACATCACCACCACCGTATTCACAACCACCATCACCGCCATCACCACCATCACCATCACAATCGCCACCACCTACACCACCACCGTATTCACCATCACCACCATCAACAACATCACCACCACCTACACCACCACCATCACCATCGCCACTATCACCACCATCATTGCCACCACCATCACCACCATCATATTCACCACCACCATCACCATCGCCACCATCACCACCATGACCACTACTGTATTCACCACCATCATAGCCACCAACATCACCACCACCGCCATCACCACCACCACCAGCACCATCATCACCACGATCACCACTGCCATCGCCACCACCATCGCCGCGATCACCACCACCGCCACCACCACCACCATTAACATCAACACCAGGAAGGTCAGACAACCAGCAGTGAGTATTCTTACCATTCTCGCTGTCAGGTTCCAAGAATCCCAATGTCAGTCTGACCCCATGGGGGGGTCCCCCAGTTACACAGTCAGTCTGACCCCATGGGGGGGGTCCCCCAGTTACACAGTCAGTCTGACCCCATGGGGATGTCCCCCAGTTACACAGTCAGTCTGACCCCATGGGGGGGTCCCCCAGTTACACAGTCAGTCTGACCCCATGGGGGGGGTCCCCCAGTTACACAGTCAGTCTAACCCAATGGGGGGGGTCCCCCAGTTACACAGTCAGTCTGACCCCATGGGGGGGGTCCCCCAGTTACACAGTCAGTCTGACCCCATGGGGGGGTCCCCCAGTTACACAGTCAGTCTAACCCCATGGGGGGGTCCCCCAGTTACACAGTCAGTCTGACCCCATGGGGGGGGGGTCCCCCAGTTACACAGTCAGTCTGACCCCATGGGGGGGTCCCCCAGTTACACAGTCAGTCTGACCCCATGGGGGGGGGTCCCCCAGTTACACAGTCAGTCTGACCCCATGGGGGGGTCCCCCAGTTACACAGTCAGTCTGACCCCGTGGGGTGAATGGCCGTTTTACTGGCAGAACAGGGACCCCGGATTCTGGGGGAAAATATTACTCACAAGGAAATTGCATTGCAATCACATCTCTGAAATGTTCAGCCCAACCCCCAAGTATATTCCAGTCCGTTCCTGCCTGTGGGGATGGGGTAAAGTGATGGGGTGGTAATGTCACTGGTCGAATCATCCAGCGACCCAGGGGACGAGAAATCTGTAATAACTAATTCATCGCTGGGATGGTAACTGTTATGAATTGTCGGAGAGCCCCACCTTGTTCCGTAATGTCCCTTTGGGAATGGCCACTGCCATCCTTCCCTGGGTGAGGCCTAGATGGGACTGCAGCGAATGAGGCTGATGTGTGATCACCTTTTGACATGTCCTCACAAATGTCACTCTCCAAGGGGCATTTAGGGATGGCCAGCAAATTCTGTTCCTAACAACAGGCTCCCATCTCCCACAAAAACCATCCCGAGGAGTATGGGCAGGTCCTTGAGCAGTGTGAGGGTAACACAGGCCATTCATTAAACTGACAGCAGCAGCAGCAGATCACCTGTTTACCGTGAGGTTAAATGGGGAGGGTGTGGGGGTTCCCCACCTCCTTCTATCGACAGTACCATGTGATTGTTTTGATCTCTCTGGGGAGACAGATTCACAGTTTATCCCGAAACACAGCACCTTCAGGCAGGGCTGCCATCTCCCTGCACTGCATTGGAGTGGCGCCAGAGTGTTGGAGGAATTGTTGGTGTCTCTCACCTTCTTTAAGGGAATCAAGTGGTGTCTTTTCCGTTGGCAGCGCTGCCGGACACCGGAAAGTGCCGTACCATTACTACGAGCCGAGTGGCCAGGATGAATGTGCCGAGTATTATCTCCACGAAAATGCCCAGTACGGAGGTCACCGGTTCATCACTGAGAAAGGAGTCTTCGCCAACTGGGCCAAGCAGAGGAAGATCAAATTCTTCAACCCCACCTGGCAGATCTCCTGATAAACTCAAACTGTCTCTCCATCCACAGAGGGGACTGCAGCTTCCCCCTCCAACCCCCAGCAACAGCCCCGAGACAATTGGACAATGACGTATTGATTAAGTCTCTGTGCTTCCACACGTTCTCAATAAAGAGCCGTATTACCCTGTGTGTGCAGCAACACTTACTGTTCCCTCTCCCCCCTCTGCTTTCAGACAGAGTGCAGCTGCTGTGTTTATTGGAGATAGACAGGCAGGAGGCTGGGGGAACACAGCAAGGCAGGCAGCGTCAGGAGGGACAGGCAGGAGGCTGGGGGAACACAGCAAGGCAGGCAGCGTCAGGAGGGACAGGCAGGAGGCTGGGGGAACACAGCAAGGCAGGCAGCGTCAGGAGGGACAGGCAGGAGGCTGGGGGAACACAGCAAGGCAGGCAGCATCAGGAGGGACAGGCAGGAGGCTGGGGGAACACAGCAAGGCAGGCAGCAGCAGGAGGGACAGGCAGGAGGCTGGGGGAACACAGCAAGGCAGGCAGCGTCAGGAGGGACAGGCAGGAGGCTGGGGGAACACAGCAAGGCAGGCAGCGTCAGGAGGGACAGGCAGGAGGCTGGGGGAACACAGCAAGGCAGGCAGCGTCAGGAGGGACAGGCAGGAGGCTGGGGGAACACAGCAAGGCAGGCAGCGTCAGGAGGGACAGGCAGGAGGCTGGGGGAACACAGCAAGGCAGGCAGCGTCAGGAGGGACAGGCAGGAGGCTGGGGGATCACAGCAAGGCAGGCAGCGTCAGGAGGGACAGGCAGGAGGCTGGGGGAACACAGCAAAGCAGGCAGCAGCAGGAGGGACAGGCAGGAGGCTGGGGGAACACAGCAAGGTAGGCAGGAGGGACAGGCAGGAGGCTGGAGGAACACAGCAAGGCAGGCAGTGTCAGGAGGGACAGGCAGGAGGCTGGGGGAACACAGCAAGGCAGGCAGCGTCAGGAGGGACAGGCAGGAGGCTGGGGGAACACAGCAAGGCAGGCAGTGTCAGGAGGGACAGGCAGGAGGCTGGGGAACACAGCAAGGCAGGCAGGAGGGACAGGCAGGAGGCTGGGGGAACACAGCAAGGCAGGCAGTGTCAGGAGGGACAGGCAGGAGGCTGGGGGAACACAGCAAGGCAGGCAGGAGGGACAGGCAGGAGGCTGGGGGAACACAGCAAGGCAGGCAGTGTCAGGAGGGACAGGCAGGAGGCTGGTGGAACACAGCAAGGCAGGCAGGAGGGACAGGCAGGAGGCTGGGGGAACACAGCAAGGCAGGCAGCGTCAGGAGGGACAGGCAGGAGGCTGGGGGAACACAGCAAGGCAGGCAGCGTCAGGAGGGACAGGCAGGAGGCTGGGGGAACACAGCAAGGCAGGCAGGAGGGACAGGCAGGAGGCTGGGGGAACACAGCAAGGCAGGCAGGAGGGACACACAGGAGGCTGGGGGAACACAGCAAGGCAGACAGCACTAGGAGAACACACCCACCCGCACACACACACACACACTTGCACACACACACACCCGCACACACACACACCCGCACACCCACAAACACCTGCACACACACACACACGCACATACACACACACCCGCACACACGCACAAAACGACACACACACGCACCTGCACACACACGTACACATTCACACACACACCTGCACACACACACATACACACCTGCACACACACACACATACACACCCGCACACATGCACACACGCATACACACCTGTGTGCGCACCCACACATGCACCCCCGCACACATACACGCACCCACGCGCGCACACATGTACACACCCCATACACGCACGCACACACCTGCACACGCACACACCCGCACACACATACACACACACACCCGCACACACACACCTGCACACAATACACCCACGCACACATATACACATACACACACATCTGCACATGCACACACTCACACCGGCATGCGCGCACACACACGCACACAAACACATACATACCCGCACACACACACCTGCACATACATACACACCTGCACACACACACCCGCACACACACACACACCCGCACATATACACGCACGCATGCACACACCCCCCCGCACACACACACACCCGCACACACACAACCGCACACGCACACCTGCACGCGCACACACACCCGCATACACACTCACCTGCGTGCACACACACCTGTGTGCACACACACACGCACACATACATGTACACAAACACACACACCTGCACACACACCTGCATGCACATAAGCACCCGCACACACCTGCACACCCACCCATACGCGCACACATGTGCACACACACCTGCACACGCGCACACACACCTGCACACCCACACACATACACACCTGCGCACGCACACATATACACACACACCCGCACACGCACATGCACACTCGCACGCACACATACACATCGGACGCACACATACACACCTGCACACGCACACACACACCCGCGAACACACACACACATCTGCACACACACACACCCGCACACAAACCTGTACACACACATACACACTCGCACGCACAGATACACACTTGCATGCACACATACACACTTGCACTGGCACACACCTGTGAACACACACACGTGCACACGCACATACACACCCACGCGCACACACACACACACATCGGCACACCCACCTACATACACACCCGCACTCACTCACACACACACACCCGCACATGCACACACACCTGCACACACATACACACACCCATGCACACACACACACACACACACACCCGTGTGCACACACACTCCTGCACACACATACATACACACCGGCACACACACCCCCACGCGCGCGCAAACACACACTCCTGCACACACACATATACACACGCACACGCACATATACACCTGCACACACACACACACACATACACACCCACGAACACACATACATACACACACACCTGCACATACACACACACACCCACGTGCACACGTACATACATACCCACACACACACGCACCTGCACACACAAACACATGCATACCCCACACACACACGCACCTGCACACACCTGCACACGCACACACATGCACACACATACACACCTGCACACACACCCACGCACACACACATATACACACACCCCTGCGCACGCATGCACACACGCACATACATACCCGCACACACACACCTGCACGCACGCACACTCACACCTACACACACACATACACACCTGCACACACACACCCCACACACAAGCACACATACATGCATACACAAGCCCACTCACACACCTGCTGCACGCACCCACACACACCCACACGCACCCGCGCATACCCGCACACACACAAACCTGCACACACACACATGCACATACACACACACCCACACACGCACACACATACACACACCCATACACACACGCACACACACCCGCACAAACACGCACATCCGCACACACACACGCACACCCCTGCTCACACACATACACACCTGCGCACATCTGCACACACACACACACGCGCACACAAACACATCCGCGCGCACACACATAGCCACCTGGACACACACACACACACACACCTGTACATACACGCACACATCCGAACACCCAGACATACACACATACATGCACACACACACGTACCCGCACACACGCACACACAGGCACACACACACCCACAGACACACCTGCGCACACACATCTGCACACACACACACCCGCACACACACACACGGACGCACACACCCCCCACACACAAACACACACTCCACACTTACACACGCACATCCATACACACACACAAGTGCGCACGCACACAAACACACACAAACACAAACACATATGCACGCACACTCACACACGCATGCGCACACATACACATGCACACACGCACACACACACACACATGCACACACCCGTACACACACGCACACGCGTGTGCACACTCTCTCTCATAGGCATATACTCCATCACACTCATGTACACACTCTATCAAGCACACCCACATGCTCACACTCCTCCCCCCCATATACCCTCACACTCTCTCTCCCTCACGCACACAGACATACACATATAAGTCTCTGAGGTGAATTTGTATTTGTCGATCTGTATTTGCAAGTACATTCTATTTTGCTGAATCAGCCCACAATCCCCGGGCAGTCAGTCCATGTGTCATTTTATAAATTCCTACTTCAGAAATCGAGCCAGTCTGACCCCAGGTTGGAATACAGACAGACTCTAACCTCACACCTTTAACACATTGTCTGAGCTGAGATGTCACCTTTTTTAAAAATAAAACCTTAAGTTATCTCAGGACTGTGCCTAATTAGATTAGATTCCCTACAGTGTGGAAACAGGCCCTTTGGCCCAACCAGTCCATACTGACCCTCGGCCGAGTAACCCACCCAGACCCATTCCCCTCCGAATGATGCACCTAACCCTGGCCAATTCACCCTGACCTGCACATCTTCGGACCGAGTAACCCACCCAGATACAGTTGCCTGAGGTTGGAATTGAACCCTGATCCCTGGCACTGTGAGGCAGCTGTGCTAACCACTGAGCTGCTGCACCAACTAGAAAGGTGTTCTGGGATTTACAGTTTAATGAACTGAACCCTGCATCCCAATTCTAAAAAATGAGAGGGTTACCAGTAATCGAGGTTTGTTCAATACAGCGCATCAGTTGTGGGACACTTTGATCTTTTACTGTCAACTCTGTGTCCTATGGTCCTTCCTCACTAGTTAATGGCTGGAGCGACGCTCCGAAAGCTAGTGCTTCCCAATAAACCTGTTGGACTCTAACCTGGTGTTGTGTGATGTTTAACTTTGTCCAGCCCAGTCCAACACCAGCTCCTCCACATCGTCACTAAACCACCACCCTCAGTGGGTCATATTGCTGAGGTTTATGTAGACCATAGCATCGTGGAGGTTCCTGATTGGTCAGGGCAGATTTTGGGAGGTGTGGAGGTAATCTCCGAGTCTCTCCAGTTCCAGTCCTGCCCAGGGATCTTGAACATCCAGCAGAACAGCCAGGAATACCGGGAGTGACAGATCGGTGTCCACACTCTGTGGGCTGAAAGTCCTCAAACATTCCTCAAAATCCAACCACTGCTTCGGAAACAGGGTCTAACGGGAAGGTGTCGTTCCATCCAACACGGATCCCAGGGAAAGGAAGGGAACAACAATCATTTCATCTTAGTTATCAGTGAGTTCTTCCAGGGGTGGAGGGGGTGTGTGTGTGGAGGGGGGTGTGTGTGTGGGGGGTGTGGGTGTGTGTGTGTGTGTGTGTGTGTAGGGGGGGTGTAGGGGTGTGTGGGTGTGTGAGTAGGGAGGGTGTGGGGGTGTGTGTGGGGGGAGCTGTGGGGCAGGGTGTGGTTGTGTGTGTGGGGGTGTGGGGGTGTGTGGGTATGTGTGAGGATGTGTGAGGGTGTGTGGGGATGTGTGAGGATGTGTGGGGGGGTGGGTGTGTGGGTGTGTTAGGGTGTTTGGGGGTGTGTGTGGGGGTGTGTGGGGATGTGTGTGAGGGGGTGTGTATGTGGGCGTGTGTGTGTGGGGATGTGTGTGTGGGAGGATGTGTGTGTGGTGTGTTAGGGTGTGTGGGGGGTGAGTGTGTGTGGGGGTGTGGGTGTGTTGGGGGTATGGGTGTGGGTTTGTGTGGGGAAGTGTGTGGCTGTGTGTGTAGGTGTGTTAGGGTGTGTGTGTGTGGGGGGTGCGTGGGTGTCGGGGTGTGTTAGCATGTGTGTGGGGTATGGGTGTGTGGGGCGTGTGGGGGTGTGGGTGTGTGTGGGTGTGGGTATGTGTGTGTATGTGTGTGTGTGTGTGTGTGGAGGGGGATGTGTGTGGTGTGTGTGTGTGTGTGGGTGTATGTGTGGGGGGGTGTGGGTGGTGTGTGTGGGGGTGAGTGTGTGGGTGGTGTGTGTGTAGGTGTGTGGGGGGAGGGTGGGTGTGGTGTGGGTGTTAGGTGTGAAGGGGTGCGTTGGGGGGGTGTTTGGGTGTGTAGGTGTGAGCGTGTGTGTGGGTGTTAGGGTGTGTAGGGGTGTGTGTAGGTGTTAGGGTGTGTAGGGTGCATGGGGGGGGTGTTAGGGTGTGTGGGTGTGTGTAGGTGTGAGTGTGTGGGGGGATGTTAGGGTGTGTGGGGACATGTGTGGAGGGCGTGTGTGGGTGCGTGTGTGGATGTGTTAGAGTGTGTGGGGGATTTGGGTGTGTGGGGTGTGAGTGTGGGGGTTTGTTAGGGTGTGTGGGGGTGTGTGGGGATTGTTAGGGTGTGTGGGGGTGTGTGGGTGTGTGTGGGTATGTGTGTATGGGGGTTGTTAGGGTGTGTGGGGGGGGTTGGGTGTGGGTGTGTGTGTGTGTAAGGGGATGTATGTTGGTGTGAGTGTGTGTGTGGGGGAGGTGTGTGTAAGGGGATGTGTGTTGGTGGGGGGCGTGTGGGTGTGTGGAGGTGTGGGTGTGTGTGTGTGAGTGTGTTAGGGTGTGGGGGGTGTGTGGGTGTGGGTGTGTTAGGGTGTGTTGCGGGGTGTGGGTGTGGGTTTGTTAGGGTGTGTTGCAGGGTGTGGATGTGTGTGTGGGTGTGTGTGTGTGTGTATAAGGGGATGTGTGTTGGTGGGGTGTGTGTGTGTGTGTAAGGGGATGTGTGTTGTTGGGGTGTGTGTGTGTGTGTGTAAGGGGATTGTGTGTGGGAGGCGGTATGTGTAAGGGTGTGTGTGTGTAAGGGGATTGTGTTGGTGGGGGTGTGTGTAAGGGGATGTGTGTGGGTGGGGTGTGTGTGTAAGGGGATGTGTGTTGGTTGTGTGTGTGTAAGGGGATGTGTGTGGTGTGTGTGTGTAAGGGGATTGTGTGTGGGTGGCGGTATGTGTAAGGGTGTGTGTGTGTAAGGGGATTGTGTTGGTGGGGGTGTGTGTAAGGGGTTGTGTGTGGGTGGGGTGTGTGTGTAAGGGGATGTGTGTTGGTTGTGTGTGTGTAAGGGGATGTGTGTGGTGTGTGTGTGTGTAAGGGGATGTGTGTGGGTGGGGTGTGTGTGTAAGGGGATGTGTGTTGGTGGTATGTGTGTGTAAGGGGATGTGTGTGGTGGGTGTGTGTGTGTAAGGGGATGTGTGTGGGTGTGTGTGTGTGTATGTGTGTGTGTGTGCAAGGGGATGTGTGTTGGTGGGGTGTGTGTGTGTAAGGGGAAGTGTGTGGGTGTGTGTGTGCAAGGGGATGTGTGTTGGTGGGGTGTGTGTGTGTAAGGGGATGTGTGTGGGTGGGGGTGTATATGTGTGTAAGGGGATGTGTGTTGGTGGGTGTGTGTGTGTGTAAAGGGATGTGTGTTGGTGGGGGATGTGTGTGGGTGGGGGTGTGTATGTGTGTAAGGGGATGTGTGTTGGTGGGGTGTGTGTGTGTAAGGGGATGTGTGTGGGTGGGGGTGTATATGTGTGTAAGGGGATGTGTGTTGGTGGGGTGTGTGTGTGTGTAAAGGGATGTGTGTTGGTGGGGTGTGTGTGTGTGTAAGGAGATGTGTGTTGGTGGGGTGTGTGTGTAAGGGGATGTGTGTTG